>NC_092750.1:14658489-15261614 GCF_047496795.1 Chiloscyllium punctatum | reverse complement strand
GAGCTGCAGTGCATTATCTCCTCCTCCATCAACACTATTTTGATTGAGTTCCCTCCCTTCTGACCCCACCTTTTCATTTTTGTTTCACTTGTGTTCAGTGTATGTTATTTGTTCATTGCTAATTTAGTAATTGGTTAACTTGGTGGTGGGTGTTCAATTTTTTTTTTGTTTAAAGCAAGATGGGTTCTTCCCGATGGACAGCATTCGTAATTTAGACTCACTGTACAGCACAGAAACAGTACCCTTCAGTCCAACTCATCCATGCTGACCTGATATCTCCGAAATTAATCTAGTCCCATTTGCTAGCATTTGGCCCATATCCGCCAAAACCTTTCCTAATCATATACCTACCCAGATGCCTTTTAAATATAAAGCCTCCACCACCTCCTCAGGTAGCTCATTCTACACGCACACACACCATCCCTCTGTGTGAAAACGTTGCCTCTTTTAAGTCTTGTCCCTCTCACCTTAAACCTATGTCCTCCACTTTTGGATTCCCCAATCCTCGGAAAACAATCTTGGCTGTTCACCCTATCCATGCCCCTCATGATTTTATAAACCTCTATAAAGGTCACCTGGATGCTTGAATAATTGGAAAATGGTGGTGAGTTTCTAAAATAAAACAAAAACTGCTGAGTTGCCTTCTGGACGGGGAAAGGGTGCTGAAGGGACAGGTGGAAACAGATGCTTGTGCTAAACTATAGATTTACAATTAAACTCCTGTAAATTTCTGAAAGTCTTTTGCTGCTTAATTCAGCATTTGGATATGGGCCTGTGAAATATTACCCACAGACATTACTAATCTGTTCCTCCTCACCCAACCACTTCTCTATTGTTTGTTATAAGCCACTAGTGAATCCCTGGATAAAGCACTCTGTCTACATATAATTAAATACAAGTATATACATTTAACAACCACCTTCTCAAGGATGGTTGGAGATGGGTAATAAATGGTGAGAATGTTACTAACATCATATCATGAATAAATAAAAAATCCCTGTCTTAGATTAATCCCACTTCCCCATTACACCAAACCATGTAGTCCCACAGTGGTCTTGTCCACCACTGTCCAGTTCAAACTCATCATCCTCAACATTGAACAAACCGTGATGTAGCTTCTTCCAAAATGATGTTTCATCCAACCGAGGATTACATTTGTGAATTCGAAGCTTATTTTAGAGCAAGCAATTGCACTCTGACCCCTGAACCTGAAGGTGTTGTGTTCAAGTCCTACTCTAGAGCCATGTACACAAGATAGGCTTCAGATTGGTTCCACAGGTCAGTGCAACATTGAGGGCTGAAGGGCCTGTACTGTGCTGTAATGTTCTATGTTCTAAGATCTAGGCTCAACACATCAGCTGAGTACCAATGGAGAGGGGCACAGCTGGAGATGCTGAATTTTGGAGAGGGAATTAGAGCATAAGTATATGAGAGCTCCACATTCTGCCAAGAATGACGTACCAGAGCTACAGCATTGTCATAATTCAACTAAGCAATAGAGAGCTGTCAACTGTTCCAACACATCTCACCTGTCTGGGCAATAGTGCACCAGAAAACTAGAAATTGACTATAAGCCTGCTCTTTTGTTCAATAAGATTGTGGCTGATATATTTGCTTTTCAAATTCCACATTCCCATCTACCCCAAAAGCCTTTGGTTCCTTTCCCTAACCAGAATACATCAGGCAAAGTGTTCTAAAGCTGTACAAGTCTCTGAGAGGAAAGAATTCTCCTCATCTTTCTGTCCTCAAACAAAACTGATCATGGTGCTTGTCTTGCAATCCTTAACTCGACCAGAAAACCTACAGGGGACATTATCATTAGTGATGACAGAATATCCTGAAGCAATATCCAAGCTCCCCTACCCTGACAATCTAATTGCAAGGCCATAGGGCCAGATTCAGGCTGGTAGCTGGTTGCAAGAGGAGACTGTTCAGCTTAAAACAGCACGTGCCTCCCAGCAGGACTACCAGTTGCTGCAAATGTGACTTCACACACCTCACTGCAGGACTGTGCCTCTTAAAGCAGCAATGTGCTAAAATTGGCTTCGATGAATCATACAGCTGTACAGCACAGAAACAACACAGTTTGACTTGCTCCCTTGCTCTTTTCCCAGATCCCTGCAATTTTTCCTCTATTAAGTATTTATTCAATTCCCTATGAAATATTACTGTTTGTTTTTTTCACACAGCGAATGGTTAGGGCCTGCAATGCACTTGCCTGAAAGATTGTGGAGGAGGCTGGTTTGATCAGAGCCAGGATTTGGTCCAACAGTTCTATTTAAAATCGCAAGCATTTGGAGCACTGTTCCATTGTCAGCTGAAGTTTGGAAGGTGACAAAGGAGCAATGCTCTGAAAGCTTGTGACTTCAAATAAACCTGTTGGACTGTAATCTGGTGTCGTGTGACTTCTGACTTTGTCCACCCTAGTCCAACACTGGCACCTTCATATCATGGTTTGATTAAGGCACTCAAAAGGGAGTTAGACTGTTACCTGAAAATGAAACAATGTGTGCAGGATCATGAGGGAGAAGGAAGGAGAGTGGATCAACGTGGATGCTTATTGGAAGAGCTAGCACAGACACCATGGGTAAAATGGCCTCCTACTACATTATAGCAATTTGTAACTCTCTAACTCTGTATCCACCACCTTATTAGGCAAGACATTCCAAATCCTAACTGTTCATCGCATAATTAAATCTTGTTCTTTCTCTTGATAGCCTCTGCCTCATTTGTTAATTGAATTAATTCTCTGTACTCTGATTCTCCAACCACTGGAAGTAGTTTCTACATATTCACTCCATCCAAAAGAAGAGGTACACCACTATATTTCAGTAATGCAGGATATTTGCTGGTTTTTTTGACTAAAAACGTTTGTATCGCCATCATTGTAAAAGCTAAAATGAACGAGTCATATCCTTGTTAAGCCTACCTCCCCACCCACCTTCCCAGCACAACCCTTTCTCACAGCACATGAGCAGTAGCCACTTTATTAGTCTATTTATGCTACTCATGTCCTTATCTTCACAGAACTTCTTCCACATTCTTCAGGGAAGTAAGTTTTATTGGACCTTCCTTCTTATTCTCAACTTTCTATTTTTTTTAAAACTCAAAAAGCATAAAATTCAGACCGACAAAATTCTGAATTGGTGCAAACAAGTGCAGCAGTGGATCTGATGATGTTTGCCACGCTGAAGTAGGTGAGAGCACAAGTGAGTGGAACCAGGGAAATACTGCTCCTGATTTACTCAGGAATAGAAGTCTATTTTGTGTGAAAATAGGATCAGATCTGATGTGGTTTAGTTACTCTATTTTCTTTGAATGTAGTCCCTGCAAAAAACAAGATGCCAACATTCTGTGACAAAAAGTCATTGAATAGATGAGAGAAACCATACTGTCTTCCTTGGCAAGAAGATGGTTAAGAGGGGATTCGATTCAGGTGTTCAAAATCTTAAGGTGTATGGGCAGAGTAGCTAGGGAGTTGGTAAGATCAAGAGCAAGCAGGCATTTAATTAAGGGCTATCTGCAAAAGGTCAACACAAGGAAAGAATATTTTTACGTGACAAGTTGTTAGGATCTATAACGCGCTGACTGAGAGTAAGTTGGAAGCAGAGACAAAGACGGCCTTCTCAAGAGAGTTGAGAAATTATCTGAAGAGAAACAGTTTGCAGAGCTACTGGGAAAATGCAGGAGAGTGGAATGAGGTGAGTTGCTTTTTCAGACAGCCAGCATGGACACGATGTATACCAGCACCATGCACCTCTTCACATGTGCAAGGGGTTTAGAACAATTGTTGCAGTTGACAACTAATTAGCCTTAGCTGTCAGAAGCCTGAGAAGTTCGTACATGTGTAGTGAGACATCAGCTCTGTGAAGGTTATGAGAGGGAACCCCAATTGGACATACTGCTGGGGATTTCACCATATGCCAATGTTCCTCTATCCAACCTCCATATTATTTGTCAAATGTGCTTATGCTTGGGCAGGTAGCCTTCCTAAGTCAAATAAGAAACAGGCAAGTGCATGACTGATTCACAATCACCCCTTATTTCTATCTCCTATTTTTAAATAACTAGTGGGCCAGAAGTATTGCAAGAAATTTCCATAACACATTTTTTTAAAACCTTGAGATGATTTTGTGCTAGCTTGCAAAAGCAGCTAGGAATTAAACTTCAGAACTCACATACTATCCTGAAGAATAGCAACTCCAGTGGGATTGGAAGAAATAGTCAAACCTTTGACAAGTAGCAGTAAGGTTTGGCTCTTCTCTGTAATATCACCCACCTTCATCCCTGCCTCAGCTCATCTGCTGCTGAAACCCTTATTCATGCCTTCGTTATTCTAGAGCTGATCATTACAATGCACCTCTGACTGGCGTCCATGCCCTTGACCTTCCATGAACTATGCTCTTACCCAGAGCAAACCCCACTCCCTTATCACCCTTCTACTTACTGGCCGATATTGCCAAGCAAAGCACCAATTATAAAAGTCTCATATAATAGGAAAACACAAAGTGCTGGAAAAACTCAGCAGGCCTGGCAGCATCTATAAAGAGAGAAACAGAGTTAACACTTCAAATCTTGACTCTTCCTTAAAATTCTTCTTTGGGTTCTAACGTAGAGTCAAATTGGTCAGAATGCAATGACCACCTGCTGTTTAAAAAATTCACACATCAACCCAGCTCCTCAAGATGAAGAGCACCTCAAGACGCACAACTCCATAGTAGTAGAAAATCATCATTAGTCTCAAGAAACTGCTTAAGAAGGAGAAGTAAGGTATTGTACCAGAGCAAGTTCACAAAATACACATAGGATGGTAGAAGACAGGAACAGGAGTAGGCAATTCAACCCCTCAAGCTTTACCTTTCAAAATGGCTAATTATTGAACACAATATTGTAATCCCGCCCTCCTCACCCATGTTCCTTGATTCCTTTAACCATAAGACCTATATCTACAACAAAAACAGAAGTTGCTGGAAAATCTCAGCAGGTCTGTCAGTGACTGTGAAGAGAAATCAAACATGTTTCAGGTCCGGTGACCCTTCCTCAGAACCTTCTTCCTCCATCTACCTCCATCTTGAAAATACATAACTATTTGCCTTCAATCACTTTCTGCCTTAGTGAATTCCACAGGCTCACTATTCTCTGAGTGACGAAGTTTCTCCTCATCTCAGTCCTAAAAGGTTTACCCTCTGTCGTTAAACTATGACCCCTACTCAGCACACCCCCACCATTAGGAACATCTTTCCAGCATCTAATTTGCCTAGTCCTGTTGAAATTTTATAGGTTTGAGATTCCCTCTCATTCTTCTCAACTCCAATGAATACAATCCCAACTGACACAACCTCTCCTCTTACATCAGTCCTGTCATCCCTGGAATCAATCCGTAAACTTTCACTGCACTCTCTCCATCGTAACAATATCCTTCCTAAGGAGACCAGACTGCACACAATATTCTAGGTGTGTCCTCACCAATGCCCTGTACAATTGCAGTAAGATCTCCTTGTTCCTGTACTCGAACCTTCTCATTATGAAGGCCACTATACTGTTTGTCTTCCTTCCTGCCTGCTGTACCCGCACACATACTTTCAGCAATTGGTGCACAAGGACACCCAGGTCTCGTTAAACATTCTCCTCTCTCAATTTACAGCCATTCAAATAATGATCTGCCTTCCTGTGTTTGTCACCAAAATGGATAACCTCGCAGTTATCCACATTATACAGTATCAGCCATGCATTTTCCCACTCACTCTGCCTGTCCACATCACACAGCAATATCCCTGCATCATCCTCGCAGCTCACCCTTTCACCCAGTTGTGTGTCATTTGCAAACTTCATTAACATTTATTGTGGATGTCTGGGTCCTAGTGATGATCCCTACAGTACCCGTTTAGTCCCTGCCTACAATTCAGTTAACCTCATTGTTATTCTCTATCAGAAGCCTCCATGTAGTTTGACTCCAGAGAAAGATGTCACTTTGCACTCAGCACCAGAAATCCATGTGTTATCCTGACGTACAGTCTCCCAAGTCTCATTCTACAAATGACTTAACATCGAATTCAGATTACAGCTAGTGAAAACCTCTTGGATTTAAACACATACACTCAAGTAATAAGTCTTCTGAATATTAACCAATGCCAGGAGATAACTTTGGGACAGCGTGGTGGCTTAGTGTATAGCACTGCTACCTCACAGTGCCAGGGACCTGGGTTCAGTCCCAGCCTCGGGCGACTGTCTGTGTGGAGTTTGCACATTCTCCCCATGTCTGTATGGGTTTCCCCCAGGTGCTATGATTTCCTCCCACAGTCTAAAGATGTGCAGGTCAGGTGAATTGGCCATGTTAAATTGCCCATAGTGTTCAGGGATGTGCAAGTTAGGTGCATTAGTCAGGCGTAAATGTAAAGTAATAGGGTAGGACAATAGGTCTGGGTGGGTTACTCTTCAGAGGGTTGGTGTGGACTTGTTGGGCCAAATGGCCTTTTTCCACACTGTAGGGATTCTAAGATTAACTCACAACATTAAGAGCCAAGCACTTCTAAAAATGAAATTCATGTATCATCAGCTGTCCAGTTTAATCAATATACTTAAGCTTCTGGTATTTCTTTGAATCCAAGGCTGTGCCACATTGGAAAAGACTCAGCATTTTATCTTTCAGAAATTTGTGATGATGAAAGGGGATACATTTAAAGAATTGGATTATTTTCTTCTCAAGTCATTTTGCTTTTGAGAGATCGACAAGATTAGATCTCAGGATGGGGGCTGACAAGTCAGGCTAATATTCCTTATCCATTTCTGGTCGTTGTGACAGATGTCAGGGGTCACCTTCTTCTTTTAATTATCAATTGTTTGTGAAGCTCAGTTGTTTGTTTTAATTTGTTTTAAAATTTCCCGACTGTATGTCAAGATAACAAATGGAATTCTGGTGCTGAGTGCAAAGTGACATCTTTCTCTGGAATCAAACTACATGGAGGCTCCTGATAGAGAATAACAATAATGTCAACTGAATGGCAGGCAGTGACTAATGGGATACCATAGGGACCATTTCTCGGATCCAACTATCCACAATAAATGTTAGTATTTTTCTTAGGTCGTGGGCATTACTTTCCATCCCTAATTGTCCTTGGGTAGATGTTGGAAAGCTGCCTGTGTGAACCATTGCAGTCTTTGTGGTTTAAGCACACCCACAGTGCAGTTAGAAACAGAGTTCCAGGGCTTTCTTTTAGTCACAGTGAAGAAAGGCATGGTCCTGTTGTGAGGTGATGTGCATGTACCTTTAAGGGGGCATATCTTAAACTGCTGTCCATCCCTATCCACCACAAGACCGGATATGGTGGATAACCCCAGGACTCAGCAGAAGGAGTATAACAACAGTCCTGCAAGTCAGTTTGGTCCGCCAAGCTTCCCATTTAACATTATTTAAAGATAAGATTATACGCATGCAAAGAATTCCTAAAGTTTGTTGTGACTAGTACATGTAACATAAAGAGAAAACTGCAAGAATTCCAAGTCAAGATCAAGTACCTCTCTCTTCTCTCTCTAAAGGAGATGAAAGATTATAGGGGGCATGCGGGAATTTGGAGTTGAGGTTAACTTCAGATCAGCCACGTTCTTATTAAATGGCACATACACTCAAGTAATAAGTCTTCTGAATATTAACCAATACCAGGAGATAACTTTGGGACAGCATGGTGGCTTAGTGTATAGCACTGCTACCTCACAGTGCCAGGGACCTGGGTTCAGTCCCAGCCTCGGGCGACTGTCTGTGTGGACTCTTCTTCACATGTTCATATGTTTGACAATCCTAAGACTGATGACTATCACCTGCTACATTTTCGAGATCCTTCATAGGTGCAAAGCAAAACCCATTCCAAGGGGTACCGGCTGAAATGATTCTACTTGGTGTAATGGGAGTGATTTGGGTGGAATTCCTGAAGTACCCCGAGGCTGATCCAGACTCGCTGTCCTTCTCAGCAGGGCACTGATGCTGTAGAGATGATGTCACCGGATTGGTGATGTCAACTATGTGTAGTCATGAGTTCCAATCCCTTTGAAGTAACTCCACTGAATTAACAAATGTGGCCGGTAAAGCTAGCCTCAGTAATTCTTACCATGAAACTTGTTATTTTTTAAAATTAATTTGTGGGATTTGGTCGTTGCTGGCTGGCCAGCATTTATTGCCCATCCCTACATGCCCTCGAGAAGGTGGTGGGGGGGCTGCCTTTTTGAACCACTGCCATTGTTATGGGTTGACCCACAATGCCATTAGGGAGGGAATTCCTGGATTTTGACCCATCAACAGTGAAGAAATGGTGATATAATTCCAAGTTGGGATGGTGAGTGGCATGGAGGTGATCTTGAAGGGGGTGGTATTCCTATGTATCTGCTGCTCTTGTCCTTCTAGATGGAAGTGGTCATGGGTTTGGAAGGTGCAGTATGAGGATCTTCGGTGAATTTCTGCAAGGCATCTTGGGGATAGTATGCACTGCTTCTACTGAGTGTTGGTGGTGGAGGGAGTGGATTCTTGTGGATGTAGTGCCAATCAAGCAGGCTGATTTGTCCCAGATGGGGTCAAGTTAGCTGAGTGTTGTTGGAAACGCACGCATCCAAGTAAGCAGGGAATATTTCATCACATTCCTGACTTGTGCCTTAGATGGAGGACAGGCTTGGGGGATTCAGCAGGTGAGTTACCTGCTGCAATATCCCTAGACTCTGACCAGCTCTTGTAGCCACTGCATTTATATAGTGAGTCCAGTTGAGTTTCTGGTCAATGTTAATTCCCAGGATATTGAAAGTGGACCATTCAGTGATGGTATCACCACTGAATGTCAGTGGGTTGTGGTTAGATTGTGTCTTATTGGTGATGGTCATTGCCTGGCATTTGTGTGGCACAAATGTTATTTTTCATTTGTCAGTCCAAGCCTGGGTATTGTCCTGGATATTGCATTTGAATATGGAATACTTCAGCATCACAAATGGAGCTGAACGTTGTGCAATCGTCAAAAAGTATCCCCATTTCTGACCTTATGGTGGAGGGAAAGTCATTGTTGAAGAAGTTGAAGGTGGTTGGGCCTGGGATACTTCCTTGAGGAACTCCAACAGAAATGTCCTGGAGCTGAGATTACTGACCTCCAACAACCACAGCCATGTTGCAATGTGCCAGGTATGACTCCAACCAATGGAGAGTTGCCCTCGACACTCATTGATTCCAGTTTTGCTCGGGCTCCTTGATGCCACATTCAATGAAATGCAACCTGGATGTTAAGGGCCATCACTCTCACTTCACCTCTGGAATTCAGCTCATTTGAACCGAGGCAGTATTACGGTCAGGAGCTGTATGGCCCTGGCAGAACCCAAACTGGATGGCAGTGAGCAGGTTATTGTTGAGCAGGTGCTGCTTGATAACACAGTTGGTGACACCTTCCATCACTTTGCTGATGATCGAGAGTAGACTGATGGGGCAGTTATTGACCGGGTTGGATTTGTCCTGCTTTTTAAGTAGGGGACATATCTGGGCAATTTTCCACATTGTCGGGTAGATGCCACTGTTGTAACTGTACTGGAAGAGCTTGGCAAGGAGAGCGGCAAGTTCTGAAGTGCAAGTCTTCAGTATTATTACTGGGGAATGCTGTCAGGGCCCATAGCCTTTGCGATATCAATTTTCTCCAACCGTTTCTTGATATCATGTGGACTGAATCAAACTCGCTGAAGAGTGTTATTTGTAATGCTAGGGACCACTGGAGGAGGCTAAGATGGATGATCCACTCTGCAATTCTGATTGAAGACTACTGTGAATGCTATAGCTTACTTTTGCACTGATGTATCGAGCTCCTCTATCATTGGGGATGGGAGTATTTACGGACCCTCCTTCTCCAGTGAGTTGTTTAATTGTCCATCACCATCCATGACTAGATGTGGCAGAACTACAGGGCTTAGGTATGAGCTGGTTGTGGGAACACTTAGCTCTGACTAACACTTGCTGCTTATGCTGTTTGGTATGCAAGTAGCCCTGTTTGGTGGTTCCAACAGGTTGACACTGTATTTGCAGGTATGCCTGGTGCTGCTCCTGGCCTGGCCTCCTGCACTCTCCATTGAACCAAGTTAAAAATCACACAAGACCGGGTTATAGTCCAACAGGTTTAATTGGAAGCACGCTAGCTTTCGGAGCGACGCTCCAAATCATGTCCATTGAACCAGGTAATGATCCCCTGGTTTGATGGTAATGGTTGAGTGGGGTATATGCCAGGCTGTGACATTACAGATTGTGCTGAAGTACTGTTGATTGTTGTAAAAGTAAAACTGGTTCACTAATTTATTTTAGAGAAGGAAATCTTCCAGCCTTACACAGTCTGGCCTACGTAAAATTCCACACCCACAGCAATGAGAATGACTTTTAACTCCTCTCTGAAATGGCCGAGCAAGCCAATCTGGGGTACTCTGCACAATATTGGTCACCTTACTCAAGGAAGGATATAAATGTGTCAGAAGCAGATTAGAGATTGTTTAGTGGTCTATTGACTGGGATGAGTGGTGGCCTTATGACGAGACCTTGGAGAGGCTGCTGGAGTTTAGAAGAGCAAAAAGCAACATGATTGAAACATATAAGATCCTAAGGGGCTTTGACAAGGTGATTGCAGAGTGGACATTTCTTTTAATGGGACAATCTAGAACTCGGGGTCACTGTTTAAGAATCAAGGGCCACACATTTAAAAGAGAGATTAGGTGATTTTTGTTTCTCTAAGAGGGTCAGTTATCAATCTTTGGAACTTGCTCCCTGAAAAGGTGATGGAAGCAGAGTCCTTGAATATTTTTAAAGACAAAGATCGAAGGCAAGGGGTTGAGAGGTTATCAGCAATAAGCAGGAATGAGGATTGAGGTTCTGACCAATGAATGACCTGCCTCTGCTGCTGATCCGTATGTTCACACATACACTTGCCAGTGATATCCTACCCGTGCAAGAATAAGACAATAAACATTAGGGCGGCTCAGTGGTTAGCACTGCTGCCTCACAACGCCAGGTACCTGGGTTTGATTCCAGCCTTGGGTGACTGTGTGGAGTTTGCACATGCTCCCCCAGTGCTCTGGTTTCCTCCCACAGTCCAAAGATGTGCAGGTCAGGTGAATTGGCCATGCTAAATTGCCCATAGCATTAGGTGCATTAGTCAGAGGGAAATGGGTCTGGGTGGGTTACTCTTTGGAGGGTCAGCATGGATTTGTTGGGCCAAAGGGCCTGTTTCCACACTGTCGGGAATCTAATCTAATCAGAATCTAATCAAAACAGGTACCAGTCTGTTTCTCCATATGGGGATTTCAGAAGTAGGGCAAATGAAGGAATGTGGAATATCTGGGTTCCATCCTAAATTTCTGAGCCCAAAGGCAACGCTCCAATTGTATCCTCCCCTACCCACGAATTTCAGGCCAAAAGTTTCTCTAAGTATTAAAATTAATAACACATTGATGGATCAGAAAGACTGTTATATATTGTGACTCAATCTTTAATGAGATCCTTATCCTAAAGACAAAGTACAAAAGTAATATTGGACAGGATATTATAACAAATGTGGTGTGGTTGGGAGGAAAAGTAGCCTTGGGCTTTCCAACATTACAGCTCAGCTACTTCTGGAGTAGTCTAATTGATAGAGATTAATTTTGCTGTTTTATTCGGTGGCATCACTGACAAGGCTAGGATTTATTTCCCATCCCTAACTGCTTTGAGGAAGTGAGGTCTGCAGATGCTGGTGATCAGAATTTTCCAGCACCACACTCTTCAACCCTAACTGTTTTGATTCAAGATTAGAGTGGTGCTGGAAAAGCACAGCACGTCAGGCAGCATCCGAGAAGCAGGAGAATCGACATTTCGGGCAAATGGCTAGGCCTTTTCAAGGAAGATCACAATGGGTTTGGAGGCACATGTCAGCCATTTAAGGACAGCAGCTTTCATTCCTTAAAGGACATGAGTGAACCAGATAGATTTTTACAACAATTGACAATGGTCATCAATAAGCTAGCTTTACTTCTCAGAATTTCCTTTATTAATTTCAAGTTTCACCAACTGCCACAGTGAGATTTGAACCATGTCCTCAGAGCGCAGCATAGGGTTCTGGTTTACTGGTCCAGTGACATTACCATTACACCACTACCTCCCCTTGATCACTTACGATTACTATGATAATGTAGCACCTCAGTGTACCAGATCATATGTCTAACAGCAAAGTAGAAGAACAACTAAATGGACTATGGTTTATTTATCTAGGAGTCCTCATATTATATAAAAAGATGCCTCCCTTTCCTTTCCTGTGGTATACCTGAATCAAGTTCAAAATCTGCAGTTGCAAACCCAATGTCCAACATTGGTCACCAGTACAGAGTGGGATCCATACTGAGATATCACTTTCTGTCCTTTATGGATATGGACAATGGCGGCATCCCTTCTCTTACACTGGCTAAGATGCATTTCTTCAACAAAGACCCAAGTCTGAAACAAGAATGGTGCTAGTCTACAGAAAAAAAAGCTAGGAAGTCCACAACTATTCCACTGGAGAAGAATCTTATTTCTGATACTTTGAACAGTGTGCA
This sequence comes from Chiloscyllium punctatum, assembly GCF_047496795.1. Taxonomy (NCBI): domain Eukaryota; kingdom Metazoa; phylum Chordata; class Chondrichthyes; order Orectolobiformes; family Hemiscylliidae; genus Chiloscyllium; species Chiloscyllium punctatum. The sequence continues at coordinate 15,249,047 of NC_092750.1, read as the reverse complement.
GCTTGCAAGAGACTCTTGTTACTTTGAGTAAATGAATTATCAATAATCATTGCTGAGTTAAGTTCCATTCACACTTGCACAGTAGCTCGGAATGTGCTATGACTTACTGCCAGTAGGATGTTATAGATACACTCCATAACTGCTGACTGAACTAAATGATTTCTTTATAGGCAGTCACTGGTCGCAGCAGTATGCTCATCCAACCATCTGTAACTAAGTGATCACTGAATTTATGTGGCACACTGTGACCTTTTAAATCAATTACAGTTAATGAATAGAACAGTCATAAATTAGAAGAGGAAAGGTCAAAATGTCCACTTACATTGTGATTATAACCGTATTGTTCAGAGAATATTCTCATGATCCTATTTCGATGTTCAAGTCAATTTCTCCTTTGTAATTTATGCACACAGTTTAGGCACAGTCTGTGCCAAGCAGACTGGTTATGAAGCACTCGAAACATTTGGTATCAATCCACGGGCGTGTGGAGCATATGCTCTGCTTGTAAATAGCCTTTTAAATGCTTCTGAATATAGAAAGATTATTTGTAATAATGCGTTTACATTAAATCAGCTACTTTACAAGAATATGTTCCTGGATATGACAATATATTATTACAAACAAGTGTCATAATTATAACACGAATGCAGGTTAAGAGGAATGATTCTGAATTTGCGATCAGTGTCTGAGTGAAAACAAAAGTGATTGGGAGATCAATCTGTTCCTTCAACAGGAAAAGCATTTGGAAGAGGCTTTCTAAAACTGAAGAGGTAACAGTCATGGTCAGGCAAACAGAAGCTTTGTGGGTTGCCAGTGGGAACACATGGGGAGATTTGTCTATTAGATTCCTTCCCCATAGATAAAGAAATAAACCAAAGGCAGCATTGTATTTGAATTTTGCACTGTATCCAGTTGAGCAACTTTAACTATCCCAGCATGCACTGCCATTTGGCAAAGAGTTCCAAATTTTCAACTTCCCATCTGTGTGAACCAGTGCTTCCTGATTTCATTTCCGAGTGGTCTAGCTCAATGTTTAAAATTATGTTCTTCATTCTCTCAACAAAGGGAACAGCTTTTTTTTAAAATGATGTGGATAGTGCCAATATTTATTGTCCATTCCTGATTGCCCTTGAGAAGGAGACTGTGAGTCACTATAGTCCATGTAGTGAAGGTAATCTCTCTATTAGATTAGATTACTTACAGTGTGGAAACAGGCCCTTCTGCCCAACAAGCCCACACCAACCCGCCGAAGCACAACCCACCCATACCCCTACAGCTACCCCTAACACTACGGGCAATTTATCATGGCCAATTCACCTGACCTGCACATCTTTGGACTATGGGAGGAAACCCACGCAGACACGGGGAGAATGTGCAAACTCCACACAGTCAGTCGCCTGAGGCAGGAATTGAACCCAGGTCTCTGGTGTTGTGACGCAGCAGTGCTAACCACTGTGCCACCGTGCCGCCTGGTGCTGTTGAGGTAGGAAGGGACTTAGTGGCGGTCGTTGAAAATTTACATGTTTCCATCCAAGTTAATGTGTGACTTGGAAATAACTTTGCAGGTAATGGTGGATCAACTTCCCCAACTTGTGTGTGAGGTATGACTCCAGTCAGCAGAGAGCTTTCCCCATGGTTTCTGTTACCTTCAATTTTCCAGGACTCTCTGATAACACATTTGGTCAAATCCTGCTTTGAGGACAATCACTCTCTTCTCATCTCTGAATTCAGTTCTTTTTTCCAAGTTTTACTCTCAGTTGAAATGATGTCTGAATTTAGTGGTCCTGCAAGAACCGAAGTGGAGATTAGTGAGCATCATATTGCTAACTAAGTGTTGCTCTTTAACACTGTCCAGGAGAGTGTACAGGGGGTGGCCTAATTGTATTATCGCTAGACTAATCCAGAGTCCCAGCTCAAGTTCTAGGGAACCCAGGTTTGAATCCCACCAATGGCAGATGGTGAAATTTGATTCCAATACAAATCTGGAGTTAAGAATCTAATGATGACCATTGCCGACTGTTGGAAAGACCCATCTGGCTCGCTAATGGCATTTAGGGAAGAAAACTCTTATCCTCACTAGTCTGGCCTACAGTGACTCCAGACCCACAACAAAGTGGTTAACTCTTAACTGCCCTCTGGGCAATTAGGGATGGGCAATAAATGCTGACTTAGCCAGCAATACCCACATTCTGTGAATGATTTTTTTTTCAAATCACCTTCCATTACATTCGCTGACGTGAGGGGATTGTCAATAAATACGGTCTTCCCAGAGACATCCATGCTCCATCAATATTTTTCAAAATAGCTTGTCGGGGCAATGTATGAATTGCCTTGGATTTGTCCTGCTTTTCATAAGCAAGATGTAGATAACTGGGCAATTCTTTCCAATTTGGGCAACTTTTCCACTTTGTTGGATAGATGCCAGTATTGCAGCTGTACTGGACCAGCTCGACCAGAGGCATGGCTAGTTCCAGAACACGATTCTTCACTATTATTCAATGAGGCCTTTCATCCTTATTGCATCAAATGCACTAAACAATGACTTACTGTCGTGCAGCATGAACTGAATTGGCTAAATACTGGCATCTGTGATGGTGGCCACCTCAGGAGGAGGCCAAGGTGAATCACGGACTCAACAACTTCTGGCTGAAAATGACTGCAAGTGCTCCAGTCTTAATTCTCACTCATACACTGGGTGTAGAAGTTGCGTATGTTCACCCGACAGTTTCCTTCACCTGTTGGTTGTTTAGCTGACCACTCCCACTCAGGATTAGACGACAGAGTCATGATCTGACCACAGGAATAAATAAAAGGAGGAGGGGTAGGTTATTCAGCCCCTGCATTACCATTCAATAAAATCATAGCTAACCCCCTAACCTAGCTACAGTCTATCACTGTATTCCTGTCCGCGCTGATTTCCTCAGTATTCAGAAATCTGGCAGTCTCTGTTTAGACAACTGTGGACGGTCAGATGTTGAACATCTTCAAAGTGAAGAATTCCAAATATCTGCAACCCACTGCATGAAATTTTCCCTGTCACGGTTCTCAAAGTTCGATCTTGAAATCTAAGATTGTGACATCTACTTTCAGACTCCTTGTCAAATCCATTAAAAATGTTTAATTTATTTCAATGAATTCACCTCTCATTCTTCTAAGTTCTAGGAAATGTAAATCTACACTGGTCTTGTGGCACAGTGGTAGTGTCCTGAACTCTGAACCTGAAGTTCCAGATTTGAGGCACACTGCAGAACTGATAGTCACGGAAGATGCATTTGTTATGATCTAGTGAACCCCAGTTGTTATGGGGTGTTACTCTGTCAATATTCATACCAGACATCAGGTATCCGAAAGGAACCTGCCTGGATGGGTCATTTCTTTTACCAAAGTAACCTTTTAGAAAAACATAACCATGCAATATGGTAATCTTTGTTGCAACAATAAAACCGAACATAAGTTCATTAAAAACTGAAATGAAGATAAACAAGGAAAAAAACACTTTATTCCCTCATAGCACAGATTCAAAGATTTTAAAACACAATGTAGAAATAAAACAAAGAGGTTTTATAGATTGAACAGAAACAACAGTTCTGTATTAAATGAATACACCCTGCAATGGTAACTAACATTGTTGAAATTTTAAGAAAGTCCAGTGCTATACCTTTCACAAGACCTAGCCTTTTCCAAGGCAGAGAGACCTTTTTCAACATCGTGATGACTTGAAATAATTAAGATTCCTATTCATATTCTGGAAATGTAGACAGCTCTTCCTTAATTGTTATCGTGCTCTGACTTAGCTTCCTTCCAGTATTGTACTAACCCCAATGCTGCAATTCCTTTTCGTCTTTCCCACTTAAAAAGAAACTTCAAAAACTTCAGTTATTTTCCACTAATTGTATCCCAACACTGCAGTCTGGGAATAATAACAACCTCTTATTCTAAGATATTTCATTGTTTAACACTCCTTAAGATCATTGCTTACCACGTATTATTGATTGGAAAACTTCTTGGCTTCTCTTTGAAACTTGACTCTTGCACAACGTAGAGTTATAGTCATAGAGATGTATAGCATGGAAATAGACCCATCAGTCCAACTCGTTCATGCCGACCAGATATCTGAAATTAATGTAGTCCTATTTGCCAGCATTTGGCTCATATCCCTCTTAATCCTGCCTATTTATATACCCATCCAGATGCCTTTTAAATGTTGTAATTGTACCAGCCTCCACCACTTCCTCTGGCAGCTCATTCCATACATGCATCATCCTCTGCATGCCCCTTAGCTCACTTCTTAATATTTCTCCACTCATCTTAAATCGATACCCTCTAGAATCATAGCATCCCTACACTGTGGAAACAGGCCCTTCGGCCCAACAAGCCCACACTGACCCTCTGAAGAGTAACCCACCCAGACCCATTCCCTACATTTACCCCTGATGAATGCACCCAACCCACACATCCCTGAACACTATGGGCAATTTAACATGTCCAATTCACCTAACATGCAGAACTTTAGACTGTGGGAGGAAACAGGAGCACCTAGAGGAAACCCACACAGACACAGAGAGAATGTGCAAACTCCACTCAGACAGTCACCTGACATTGGAATTGAACCTGGTACCCTGGTGCTGTGAGGCAGCAGTGCTAACCATTACGCCACCGTGCTGCCTCCAGTTTTGATCTCCCCTACCCTGGGAAAAAGACCTTGGCTATTCACCCTATCAATGTCCCTCATGATTTTATAAACCTCACTCCTCAGCCTCCAACTCTCCAGGGAAAACAGCCCCAGCCTATTCAGCCTCTTCCTATAGCTCAAACCCTCCAACCCTGGCAACATTATTGTAAACTTTTTTTCTGAACCCTTTCAAGTTTAATAATATCTGTGCTATAACTTCCTAGCACCAACTAAAAAAAGAAAGTCAGAGTCTGTAAAGTTGACCCCTAACCCCTCTGTGTAGTTCTCCAGGAACTCTGGGTAACTTCCTCTCGCTTGGAATAATGAGTACATTTTAAGAGCTATTTGTTAACTCCAAACACATAGACAAATGCATTTGTTCAACTTGGAAATTCAAGAACCCAAATTTGCAGTAAACTATATTAAAATACATATACAAAAACCTCACAGTTTCATCACACATCCCTGCATAGAAGAATATCTGAAAGAGAGATTTTCATTACACATCAAAGTTACCTTACCACTCATATTAATGTTATACTGACACTAATAACCTGTTAACTTCAAATATACACCAGGAGGTACAGCAATCATTTTTATACTTTACACGGTCTCTTGACCACGTAACCAAAAGAGAAAATGCTGGAAAATCTCAGCATGTCCAGCAGCATCTGTAAGGAGAGAAAAGAGCTGACGTTTTGAGTCTAACTGACCCTTTGTCAAAGCAGCTTTGACAAACGGTCAATTAGACTCGAAATGTCAGCTCTTTTCTCTCCTTACAGATGCTGCCAGACCTGCTGAGATTTTCAGCATTTTCTCTTTTGGTTTCAGATTCCAGCATATGCAGTAATCTGCTTTTATCCAGCTCTTGACCACATATCTCTATTTTCCAGGCATATGAAAAATGTTCAAAATATAGGGTTGGAATATTAAACTCCAGTGGAATAATCCTATGCTTTTGCCCTGAAATCTTACTGAGAAATTCAAAGGATTGTAGTTTCTTCTATGTTGTTAATAATGGCAACTTCAAAATGATGTAGAGCCAACAGAAGACTCAATATCTGTTTTTCCATATGTTCAGTTTCTTTGAAAATTATCCAGTCGGACATTCAATTGCCATCTTGTTGTTTTACAGTAAAACATTGCTGCCATCAACAGCCAGTTCTAATAGTTTTGTATAATGCAACACAGCTAACACTGGTGCTGTGGTAGGTACAGCTTTCAAATTCTCCAAGGCAATTTGACACTTTTCTGTCTGTTCAAGTCTATTACTTTGTTTCAACAAGTTTGTTAAAAATGCAGTAACCGAACTGTACTGTATGGTACTGAAAGTCAGAACTTGTGATAGAATCCATTCATGACAGCATAATGTAAAATTCCATGTTTGGTTTTAGGAATGGGAATATAACCCACACTTTGCTTCTCTCAGTATCATTTGGTTTTGACCCATGACATGGCCCAATTTAGACAGCTTGGCCTTGGCAAATTCATTCTCAACCAATTTCTTAACAAAATTAGGTTTTTGTAGTTGATTAAACAGTTGAGTCACATGAGGTAAATGCTCTCTCAGGTTTGGCTAAAAGCCACCAAATCATTGATGTAAACAGTACAATAATTAAATCCTTCAATTGCTACATTGGTCAACCATTGAAATGTTGCTGGTACATTTTTTCATTCCAATTCATCTTACTTTGTACTGATAGCAACCATCTGGTGTCACAGAAGCCAATATTTCTTTGACTCATTCTGTTAAAGGAACATGCCAAAACAGCTTAAGTCAATTTTTGTGACCAACCAAGCATATCCAATTTATTTTTTGTACAATAATAAATATAAAATCCCAGTGATCCATTTAGTTTTGGCATCATCATGATAGGTGAGCTCTCGCTACTTTGATTTGGTTCACCAATGTAAACATTTTTCCCTCATCAGAGCTAAACCCTTTGGATTGAGTCACTATGGATGTTTCTTTACAGGTAACGCATTACCCACATTAGCAAAATGAACAGCAAAAACGATTTTCCCTGATCTAGTCTCAAAAATGTGTTTATAGTTCTGAAAAGCCTTGTAAATCACTTCAATAATTTTCTGGAAAATGAGACATGACACAATCCAATCTTTTAAGCATCTCTGTGTTTTCTGAGCCAATCGTTGGAGGGTTAACTTTTGAAATTTCCATTTCAGATTCACTCTCCAATTGTAAGAGCAAATTACTGCAGATGCAGGAATCTGTGCTGGAAACAAAAAATGCTGGAAATCACAGTGGGTCAGGCTGTATCTGTGCAGAGAAAGCAAGCTAGCACTGAGTCTAGACGATTCTTCATCCGAGCATTTAGACTCAAAACATTGGCTTTCTCCCTCTCCATGGATGCTGCCTGACCTGCTGTGATCTCCTGCTTTTTGTTTTGTTTTCTGTCATTCTCCAATTGCTCTGGCACTTCTATTTCATTTCTTATTTCCTTCACTTATACTTTGTTTTACAGTTACAAGCACTCAGATGTTGTTTTTGATTAAGCTGTCGGGTATAAATCTGTCTGTTGCATTTCCCCTGGAGAAGTCTGGATAAATATCTCAGCCTCATTTTCTTTTCCTTCTTCCTTTTTAGGTAAATATTCATACATTTATCCAATAACTGAACTTCCAAAGTGACTCCCTGTTTCACAGACTCCTTTTCTTCCTGCTTAGCTTTTGATGTGGCTACCATAAAATTAGGAAATAATTCAGGATGTTTTCTTTTCAACATTGCAGTCTCTTTTACCTCCAATGGTTGTTCCCTCAGTGAAGCTAGTATGTTTGAACCTGGCAGATAATTTCCCCAAAATAAATTTGACTCCTTCAATCAGAATTTCTTTCAATGCTTCCACTATAACTTTTCCATTCATCAAGTCACACTTTAATCCCACTCTGTATATTGGTTTGTAACCTCCCTGTTTCCCTCCGATTGACAGCTTCTCATTCATTCATGGCTCTGTGAGACAAATAGCATCCATCCACCAGCATCAGTGGCTAACTTGCTCTAGAGCCTCTCAACTACTTTGTTGGGTTACTCTTTGATTCAAAGCATAAGGAAATACAGAATAGGATTTTAAAAACTCAGAACCTCCAGTAGTTTGCTTTTCCTTGTCAATCTCTGAAATATAATTTTTATAACTTTCCTGTACCATCCACCCCATATAGAGTCATACAGTCAGAAAGCACAGAAACAGACCCTTTGGTCCAACTCATCTGCGCTGACCAGACATCCCAATCTGACCTGGTCCCGTCTGCTAGCATTTGGCCCTTGTCTCTCTAAACCCTACCCATTCATAAACCCAACAAATGTTGTAATTGTCCCAGCCCCCATCACTTTCTCTGGCAGCTCTTTGCATTCATGCATCACCTTCTACGTGGACAAGTTACCCATCAGGTCCTTTTTATATCTTTCTCCTCTCAGCTTAAACCTTGAACTCTCCCACCCGAGGGAAAAAGGAAACAGGGAGTCAATTTGTAAATTCAGTTATTGGGTAAAATTATTCACCCTATCCAAGCCCCTCAAAATTTTATAAACCTCTGTAAGGTCACCCCTCTGTCTCCAATGCTCCAAGGAAAAAAAGCCCAGGATACCTCTCCCTATAATTTAAGCCCTCCAATCCCAACCACATGCTTGTAAACCTTTCCTGCACCCTTTCAAGTTTAACAACATCCTTCCTATAGGAGGGCGACCAGAATTGCAGACAATATTCCAAAAGTGGCCTCACTCTTAGTACATTCTAAGGAAATGTTTTTGATTCTGTTTCTCAGGGAATTAAAGAAGCTTTGTTTTGGAATTAAAAGATTTCTATCAATCTGTATGTTGCATTTCTACTGAAGAAAATGAGCTAAACATTTCAGGTTCATTCTCTTTGCCTTTTTAGCGCCTACTTCCTTTTCCTGGCAAGCCCTTAGTTCCTATTACTGCAATTGATTTCCCATTTAATTTCCAGCAATCTTCAGCTAGATGTGCAGAGTGCGTACATCTCAATCTTCTCCGGAAATCCCCAGTACCACAGAGATCACTTTTTAGTTAATTGATTCATTCTAGACCATGTTAATTTATGTTTTAAGAGAGCTAATTTAACATGGTTTTCTTGAATTAACAAAAGAGTGAGTTTATCAGTTACAAAATGTGAGAAGAAATAAAAATGCAACACATACAGATACACGTTAGAAAATAGAAGTGAGTCCAAAGTAATGTAAAAGTGAAAAAAACATACATTTGAGTATTGGTTATTTGTCAAGAGTGTGTGGTCCTAGAAAAGCATGGCAGGTCATGCAGCATCCAAGGAGCAGGAGAATCCTGATGAAGGGCTCCTGCCTGAAACGTCGACTCTCCTGCTCCTCGGATGCTGCCTGACCTGCTGCACTTTTCCAGCACCACACTCTCAACTCTGATCTCCAGCATCTGCAGTCCTCACTTTCTCCTATTGATTATTCGTGAGGTGTAGGTAGTAGCATATTGATGACTGAACAGTACATTTTGTGACTTTGTGGGCAGGCTTTGCAGGTCAGTTAGAGTCCCACAGCGTGGAGACAGGCCGTTCGGCCCAAACTGGCCCATGCCAACTAAAATATCCATCCATTCTTACCTCATTTCCCTGCACTTGGCCCATATCCTTCTAAACCTTTCCTATCCATGTATTTGTCCAAATGCCATTCAAATATTGTTAATGTACCCACTTCAACCACTTCCGCTAGCAACTCATTCCATATGCGTACCACCCTCTGTGTAAAAAAGTTGTCCCTCAGATCCCTGTTATTCTTTCCCTCTAACCTTAAACTGATGCCCTCTAGTCCTCAACTCCCCAACCCTGGGAAAAAGACTGAGTCCATTCACCCTAACTATGCCTCTCATGATCTTACACACCTCTATCAAGTACCCCCCTCAATCTCCTATGCTCTAAAGAAAAATGTTCTAGTTTGTCCAACCTCTCCCTGTAACTCAGACTGTTAAGTGCCAGCAACATCTTTGTAAATTTCTTCTGCACTCTTTCCAGTTTAATAACATCCTTCCTATAGCAGGGTGACCAAAACTGAACACAATACTCCAAGTACAGCCTTACCAACGTTCTGTATAACTGCAACATAACTTCCCAACTTCTACATTCAATGCCCCGACTGATGAAGGCCAGTGTACCAAAAGCCTTTACTGCCCTGTCAACCTGTGACTTGACTTTCAGAGAACTATGCACCTGAAGTCCAAGTTCCCTCTTTTCCACCACACTCCTTAAGGCCCTACCATTCACCATGAAACTCCTACCTTGATTTGATTTTCCAAAATGCAAGACCTCACACTTATTTATAATAAACTCCATTTGCCATTTCCTGGCCCACTAACTTCCCCATGTTCCCAAGTCTTCATGTCTTTCTCAACTGTAAACACAGAGAAGAAATCTTTATTGAGGACCTCATCCATCTCATGCATTTCTACACATACATGTCCACTTTGGTCCTTGAGGGGTCAATAGACAATAGACAATAGATAATAGGTGCAGGAGTAGGCCATTCTGCCCTTCGAACCTGCACCACCATTCAATATGATCATGGCCGAGCATCCTTAATCAGTATCCTGTTCCTGCCTTATCTCCATAACCCTTGATTCCACAATCCTTGAGAGCTCTATCCAACTCTTTCTTAAATGAATCCAGAGACTGGGCCTCCACTGCCCTATGGGACAGAGCATTCCACACAGCCACCACTCTCTGGGTGAAGAAGTTTCTCCTCATCTCTATCCTAAATGGTTGACCCCGTATTTTTAAGCTGTGTCCTCTGGTTCGGCACTCACCCATCAGCGGAAACATGTTTCCTGTCTCCAGAGTGTCCAATCCTTTAATAATCTTATATGTCTCAATCAGATCCCCTCTCAGTCTTCTAAACTCAAGCCCAGTCGCTCCAGTCTTTCAGTGTAAGGTAGTCCCACCATTCCAGGAATTGACCTTGTGAACCTATGCTGCACTCCCTCAATAGCCAGAATGTCTTTACTCAAATTTGGAGACCAGAACTGCACACAGTACTCCAGGTGTGGTCTCACCAGGGCCCTGTACAGCTGCAGAAGCACCTCTTTGCTTCTATACTCAATCCCTCTTGTTATGAAGGCCAGCATGTTATTAGCCTTCTTCACTACCTGCTGTACCTGCATGCTTACCTTCATTGACTAGTGTACAAGAATACCCAGATCTCTCTGTACTGCCCCTTTACCTAAATTGATTCCATTTAGGTAGTAATCTGCCTTCCTGTTCTTGCCACCAAAATAGATAACCATACATTTATCCACATTAAATTGCATCTGCCATGCATCTGACTACTCACCTAAGGTTCCTGAAGGCTTTTGCCCGAAACGTCAATTTCGCTGCTCATTGGATGCTGCCTGAACTGCTGTGCTCTTCCAGCACCACTAATCCAGTTTTTACCTACTTACCTAACTTGTCCAGGTCACCCTGTAATCGCCTAACATCCTCATCACATTTCACCCTGCCACCCAACTTAGTACCATCAGCAAATTTGCTAATGTTATTACTAATACCATCTTCTATATCATTAACATATATTGTAAAAAGCTGCGGTCCCAGTACTGATCCCTGTGGTACCCCACTGGTCACCGCCTGCCATTCCGAAATGGAGCCATTTATCACTACTCTTTGTTTCCTATCAGCCAACCGCCTCCAACCTCATAGTCCCACAACCCCGCACCGCCTGTTTCTACCTCCTGCCCAAAATCCACAAACCTGACTGCCCCGGCCGACCCATTGTCTCAGCCTGCTCCTGCCCCACCGAACTCATCTCTGCATACCTTAACACGGTCCTGTCCCCCTTAGTCCAAGAACTCCCCACCTACGTTTGGGACACCACCCACGCCCTCCACCTCCTCCATGATTTTCGCTTCCCCGGACCCCAATGCCTTATCTTCACCATGGACATCCAGTCCCTGTACACCTCCATCCCCCATCATGAAGGACTCAAAGCCCTCCGCTTCTTCCTTTCCCGCCGTACCAACCAGTACCCTTCCACTGACACCCTCCTTTGACTGACTGAACTGGCCCTCACCCTGAACAACTTCTCTTTCCAATCCTTCCACTTCCTCCAAACCAAAGGAGTAGCCATGGGCACCCGCATGGGCCCTAGCTATGCCTGCCTCTTCGTAGGATATGTGAAACAGTCCATCTTCCGCAGCTACACTGGCACCACCCCCCACCTTTTCCTCCGCTACATCGATGACTGCATCGGCGCTGCCTCATGCTCCCACGAGGAGGTTGAACAGTTTATCCACTTTACCAACACCTTCCACCCCGACCTCAAATTCACCTGGACCATCTCAGACTTCTTCAAGGTCCGCAATTTTCCCCCGCCCCTCCAACCGCCACCAGGACAGAACCCCACTGGTCCTCACCTACCACCTCCATATACATCGTATCATCCGTCGTCATCCGTTGTCATTTCCGCCACCTCCAAACGGACCCCGCCACAAGGGATATATTTCCCTTCCCTCCCCTAACAGTGTTCCGAAAAGACCACTCCCTCTGTGACTCCCTCGTCAGGTCCACACCCCCCACCAACCCAGCCTCCACTCCCGGCACCTTCCCCTGCAACCACAAGAAATGCAAAACTTGCCCCACACCTCCCCCCTTACTTCCCTCCAAGGTCCCAAGGGATCCTTCCATATCCGCCACGAGTTCACCTGTACCTCCACATACATCATCTATTGCATCCGCTACACCCGATGTGGCCTCCTCTATATTGGGGAGACAGGCCGCCTACTTGCGGAACATTTCAGAGAACACCTCTGGGACACCCGGACCAACCAACCCAACCACCCGTAGCTCAACACTTCAACTCCCCCTCCTACTCCACCAAGGACATGCAGGTCCTTGGACTCCTCCATCGCCAGACCATAGCAACACGACGGTTGGAGGAAGAGCGCCTCATCTTCCGCCTAGGAACCCTCCAACCACAAGGGATGAACTCAGATTTCTCCAGTTTCCTCATTTCCCCTCCCCCCGCCTTGTCTCAGTCAAATCCCTCGAACTCAGCACCACCTTCCTAACCTGCAATCTTCTTTCTGACCTCTCCGCCCCCACCCCACTCCAGCCTATCACTCTCACCTTGACCTCCTTCCACCTGTCGCATTTCCGATGCCCCTCCCCCAAGTCCCTCCTCCCTACCTTTTATCTTAGCCTGCTGGACACACTTTCCTCATTCCTGAAGAAGGGCTTATGCACGAAACGTCGATTCTCCTGTTCCTTGGAATCTGCCTGACCTGCTGCGCTTTTCCAGCAACACATTTTCAGCTCTGATCTCCAGCATCTGCAGTCCTCACTTTCTCCTTCCTATCAGCCAACCAACTTTCAATCCAAGTTAGTACTTTGCCCCCAATACCATGCGCCCTAAGTTTGCTCACTAACCTCCTATGTGGGACTTTATCAAAAGCTTTTTGAAAGTCCAGGTACACTACATCTACTGGATCTTCCTTGTCCATCTTCAGAGTTTCATCCTCAAAAAATTCCAGAATATTAGTCAAGCATGATTTCCCCTTCATAAATCCATGCTGAATCTGACCTATCCTGTTACTACTATCCAGATGTGTCGTAATTTCATCCTTTATAATTAACTCCAGCATCTTTCCCACCACTGAGGTCAGACTAACTGGTCTATACTTTCCTGCTTTCTCTCTCCCATCTTTCTTAAAAAGTGGTATAACATTAGCCACCCTCCAATCCGCAGGAACTGATCCCGAATCTAACGAACTCTGGAAAATAATCACCAACGCATCCACGATTTCTCGAGCCACTTCCTTCAGTACCCTGGGACGTAGACCATTAGGCCTCGGGAACTTATCAACCTTCAGACCTAACAATCTCTCCAACACCAATTCCTGGCAAATATAAATTCCCTTCAGTTCAGGTCCTTCAGCCACTGTTACCTCAGGGAGATTGCTTGTGTCTTCCCCAGTGAACTCAGATATGAGGTACCAATTCAATTCTTCTGCCATTTCTTTGTTCTCCATAATATATAGAACATAGAACATAGAACATTACAGCGCAGTACAGGCCCTTCGGCCCTCGATGTTGCGCCGATCAAAGCACACCTAACCTACACTAAGCCACTATCCTGCATATACCTATCCAATGCCCGCTTAAATACCCATAAAGAGGGAGAGTCCACTACTGCTACTGGCAGGGCATTCCATGAACTTACGACTCGCTGAGTGAAGAACCTACCCCTAACATCAGTCCTATATCTACCCCCCCTTAATTTAAAGCTATGCCCCCTTGTAATAGCCGACTCCATACGTGGAAAAAGGTTCTCACTGTCAACCCTATCTAACCCCCTAATCATCTTGTACACCTCTATCAAGTCACCCCTAAACCTTCTTTTCTCCAATGAAAACAACCCCAAGTGCCTCAGCCTTTCCTCATAGGATCTTCCTACCATACCAGGCAACATCCTGGTAAACTTCCTCTGCACCCGTTCCAGTGCCTCCACATCCTTCCTATAGTATGGCGACCAAAACTGCACACAATATTCCAGATGCGGCCGCACCAGAGTCTTATACAACTGCAGCATGACCTCAGGACTCCGGAACTCAATTCCTCTACCAATAAAAGCCAGTACGCCATATGCCTTCTTCACTGCACTATTTACCTGGGTGGCAACTTTCAGAGATCTGTGTACATGGACACCAAGATCCCTCTGCTCTTCCACACTACCAAGTATCCGACCATTAGCCCAGTACCCCATCTTTTTGTTACTCTTACCAAAGTGAATCACCTCACACTTAACTACATTGAACTCCATTTGCCACCTTTCTGCCCAGCTCTGCAGCTTCTCTATATCCCGCTGTAACCTGCCACATCCTTCCTCACTGTCTACAACTCCTCCGACTTTCGTATCATCTGCAAACTTGCTCACCCAACCTTCTAACCCTTCCTCCAGGTCATTTATAAAAATGACAAACAGCAATGGTCCCAAAACAGATCCTTGCGGAACACCGCTAGTGACGGCACTCCAAGATGAACCTTTGCCATCAACTACTACCCTCTGTCTTCTTCCAGCCAGCCAATTCCTAATCCAAACCTCCAACTCACCCTCAATGCCATATCTCTGTATTTTCTGCAGTAGCCTACCATGGGGGACCTTATCAAACGCCTTACTAAAATCCATATATACCACATCTACCGCTTTCCCCTCATCTACCTCCTTAGTCACCTTCTCAAAGAATTCAATAAGGTTTGTGAGGCACGACCTGCCCTTCACAAAACCATGCTGACTATCCTTGATCACATTATTCTTATCCAGATGTGCATAAATCCTATCCCTTACAATTCTCTCTAAGACTTTGCCCACAACAGAAGTGAGACTCACTGGCCTATAGTTACTAGGATTATCCCTACTCCCCTTCTTGAACAAGGGAACCACGTTTGCTAGCCTCCAGTCCTCTGGCACTACTCCTGTAGACAAAGATGACACAAAAATCAAGGCCAATGGCTCTGCAATCTCCTCCCTTGCTTCCCAGAGAATCCTAGGATAAATGCCATCAGGCCCAGGGGACTTATCTATTTTCACCCTTGCCAGAATTTCCAACACCTCTTCTCTACATATCTCAAAGCCATCCATTCTACTTATTCGTGCCTCAGTATTCATATCGACAACAATGTCCTGTTCCTGAGTGAATACTGACGAAAAGTATTCATTCAGTGCCTCCCCAATCTCTTCAGCCTCCACACGCAGCTTCCCATTACTACCCTTGATTGGACCTATTCCTACCCTAGTCATTCTTTTATTCCTAACATACCTATAGAAAGCCTTAGGGTTTTCCCTAATCCTACCAACTAAGGACCTTTCATGTCCCCTCCTTGCTGCTCTTAGCTCTCTCTTCAGGTCCTTCCGGGCTACCTTATAACTCTCAATCGCCCCTATTGAACCTTCACGCCTCATCTTTACAAAGGCCGCCCTCTTCCATTTAACAAGGGATTCCAATTCCTTGTTAAACCACGGCTCCCTCACACGACCCTTTCCTCCCTGTCTGATAGGTACGTACTTATCAAGGACACTCAATAGTTGCTCCTTGAACAAGTTCCACATATCAATTACGCTCTTGCCTTGGAATCTACTTTTCCAATCCACACATCCTAAGTCATGCCTCAACGCATCATACTTTCCCTGCCCCCAGCTATAACTCTTGCCCTGTAGTACACACTTATCCCTCTCCATCACGAGTGTAAAAATCACCAAATTGTGGTCACTGTCCCCAAAGTGCTCACCTACCTCTAGTTCTAATACCTGGCCTGGTTCGTTACCCAGAACCAAATCCAGTATGGCCTCACCTCTTGTTGGCTTATCTACATATTGTGTCAGGAAACTCTCCTGCACACATTGCACAAACACCGACCCATCTAACGAACTGGAGCTATAGCTTTCCCAATCGATATCAGGAAAGTTAAAGTCTCCCATAACAATCACCCTATTACTGTCACTCTTCTCCTGAATCATCTTCACAATCCTTTCTTCAACGATTCTAGGACTATTAGGAGGCCTGTAAAAGACTCCTAACAGGGTGACCTCACCTCTCCTATTCCTAACCTCAACCCAAACTACCTCAGATGGCAAATCTTCGTCCATCTTCCTTTCCACCGCTGTAATACTATCTTTGACAAGCAAAGCCACACCCCCCCCCCTCTTTTACCCCCACCTCTGACCCTACTAAAACATTTAAACCCTGGAACCTGCAACAGCCAATCCTGTCCCTGATCTAGCCACGTCTCCGTAATAGCCACAACATCGAAGTCCCAGGTACCAACCCACGCTGCGAGTTCACCTACCTTATTTCGTATACTTCTGGCATTAAAGTATACACACTTCAAACCACTCTTCTGTTTACAGGCACCCTCCTTTAAGATTGATGCCATATTCCTAACCTCCCTACACTCCAGGTCCTGCACCCTAAAGCTACAGTCTAGGTTCCCATGCCCCTGCAGAGTTAGTTTAAACCCCCCCCAAGAGCACTAGCAAACCTCCCCCCAAGGATACTGGTGCCCCTCAGGTTCAGGTGCAGACCATCCTGTTTATAGAGGTCCCACCTTCCCCAGAAAGAACCCCAGTTATCCAAGTACCGAAATCCCTCCCTCCTGCACCATCCCTGTAGCCACGTATTTAACTCTTCTCTCTCCCTATTCCTCGACTCTCTATCACGTGGCACGGGTAACAAACCCCTGTTTCTGTCTTCAAGGGCCCAATTTTAGTCTTAACCATTTTTTTACTTTTCACATACCTAAAAAAACTTTTACTATCCTCCTTTATATTATTGGCCAGTTCACCTTGGTACCTCATTTTTTCTCTGCGTATTTCCTTCTTAGTAATCCTCTGTTGTTCTTTAAAAGCTTCCCAGTCCTCCGTTTTCCCACTCATCGTTGCTATGTTATAGATTTTCTCTTTTAACTTTATATGTTTCTTAACTTCCCTCATCAGCCACGGCCACCCATGCCTCCTCCTAGGACCTTTCTTCCTTTTTGGAATGAACTGATCCTGCAACTTCTGCATTATACACAGAAATATCTGCCATTGTTCTTCCACTGTCATCCCTGCTAAGGTATTGCACCATTGAACTTTGGCCAGCTCCTCCCTCATAGCTCCATAGTTCCCTTTATTCAACTGGAAAATTGTCCTATTCTCTCTAGTTTTGTTTCTCCTTTAATATACTCAAAGAACCTCTTTGGATTCATCAACCAATCTTCTCAGCTAAGGTTTTCTCATGATCCCTTTTTGCCCTCCTGATTTTCTTCTTCAGTAAACTCCTGTATCCCTATATACCTCCAGGGATTCCCTTAATCCCAGCTGCCTGTCCCTGAGCCATACCTCCCTTTTTCTGGTCAAAGCCTTGATATCTCTTGTCATCCAGGGTTCCCCTATCCCTGTCATCCTTACCCTTCTCCCTCACAAGTACATAAAGACCTTGAACTCTAGCCATCACACTTTTAAAGGCCTCCCACTTGCTGGATGTCCCTTTGCTTGCAAACTACTCCAATCAATCCCTGCAAGCTCTTGTCTAATTCCATCAAAATTCGCCTTGCCCCAATTTAGAACTTGAACCTGTGGACCAGTTTTGTCTCTCTCTATTGCTATTTTAAAATTAATAGAACTATAGTCACTAGTCCCAAAGTGTCATAGAGTCATAGAGTCATAGATGTAGACAGCATGGAACAGACCCTTCAGTCCAACCTCTCCATGCCAACCAGACATCCCAACCCAATCTAGTCCCACCTGCCATCACCCGGCCTATATCCCTCCAAACCCTTCCTATTCATATACCCATCCAAATGCCTCTTAAATGTTGCAGTGGTCCCCCACTGTCACCTCGTTCACATGTCCTGCCCTATTTTCCAAGTGTAGTTGAGTTTTACCCCTTCCTGAGTAGGACCCTCTTATATACTGCTTGAGGAAACTTTCCTGAAAGCACTTAACAAGTTAGTTGAAATTCTTTTGTCCTGTTTCCATATGGTGGTGACCTCTGGCTAGCTGGCATCTAGCATTCAGAGCAAGAGACAAATGCACCTGCAATACAGGGACAATTATTGGGTAGTTATTTGACTGTGACCTCCATTGCTGACCTGTGCTCGAACCCAAGCAAACGCACAAGTGTACTTCAGCTCACTGGCACACACTAGTGAACATTTATCCACACACACACACACAGACCAGGATTGAACTGGCTTGGTAAGCCTTGTTAAGTCTCCTCACTCTTCTGCACCCAGGTCAGCAAAATAGCAAATTCAGGTTTGCTGGTATTTCTGCTTTCATAAGCCAGTTAATGGGAGGTCCATTGTAGGTCTCACTTCTCCTTCCAATTCATCCCCTCTGATGGCCCCCATCCTCTAGAATCATAGAATCCCTGCAGTGTGGAAGCAGACCATTCAGCCCATTGAATCTACATTGACCCTCCAAAGAGTATCCCACCCAGACTGAGCCCGGTAATCCCACATTAACCATGGCTAATCCACCTAGCCTGCACACTGCAGACAATTTAGCATGGCCAATCCACCTAACCTTAATATTTTTGGACTGTGGGAGGAACCCAGAGGAAACACATGCAGACACGGGGAGAATCTGCAAACTTCACACAGTTGCCCGAGGCTGGAATCTAACCCAGATCCTTGGTGCTGTGAGGCAGCAGTGCTAACTATTGAGCCACCATGCCATCTTAGGCCAGTAGCAATGGGGTGGAATGTTTTCTGCTCGTCCCCTTCTTGAAGTACAATTTTCTTGTTATGCTGAAATGATGCAAGTGATGATATGGAATTTTTGACAGTATGCCTGTGGACTAATTGATATGTACTTAAGCTCATATTTGTAAAGCCTTGAATCAGTGGCAATCCCTCAGGTAAGAGGGAGTCAACCTCATGTGCTTTGCCTGAAAGCATGCCCTGCTGTAATAAGGAGCAAGTTAGACGAAAAAGAACAAAGAACTGCAGTTGCTGGAAATCTGATGCAAAAAGCGTACATTCTGGAGAAACCCAGCGTCTGGCTGTGTTTATGGAGAGTTAATGTTTCAAGTCAAAAGGGTCACTGGATTCTGGTAGCATTCCAGCAACAATACTAAAGTTGTGCGCTCCAGGACTACCACATGGCAAGTTGAATCCAAAATTGGCTTCGTGACAGGGGACAGAGGGTTGTGGTAAAGGCTGTTTGTGTGACTGGAGTCCAGTCTTTACTGGCGTACCACAGCGTTCAGTGCTGGGTACCTTATTGCTTGTGATATTCATAAATGATATGGATGAGAATGTGGGGAGGATGATAAGTAAGTTTGCAGGTGACACAAAGATTGGCCAGGTGGTTGACAGTGAGGAGGAAGGTATTAGGTTACAGATAAACAGATTGGTCAGATGGACAGATCAGTGGCAGATGGAATTTAACCCTGATAAATGTGATGCAGTTTGGAAGTAGGAACAAAAAAAAGGAGTATTTGACGAATAGCAGGACACTAGGAAGCTCAGAGGAACACAGGAATAGAACATAGAACATAATAGTGCAGTACAGGCCCTTCAGCCCTCAATGTTGTGCCGACCTATGGAACCAATCTGAAGCTCCATCTAACCTACACTATTCCACTCCATATGTTTATCCAATGACCATTTAAATGCCCTTAAAGTTGGCGAGTCAACTACTGTTGTGGGCAGGGTATTCCACAGCCCTTCTACTCTGAGTAAAGAACCTACCTCTGACATCTGTCCGATATCTTTCACCCTCAATTTAAAGCTATGTCCCCTTATGCTAGCCATCACCATCCAAGGAAAAAGGTTCTCACCATCCACTCAATCTAACCCTCTGATTATCTTATACATTTCAATTAAGTCAACTCTCAACCTTCTCTCTAATGAAAACAACCTCAAGTCCCTCAGCTTTTCCTCATAAGTCCTTCTCTCCACACCAGGCAACATCCTGGTAAATCACCTCTGCAACTTTTCCAAAGCTTACACATAATCGGGGTGCTTGTCCCTCGATCTCTGAAGTTAATGTGGTAGTTAAGAAGGCATATAGGATGCTTGCTTTTATCAGAGTCGTGATTATCAGAGCAGGAAGGTCCTGTTCCAGCCGTACAAAACTTAGGTTCATCCAGGGCTGAAATAATGCTTGCAGTTCTAGTCACCACAATACGAGAAGAATTCGATTTCACTGGAGAAGGTGCAAAGGAGATTCACCAGGATGATACCTGGAATCGAGCAATTTAGCTACGAAGAGAAGCTGGATGAGTTTGGGCTGTTTTCTTCGGAGAAGAGGAAGTTGAGGAGGGAACCTGATGGTGGTGTACAAGATTATGAGAGGTGTGGACAGGGTGAACAAAAATCAGCTGTTCCCCTTTGTTGAAGAGTCAATATCAACGGAATATAATTTTAAAACGGGAGGCAAGAGGGAATTATTCTGAAACACACTGCCTGGTAGGTAGAAACCCTCACAACTTTTAAAGTGCGTTTGGGTGAGCATTTGGAGTATCATATCTTTCAAGGCAGTGGGAGTAGTGTAAATAGTTGTACATTTTTGCCAGTATAGACTCAATGGGCGGAAGGGCCTCTTCAGTACTGTCTGATTCAATGATTTCACCCCTGTCCAAGTTGTTCCAGCACAGCTTTATCACAGACATTTGCCCTGCAATGTGGAAAATGGTTCTGCACTAAAAAACAGTACAAATCCAACCCACCAATTATGATCCATGAGTCTGTTCTCTATCGTCAGCCAAAGAATCATCAACGGTGCTATCAAGCAGCACTTACTTAGCAATAACCTGCTCACCATCAAAGGTTCCATCATCGTCACTCAACTCCAGACTTCTTTACAGCATTGGTTTCAAACATAAACAAAACAGCTGAACTACAGAGGTGAAGTGTAAGTACCTGCCCATGAAAGCAAAGCAGTATTTGTATATGTTTGGCATTGAGGAACTCTTGGAAAACTGAACTGCATGAGAATCAGGGGAAAGGCTGTACTCTGGCAGTACTCATACATAGCACAAAGAAAGATGGTTGTGGTTTTTTTAGAAGTCAATTATCTTAGTCATGGGACACTACAGTAGGAGTTCCTCAGGTTGTCTAGCTGGTCCTAACATTTTCATCTCTTTGTCAGTTAGCTTTCCTCCATCATAAAGTCAGGAGGTGAGGATGTTTGTTAATGATTGTACAATGGTTGGCAGCCCAGATACTGAAGCGGTCCTTCTCCAAATACAGCAAGACCTGGACAATATCCTGATGAAGGGCTTTTGCCTGAAACGTCAATTTCGCTGCTCGTTGGATGCTGCCTGAACCGCTGTGCTCTTCCAGCACCACTAATCCAGTATTTGGTTTTCAGCATCTGCAGTCATTGTTTTTACAATATCCAGGCTTAGACTGACAAGTGACAAGTAACATTTGTGCCGCACGAGTGGCAAGCAGTGACCAAATTAACAACATTAACAAAAGATAATCTAACCATTGCTATTGACATTAAATGCCATAACCATCACCATCAACATCCTGAAGGCTACCAGAAATGAACCAGGAATACCCACTTAAATATTGTGGCTCCAAAAGCAGGTCAGTGGCCAAGAATCCTGCAGTGAGTAACTCATCTCCTGACTCCCCAAACCCTACTCGCATCTACAAGGCTCAAGTAAGGTGTGTGATGGAATATATTCTACTTGGCTGGATGAGTGTGGCTCATAAAGCATTCAAGAAGCTTGACATTATCAAAGATAAAGCAGATAGTTGGATTAGCACCACATCCACAAACATTCACCTCCTTCACCTCTAAAGCATAGTGGCGGTAGTGTATACCAACTACAAGATGCACTGCAAGAAATGATGAGGGTTCCTCCAAAAGCATCATCTAAACCTACATCCTCTAATACCTACAAGGCTTAGAACAGCAAATGCAAAGCGCCTTCCAAATCACACAGACCTGATTTGGAACTGTCTTGTTTTTCCTTCACAAAAGCTAGGTCTGAGTTCTGGAACTCTCTTTCCAAAAGCAGAGTGGTGAATGTGCATCCCCCAAGAACAGCAGAGATGGAAGAAAGGAAGCTCACCACTACCTTTTCCCAGGGCAGTGAGGGATGGGCAATAAATGTTAGTCTAGCCAGTGACAACTGCATTTCATGAACGATTACAAACGAAAGTCTGAATAAGGATGGCAGATTGCCTTCCCTAAACGTTGTTAATGTACCAATTGGGTTTTTTATCGTAGAACATTAGTTTCATGATCATCGTTGCTCATCTTTGCATTTTATTCCAAGTTTGTTTAATGAATTAATTGAATTTAAATTCCCCAGCTGCCTTGATGGGATTTGATTTCTCTACATTATTATTCCTGGCCTTTGCATTACGAGCTCAGTTAAAAAAAAGTTATTCAACTTCTGCCCAACTCTTGACAGGCTGTTCTCATAATTTAACCCTCTAATCCCCAATATCATTCGCATGGTCTGCACTGTATCCTATACAATTGCTCAGACCTTTGAGTATAGGAGTTGGGACGTCTCGTTGAGGTTGTACAGGACATTGGTGAGACCACTTCTGGAGTCCAGTGTGCAGTTCCAGTTGCCCTGTTACAGAAAGGATATTATTAAACTGGAGGGGGTTCAGAAAAGATTTACCAAGATGTTGCAAGGAATGAAGGGTTTGAGATCTAAAAATAGGCTGGAAATGCTGGGACTTTTGTCATTGGAACGTAGGAGATTGAGGAATGACCTTACTGAGGTTTATAAAATCAAGAGGGGTATACACAAGGTGAATGACAAGGGTCTTTTCTGTAGGGTGGGCGAGTTCAAAACTAAGGGACGTATTTTTAAGGTGAGAGGAGAAAGACTTAAAAAGGACCTGCGGGCAACTTTTTTACGCAGAGAGTCGTTCGCATGTGGAATGAACTGTCAGAGGAAGTGGTGGATGCAGGTACAGTTAAAAGTCATTTGGATGTATTCATGAATAGGAAGGATTTATAGGAATATGGGCTAAGCACAGGGTAGGTGGGACTAGTTTAGTTTAGGAACATTGCTGGCATGGACTGGTTGGACTGAAGGATGATTTCAAATTGTATGTCTCTATGAGTCTACAAAGTCAACTTATTCATTCTGAGCTGTGATGTCCAAAACAAATTATGATACTTCAAATCAGGTCTCAGGGAAGTTCTACACAATTCCAAAGAGTGGCAAGTATTAGAAGAAATCGGCAGACCAAAAATATGACCCAGCCTTGTAAAGCAAATGCTGCCACTCTCAACTTTGTGGTTATGTACTCTCTGACCAGATTAAAAACAGGAATAGGCCCTTTGGCCCTTCAATCCTGCTCACCCATTCAATAAGATCAGGGCTGATCTGATTACTCCACATTGCCCCACAACGGGAGACAGTGGCAATCTAGAATAAAAGGTAATCGGTTTAGGCTAAGGAGTGGCAGATGTAAAACAGGGATGAGGAGGAATTACTTCTCTCAAAGAGTCATGAATCTGTGGAATTCACTATTTCCGAGTGCAGAAATACTGAATAAATTCTGTCTGAGGAGATAGATAGAATTTTATCCAATAATGGGTTGAAGGGCTATGAAAGGTGGGAAGGAAAGTGGGTTGAGGCTGAGATGAGATCAGGCATGATCTTATTTAATGGAAGAGGGGCTGAATATCCTACAGTGTGAAAACAGGCCCTTCGGCCCAAAAGGTTCACACCGACCCTCTGAAGAGTAACCCACTCAGACCCATTTCCCTCTGACTAATGCACCGAACGCTATGGGCTATTTAGCATGGCTAATTCACCTGACCTGCACATCTTTGGACTGTGGGAGGAAACCGGTGCACCCGGAGAAAACCCACGCAGACACGGGGAGAATGTGCAGACACAGACAGTCGCCCGAGGCTGGAATTGAACCGGAGACCCTGGTGCTGTGAGGCAGCAGTGCTAACCACTAGGCCACCGTGCTGCCCTTCCTGTTCCTACATAGAATCCCTACAGTGCAGAAACAGGCCATTTAGCCCAACAAATCAACACCAACCCTCTAAATCCACCCAGACCTGTTCCACAATTCTATTACTCTACAATTTCCCTGACTAATGCACTTAACCTACATATCCCCCTGAACATTATGGGCAATTTAGCATGGCCAATTCACCTAACCCATGCAATCTTTGGACTGTGGGAGGAAGCCAGAGCACCCAAAGGGGACCCACACAGACACAGGAAGAATGTGCAAACTCCACACAGTCGCCCGTGGCTGGAATTGAACCTGGGTCACTGGAGCTGTGAGGCAGCAGTGCTAACCACTGAGCCACCATGTAACCCCAAGTGTTCTTGTTCTTATTCTTATGTTCTCCCCCCATAACCTTGTGTTCCTTCACTCATTAAGAATCTATGTACCTCCGCCTTAAAAATATTCAGTGACTGCTTCCACTATACTTTAGGAAGTGCGTTCCATCGACTCACATCTGTCTATGCCAAACGTTTCTTAAGTGGGCAGTGGCTTATTTTTAAACTGCAAAGATCCATTAGTAATGCTCCTGATTTATTCTAGTGCCACAGGCCGAGAGGTGTTCGACTGGATCCTGGACCAAGGTTACTATTCTGAGAGAGACACCAGCAACGTGATCAGACAAGTATTGGAGGCTGTGGCCTATCTACATTCCCTCAAAATCGTGCACAGAAATCTTAAGGTAAAAGATGTTTAAACTAACAGTTGCCTCACACAATATTTTACAAAATTGTTATCAAGAAAAATTCAGCCGTGTCCTGCAGAAAAAAAGGAGTAATAAGCCAGAAGAGGATGTTCTGTTCTATTACCCTAATATGCTTGAGGATGATAGAATTCCCTGTAGTATGGAAGCAAGCCATTCGGCCCATTGAGCTCACACTGATCCTATCTCTGCACCCCTGCATTTCCCACGGCTAGCCCACACGTACCTGGACACTATGGGCAATTTAGCATGGCCACTTCACCTAACCTGCACGTCTTTGGACTGTGGAAGAAAGCCAGAGCACCCAGCAGATACCCATGCAGATACAGTGATAATGTGCTAACCCCACATAGACAGTCACCCGAGGGTGGGATCAAACCCAGGTTTTGTTTTGCATGCTGTACAGGTGGATCATAACATACAAAGTAGGGATGGCATGGTGGCTCAATGGTTAGCATTGCTGCCTCATAGCATCAAAGACTTTTCACTGTGCCTAGGTACGTAATAAATCAAATTTAAAAAATCATGTGTACCTTTAAGAGAAATGTCCACATGAGTACCCCTTTAAGGAAATTGTCAACACCAGCACCCCTCTAAGCCACTGTTCCCATCGAGTCTATATGTAGATTTTCTTTAAAATATTTTTATCTTAATAGTAGGTAATGATGGAACAGTTGCCAATCCTGCAGTTACCTGGAGGTTGACGCTATCGGCGATGATGATTAAACACAAAATACAAGCAAAATGTTGACTTTTCAGCCATTTTTTATTTGTTTTTTTTATAACCATCAGCTGCTTAGATCTCTTCCCATGCAATCTGCCAATGATGTCACCAGCACTCATGATTTAAACAAAAGCGTTCAAAATATACCCCTGTTCAACAAACAGGTGCTCCATATGGCTGCACAACAAGCTCTATGACTAGCTCTTTAATTCTCGCTCTGCTGCATAAACAGGAGCTCCATATGTTTCACACAGAGATAGTCAGTGGTGCCTTAACCTTTGCCTTGCTGCACAAGAAGCATTGTGGAGATGCAGACGTTGATAGAGCAGGGAATTGCACAGCCTGTCCCATTTGTCAGATCTCTGAACTTGCAACATATTTACTGCTGTCTATCAATGAGATTTAACAATAGACAAATCATCAGAGGAGCAATGGAGAGGGAAACACGATGAGTTAGAGTCAGATTAGATACAGACTGAGGTAAATAGAGAATAAAGGATTTGCTAAAAACAAAGAGGAACAAAAAAGACAAAATATTAATTTTCTAAAGACTTTGTTCTGCAATGTTAAAAGAAAAATGTACTAACTGCAGGAGTGCAATACCATGGTTTCAGTTGATGCTGTTCTCAGATGAAATGTTATTTTAAGAAATCTTGTCACTTAAAGGGTCCTCTCCATATTAAGTACCAGCCCTAATTTTCTGTAGAGGGCTCATTTCTTTTAGTATCCCTACATAGAATCCCTACAGTGTGGAAGCAGGCCATTTGGCCCAATAAGTCCACACCAACCCTCTGAACAGCATCCCACACAGACCCACCACTACGACCACCACAACCGCGCTCCATCTCCCCACCCCACCCCCCCTCCCCCCCTCGCCTCCACCACCACCAATGCTATCCCTGTAACTTTACATTTCCCATGGCCAATCCACCTAACCTCCACATCCCTGGATCTTATGGGCAACAAGTTAATGACACGCAATCTAAAAGTAGAAACTTTAGTCACGTGCAGCTTGCTTTGGGATCAGAGGATACCCAAAGCTTGTATCAATCCAGGATGTTCATGGGACTGAGTACGGCAAGTAGTGAGGTGAGTGGCACAGATCTTCCAGCAGTTTCTGGCAATTCACAACTCCCACACTTTGCCAGATACTTAATGCACTAGTGACAAGCCTTTAGCTTAGTGTCATTTTTGAAGCAAGTTCTGGGTCACCATAATTGCTGCCTCCAGGGTTTGCATTCAAATTAATATCTATTTCTTGTATTTCTGTGCTTCTGACTTTAACTTGGCAATCCGGCATTTTGCCATGGACTGTCAGCTCTCGCTGAAGGGAAACTGATAATATGTGTGACAATCTGCAAACGCTAATAATAACTATGTTCTTTCTCTCTGTCATTCCTTAATCTGTGTTTCTCTTTTGACTATTTCGCTGTCAGCTGGAGAACTTAGTTTACTTCAATCGTCTAAAAAATTCCAAGATTGTCATAAGCGATTTTCACCTGGCCAAACTGGAGAATGGGCTGATTAAGGAACCTTGTGGAACACCAGAGTATCTTGGTAAGCCCACGTGGATGCAAGCATGAAAAATCTCCAATGCCATTTTGCGTAAAACACCCAATAACTTTCATAATACATTTTCCAAAAGGGAAGCATAGATTCATTTTCAAAAGCAATCATTGCCCAAGACCAACGCAAAATGAGCCTTGTATTGACAAAAGATGACATGGACTAAATTTGACTCTGATAATCGCACAAAATGGACAAAATTGAATTATTTTACACCCAGCACCATATGTTTTTCCATTAACCTCAGATGCACGTGTAAGGGGACTTCATTGGCCATTTTGCACCTCCTCCTACAAGTAGTTGCATTTTAACTCAGTGGATTTTGTGTATTTTTTGAAGGAATCTCTTTATATTAAGAGTTTATTCCTGGGTGAAGGGGAGGTGGGATTATAATGGTAATATCAGTGAATGGGTAATCAAGAATTTCAAGCTCTGGGAATATAAATTCAAATCCCACCATAGCTGATGGTGAAATTTGAATTCAGTAAAAATCTGGAATTAAAAAGTTAGCTCAAAGGTGATCATGTGATCATTGTCATAAAAACAAATGTCTTTAGGGAAAGAATTCTGCCATCTTAACAAGTCTGGCTGACATGTGACTCCACTAAAAGATGGTTGCTTCTTAACTATTGTGGGGATAATTTACACTAGTCTAGCCATTGACGGCCACATTTCATAAATGACTGGAAAACAAAATCTAGGTCTTTATATTATGAACTTTAAAATCTTTTCTTTATGACTTGAATCAAAATGTTAGACCAGGTTATACAAAGTCACACTCTGAGCAAAGGTCTTCATGCATTATATCTGGATTTCACTTCCTGTGGCTAACAGGTTCCACCTGATTTTCCCATCAATTTAAGTCACTGTTCAAATCATAGAGATGTAAAGCACAGATACAGATGCTTTGGTCCAACTCGTCCATGCCGACCAGATATCCTACGTTAATCTAGTGCCATTTGCCAGCATTTTGCCCATATCCCTCTAAACCCTTCCTGTTCATATACCCATCCAGCTGCATTTCAAATGTTGTAATCGTACCCACCCCACCACTTCCTCTGGCAGCACATTCCATACGCACACCATCCTCTGCATGAAAATGTTGTCCCTTACGTCCCTTTTATATCTCACCCCCCTCACTTTAAAACTGTGCCCTCTGGTTTTGGACTCCTCTACCATGGGAAAAGAACTTGGCTATTCATCCTATCCATGCCCCTCATGATTTTATAAACCTCCATAAGGTCACCCTCAGCCTCTAACACTCTAGGAAAAGTAGCCCCAGCCCATTCAGCTTCTCCCTACAGTTTGCAAGACACATGGACTATTGGAGCTGAGATGAGGAGCTGTACTTAGAATACTGAAGTTCCACCATGAGTTTTGTGGCTCTGATTGACTAACAAGCCCTTTCCAAAATGATCAGCGGAAATTGCAGAGACACAAGCAAATACCTTTGAATATAATCTGGGTTCAGGTTGGTGCCAGAGGATTGGACGATTGCAAACATTACATTCTTCCTCAAAATATATTGTCACCTCAACTTCAATGATTGGAAAACATCCGGAAAGAATTATCCAGAATAACATTAATAGTCACATGGAAAAATGTGGATAGATTTGAAAAGGTCAACATGGATTTGTTCAGGAAAAATCATGTCTAAGTTTCAGTAATTTTTTGAAGAGATAATATTAATGAGAGGCACAAGCACTTCCAAAACACATTCGATGCAGTGCCACAACAGATTTGTGAGGAAGGTTATAGGTCATGGAGTAAAAGGGACAGCAGCAATCTGAATACAAAATTTTCTGAGGGAAAGGAAACAGAGAGTAATGGTTAAGGTGTATGCTGGGCTGAATTGTGAACCGTGTATAGAATCCCAGTCTTCTCTGGTAATTTTTAAAAATTACTATTAGCCGTTAATTGTAGAAGGAGACGTTAGAAAGAATGGACAGGGTTATAACAGCATTGGAAAGTACACAGATGTTTACAAGAAAGGTCGGAGATATTTATAGTATTTGTACTCAGTGACGTGCAGCTGTATGTCATCATCACAAGGTTGCTCCAGGGTCCTGACGCCATTACACAATACACTCACCTAACATTGAAGGAGAAGGCGGAGAGAAAATTTGATGAAAGTTTTCATAATCGTGAGGCGTCTAGACACATTAGGCAGGAGAAGTTTTTCCCATTTATAACTGAATTGCGAATCAGAGGCCACAGTTTTAAAGTGTTTTGCATAAGAGCAAGTGTAAGGTAAGATGAAAAACCTTTTCACTCAGTGAGTAGTTAGGATATGTAATGTACTGCTTGGACTTGTGGTGAGGATGAGTTCAATCATGGCATTCAAAAGGGCATTACTTGAGTATTTAAATAGAAACAATAAAGAAAAGGCAGGAAATTGGCACAAAGTTAAAATGTACAGTAATCCAGTACGGGCATGATGGAATGATGAGATGAATAGCATCCTTCTGCAGGGTAACAATTTTGTGATTCTGTGAATGACCAAAATGAATAGCCACTCCCTCCTCTTTCATCACGTGATTTGACACCTCGCCATGAATTTCCGTTCTTTACAGACTGGTCAAGGAGGAAGCAAGGTCAAGGACTATTCCCACGCTTAGACTTCAAAATATATATTGTATACTACTACTAAATACTGCTGTACACAGTAATCATACCAGGCTCTGATCGCATTGATACATTAAAGAAGGATTATTTGGTCTTCTTCTTGTACCATATTCACATGCCCTTAGAACTCTCTAAAGTTCTCATCTGTTGTTGTATTGCACTGCATAGTTTGGTGTAGTAATCTACTGTAGTGTGGTCATTCTAACTCTGCCCACACTGGTGTTTGTACACAGTGATGTGCATCTCTATGTCATCATCGCAAGATTGCTCCAGGGTCCTGAGGCCTTTACACCATACCCTCTCCTAACTTTTCTTTATCTGTCATAAACATTGATTAACAGTTACATGGATTCTAAAATAATTTTCAATACTCCCTCTTTTAAAACATTTACAGTACATTTTTCCTTATATCTCCTATCCTTCCTCAAGTCTTTGACTTAATTCATCTGTGTCAGTAATTGGGTAAGGCAAACTGGTGACAAGATATAGACATACTAGAGGTAAAGTTGGTGATTTTGCATTTTCTCTGCTGGCTTCTAATAGATCAGAGATTAAGAAGATCTGGCTGAAGGAACTACAGGAGTGTATGAAAATTTCAACATGGCCTTAACACTTCTACTCCATTATTAGCCTCAGATACTGTTGCTAGCTTCTGTAGGAAGGCACGAAATGGTACATCCATGTGTTGTCATTCTTCACGTGAAGCTTATTCTCTTGCAGTACTGACTTGTTCTTCAAGGATCTGTTCCAAGGCATAAATGTACATGTTGTGTTGAGAACAATTTAAATTGTTGCTTGGAATGTTCCTCAGTCTGTAGTACATCTTTGAGAAATGACCTATTTTTCTACAATAAGTACATTGCTGGTGCGAAGGTGGTCAGTTTTGTCTTCACTGATATGGGGTTTTAGAACCACAATGCCCATAGTTTTTCTCCTGCCTAATCTGTCTAGATGCCTCATGATTATGAAAACTTTCATCAAATTTTCTCTCCGCCTTCTCCTTCAATGTTAGGTGAGTGTATTGTGTAATGGCTTCAGGACCCTGGAGCAACCTTGTGATGATGACATACAGCTGCTCATCACTGAGTACAAGTACTATAACTATCTCCAACCTTTCTTGTAAACATCTGTGTACTTTCCAATGCTGTTATAACCCTGTCCATTCTTCCAACGTCTCCTTCTACAATTAACGGCTAATAGTAATTTTTAAAAATTACCAGAGAAGACTGGGATTCTATACACGGTTCACAATTCAGCCCAGCATACACCTTAACCATTACTCTCTGTTTCCTTTCCCTCAGAAAATGTTGTATTCATATGCAGTATATTGTTCACGTAAGAGATCAGTCATGGGATGAGTCCTTTGCTCGCCAGGCCAGCATTTATTGCCCATCCTGAATTGCCCTGCAGTCCATCTGGTGGAGGTAGACCCCAATGGCCTTCGGGAGGTAGTGGCAGGATCTTGACCCAGTGACACTGAAGATTTACGTTGCTTTATGTAGTCAATACACTGTGCAGAAGGTGTTCCATTAAATGCAACCTATGTTGTATAATGCTTCTTGAACAGTTACCTGAACGGTTATCTGCTGCAATTTGGTTTGCTCATTCTACAGCTCGGCCCTTTTTGATCGAACAATCAATGATTGATTTATTCAGCAGATAATTCCATTGCAAAGTAGCTCTTGTCGTTAATATTCACAATGGCATAGTTCCGATAGTTTCATTAATGAACTGTATGCACAATTACAGATTCCCTTTGGTGTGGATACCAGCTATTGAAGTACAATGTTGTTAGTGTTCTGTTTGTCCTTGAAATAAAATATTGATCGACAGCTGTTAGGCAATTGTCAAACATAATTTCCCTTGTTCAAGAAGGGGAGTAGGGATAATCCTAGTAACTATAGGCCAGTGAGTCTCACTTCTGTTGTGGGCAAAGTCTTAGAGAGAATTGTAAGGGATAGGATTTATGCACATCTGGATAAGAATGATGTGATCAAGGATAGTCAGCATGGTTTTGTGAAGGGCAGGTCGTGCCTCACAAACCTTATTGAATTCTTTGAGAAGGTGACTAAGGAGGTAGATGAGGGGAAAGCGGTAGATGTGGTATATATGGATTTTAGTAAGGCGTTTGATAAGGTCCCCCATGGTAGGCTACTGCAGAAAATACAGAGATATGGCATTGAGGGTGAGTTGGAGGTTTGGATTAGGAATTGGCTGGCTGGAAGAAGACAGAGGGTAGTAGTTGATGGCAAAGGTTCATCTTGGAGTGCCGTCACTAGCGGTGTTCCGCAAGGATCTGTTTTGGGACCATTGCTGTTTGTCATTTTTATAAATGACCTGGAGGAAGGGTTAGAAGGTTGGGTGAGCAAGTTTGCGGATGATACGAAAGTCGGAGGAGTTGTAGACAGTGAGGAAGGATATGGCAGGTTACAGCGGGATATAGAGAAGCTGCAGAGCTGGGCAGAAAGGTGGCAAATGGAGTTCAATGTAGCTAAGTGTGAAGTGATTCACTTTGGTAAGAGTAATAAAAAGATGGATTACTGTGCTAATGGTAGACTACTTGGTAGTGTGGAAGAGCAGAGGGATCTTGGTGTCCATGTACACAGATCTCTGAAAGTTGCCACCCAGGTAAATAGTGCAGTGAAGAAGGCATATGGCGTACTGGCTTTTATTGGTAGAGGAATTGAGTTCCGGAGTCCTGAGGTCATGCTGCAGTTGTATAAGACTCTGGTGCGGCCGCATCTGGAATATTGTGTGCAGTTTTGGTCGCCATACTATAGGAAGGATGTGGAGGCACTGGAACGGGTGCAGAGGAAGTTTACCAG
Source organism: Chiloscyllium punctatum (assembly GCF_047496795.1). Classification (NCBI taxonomy): domain Eukaryota; kingdom Metazoa; phylum Chordata; class Chondrichthyes; order Orectolobiformes; family Hemiscylliidae; genus Chiloscyllium; species Chiloscyllium punctatum. Next base: position 15,216,448 of record NC_092750.1, on the reverse strand, counting down.
GATGTTGCCTGGTATGGTAGGAAAATCCTATGAGGAAAGGCTGAGGCACTTGGGGTTGTTTTCATTGGAGAAAAGAAGGTTTAGGGGTGATTTGATAGAGGTGTACAAGATGATTAGGGGGTTAGATAGGGTTGACAGTGAGAACCTTTTTCCACGTATGGAGTCAGCTATTACAAGGGGGCATAGCTTTAAATTAAGGGGGGGTAGATATAGGACTGATGTTAGGGGTAGGTTCTTCACTCAGCGAGTCGTAAGTTCATGGAATGCCCTGCCAGTAGCAGTAGTGGACTCTCCCTCTTTATGGGTATTTAAGCGGGCATTGGATAGGTATATGGAGGATAGTGGGTTAGTGTAGGTTAGGTGGGCTTTGATCGGCGCAACATCGAGGGCTGAAGGGCCTGTACTGCGCTGTATTCTTCTATGTTCTATGTTCTATAATTTGTTTCTCATAAATCTGCTGTCTATAAAACACACAATCTGATGTGCCTTCCATTTAGTGGAAAAGTTTGCTGAGCTGTTCAGCATTTGATTTGGTGTCCAATCCAGAAGGTTTGAAATCTTACGAATTGTACTTTAATTATCTGCCAGTTCACTGATCTATTATATGGATCTGAAAGCTTAAATCTTGTGGTTTTGTACCATGAATTTTGTTGCATTGTTTGATCGTTGACAGGCACTTGAAGTTGCTTTTTTTTTCAATATGGTAGGATGTTATTAGGATTTAGTACTCGTTGTCATGTTGATTTTGACGTTTTACTATTGCAAGATCGTTGAGGTTCTAAAACTGAAAAATGTTTCTGCTGATTGCAAAGCTGTTTTCAATGTAAAGTCAGATTTCCTTTACCAGTATGGTGGCATAGAAATGAATGAAGATATTCCTTTGACAAGATGGCTGAAGGATTTCTGAAGAAGCAGTGGGTAGCAAATCAATAAGATTCAATTAGTTTTTTGACTGTATTAAAGATATTTGCAATCATGCTGGTTTTTTTCAACGTCCAAGACAGTTTTATGCCAAATTCGACACAACATGATTAAATCTGCTCTTTTTCTTGATACAACTTTTCATATTTGTACTAACTAAATTGACAAAACTTCCTAGGGGTCAACTAAAAATTGGAATTTGTCATTGAAACTGCCAAAATAATAAAGAGTGCATTAGGGCTCTGATATTTCAAAATTGATTCTTACTTCCAACCTTTGTTCCTTTTCTCAAATTGATGTTCTTTAAGCCAAAGCTGAAGAATTATATTAACTTGTGGTTGTTAAATTTGCCATTGAGCAAATAGTTAAAAAAATTTGTCAAGTCATTGTTATAAGTCTTAACTCTACTCCTCAGTCCAGCTTTGTCCCTTTTTTTTGGCCCCTTCTTTCATTAAAGGGACTGAACCTGCTTTGGATGTCCATTAATTGGTTCCTTTTTACAGCGTATCCATTCAGATTTCTTCCCTTAGCTGCTAGTGAACTTTAACTTTTCTCCATTGTTTTTTAAAAGTGTATTTCTCCTATAATGCATTTCTGAGACTTCAAATATTCTTGTGGCTTTGCTGGAAGAGTTATCGGTTCAGAGATGTTTCCTGCTCAGTGGCTGTTCAGCTCTGTGGTTTGCTGGCTGCTAGCTGGCATTAAAGGTGTAGCAGTGATTACTTGAAAAAATTATTTTTGAATTCTTCTCTTCTCCAGACAGTCTCAGGTCTGACTCTAGATCTTTACTACTGCCACAATTTTCTAAGCAGTCATTGTCATCATTTCTTGTCATGTGATTTCATACCACATGATGAACTCAGACAGCCTATTTAAGGAATGGGCAAGACTTAGACTTCAAAGTAATACTATATGTTATACATTGATGCCCATACTGTTATACATGGTAATCATTGATATACCATGTTTTGCTCTGATTAGGTGAGGACTACACAATCTTCTTTGTTCATTTTTGTGTGTCCTTAAGACTCTCTGAAGGTCTAGCCTATTGTAATGTAGTGTGGTGTAGTTTTCTAGTGTGATTAGATTAGATTCCCTACAGTGTGGAAACTGGCCCTTCGGCCCAACAAGTCCACACCGACCCTTCAAAGAGCAACCCACCCATTCCCCTACATTTACCCATGAATAATCCACCTAACACTATGGACAATTTAGTATGGCCAATTCACCTAACCTGCACATCTTTGGACTGTGGGAGGAAACCGGAGCACCCGGAGGAAACCCACATAGACACGGGGAGAACGTGCAAACTCCACACAGACAGTTGCCTGAGGCGGGAATCGAACCCGGGTCCCTGGCCCTGTGAGGCAACAGTGCTAACCACTGAGCCACCGTGCCACCCCAAGTGATGTTTACACTCAATGATGTTCACCTCTGTGACATCATTACAATGTTGCTCCAGGGTCCTGAAACCTTTACACAACTCTCCCTAATGTAAATCTATAGTCTCAGAAAAACTACCAGTCAGTATTTTAATCCTCTTCTAATGGATGCCACTAAGCTGTAAAAATGGATTACCCTTTAATTCCAAAAGCTCTAATAGCTGCCACTTAGAAGTTGGAATGTTCAGTGTCTTCCTTTGTCCCCCTCTCTGTCTTTCTGTCTCTCCATGATTCATAAGGTAATTATCAATCCAGGAACATGCCAAATACAGGGCTCAGGAGACAAACAAGAATGCATACTAGATAAACAAACCAGAGACGTTGAGCCAAATACCACAAGAAACACTAAGAATTTCTAGTGAGTAATACTTAAGCTACCCTTAAAGTTCACTAATGTGTTTTAAGAAAGAGAAGCTGCCATCCCTACCTTGTCTAAACAACACGTGCAACTGCAATAAAACATACACGAGAGATATGAATGAAGAGAAGGCCATTCTTGAATCTGCCCCGCCATTTGATGAGGTCGTGACTCATCTGATTGTGGCCAATACGCCACACTCTGACCTACTCCCAATAACCTCTGAATCCCTTATTAGTCAAGATTATGTCTCCCTCTGCCTTAAGTGTTGGAGTTTTGACAGAGCAAATAATGAGAAACTATTTTCAATGGCTGAGTGACCACTGATGACAATGCAGAGATTTGAGGTGATTGACTTGAAAAACATGAGACAAACCTTTCCTTTGAACACAACAAGCAGTTGGAATACACTGCCTGATAGGGTGTGGAAAAAAGATTCAATTGTGATCTACAAAAGGGGGGTAAGATTGCAGGGATCTTGGGCAAGAGCCATCTCATGGGACTAATTGGATTGCACATTGGAGGAGGCAGCACAGTTTTGATGGAACAAATGGTCTCATTTTGTGCTGTACTATTCTGTAATTCTTTGAGTCAGAATCACCTCAGCATAAGCAAGGATAAGGAATAAGTGGCAGGATTGTTCACATCCAATGAATTTTTTTCCTAAAGTGAGAAGGATTATGGTAAATGAGACAATTTAACTGTTATGTCTTGAATTTTTATCACTGTGCTCATTATATCAGTGACAAACATCCACTCCTGGAATTCAAATGGCAGCCTAATGATCAACAATCACCATTCAAACAATTAGGACTGAAGCGTTCCACCTACAGTTTAATTTATGATGGTGAATTGCACAAAACACGTTTTTCACATCACTGCATTCTGCTTACTGTGAGGTATCTATTAATTGATTTTTTTAAAATCAGAATTGAAGGAGAAAAGGCATTTTATAGTGGGTTTGCCCAATTTTGTTTTCGCTTTTCAGCGCTGATTACAGAAAAAAAACACAATCTGGCACAATAACTGAGACATTCCAGCCTAGTTTAAATATAGTTTAGTGAGAGTTCAATTGTCACATATAACACTAATGATGTGAAGGGATAGCAGAGTAGGATTAAAGGAACATCCGCCTTAGAGAAAGCATTTGGCTCTCTCCCAGGCAAATTATTTCAGTATTTTAACATTGCAAACACATAACAGTTGTTTGCTTTGATAATGTGTAAGTTTCTGTTATGTCTGCAGTTCCATCAACTATCTCCGCAATTTACCTCATTATGCATGCATAGCACCTTTCACCTACCGTGTGCTCAACAATGGTGATTTACTCACCACTGCAAGGACTTCCTAGGATTCCCAATGCCATACTTAAAGCCCAGCCATGTGCCAAGTCAAGCACTGCCAGCCAAAAGCTGCCCTTTGCAGTGCACGTAGTGGGAAGGTAATGATAAAGAATGCTTCTGAGGACACATAGATGGCACAAGTGACACTTCATGGCAAATACAAGCTGACATTCTTGAATATGTTGCTATTTTACATCATTTCTAGTCAAATTCACTGTCATTATAACTGCAGCAACAAGAATCAAGAGGCACAGGCCACCTATTCTTAGCACGATGCCATGTCAGAACACTGTGCATGGCATCATACCATGTCAAGAGCACTTTCCATAGCACCATACCATGTCAGAACCCTATCCTTAGCACTATACCATGTTGGAACCCTGTCCTTGGCACCAGACCATGTCAGAACCCTATCCTTGGCATCATACCATGTTGGAACCCTGTCCTTGGCACAGTACCATGTCAGAACCCTATCCTTGGCATCATACCATGTTGGAACCCTGTCCTTGGCACAGTACCATGTCAGAACCCTATCCTTGGCATCATACCATGTTGGAACCTAGTCCTTGGCACAGTACCATGTCAAAACACTGTCCTTGGCACCATACCATGTTGGAACCGTATCCTTAACACCATATCATGTCAGAACCCTGTCCATGGAACCTTACCATGTTAGAACACTATTCACAACACTATACCATGTCAGAACCCTGCCCTTGGCACCATACCATGTCAAAGCCCTGTCCTTGGCACCTTACCAAGTCAGTGAAATTTCTGAGGGTGTGCTTCCTCTTTCCCTGATCGTGGAGTCATGACATACTGGAAAGCCTTCAAATGGTTGAAAACATTTACTTCTATTCAGCAAAAGCAAAAAGACAAAAAAAAGGTTGCATTCGCTTCAGGGAACAAACAAGGACTGCTTGCCTTTTGAGCAAAACACAAGTCATGCTTAATGCATGACCACTGCACCCGGTTTACATCTGTCAGAAACAGGTGCAGGTGAAGTCCTATCTGGCTTATTGCATCTGATACACCACTATAACATACCGAAAGTAATGTTCCTCCTGCTTAGTGTCTTCGTTTTTCTTCTCAGAAAACTGCTGCTGTTCCCCCAGCTCATCAGCATTCATCACATCCTCTCTTTGTCAGTTCCTGTTGTGCCTGGTGCATCATATCAGGATTATTTGGCCCACTCCATCGGGATTGTTTTTTACCCAGACCCCAAATTGATCCCAGCAGCAGCACCTCATCTTCAGGAGGACCATTGTCTACTCCACAATAGTCCTGATCAAAGAATGGACTGCACTGAATCTACACTTGGCCTCAGTCAAGGGTGTGTGTAGCACAGTCATTAGCCATGGTAGCTGTAGGTAGTCATATCTCCCAGTAACCCGTCCTTGTAAGGCATCTGGCCCTTTCAACATGAGAGTTCTCAGGAATATAGGCACATGGTACTTTCCAATATAAGGTGTGGTACCAATGATCATAGATGACTTGCACATTGATGGAATGGAATGCGTTTCTATTGATTCAGTCTGCTATATTATAATATGGTGTGTTCAACATGATGTGCATTCAGTCTATCACAGCCTGCACCCTTTGGGGGAAAGCCAGCTATGTTGGCAAAAACTCCTGCCTGGGCTCCAGCTCTGAGCTTATCACAGCCTGACAAGATGAACTGGTACGATCTGGCACAAATTCTGCTCGTAACAGCCTTGATACTCTTCTAGGCTGAGGATTGAGAGATCTCACACAGGCTCCCAGTGGATCCTTGGAAACAACCTGATACATAAACATTCAGCACGACTATCAGCTTGAAGACCATCGAGAACAAAATGGCCATTCACTCCTTCAGGCCACAAGCAATTGGCATAGTTCTGTGCTAGTGTCCCAGGACATCCTAAGTCTGGGATAGCAAAGCATCTCACTCATCTGGGGAGATACCATCAAGGACGTTAGATTTTGGGCATCCTGTACCACCACCTCATCCTGAGGGGATGTTCGGCTGTGATTTCTTCATGTGGAGGCTGTTCAACCACTGGAGGTTGCTGCTGCTCCTGGGTTTGCTGGCACATCTCTTTCTCCTCCATATCTTTGTGCCTTCATAGCAACAGCAACGATGACCCCTGCTGTGACTGGTTTCATTGGTTACAGTTCCAATGAACTCGTGTAGACAAAATCAGAAATAGAACTGCCATTTGGTCAAAGCACATACAAGTGCGTTCGCTACAGAAGTTGCTGGCACATGGTGGGGGTGTGAGATTGTTGTAGCACAGTGATGTTCAGCAATATGTCCAATCCCTTGACTGGTCACTGCTGACAACCATGACTAGTGCCTGTCCAATGCCGACATCTGTTTGTGTTGGCGGGGGAGTGAGGGGGTGGAGGGCTGTGGTTGCAAACAGTCACTATTCTTGGAGCATAACCTGAAATGTTAGGGATTATTGTCCAAGATGGTGGCCAGGAGGATCAAGAATTCAATGAGAGCTGCCAGGTGTACCATTCTGACTTTTACATTAGTTTCTCTCTGACATGTGGGAGAATAGGAAACTGCATATCAATGAGGTGAGATTGACGTGTAAACTAATCCAAATAAGCCACTTGCCACTCACTGGTGAGAATCTTATTGCACTGTTCAAACCTTGGTTACATTTTTTTCATAACATTAAGAACTTCATTTCTCTGAACTCGCCTTATGTTCCCAACTGGATTACCACCTCACTCAGAGGCTGGGAAAGTTCAACCCTTAGTTTCTCTTCTCTCTTCAATCTTCATTCAAATATGTAAGAACATGTTTGGTTTATCAACACTGCCAATATACCATGAATATGTTCCCTCATTACTGGCAGGAGGTAAACAGAACTGGTAATTAAAGCTCATAAAAGCTGATGTGGGTTTGTCATGCAAACACCTATTTTGGATTTAGCTCTGGTGGGTTTTGCAAGGACATGAGAAGAAGGGAGGGAAGCAACTCTTGAGAGGTGGGTCAGTAAATATAAATGAGGTTGCATGCCTCAGGTTTTAGCTCATTAATCAACCGCAGACTGGGTTTCCCAGAGCTTGGGACATCCCGCAGCTAAAGAGAGACCAGAACTGCTGGCCTCCAGTAAGTTTTCCTGCACTGCTTGTGAGTTAAAAGAAGCAGGAATTCTACCTTCACTGGTAACTGTCCTCTTCTGCCAGACTTCCCTCCCTCCACTCAATTTGCCCCCAGCCAGGGTGTCTTAACCAATACCCACTTGGATTTTAATTCGGGTCTCACTCCTCAAGATCCAAGTCATCAAGGCCCCCACCACAGTCTGTCAATCTGCTTCTGCAATTTCTGTTGCCCAATAATCTCCACCTCTGCAATTTATCCCCTACCACCATATCTTCTCCTCTGCCTCCACCCTTCCTCTATCTCTCCCTCCTCTCTGGCCTTCAGCTGTAACCATGTACCATAGGCCTTGCTGACACACAGTCTCTCAACCTGCTTGGCTATCAAGCAAGAAATGGAGAAAGCATTAATATCTTAGGTTAGTTCACCAGGAACTCCGGCTGATTCCAGGTAGTATATCGTGGTCTCTCAAGATCACCCCATTGTCTCCACCATAAACACCGGGGCCTATATATAGTGTGAATTAACTTCAGTCCATCCCCCCGTCTTACCCCATAACCCTTTACCTTTTCCCAAACCCTTGTGAATGTTATTATTTTGGGCAACACAGACACAAAAGATTTCCAAGACAAAAAAAGTGTCCTCAGTCTCATCAGTTGGTTTACAAATTGTTTGAAATCCATGTCCTCGGTTTACTAAAGGTAAAATTTTTATAGCTTCAGAGAGAGACAACCCATGGCAGTTTAACCTGAGGGTCACCACACTTCAGATGAGGTTGAGAAACTGAGATTTTGGCGGTGAGCTCAGCCACTTTGGGAATTGAATGTTGTTGGCATCACTTCTGTGGGCGGCACGGTGGCACAGTGGTTAGCACTGCTGCCTCACAGCGCCAGAGACCCGGGTTCAACTCCTGACTCAGGCGACTGACTGTGAGGAGTTTGCACGTTCTCCCTGTGTCTGTGTGGGTTTCCTCCGGGTGCTCTGGTTTCCTCCCACAGTTCAAAGATGTGCAGGTCAGGTGAATTGGCCATGCTAAATTGCCCGTAGTGTTAGGTAAAGGTGTAAATGTAGGGGTATGGGTGGATTGTGCTTCGGCGGGTCGGTGTGGACTTGTTGGGCCGAAGGGCCTGTTTCCACACTGTAAGTAATCTAATCTACACTCTTTATTAGAAACTAGCCATCCAGCAAACTAAGCTGACTGACCTCTTACTAACACCCTCTGTTACTAAAATGAACTTCTTCTTATTCACTCTTTCAAAACCATTCATAATTTTGATGGATACATTTGTTTTAAGAGTGTCCAGAATTAATTACAGCATTATTTCAGGGACACAGTAAAGTCATTAAACAAAGGACCGCATATAAATATACATAAACAATAATAACAAAATAAATATGAACCAGACACTAATGGAGAGAGTGAAGGCTGTCCCGAAATTGCTCTGTTTTACAATTGTCATTTTCATGTATATTTTCAGCTCCAGAGGTTGTTGGACGACAGAAATATGGACGACCAGTTGACTGCTGGGCCATTGGAGTGATCATGTATATACTGTACGTACTAATTCTTCTGGGCTCAGGATTATAGGAGTGGTGGGGAATCAGTTTTTAACATTCTGCTTACTTTCAAGTATATGAAAACATATTCCATAATAGCCCATGTATTAACATTTAATCGTCGGTATCACCAATTACATTTTATCTCCTTCGCAATCTTTAATGGGTCACACCAATTTTATTAAAATAGCATTCAGCATGTTAATCTAGATAGAGTTGCATAGATGGAGTCATCCCTACAGAACAGGGGGAGAGTCAAGTTAAATTGTTCCTGTTAGAATATACACAGCAATACATTGCTTCATTTATTAAACATATATTTACATAAATTTTAAAAGAAAGGCAGGGACAGAAAACAGATAAGTGGTTCTCCTTTTTCCTAACCCAGATCAGATGCTATAGAATACAAAATTTGACAATGTGATAAATTACAATGAGTATTACGCAAAATTGTAAAAGAATATATAAGCACAGGCAGCAAGAATATATAGATATCAGCAGGTTGGGCAGTTATGTGGGAAGTATAGCTCCAGTGCACAAAAATAGAAAGTAATACATTTCCAAGATGCAATGCCTTAGATTGAAATAGGTTGTTCACAGATATTAGGCAAGAGTAACCACATAATAACCATATGCAATAGATGTAAGTGCTGAAGGAACCATTGCCTAGTCAAAAGAGTTAGCTTCTTCACATGAGGAATGAACAAAATTGGGGACAAACTAAAAGAAGCTTCCTCTAATTCACAGAGTATCATCCCAATAAGACTCTGATAGAGAGGTTGGAGGCTAAAAGGAGAGAAGATTTGTTTTTACCAAAGAAGGCAGTGGTCATGTCCAAAGTGGTCATGTCACTGAATTAGTATCTAAAGGCCCAGTTAATGTTCTAGGGGGTTTGAAATCTGCAATTAAAATCTAGTTTAGTGGTGATGATGTAACCACTATCAATAAAAAAAACCCAACAGGTTCACTAATATCCCTTAGGGGAGGAAATCTTCCGTCCTTACCTGGTCTGGGCCCATTTGTCAATCCAGACCCACAGCAGTGTGATTGGATCTTAACTTCACCCTAAGATGGCCAAACAAACCAATCGTTTAAGGGCAATGACAGATGGGCAACAAATGCTGGCTTTGCCGGTGATGCCAACATCCCATTAAATATAAAACAAAATCTTGATTTATGAATATATAAATTAGGAGCAGGAGTGGGCCAATTAGCCCCTCAAACCCACTCCACCATTTAATAAGAGCTGATCTGATTGTGGTCTCTCAAACTCCATTTTCCTGTGAATACCTGACAAACTTTGAATCCATTGTTGGGTCAGAATCTATCTATTGCTGCTTTAGAGTATTTAATTATGCTGCTTCCACTGTTTTCTGGGAAGAGAGTTTCTTAAATTCAAGACGTTCTGAAAAGGTGTGAGAGATTTCAGAACAACGTTTACATTTTGGGTTATTTAGTGCTTTACCATTGCTCCAAGAGGATCAAGCCTAGATGTTTCAGTTATTAAATTGCAAGAGAGATGCCAGTTATAGAGCCATAGAGTCATAGAGATGTACAGCATGGAAACAGACCCTTCGGTCCAACCCGTCCATGCCAACTAGATATCGCAACCCAAACTAGTCCCACCTGCCAGCACCCGGCCCATATCCCTCCAAACCCTTCCTATTCATATACCCATTCAAATGCCTCTTAAATGTTGCAATTGTACCAGCCTCCACCACATCCTCTGGCAACTCATTCCATATATGTACCACCCTCTGCGTGAAAAAGTTGCCCCTTAGGTCTCTTTTATATCTTTCCCCCTCACCCTAAACCTATGCCTTCTAGTTCTAGACTCCTCGACCCCAGGGAAAAGACTTTGTCTATTTATTCTATCCATGCCCCTCATAATTTTGTAAACCTCTATAACGTCACCCCTCAGCCTCCGACGCTCCAAGGAAGACAGCCCCAGCCTGTTCAGCTTCTCCCTATAGCTCAAATCCTCCAACCCTGGCAACATCCTTGTCAATCTTTTCTGAACCCTTTCAAGTTTCACAACATCTTTCCGATAGGATGGAGACCAGAATTGCATGCAGTATTCCAACAGTGGCCTAACCAATGTCCTGTACAGCCGCAACATGACCTCCCAATTCCTGTACTCAATACTCTGACCAATAAAGGAAAGCATACCAAATGTCTTCTTCACTATCCTATCTACCTGCGAGTCCACTTTCAAGGAGCTATGAACCTGCACTCCAAGGTCTCTGTTCAGCAACACTCCATAGGACCTTACCATTAAGTGTATAAGTCCTGCTAAGATTTGCTTTCCCAAAATGCAGCACCTCACATTTATCTGAATTAAACTCCATCTGCCACTTCTCAGCCCATTGGCCCATTTGGTCCAGATCCTGCTGTAATCTGAGGTAACCTTTTTCGCTGTCCACTACACCTCCAATTTTGGTGTCATCTGTAAACTTACCAACTGTACATCTTATGCTCGCATCCAAATCATTTATGTAAATGACAAAAAGTAGAGAGCCCAGCACCGATCCTTGTGGCACTCCATTGGTCACAGGCCTCCAGTCTGAAAAACAACCCTCCACCACCACCCTCTGTCTTCTACCTTTGAGCCAGTTCTGCATCCAAATAGCTAGTTCTCCCTGTATTGCATGAGATCTAACCTTGCTAATCAGTCTCCCATGGGAAACCTTGTGGAACACCTTACTGAAGTCCATATAGATCACATCTACTGCTCTGCCCTCATCAATCTTCTTTGTTACTTCTTCAAAAAACTCAATCAAGTTTCTGAGACATGATTTCCCATGCACAAAGCCATGTTGACTATCCCTAATCAGTCCTTGCCTTTCCAAATACATGTACATCCTGTCCCTCAGGATTCCCTCCAACAACTTGCCCACCACCGAGGTCATGCTCACCAGTCTATAGTTCCCTGGCTTGTCTTTACCGCCCTTCTTAAACAGTGGCACCACATTTGCCAATCTCCAGTCTTCCGGCACCTCACCTGTGACAATCGATGGTACAAGTATCTCAGCAAGAGGCCCAGCAATCACTTCTCTAGCTTACCACAGATTTCCCACAGATTTGCACTCATTAAAGCAGGTAAGGAGATTCTTCAATATAATCACAGCAATATAGACAATGGAGAAGTCAGTGATAACAAAAAGGAACAGTGTCAGGAGTAGACAAGCATCCTGAAAAATTTCAGAAGTTGGAATATACGCTGGACAGCCCAGAAGTACCATTGCATGATCGGAAAGCATAGGATCCTGGTTTGATTTAAGACCATAGACCATAAGACATAGGAGTGGAAGTAAGGCCATTCGGCCCATCGAGCCCACTCCGCCATTCAGTCATGGCTGATGGGTATTTCAACTCCACTTACCCACATTCTCCCCGTAGCCCTTAATTCCTTGTGACATCAAGAATTTATCAATCTCTGCCTTGAAGACATTTAGCGTCCCAGCCTCTACTGCACTCTGCGGCAAAATTTGCTGCTTCTCTGGTCATGTATTACATCAAGGAAATTGATAAACAGGGAAAATAAGCAGCATCTATTAAAACAGAGCTCAGCATTAGTGCAATCAACAAAGCAGCTTGTTTGAAAAATTCAAATTAGACATTCCCTTAGTAACAAATCAGCAACACTTTTTTGTCAATTCCTATTTGGATGTTCAACAAAGCACCAGTTGACAGTTTATTTCCAAAAATGGCAAGAACTGCATTCCGTGATAGTCTGTTCCAAGTGGGTTGGCAGCCAGCATGCTAGTTTCAGATAGCAACCTGTTCCAATCAGATCCATGTTCACTGTCTCAGGTGGCAGCTAACAGCTCTGAGTGTCAAGAACTTTGTCTTCAGATGCACTTACTCACACTCAGCTATTGAAAGTCGAGCTGTTCCTGGAGCATCATTTTTAACTCAGTAATTTACTGATCTCTCATGAATTCAGCTCTTCCTGGATAATGCTGGGAGGAACTGCAAGGTTTGCAATAGACTCAATTTTTGGGACTTTTTACGCAGCTCACGGGGCACAGCAGTGTTGCCAAGTAACCAAATGTCTTATTTACCAGGAAGAAGGAAACATAACAAACATAGAAAATAGAGCAATCCTTTGAGCTTGCTGTGCCATTCAAATGATCATGGCTGATCATCCAACACAGGACGCTGTTCCCACTATCACCTCCAGCCTTCAATCCCTACAGCCTGAAGAGCTATACCTAACCTCTCCTTGAAAACATTCAATGTGTTGACCTCAATAGCCTTCTGTGACAAAGAATTCCACAGGCTGATCAATCTCTGGCTGAAAAAATTCCTCTTCATCTTATTCCTAAATAGCCTTCCCCTCATGTCCTTAGTTTGAAACCCCTGGTTCTGGACTCCCTAGTCATCAGAAACATCCTTCCTGTGTCCTGTTAGAATTTTATAGGTTTTTTTATAGAATATAGTCCTAACCAATTCAGTCTAACATCATTCAGCAGTTCTACCATCCCAAGAAGCAGTCTGCTAAATATTTGCCGCTCTCCCTCCGTAGCCAGAACATCTTTCCCAAATAAGGAAAACAATGTTGAATGCAATATTCCAGGCATCTCATCATGGTCCTGTACAACTGCAGTAAGACATCTCTGCTCCTGTACTCAAATCCTCTTGCTAGGGAGGCCAACATACCATTTGTCTTCTTTGCCTGCATGCTTATCTTCAACTTGTGTATAACGACACTCTGGTCTCATTGCACCTCCCTCTTTCCCAGTCTACCACCATTCATGGTGCCAAGGCTTAATCCTGTTCGGAGTTGAGGTAGCATAGGCAGCTTGATCAGAGGAGAGCACAAACCATTCAGTTTAAAATCTAGACTGAATGCAGCATGGATTGATGGAGTGAAATGCTTCTCTCTATCTTTCTGTCAATTTGTGAGGATCTCAGCTGAAATAAGGACTGAGCAAATCCAATGCAGTTTCCTGCTAAGGAAGGCAAAAATGACTGCCATTAATAAACTGAGCATCTCACTCATGCAATTCATATGGATGGCCCATGTAGAAAGAGAAATCATGGTTTTTCCAAGTCTGATGTTAAGATTCATCGTTCATTCTCACATGGTTCTCGGTGTTATCTGCTGTCTAAGCAAACAATGCTGACAAAGTGGTACAGAAGTAGAATCAACAAGTTTCTGTCATGAACATTAATCCGGATAGCAAAGGCAGTGTTGTGTACCATCTAAATGTGCAGCACAGCAGCTCAGCAAGGCTCTTAGGATAGCACTCTCTAAACTTTCAACCTCAACCATCCAGAAGGATAAGGGCTGGACATAAATTGGAACACTGCTTCCTGCAAATTTTCCTTTTACATACCAATACTGAGTTGGAGCTAGTCACAGTCCTTTCACTGTCGCTGGTTCAAAACCCGGAATTTCCTTCCTGTTGTCACTGTGGGTGTCCCGACACCAAATGCCCTCTTGAATATCTTTGGGCAGTGCTTTCTAGATTCATAGCACTTGTTCTGTAGAAAAGATCCTCACCTCATATTTGCTTCTTTTGCAAATCATGTTAAATCCGTGTCCTCTCATTCTTAATCCTTTTATGAACAGGAACAGCTTCTCCCCATATAATTTGTCCAAATCCATCATGCTGCCTCATCTTAGTTTGTGGGCTAAATGTTGGTCAGGTCACTGGGGAGAAGTTCCCTGCAGCTCTTTGAAGACTTTGAAGACCATGGGATCTCTTTTGTTCATCTAAAGAACAGGATCAGTTTAAAGTCCCGTCCGAAGGCTGGTACCATAATCTTGTAACATGTCCTCGCTATTGCATTGATTACTGTACTCAGGTTTGCTATTTGAATCCAACTAATGGAAACTGCTGCCTCACAGCACCAGGCACCCAGTTTTGATTGCAGCCTTGGGCGACTGTCTGTGGAGTTTGCACATTCTCCCTGCATCTGTATGGGTTTCTATCAGGTGCTCCGGTTTCCTCCTACAGTCCAAAGCAGTGCAGGTTAGGTGGATTGGCTATGCTAAATTGTCCCATATTGTCCAGGGATGTGTAGGTTAGGTTGGTTAACCATGGAAAATGCCAGATTATAGGGTAGTAAGTAGGTCTGGATGGGATGCTCTTCAGACAGTGGGTGTGGATGCTTCCACACTGTAGGGATTCTAAGAATCTTTTAGAATTAAGGTTGTTCTTTTTCCGTCAGGTTATCAGGGAACCCACCTTTTTACGATGAAAATGATGATGAAGATTATGAAAACCATGACAAGAACTTATTCCGAAAAATTCTAGCTGGGGACTATGAATTTGATTCTCCATACTGGGATGACATTTCAGAAGCTGGTAAGCATTGAATTGGTGCTTTACAACATTGAAACAGGAGTAGGCCATTCAGTCCCATTTACTCTCCTCATCTTCTGTATCCTTTGAAATCCTCTCCAAATAGAAACCTTATTGATGTCAGCCTCAAAGTGATAATTATCCCCCTTTAGGATCTTTTGATGGTGAGGACTCCAGATTTCTACTACTCTTTAAGTGTTTAATATTTTCAGTGTGCAACCCAAACTTTTCAAACCTTTTGGTAAAGTTAGATTCTCTCCCTTAAGATTTAAAGAAAAAACAGTAAATCTCAGAATTGAAATTACCTAATGTAAGAATTGTTCTCAGATTTCAATCAGTGAAGACAGTGTTGCTACTGGGAGGGAAGTTGTCATTGGATCTAATAATCGAGAATCCAAGTTTGAGGTTCTGACGACATGGGTTCAGATCTCATAATGACAGAAGGTGAATTCAATAAAAATCTAACAACAAAAACATAGAATCAATTCTTGTAAAAGCCAATCTTGTCCACAAATGTCCTTCAGGGAAGGAAATCTGCTGTCCTTGACCAGCCTACATGTGACTCCAGACCTGCTGCAATGCGGCTGACTGTTAAGTGCCCTATGGGCAATAAATGCTGGTTGAACCAGCAAAACTCACATCCAATGTACAAAAAGAAAAATACTGGATTTGGCTGAAAATTAAATGCCATCCAGAGATGTCATATTTTAATAGTACCTTTCAAATCTCAAAGGTGTCAATGTACTCAACAGCCTTTTGAAATGTAGTCATTGTTGTTATGAGGCCAAACATGACATTCGGTTCATCTACAACGGTAAGAACCCATGACTGGCCGACTACTCAGTTAATCTGATTCTGGTTGAGAATTACTGTGGTGAGTTATGCTGGTGAGGGGCATTTATGGGTTAATCCTTGATGAAAAGGCTTCAAAGCCATGTGTGTACCTGGGAGAATAGTATCAGTGGGCAGGCAGGCAATATACTGTACTGTGGACAACACTACAGAAGGTGGCTGTTGGAAATCTAAAAGACTTAGTGGTTGGTATACAGTTGGTTACTGACTCGTTCAAGGAATCAGTGGTATTGATTGATTGAAAATGAAGGGATTTTCCCATACATATTGTCCATTTAAGAGAATCATCAAGAATAGAGCCACACAGAGACTCTGTTGAAAAAAGTATTATTTTCTTTCATTAATCGAAATCTTGCTTTTGAGTCTGAGTCTGATCCGCTACCTTCTGTATAATATTAAAGTTCAATCACCAAATCTTGATTTCCAGCCCCCTCTATTGGAAACTCTAAACACTGAATGAATATTCAACCTTTTTTTTTCTCATGGAAGGTCATGACATGAGAAGGAATATCTTTGAAAGTTGCTCCCATTTAACCACTGTAACTTCTCTGGAAGTACAGAAGAAACCTTACGTACCCGGAAAAATGCACACTTCTAACAAAGATGTGGAGATGCCGGTGGAAAATCAAAAGGTTATAGTCCAACAGGTTTATTTGAAATTGCGACCTTTCGGATTCACCTGAGGAAGGAGTGGATCTCTGAATGCCTGCAATTTCAAATAAACCAGTTGAACTCTAACCTGGCGTCAATTGATTTTTGATTTCTAACAAATTTAGGTCAAAGGAGGGAGAGTAGATCTAAAGAAATTTCTGGCCCAACTTCATACAGCTGAAGATCCAAAAGCCAACAATTTTAGAGTAATTGTCAAGTTTTTTTTTACTTAAGCAGTAGCATTGTTTTTTCAAACACAATCATCATTCTTTGTGTTATTCATTTGTGACTCATTAACTCTACATAATCAATCCTACACATTGTCGATAAACACTACATTAGTGAAATTAATCTGGAGCTGTTTCGTTAATTCTAGTCTCTGGTGGCAGTTAAATGGCCCAAACAAAGTGCTGTCAACAAGTGAATCAGGGTTAAAAGGCAAGTAATTAGATTATGGTGCATAAATGCGATTAAACCACCAGGTCTGTAGAGAGAGAAATGGAGTTAACGTTTCAGGTCTGTTACCACTCATTTGGAACTGAGAAAAGTTAAAAATGTGATGCAACTTGAGAAAGTGAAAGAGAAAAAAAAGATAAGGTCTGTGATAGGGTGAAGGACACAAGAGATTAAATAATAACAGCTTTCAAGGTTCAAGACATGGTGCAAGAGGAGGTGTAAATGGTAGGGTCCTGAATAGTTTATATCTGGAAGCGAGGGGAAAAAAAGAATGAGAGAGAGAAAACAAAATTGGGAACAAAAGTTAGAATCTAGAATTGTTGAAGTCTATAAGGCTGCAAAGTTCCCGAAGAAAGGTGAACTGCTGTTCCTCGAGTTTGCACTGAATTGCACTGAAATATTATAACGGACCAAGGACAGAAAAGTCAGAGTGCAAGCAATAGGCACATTTAACAATGTCACAGGCAAGTAAAACAAATAAATCATAATTTCAGCTGGATAGCATACTGGACCTCAATATTTGGGAACAGAGAAATAAAGAAGCAATTGCATGGCTTTAAGAGAGACCTAGGAGTTTTCTCTGGAGGGGTGCTGTGACGAGGGGAATGTTGACTGAGACCAAGGACAGAATGGAATGGAGGGAACTGTCCCCTTGAAGTGTTAAGGAGAGGTCAGTCTGGTGGATGATGAGAACAAAGAAAGCTTTATCGTACTTCTACGAGGGATAAAAAGGGGTAAGAGCCAAGCTTCATTAAATAGAGGTTGGGAGTTCCATGATGGGAGGGAATCTTTGGATGAGGAAGAAGGAAGATATATTCATTAATATGGAAAGTTGCATCACCTGAATAATTGGAGAAGCCGAGAGAATGGAGAATTCTCACCAGAAGCTTGTTGTAAGGAAGTCAATCAATGTGGTTGTCAATGATGAATTTTAAATATGGAAACTGATAATGAGGACAGTCTTGTCAACAAAGTTGACAACAGGAATTATAGCTTTGCCATGTCAATTTTTAAATATATTGTATTTCTAACCAGCAAAAGATCTGGTGAGTCGCTTGATGGAGGTTGACCAGGACACAAGGATAACAGCTCAAGAAGCCATAAACCATGAATGGTAAGCTGGAACTAAGACTTGATCAGCAAGAGGAAAATCATGCAGATGCTGAAAATCGGAAACTAAAAATACTGGAAATACTCAGCAACTGAGCTATCGTTTCAAGCTGAAATGATCTGCTGATAGGTCATTTTGATATGAAACATTGAACAGAATCTTCTCTCACTGGTAATGAGCTCGAGAGCAGAATGGTTTAGACAGGATGGTAATGTACCTGAACCCCAACCAATTTTGCCAGAAATTACTTTCTAGGTTGGAAATGTCCATGGTTGACCTTGCCGCCCCTGCCATCAAATTAATCTATTGTGGCCAATTCTAGACCAGTTAAGAGCCTTATATTGCCACCACTGGGATGAATCCAAATGTAAACAAGCCTGTCACCACCTGGTGTGTGGTCAATCTATGTGGCCACTTGTTACCTCAAATTTTAGGATGGGGGGGGATGTTGGTGGCCTCTTGATCAAAGGCAATGAGTGCAACATTGGGAAGAGGGTGGCACTGTTTAGAGACACTCCCCTTGCCCTTGGGACACAATTCCCTCTCCTGCCCCTTTCCACGCAACATGAAGTCCTGAAACTAGACCCGTTTGGCCTGGGTCCATTATGACTCTGGGACTTGGCGGAGGAGGTGGGGTGTCGTTCTTGCAGCAGTCTTCTCTTCTTTTCCTTTACATACAGAAATGCTATCACACAGAACTGAGTGACATTCCCAACACCAATTCACCATGACTTTTTTCTAACTACCAACAATCACCAGCCAATTAAATATTTACAGGCAAAGCCCATTATGGGCAATGAGAACCATCAAAAGTGAAAGGGGGAGAGGTAGGGAGAGCGGGAAGGGGCTAAATCAAATGGGGAGGGGGAAATAAAGCACTGTATCACCAGTGATGCCCACCTCTCTTTAAAGGCATGTGGAGCACTGGTAGACACTATATGCCCCCTCAGAGAAAGTGAGGACTGCAGATGCTGGAGATCAGAGTCAATAAATGTGGAGCTGGAAAAGCACAGCAGCTCAGGCAGCATCCGAGAAGCAGAAGAATTGATGTTTTGGGCATAAGCCCTTCGTCAGGAATGTTCCTTCTGCACCATATGCTCCCTTTCCAACGACACAGGGCAGTAGTCTTGTCAGTGCTGCTTCTGAGCACCTCTCAGCCTCTGATTGCCCATTAGCTCTCGTGAGAAAGAACCTGGGTTCTTGAAGCCGTGGAAAACTCTGCTGGTGACCTCACCACTGCCAATGACCTCCCAGAGAGGCACCATGGGTCTCTCACCAACTCCCCAGCCACAGCAGGTGAGGCCCCTCAAGGCCTCAGTAAGAATCTGCGCATTAGTTCTATTTTGCTCCATAATTACTGCCTAAACTATTGAGTATTTGCAAGTTTTCTTTTTGTTTGGATAAGCAAAGTCTGTCAGAATACTCCAACTTGTTTTCAAGTGTCTCCTTTCTTGCCCACACAGGATTTCAGGAAACGCAGCTTCAGACAAGAACATCAAGGATGGTGTCTGTGCTCAAATTGAAAAAAATTTTGCCAAAGCGAAATGGAAGGTACTTGAAGTAAATACCATTTTTCCTGGCTTTAATCGTTGTTATGTGATCACATCGTTGTTGTTGTTGGTGTTTATGTCTGCAGTGGAGTATGTTCTCATCTTCTACATTCCATCCACTTGATTTGTCCATCACTTTCAATCTGACAGCAGCAGATAAGCAAGATAGTGACAATACCAGCCACTTGAACCGGACAATTACAGTGGGACTCATAAAATGAAGAACATATAATGGTTTAATCTCATATTGTAGTTCATTACTGAAGGTGTACTGCATGAGAGGCAATTTACCATCGTTCGGTTAAACCAGAAATGTATTTATTTGGATTTTATTTTCATTCATTCAATTGATGTTGGTGTCCAAAAATCAACATTAGCCAACCTGTTCAACCATTTTAATGAGATTTAAGAATCAACCACACTGCTGTTGGTCTGGAGTCATAGATAGAATCACTACAGTGTGGAAGTAGGCCATTTGGCCCATCAAGTCCACACTGACCCTCCAAAGAGTACCCCACCCAGACTCACCCCACCCTATAACCTTGTGTTTCCCATGGCTAATCCACCAGCAGCACCCTGGCTACTATGGGTAATTTAGCATGGCCAGCCAACCCACCTAGCCCTAGCCTGCACATCTTTGAACTGTGGGAGGAAACTGGAGCACCGGAGGAAACCCACACAGAATGTGAAAACTCTATACAGTCAGTCATCTCAGGGTGGAATTGAACACAAGTCCCTGGCACTGTGAGGTAGCATTGCTAACCACTGAGCCACCATGCCACTGTAATGATGTTATTGAACCAGAAGTCTGCCAAGTAAATCTGTTAGTATTGTGATGACCAGTATGATGTTAGTTTTGTTTTAATTCCAGATGTATTTGTTTAATGGAGTTTAAATTTCACAGTTGCCAATTGTCGGTTTTGAACACGTGTCTCCAAATCATTAGTCTAGTCCTCTGAATTACTAGCCCAGTAACATAGTCATTAAGTTACTTTAAATCTAAATAATCCAATGTTGAAAATCCCATGGTAGAAATGCAGGGATCCTCCTGATATTCTAACCAATGTTCTCCCTTCACCTGTACCACCAGAAATAATCTTCAACTGATATTCATTTGAAATTGGACTGGACATTCATTTCATTGTTTTCTTGTCCTGCTCGTCATCCCAAAAGCACCACCTCACCTTTTTCAAGATTAAATTCCATTTGCCACTGTACAAACCATCCATATCGTCCTGTAGTCCTGGCAGCAGGCAGTTATTGAAAGACACCCACATGCTTTGCCTGTCACATGGCCGTCAATTCTGCAAATACCATCCCACAAACTGCATCCTGCCTTTACTAACCTGCATCCCGGGATCCAGCCAATGATCCCTGAAGCACTACCAGCAGCAGCTACTGCTCTTGGTGACACTATCTCAGAGTGGCTGGTAGCTCTCAGCAAACAGAGTTTCCACCACCAGTATCTTTAAACCCAGGGGAGGCCTGCACTGTTAATTTGAGCAGGTCTCTGAAGTAACTGTACAGAGGTTGGTATCCTATCACCATGTCACCCTTTATTTACTTGTGTACAGGATGCTAGCTGTGACCAGCCAGCTCGGAGTCAGTCCCTTAAGCGAGGAGATTCTGAACCCCAGGATTAACAATCCCAATCAAGAATCTCTTAGTCAAGAAGATCCACCTGGTTCCAATCATTACAGTCTGCCATGGAAATGACTCATGTTTCCTACTGACTCTTGAATCAGTGATCAGGCCTTGCTTAGGTAACACTGAGCTGAAAATGTGTTGCTGGAAAAGCGCAGCAGGGCAGGCAGCATCCAAGGAGCAGGAGAATCGACGTTTCGGGCATGAGCCCTTCTTCAGGAATGAGGAAAGTGTGCCAAGCAGGCTAAGATAAAAGGTAGGGAGGAGGGACTTGGGGGAGGGGCGTTGGAAATGCGATAGGTGGAAGGAGGTTAAGGTAAGGGTGATAAGGTGAGGGTGATAGGCCGGAGTGGGGGTGGGGCGGAGAGGACTGGAAGAAGATTGCAGGTTAGGAAGGTGATGCTGAGTTCGAGGGTTGGGACTGAGACAAGGTGGGGGGAGGGGAAATGAGGAATCTGGAGAAATCTGAGTTCATCCCTTGTGGTTGGAGGGTTCCTAGACGGAAGATGAGGCGCTCTTCCTCCAGCCGTCGTGTTTCTATGGTCTGGCGATGGAGGAGTCCAAGGACCTGCATGTCCTTGGTGGGGTGGGAGGGGGAGTTGAAGTGTTGGGCTACGGGGTGGTTGGGTTGGTTGGTCCGGGTGTCCCAGAGGTGTTCTCTGAAATGTTCCGTAAGTAGGCTGCCTGTCACCCCAATATAGAGGAGGCCACATCGGGTGCAGCAGATGCAGTAAATGATGTGTGTGGAGGTGCAGGTGAATTTGTGGCGGATATGGAAGGATCCCTTGGGGCCTTGGAGGGAAGTAAGGGGGTTGGTGTGGGCGCAATTTTGCATTTCTTGCGGTTGCAGGGGAAGGTGCTGGGAGTGGAGGTTGGGTTGGTGGGGGTGTGGACCTGACGAGGGAGTCACAGAGGGAGTGGTCTTTTCAGAATGCTGATAGGGGAGGGGAGGGAAATATATCCTTGGTGGTGGGGTCCGTTTGGAGGTGGCTGAAATGACAATGGATGATACGATGTATATGGAGGTTGGTGGGGTGGTAGGTGAGGACCAGTGGGATTCTGTCCTGGTGGTGATTGGAGAGGCGGGGCTCAAGGGCAGAAGAGTGGGAAGTGGAGGAGATGCGGTGGACACCCAGACCAACCAACCCAACCACCCCGTGGCTCAACACTTCAACTCCCCCTCCCACTCCACCAAGGACATGTAGGTCCTTGGACTCCTCCATCGCCAGACCATAGCAACACGACGGCTGGAGGAAAAGCGCCTGATTTTCTGCCTAGGAACCCTCCAACCACAAGGGATGAACTCAGATTTCTCCAGTTTCCTCATTCCCCCTCCCCCCACCTTGTCTCAGTCCCAACCCTCGAACTCAGCATCACCTTCCTAACCTGCAATCTTCTTCCTGACCTCCCTGCACCCACCCCCACTCCAGCCTATCACCCTCACCTTATCACCCTCACCTTAACCTCCTTCCACCTATCGCATTTCCTACACCCCTCCCCCAAGTCCCTCCTCCCTACCTTTTATCTTAGCCTGCTTGGCACACTTTCCTCATTCCTGAAGAAGGGCTCATGCCCGAAACGTCGATTCTCCTGCTCCTTGGATGCTGCCTGACTTGCTGCGCTTTTCCAGCAACACATTTTCAACTCTGATCTCCAGCATCTGCAGTCCTCACTTTCTCCTTAGGTAACACTGAAGCCTACCCATTGAGTTATCTGCTGAGCATGTGATACATTGTGCAAAGATATTTTGACAGAATAAGGAGCAGATTGTAGATATGAAATTCACTCATCCGTGTTTTCTGATGGCCTGGAATATATTCATTATTCATATATTCATGCGGTAATAATAGGAGTTCATGAGAGCACTAAAATGCACTAAATAGTAATAGCACAGTCAGAAGAAAATGAAAACACATTGATATATTTTGCTGATGTTGTGTTAGTTTTCTGATGTATATATCTATGTATGGTTGAGGTACTGTGCTTTAGTACTGGCATAATTGGAATGAAGGATGCATTGGTAGAATTAGTATAAAGAGCACAGGTGAGACTCTGTATGATATCAGAACCTTGACAAAAATCATGAGGGCATAGATAAAGTGAATTGCAAATTCCCAGGGTAGGCGAGTTCAAAACTAGAGAGCATAGGTTTAAGGTGACAGGGGTAAGATTTAAAAAGGAACCAAGGGGCATTTTTTTTTCACGCGGAGGGTGGTGCATCCATGGAATGAACTGCCAGAGGAAGTGTTAGATGCAGGTACAATTCTGTCATTTAAAAACCATTTGGTCAGGTACATGAATAGGAAAGGTTTGGAGAGATATGGGCCAGTCGCAGGGAAAACTGGTCAGCATGTATGAGTTGGAACAAAGGATCTGTTTCTATGTTGTCTGGCTCTATGACTCTGTGGTTAAATCAGTCAGAATAAATCTGAAGCCACGTGAAGCCAAGAATTTGCTATGTCCATAAGGACTATCACCAATTTTTACAGATGCACCACTGAAAGCATACTGTCTGGGTTCATAACAGCCTGGTATGGCAGCTTCTCTGCCTAGGACTGTAAGAAACTATAGAGGGCTGTGTGCACACAGCCCAGGCCAACACAGAAGCCAACCTTCCATCCATGGATTCCATTTACACATCTCGTTGCCGCGGAAAGGCTGCCAACATCATCAAAGAGCCCTCCCACCCCGGTACTGCTCTCCTATAACCTCTTCCATCCGGCAAAAGATACAAAAGGTTGAACACACGCGTCAACAGGGTCAGGAACAGCTTCTTCCCTGCTGTTATTAGATTGATGAATGGACTCTCCAACTTCAAATAATGTTGATCTTGCTAATGTTGATCTTGCCTCGCGCATGTCCTGTGCAGTGTAACCTGTATGCCTCACTCTGTCCAAGTTTTTTTCACCCTATGATCTGTATGTCCTTGTTTGCCAAGATCTGCCTGTACTGCTCACAAAGCTCTTCACTGTACTTAGATAAATAAATCAAATTAATCAATCAATCAACAAAATGTGAGTCCACAAACTGGGTTATGAAGGGTGACCATATGATGTAGGAGCAGAAGAAGGCCATTCAGCCCTTTGAGTCTGATCCACCATTCAATGACAGCATGGCTGATCTGACAACCCTCAACAGCATTTTCTTGCCTTTTCTCCACAACCTTTGATTCCTTTACTGATTAGGAATATCTATCTCAAGTCCACTGAAGCTTAGATAACTGTTGTGCGTTCATTCTGTCATCTAAAGCAATGAAGTGAATTAAAACAAGAAAGTGGTCCAACCTGTGGATATTTTACCAATCAATCACTCCATCATTCATTCACCCATGATGTCCATACCTCTTGCCCTTTCCCTTTTTACTTTGTTGTCTCCCTCTCTGACATGCAGAAAGCAGTGAGAGTAACGACAATAATGAAACGCCTGCGGGCGCCTGAGCAAAGTGAGACCGCCAACAAATCACCGACGGCGGTGCCCACTCCATCAGGTGAAGCCGAGAACAAGTCAGCGAGTGACAGCGCAGCTTCACCCAGCCAGACGGACAACTCTGCGAAGGTCGGCGTGACAGCTGAGGCCTCCCCCCGGTGTAACGGAGAGGCGGTCAGCCCCCACAAACCCGCCGCCGAAGCATGGGAAGGACAAAATGGCTGAAACCGTCACCACCCACAGAGAGAACTTATTGTACAGAATTTTAAAAAAAAGTTTCACATTTTTAAAAGTTATAGAAGTGGCAGGCATGATCAAATGGATCATACACATTAACAAGAAAATTAAGTAAATTGAAGCATTATTCAGATATGATAATTGCCGTAGTTAGTTCCAGCGAGGCATGTGTTAAAAAGTGTGTGAGGTTTTGAAGCAATAATTGGCATGTGTGAATACTGTCTTTACTTAAAGTGAATCTAGGATGAGCAACTTGGAGGGAGTGCTGTAGCCAAAGCTTAAATCTGCCTGACATCTTTTCTTTTGCCCACAGCGTATCCACATAGTACACATCTAGGCTATTATTCTTTTCAATCATTTTACTTAGGGGGAAAAAAAATCTATTAATTCCAGTTTTTGTTTAAAACCACAGATTTTACTTTTGCTTCCCCCTATTGTGGCCCTGCTCTGAACTGTCTATGGGTAGACCTAGTTAGAATGTTTAATATCAGGCTGCCCTTTTTTTTTAGTGGAGCTGACACCCTAAGCTTTTGCAACTCAATTTCCAGCTTCTCACAGAATCACATAATTGTTATGGTGCAGAAGGAGGACATTTGGCCCATCATGGTTGAGGTTGTCCTTCTGACCCAGAGCCGTTGCGATTTTCAGTTCGGTGGAATTGTGTGCCAGGGATGCTCATGACTCCCCAGTCTCCCCGACCAGCCAGCCCTGGTGCACTTGGCCAGCATCACAACAGCAGGGTCGCCAATGTGTTCAGTGTGGAGACCACGCTGTTGGACATGTCAGCCCTAGAGATCCTTTCTGGCAAAGCCGTGAACCTAATTTCAACAGATTAATGCCTCTGCTAAATCAACGAAGCATTCCAAACCCCACATCTTAGAAGGGTCTTTGAAAATGAAACTCTTCATTGTACAATACAGCACATTCAAGTGAGCTCTTATGACACAATGGTACTATCCATAGATTGTGAGGCAAAAGGCCTGGATTTAAGTCCCATGTCATCACACATCTGAACAAGTTGATCAAAAATATCTACACATTCTGCAGCTCCCCCATCCAGCAGAAATTTTGCAGCCATTAGTGCGTTCCCCATTGTATTGCAAAGTTTGGTTAACTTACAATACATCTCCATTCCCAGCAAATGAATCAATACATTTCTGTTGTTAATTATACTCTCCTTCATTTTGTACTCAAGTCAAAAATGTGGGGGTCCTTAGTTATCTGGTAGGTTTTCTAATTATATCTAGTATTGGAGTTGCAAGGTAACACTTAATCGGCCATTTTACGGTCCACGTGTCTCTTTAAGTCAGGTCCTGCATTTCAGATTTTGCAGAAAAAAATTGTTGACAGAAATTCTATGATATAAAATGTATGTATTTTGAAAGCTTTGGGGTGCAGATGAAGGGCATTCAGTGTTTCATGGTGTGAACTTCGTAGGCTGGTAATGGTAAAGCATTATTTTAAGCAAAGCTTTTGTGTATAAATTTCTACACAGCTTCTTTGGAAATATTCCAAAAACTGCCTGTCTGTTGGTGCCCTGGCACAGATTCATCACACACAAATTAGAAGCTGTTTGGAATTATGTATATAGCCAGGTGACAAACTGCAGAAACTTTCAAACAACAAAAAAGTTTAAATAGTTTAAAAAAGGCTAAATTTGTAACAATGTGTATGTATTTGGAAATATATTTGTTAAGAGATTAAAATATTTGTGGCAGAAATATGCAGAGTCTTCTGTGCTGTGAAGAAAATAGGATGCACAGAGGAAGGCTGTTGCATGTGGGCGACTTGTAATATGTACATGTAGTTGCATGCTCGTAGTTCTCACGCTTATATTTTGTCACACTAAACACGGTGGGGTTAACATGGTGTAATTTCTTGTGCTGTAACATGTAAAATAATCAAGTCAGTTTAAAAAGATGGTTTGAAAATTGGTGAAGATGTTTCGAACTGGTCAGTTACGCAACTACAGTTTAAAGAAAAGGTTTTTTGACTCTTAAGGAAATAAAGAAAATCTTAAAACGTGTCTTTTCTCCCCCTGCTGGATTTTAGCCACCCTTCTTCCATATCCATGCTTTCTTCACCTATCCTTGCTTCTACTACATCCTTGGTCAAAATGAACTCCAGAAGTTGACGCGAATGAAAGACCAAGAAAAATGCCATCTCGGCCTTCAAGTACACCAACAATAGGCATTTACAATCAGGCACTTGTAAAACACCCTGCTCCTCACTCCCATTAC
The DNA here is from genome assembly GCF_047496795.1 of Chiloscyllium punctatum. NCBI lineage: Eukaryota > Metazoa > Chordata > Chondrichthyes > Orectolobiformes > Hemiscylliidae > Chiloscyllium > Chiloscyllium punctatum. Next base: position 15,189,249 of record NC_092750.1, on the reverse strand, counting down.
AATATTTTACCAGAGTATTTTGCAGCCTCTGTAGTTACGCAGAAATTGTGACACAAAGTCACCATTACCATCATCTGCTTTTGTGCAAATTTTAGGAGGTCAAAGAGTTAGATGGCAGGTCCTGGGTACTTCTAGGTGTCCACACTTAGAGACTACATCTCTCACCACAAAGTATGGAATATTGCGACTTCTCTGTATTGTTTCTTAAAACCTTATTAAAATGTAACTTATGTCCCTCAATATTGCTGTTTCTGCTGGTAGTGACCCGTGGATGTGGTGCCATTCCATTGGAGCTGTCTTCTTGTAAATGTTCTTCCCTGTGTGATCCCAGGCAGTGATGGACAATAAGCAATGTAGTTATGAGATCAATGAAGTTGGACTCAACATTGCCATTATCTGTCATCTGGATAGGGTAGGCAAACGTGAAGACTGCAGATGCTGGAAACCAGAGTTTAGATCAGAGTGGTGCTGGAAAAGCACAGCAGGTCAGGCAGCATCCAAAGAGCAGAAAAATCAACGTTTCGGGCAAAAGCCCTCCATTAGGGTAGGTTGTCTCTTGATCATCAGTGGGAACCCAGGATCCTATTTATGTTCACTCCTCTGGTTCAAGGGACTAACTGTTGCAATTTCAATGGGATTTTGACTGAGATTACTTAACCCGTGACAGACTCGGTGAATGCATCAACAGCTCTACTTAATAACTCCTATCATTTATTAAAAATAAAGTGGTCACAGTATGAAGGAGAATGGGTGCAGTCTAGGAAGGTTTATGGATCATTCTCAGAAGATCTGTCCTGGATTAATATATATCAGTCAAATTGGCAGTAAGAGTTCAACAATTCAAAAACAAAGATTTGTAAACATGAATCAGCTGACTTGTTTTATTTTGTATAAGCTTTTTTTGTATGTGCTTGGGGTTGGTAGGGAGGGTTGTGACTGCCAGTTTATTTCATGATACTGAACATGAATTGAAGTATCAGAGTCCTCAACCTTCCTGAACAAATGCAACCCTTTGAACCAGCGCTGACATCAGGATACAATTCCCAGTGCAATGGATGACAAACATGTAACTTTGAACGATTCCATAAATTTATAACATATTTTCTGATCAACTTGTTCATTCTGGAGCAGGTGGGTCTTGAATCCATGCCACCTTATTCAGAAGTCGCAAGGCCCCTATTCATAAAGGATAGCCTTAAGTTAATCATCTAGGCAAAAGTGAGGACAGCAGATGCTGGAAACCAGAGTTTAGATCAGGGTGGTGCTGGAAAAGCACAGCAGGTCAGGCAGCATCCGAGGAGCAGGACAATCGATGTTTCGGGCAAAAAGCCTTCATTAGGAATAGAGACTGGAAGCCTCCAGGGTGGAGAGATAAATGGCGGGGGGGGTTGGGGAGAAGGTAGCAAAGAGTACAATAGCTGAATGGGGGTAGGGATGGAGTTGATAGGTCAGAGAGGAGGGTGGGGGAAGGTAGCAAAGAGTACAATAGGTGAATGGGGGTGGAGTTGGAGGTGATAGGTCAGAGAGGAGGGTGGGGGAAGGTAGCAAAGAGTACAATAGGTGAATGGGGGTGGGGTTGGAGGTGATAGGTCAGAGAGGAGGGTGGGGGAAGGTAGCAAAGAGTACAATAGGTGAATGGGGGCGGGGATGGACGTGATAGGTCAGAGGGGAGGGTGGAGCAGATAGATGGGAAGGGAGATTGGCAGGTAGGACAGGTCAGAGGGACAGTGCTGAGCAGTGCTAAGTTAATCATCTATCAGTCTGCGTATGAGAATTTTGAAATGTTTCCTTAACATAAGGAAGAGTTGTATTAATGTTGCAGTTCTGTAGTTAACAAGACTCATTGAGTCAGTTTACAAAACCAAGTTTGAAGTGAGTTTGAGTGTTGCTTGTGTTACTTTAAATCCTAACACTGGCTTTCTTTTCATTTGCCATTGAGAATTTTAAACTAATGTCTGAGCAGTCCTGGGATGAAAGCTTCAGTGATTGCATTGGTGGGAGCTTTGCAATATTTCTATCAGCGAGAGGAGTGAAATCTTGTGTATAGGGGACTAAAGATCTCGATATTGAAACAGACATTTTGAGAAAGTTTACAGGGCTCCTTCTGGGGTGCTGAAGAGTTTTATCTGTACTCAAATAGATAGATCACCAACTGAAATCCTCACAGACACAGCAAAGGGAACTATAACAATACCACAAGCTCCAGCAAGCTTTGCAAATATCCTATTGCAGTGAACCAAGTCCAACTGTGTTACCACACTACAAGATGATCTAATTATCATGTCTCTATGCAGCCAAAAGGCAAGACTAATTTTTACTTTACATTTTAATGTAAGTCAAGTTAATTTAAATAAGACTAGAGACACAAAGCAGACGTGGGCCATTTGATTTTTTCCATGGCTGACCTGATAATGCTCCATTTTCCTGCCTTTTCCCCATAATCCTTGATACTCTAATCAGAAATCCATTTGTCTCAGCCTCAAATATACTAGATCACCCAGCCTCCACAGCCCTCTGCATTAAGGGATTACATAGATTCACAATCCTCAGAGAAAGAATTCCTCATTTCTGTCTTAAATGGGCAACTCCTGACAGTGAGGGTACAATCTCTGGTTCGAGCCTCTCCCATAAGGGGAAACAACCTTTCTGCATCTGTTCTGTTGAACCCCTGAAGAATCTTAGATGTTTCCATAAGGTCAGCTCTCATCCTTCCGAATTTCAATGAGTACAGGCTCAAATCTACTCAACCTCCCTCGAGAAAATCCCTACATACCCAGAATCAACCTAGTGAATCTTCACTGGACTGCCTCCAATGATGGCATATTGTTCCTTAGATAAGGGGCTCAAAACTCTTAAACATTGTTCTAGGTGTCATCTATCTAGGCACTTGTATAGTTTCAGCAAGGCTTCCTTATTTTAAAATTCCGTTTATTTTGAAATAAAGGTCAGTGATTCATATTCCTTCCCTACTATCCACTGAACTTGGATAAATTGCAATTTGCAATTTATGTGCAAAGATTCTCAAACCTCTCAGTGCTAGTTTTCTGCAAACTATCTCCATTTAAAAAAAATTCAGCTCCTGTATTATTCCTGCAAAGTGCATAACCTTACATTTACCCACACTATACTCCATCTGCTAATATTTTGCTCGCTCAATTTAACTGTCTATATCCCTCTGTTCTTTTGTCTCTCTGTATTCTCAACATTTGCCTTCCAACTTATTTATTTTTGAGTCACCAGTAAACCTGGCAATTGTACATTCACTTCCCTCAAAGAAGTCATTAATACATATTGTAAATAATTGTTAATGAATTAGATCAATGTGTGAATGTGAAAAGAGCTGCTCTCCAGCATTGGAGGTACATCAATGTAAAAAGTAGGGCTGGGAGATAGCTGTAGAGGGAGGAACATTAATTCCTAAGGAGAGAGGAGCCGCTTTGAGGACAAGACTCTGGATATAAAACTAGAAAGAAGCAGTTTCAGGCTGTGAGGCTTTCAGTCTGTTACACTTCATTGTATCACTAGAAGACATTACCGAGTCTGTCAATTTATGATTGTTAGGGTAAAATGAACATCATCAGAGAATGGGCTCCCCAAAACTGTACCAATATCCTGAATTAACATGGGGTCATAGAGTCATGGAGATATACAGCATGGAAACAGACCCTTCAGCCCAACTTGCCCATGCCGACCAGATACCGCAACCCAATCTAGTCCCACCCTCCAGCACCCGGCCCATATCCCTCCAAACCCTTCCTATTTAAATACCCACCCAAATGCCTTTTAAATGTTGCAATTGTACTAGCCTCCACTACTTCCTCTGGCAGCTCATTTTATACACTTACCACCCTCTGCATGAAAACATTGCCCCTTAGATCTCTTTTATATCTTTCCCCCTCACCCTAAACCTAAGCCCTCTAGTTTTAGACTCCCCGACCCCAGGGAAAACACTTTGCCTATTTAGCCTATCCATGCCCCTCATAATTTTGTAAACCTCTATGAGGTCAGCCCTCAGCCTCCAACACTCCAGGAAAAACAGCCCCATTCTGTTCAGCCTCTCCCTATAGCTCAAATCCTCCAACCCTGGCAACACCCTTGTAAATCTTTTCTGAGACCTTTCAAGTTTCAGAACATCTTTCCGATATGAAGGAGACCAGAACTGCACGCAATATTCCAACATTGGCCTAACCTACCAATGGGTTTCTCCAATCTGTCAGTATGATGTTAGAAGAAAATGATTTGCATTTATAGTGTTTCTTATCACCACCAGAGAAATATTCAAAGTGCTTTTTGAAGCCAAGCAAGGACAACAGGCAAAGTGTGCACGGCAATCGTGTACAAGCAGCAGTGATAATTTTTTATCACGTTGACTGAGGGAAAAATACGGGCCAGGACATTGAGGATAACTCTCACCTTCAAAACAATGCTAAGGTATATCTTAACCCACCTGAGCAGGCAGGTAAGACTTCAGTACACACCTCATCCAAAATGTTGACAGCACTGACAGTGAAGCACTCACTTAATTCTGCACTGGAGTATCAGTGTTAATTGGAGCACTCAAGCCCTGCCTGGAGTGCATACTGCAACAAAAACCTTGTAATTCAGATGCAAAACGGCTATTAGTGATAGAAAGGGATATGTGTATACCACTGGGCAAGAGCTACAGCTGGGGGAAAGGCAATTACGATGCGATTAGGCAAGATTTCGTAAGCAGAGGATGGGGAAGGAAACTGCAGGGATGGGCACATTAAAAATGTGGAGCTTATTCAAGGAAAAGCTCCTGAGTGTCCTAGATAAGTATGTACCTGTCAGGCAGGGAGGAAGCTGTAGAGCGCGGGAGCCGTGATTTACAAAGGAAGTGGAATCTCTGGTCAAGAGGAAGAAGCAGGCTTATGTTCAGATGAGACATGAAGGCTCAGTTAGGGGGCTTGAGGGTTACAAGGTAGCCAGGAAAGACCTAAAGAGAGAGCTCAGAAGAGCCAGGAGGACACCTGAGAAGTTGTTGGCAGACAGGATCAGGGTAAACCCTAAGGCTTTCTATAGGTATTTAAGGAATAAAAGAATGACGAGAGTAAGATTAGGGCCAATCAAGGATAGTAGTGGGAAGTTGTGTGTGGAGTCAGAGGAGATGGGGAAGCACTAAATGAATATTCTTTGACAGCACTCACTCTAGAAAACAACAATGTTGTCGAGGAGAATACTGAAATACAGGCTACTAGACTAGGTGGAATTGAGGTTCACAAGGAAGAGGTATTAGAAATCCCGCAGAGTGTAAAAATAGATAAGTCCCCTGGGCCGGATGGGATTTATCCTAGAATCCTCTGGGAAGCCAGGGAGGAGATTGCCGACCCTTTGGCATTGATCTTTAAATCGTCATTGTCTACAGGAATAGTGCCAGAAGATTGGAGGATAGCAAATGTGGTTCCCCTGTTCAAGAAGGGGAGTAGAGAAAACCCTGGTAATTATAGACCAGTGAGCCTTACTTCAGTTGTTGGTAAAGTGTTGGAAAAGGCTATAAGAGATAGGATTTATAATCATCTAGAAAAGACTAATTTGATTAGGGATAGTCAGCACGGTTTTGTGAAGGGTAGGTTGTGCCTCACAAACCTTATTGAGTTATTTGAGAAGGTGACCAAACAAGTATATGAGAGTAAACCGGTTGATGTGGTGTATATGGATTTCAGCAAGGCGTTTGATAAGTTTCCCCACAGTAGGCTATTGTACAAAATGTGGGGGAATGGGATTGTGGGAGATATAGCAGTTTGGATCAGTGATTGGCTTGCTGAAAGAAGACAGAGGGTGGTGGTTGATGGGAAATGTTCATCCTGGAGTCCAGTTACTGGTGGTGTACCACAAGGGTCGGTGTTGGGTCCACTGCTGTTCGTCATTTTTATAAACAACCTGGATGAGGGCGTAGGAGGGTGGGTTGGTAAATTTGCAGACGACACTAAGGCTGGTGGAGTTGTGGACAGTGACGAAGGATGTTGTAGGTTACAGAGAGACATAGATAAGCTGCAGAGCTGGGCTGAGAGGTGGCAAATGGAGTTGAATGTGGACAAGTGTGAGGTGATTCACTTTGGTCGGAGTAACCAGAATGCAAAGTACTGGGTTAATGGTAAGATTCTTGGTAGTGTAGATGAGCAGAGAGATTTCAGTGTCCAGGTACACAGATCCTTGAAAGTTGCCACCCAGGCTGACAGGGTTGTTAAGGCATACAGTGTCTTAGCTTTTATTAATAGAGGAATCAAGTTCCAGAACCATGAGCTTATGCTACAGCTGTACAAAACTCTGGTGCGGCCGCACTTGGAGTATTGTGTACAGTTTTGGTCACCGCATTATAAGAAGGATGTGGAAGCTTTGGAAAGGTTGCAGGGGAGATTTACTAGGATGTTGCCTGATATGGAGGGAAGGTCTTACGAGGAAATGCTGAGGGACTTGAAGCTGTTTTCGTTCGAGAGAAGAAGGTTGAGAGGTGACTGAATAGAGACATATAAGATAATCAGAGGGTTAGATAGGATGGACAGAGAGAACCTTTTTCCAAGTATAGTGCTAGCGAGCACAAGGGGGCATAGTTTTACATTGAGGGGTGATAGATATAGGACAGATGTCAGAGGTAGTTTCTTTACTCAGAGAGTAGTAAGGGTATGGAATGCTTTGCCTGCAACGGTAGTAGATTCGCCAACTTTTAGCACATTTAAGTCGTCAATGGACAAGCAAATGAACATACATGGAATAGTGTAGGTTAGATGGGCTTCAGATTGGTATGACAGGTCGGCACAACATCGAGGGCCGAAGGGCCTTTACTGCGCTGTTATGTTCTATGTTCAACCAAGACATTTCTCCAAGTCAAGAGAGCTTCTTTCTGTAATGCAAAACTACTGAAGGAGAAACTGCAAGGAAAATCCAAGAGTGAATTTTATACATAGAATTTAGTCATCAGCAACAAGCAGTTCTACTAAAAGGCTGTTGGTACAGTGTAGTGATTGGTCCAAGGGCCATGTAGATCTCATTGAGCATGTGATCCTTGATTGGCCCAGGTTAACAGCCCCAATCAAGGGGCTCTGCCTGACAGATATAAACAGGAGTCCACTACCGCACTTAGAAAAAAAAGAGAAAAAAAAAAGAAACAGGAAAGACACTCAGCATTGCCCTTTGATGTAAAAATAAATAAATAAATAACTAGGAGTCACACCCGGTGCAGAGGGGGGAAGAGTAGGTCAGTGGACCTCTTTGTGGGCCTGGCCAAACTGGCCATAAACAGGTCCAGGCAGTGGGCCGTGGTGGGGGTCGTTATGGCTGATTGCCTGTCCCTCTTCCGTGGTTACATTCGAGTCCAGGATCTCTGGAGGACCATGCGATGTCCACCAACACCCTTGAGCTGTTCACGGAGTGATGGGCACCACAGGGAATGGAGTGTATTATTTCCCCCTCTAACTCTATTTTGATTTCGTCCCTGCCCTCCCCTTCACTGTTTGATTACGCAGCATTGCCATTTGAGGAGGGCACTGCTTATCACTGGCCACTTGGGTGTTTCCTTCCTTCCTGGGTGGTAGAATAGAGATTTATACACCTGTTGTTCTTCCCTGTGTCTGACACCTGCACACACGACATGGGTGCTGAGGAAAAATAAGCACAACTGCACTTAGGCGGTAGTGTGAGGAAAAAAAGAGAAAAAAACCCACAAGTCTCAGGGGTTCTGCTCACTCTGAGAACTGACTCTGAGGGAGCTGGATCAGTGTCGATGATTTCCCACAGAAACAAAATAAACAGGAGTCTGACAGAGTCGCCTCATTCTAGGGACTGGCTCTAAGCTATCTAGTCAGAGTTCATGTACTGTGCACATAGAAAGAAAAGATGACTTGGTGATGAGATACCTGCCTCCTTGGAGTTATTTCAAACAGAATAAGTGGGATAATGATTCTAAAATCACATTTATCTCTGTAAGCTAGAGACAAAGACAGATTCTTTGGGGATGGAGAGATGTTCCTTAATGTAAACAAGTTATAAATTATGAGGATTATCATGGAGGCTCAGGGGTTCTATGAGCAAAACAAATGAAAAGTCAATGTGACATTTTCTTTTCTTTGAATGTGATTATTAGTCAGTTATAAGATCATTGGGGTTGGGAATTAAATGGTTCATTGCCTGGTTGGGTCACTTTGAGGCTGGAGGTCCCATGTTGAAACCTCCAGGAATATACCCAACCAGGAGGTGGGAAGTTTATCAAGCTACCCCTCCCTTCTTCTCTCAGAGAGTTGTAATCTTCTCTCAGAGAGTAGTGAATCTGTGGAGTTGTTGACCACAGATCACTGGGTAATTAAGTGTATGCAAAACTGAGGGAACCTTGCAAACGGACTCAACTAATAAAACACACAATTTGCAAGGTTTGGAAGGTTATGGGGAATAGGCAGTAAGGTGGAGTGGAGGATTATCAGATCAAACACGATCTCAATGAATGGCAGAGAAGACTCAATGGCCTAGTTCTGTCTCTATGTCTTATGGTCTTATCGTTCTCCTATTCTGTCATGTTGCTGTTTAAAACAAATCTCATTATCCTGGTCATGTTGCTGCTTAAAACTAATCTTGTTATCCTGGTCAGAATTCCTGACTCTTCTCCTATCCATTGCTTGGTCTCCAAGTACTTTCGCTCATTGCTACAAAGCACTTCAGGGCATTTTATTACATAAACAGCACAATAAATAGTCATGTTATTGCAGAAATAGCAGAGTTGAATTGTTCATGTATTATCCAACAGAATGTGGTGTATACGCTGAAATCTAGCCTTAGAAACAACATGCCCATAGCAACTAAAAAAAACATAATACCCAAGAGTGATGATGATTCAGTGGTTGGCATGGTTACAAGTTACTATATTTTTAATCTTTTCAGTACAGTCGTAATTCACCTCTCTGATGCATACTGCAAAGCTGTTCAGATATTGTATACAAAACTATAATTCCTGACCATTTCCAAATTACTTAATGAATTCTAAAGTTAAGCCATTTTCATTTAAAACTTTCAGCATTCTGAATGCAAAGCACAATCCAAACAAAAAGAAAACTTGTGATTTTTTTTATTGACAGTGCAGACTTAAGCTGTGACTAGAATGTTGGTTTGCTTAAAGCGAGGTGACAATCTCAGGATGGATGATGGGCTTCTGCCCAAAACGTCGATTTTCCTGCTCCTTGGATGCTGCCTGACCTGCTGTGCTTTTCCAGCACCACTCTAATCTTGACTCTGATCTCCAGCATCTGCAGTCCTCACTTTCGCCTAACCTCAGGATGGAGCTGAGGCTAATATCTATTTACACGTAGACAGTCTCTCTAACTCAGGAAAATATCTCGACACCACACAACTATTATCAATAAATGTTTTTGACTTTGAGCCCTGGCAGAAGGTATCAAGATAGGTGACTGAAGAGTTGGTTAAATAAGTTGGTTTTAAGGTGTACCTTCAAGATGGAAAGCAAGTTAAAGAGGTGCAGATGTTTAAGAGAGGGAATCCATAGCTTAGGGCATTGGTGGCAAAAAGCACATCCAGATATTGCAATCAGAAATCTTACAACTAGGAGTATGAAGAGATTTCTATAGCTTGTCGATCTGGAAATGACAGAGATGGGGACGGTGATGCAATAGAGAGATAAGAATACAAAGATGGTCATATTAAATTGAGAGGTTGCAGCCCGTGCGGGTAAGTAGGATCAGCACAGTGCTGTGCCAACTTTGAGGAGAGTGTATGGGGCAATAATTACAGGAGTGAGAAAAGGATATCAGTTGACCACTGGGTCAGTGTGAAATTGGTATTCGGTGCCATCGGGGGTTCAGATGACAAAGTGAACAAAAGGCTTATATCTTCTTAAGACAGAACCCTGGAGCCTGTACTTTGCAGAGTCAATATCTACAGGAAGAGTTGTGACGATCTATTCACTACCTCCCAGTCCCATTACCTGACTTCCAACTCTTGTTAATTTTTAAAAATTCATTTGTGGGCTGTGGGTGTCACTGGCTGGGCCCAGCATTTATTGCCCGTCCCTAGTTGCTCCTTGAGAAAGTGGTGGTGAGCTGCCTTCTCAATCTGCTGCAGTCCACCTTCAGTGGGTTGACCCACAATACCATTAGGGAGGGAAATCCAGGGCACTCAGCAACAGTGAAGGAACAGTGATAAATTTCCATGTCAGGATGGCTTGGAGGGGAGTTTGGAGATAGTAGTGTTCTCATATATCTGCTGCCCTTGTCCTTCTGGATGGAAATGATCATGGCTTTGGAAGGTGCTGTCTGGAGGATATTTGGTGAATTTCTGCAGTGTATCTTGTAGACAGTACACACTGTGGCAACTGTCAGTGGTGGAGGGAGTAGATAGAGTCGTAGAGATGTACAGCATGGATACAGACACATCGGTCCAACTGGTCCACGCTGATCAGATATCCCAATCCAATCTAGTCTCACCTGTCAGCACCCAACCCATATCCCTCTAAACCCTTCCTATTCATGTTCCCATCCAGATGTCTTTTAAATGTTGCAATTGTAGTAGCATCTATCATTTCCTCTGACAGCCCATTCCACACACGCACCACCCTCTGCGTGAAAAGGATGCCCCTTAGGTCTCTTTCCCCTCTCACCCTAAACCTATGTCCTCTAGTTCTGGAGTCCCACGGGGAAAAAACCCTCATGATTTTATAACATCTATGAGGTCACCACTCAGCCTCCGAAGCTCCACGGACAACAGCTGCAGCCTGTTCAGCCTCTCCCTATAGCTCAAACCCTCCAATCCTGGCAATATCCTTGTAAATCTTTTCTGAACCCTTTCTAGTTTCACAACATCATTCAGATAGGAAGGAGACGAGAATTGCACACAATATTCCAAAAGTGGCCTAACCAATGTCATGTACAGCCGCAACATGACCTCCCAACTCCTATACTCAGTGCTCTGCCCAATAAAGGAAAGCATACCAAATGCCTTCTTCACTATCCTGTGACTCCACTTTCAAGGACCTATGAACCTGCACACCAAGGTCTCTTTGTTCAGCAACACTCCCTAGGACCTTACCATTAAGTGTACAAGTCCTGCGAAGATTTGCTTTCCCAAAATGTAGCATCTCACATTTATCTAAATTAAACTCCATCTGCTACACCTCAGCCCATTGGCGCACCTGATCAAGATCCCATTGTAATCCAAGGTAACCTTCTTTGCTGTCCACTACACCTCCAATTTTGGTGTCAGCTGCAAACTTACCAACTATACCTCTTATGTTCACATTCAAATCATTTACATAAATGATGAAAAATAATGGACCCAGCACCGATCCTTGTGGCACTCCACTGATCACAGGTATCCAGTCTGAAAAACAACCCTCTACAACCACCCTCTATCTTCTACCTTTGAGTCAGTTCTGTATCCAAATGGCTAGTTCTCCCTGTATTCCATGAGATCTAACCTTGCAAACCAGTCTCCCACTGGTAACCTTGTCAAATGCCTTACTGAAGTCCATATAGATCTGCCTCTTTGTTACTTCTTCAAAAAAACTCAATCAAGTTTGTGAGACATGATTTCCCACGCACAAAGCCATGTTGACTATCCCTAATCAGTCCTTGCTTTTCCAAATACATGTACATACTGTCCCTTGGGATTCCCTCCAACAATTTGCCCACCACTGACATCAGGTCCACTGGTCTATAGTTCCCTGGTTTGTCCTTACCACCCTTCTTAAACAGTGGCACTACGTTAGCCAACCTACAGTCTTCCAGCACCTCACCTGTGACTATCAATGATATAAATATTTCAGCAATCATTTCCCTAGCTTCCCACAGATTTCTAGGGTAGACTTGATCAGGTCCTGGGGATTTATCCACTTTTATGTGTTTCAAGAAATCCAGCACTTCCTCCTCTGTAATCTGGATATTTTGCAAGATGTCACCATTTATTTTCCTACATTATATCTTCCATTACCTTTTCCACAGTAAACACCGATGCAAAATACTCGTTTAGCATCTCTCCCATCTCCTTTGGCTCCGCACATCGGCTGCCTTGGGGCCCTATTCGCTCCCTAGTTACCTTTTTGTCATTAATGTATTTGTAAAAATCTTTTGGATTCTCCTTAACCCTATTTGCCAAAACAATCTCTCGTCCCCTTTTTGCCTTCCTGATTTCCCTATTAAGTATATTCCTACTGCTTTTATTCTCTTCTAAGGATTCACTCGACCTATTCTGTTTATACCTGACATGTGCTTCCTTCTTTTTCTTAACCAAATCCTCAATTTCTTTAGTCAGCCAGCATTCTCTACACCTACCAGCTTTTCCTTTCACCCTATCAGGAATATACACTCTCGACTCTCGTTATCTCATTTCTGAAGGCTTCCCATTTTCCAGCTGTCCCTTTATCTGCGAATATCTACCCCCAATCAACTTTTGAAAGCTCTTGCCTAATAGTGTCAAAATTGGTCTTTCTCCAATTTAGAACTTCAACTTTTAAACCTGGTCTATCCTTTTCCATCACTATTTTAAAACTAATAGAATTAGGGTTGCTGGCCCCAAAATGCTCACCCACTGACACCTCAGTTACCTACCCTGCCTTATTTCCCAAGAGTAGGTCAAGTTTTGCACCTTCTCTAGTGGGTACATCCACATACTGAATCAGAAAATTTTCTTGCACACACTTAACAAATTCTCCTCCATCTAAACCCTTAGCACTATGGCAGTCCCAGTCTATGTTTGGAAAGTTAAACCCCCCTAGCATAACCACCCTGTTATTCTTACAGATAACTGAGATCTTCTTACAAATTTGTTTCTTAATTTCCCACTGACTGTTAGAGGGTCTGTACTACAACCCCAATAAGGTGATCATCCCTTTCTTATTTCTCAGTTTCACCCAAATAACTTCTTTGGATGTATTTCCAGAAATATCCTCCCTCAGTACAGCTATAATGTTTGAAGAAGTGGTGCCAATTAAATGGGCTTTGTCCTGGATACTGTCAAGCTTCTTGAGTGTTGTTCGAGCTGCACACATCCAGGCGAGTGAGGAATATTCCATCATACTCTTGACTTATAGATGGTGGACAAGCTTTGGGGAGTCAGGTGGTGAGTTACTCATCACACTATTTCTAGCCTCTGACCTGCTGTTGTAGTCAATGTGTTTATGTGGTGAGTCCAGTTGAGTTTCTGGTCAATGATAACCCCCAGGATGTTGATAGTGGGGAATTCAGTGACGAATTCAGTGATGATAACATGTCAAGGAGCAATGGTTAGATTGTCTCTTATTGAAAATGGTCATAGCCTCGTACTTGTTTAGCGTGAATGTTACTTGTCAGCCCATGCTGGGATATTGTGCAATTCTCATTGCATTTGAACATGGACTGCTTCGGTATCTGAGGAGTCGTGAATGATGCTGAACATTGTGCAATCATCAGTGACCATTCCTAATTCTGACCTTGTGATGGAGGGAAGGTCATTGGTGAAGTAGCTGAAGATGATTGGGCCTCGGGCACTACACTTAGGATGTCCTGCAGAGATGTTCTAGAGCTATGACTGGCCTCCAACAACCACGACCATCTTCCTCTGTGTCAGTTATAAATCCAATCAACAGAGAATTTGCCCTCTGATTCTGTTTTTGACAGGGCTCCTAGATTCCACACTCAGTTGAATGCAGCCTTGATGTGAAGGGCTATGACTCTTACCTCATCATTGGAATTCAGCTATTTTGTCCACGTTTGAACCAAGATTGTAATAAAGTCAGGGACTGAGTGCCCCTGGCAGAACCCAGATTGAGTGTCACTGAGCAAGTTATTGCTGAGCAGATGCTGTTGGTGACACTTTCCATCACTTTATGGATGATTGAGAGCAGACTGATGGGGCGGCATTAGTTGGGTTGAGTTTGTACTGTTTTTTATGTACAGGACATATCTGGCCCATTTCCCACGTTGTCCGGTACATGCCAGTGTTATAACTGTACTGGAAGAGCTTGGCTACAGAAGCAGCAAGTTCTGAAGCAAAAGTCTTCAATACTATTGCCAGAATGTTGTCGAGACCCACAGGTGTTACAGATCCAGTGTCTCCAATTGTTTCTTGCTATGACGTGGATTGAACCAAGTTGACCGAAGACAGGGATCTGTAATGCTGGGAACCACTGGAGGAGGCTGAGATGGATCATCCGCTCAGCATTTCTAGCTGAAGATTGCTGCAAAAGCTTCAGCCTTATCTTTTGCACTGATGTGTTGGGCTCTTCCATCACTGAGGGCGGGGATATTTGTGGTAGGATTGCAGAGCTTAGATCTGATTATTTGATTGTGGGACCGCTTAGCTCTGTTTATCATTTGCAGGTAAGTAGTCCTGTTGGGTGGCTTCACCAGGTTGACACTTCATCTTCAGGAATGCCTGGTGCACCTGCTGGGATATTCTCCTGCACTCGCCATTGAACCAGAGTTGATGGTAATGATTGAGTGGAGTGGTTACTCTTACCAATACTGACATGGACAGATGCATCTGCAGCTGGCAGATTGGTAAGGATGAGGTCAAGTATGTCTTCCCCTCTTGTTGGTTCCTTCACCACATTCCGCAGACCCAGTCTTGCAGTCATGTTTTTGAGGACCTGATCAACTCGATCAGTAATGCTGCTGCCAGGCCACTCTTGGTGGTGAACATTGAAATCCCTCACCCAGAGTACATTTTGTGCTGTTGCCATCCTCAGTGCTTCCTCTCAACATTGTTCGACATGGAGGAGTACCGATTCATCAGCTGAGGGAGGAATGTAGATAGTTATCAGCAGGATGCTTCTTTGCCCATGTTTAACCTGAAGCCACAAGACTTCATGGGGTTCGAGTCAATGGTCAGGACTCCCAGGGCATCACCCTCCCGACTGTATACTATGCCGCCACCTCTGCTGGGTGTCCAGCTGGTGAGACAGGACATATCCAGGGATGGTGATGGTGGTGTCTGGAACATTGTTTGTAAGATGTCATACCCATGGAATCATTTTGTCAGGCTGTTATTTGACTAGTCTGTGAGAAAGCTATCCCAATTTTGGCACTAACCCCCGGTGGTTAGTGAGGAGGACTTTGCAAGGTTGACAGGGCTGTTTCTGCTGTTGTCTTTTCCGATGTCTCAGTCGATGCTAGGTGATCCATCCACTTTCATTTCTTTGTGACTTTGTAGTGATTGGTACAACTGCATGGTTAGGCTATTTCAGAGGCCAATTAAAGATCAACCACATTGCTGTGGTTCTGTCCACATTCCTTTTATCTATTCCCTATACAACTTTAATACAAACTCTCCCACCATTTTTGAGGCCCTCTTGTGGCACATTAGTAGTGTCCCTATCCCTGGACCAAGAGGCCTGAGTTCAAATCCCACCTGCTCCAAAGGTGTGTAATAACATTTCCAAACAGGTTGATTTAAAAAACAATTTAAACTAATGCTGGGATTCAGAGGCATTTGGATGGCCCCGAGGGTTTCAAGGTAGCCAGGAAAGACCTAAAGAGAGAGCTCAGAAGAGCCAGGAGGACACCTGAGAAGTTGTTGGCGGATAGGATCAGGGTAAACCCTAAGGCTTTCTATAGATATTTAAGGAATAAAAGAATGATGAGAGTAAGATTAAGGCCAATCAAGGATAGTCGTGGGAAGTTGTGCGTGGAGTCAGAGGTGATAGGAGAAGCACTAAATGAATATTTTTCAACATTATTCACTCTAGAAAATGACAATGTTGTCAAGGAGAATACTGAAATACAGGCCTACTAGACTAGGTGGGATTGAGGTTCACAAGGAAGAGATATTAGAAATCCTGCGGAGTGTGAAAATAGATAAGTCCCCTGGGCCGGATGGGATTTATCCTAGAATCCTCTGGGAAGCCAGGGAGGAGATTGCCGAGCTTTTGGCATTGATCTTTAAATTGTCATTGTCTACAGGAATAGTGCCAGAAGACTGGAGGATAGCAAATGTGGTTCCCCTGTTCAAGAAGGGGAGTAGAGACAGCTCTAATTATAGACCAGTAAGCCTTACTTCAGTTGTTGGTAATGTATTGGAAAAGGTTATAAGAGATAGGATTTTTAATCATCTAGAAAAGAATAATTTGATTAGGGATAGTCAGCACGGTTTTGTGAAGGGTAGGTCTTGCCTCACAAACCTTATTGAGTTATTTGAGAAGAGACCAAACAGGTAGATGAAAGTAAACCGGTTGATGTGGTGTATATGGATTTCAGCAAGGCGTTTGATAAGTTTCCCCACAGTAGGCTATTGTACAAAATGTGGAAGAATGGGATTGTGGGAGATATAGCAGTTTGGATCAGTGATTGGCTTGCTGAATGGAGACAGAGGGTGGTGGTTGATGGGAAATGTTCATCCTGGAGTCCAGTTACTAGTGGTGTACCACAAGGGTCGGTGTTGGGTCCACTGCTGTTCGTCATTTTTATAAACAACTTGGATGAGGGCGTAGAAGGGTGAGTTAGTAAATTTGCAGATGACACTAAGGCTGGTGGAGTTGTGGATAGTGACAAAGGATGTTGTAGGTTACAGAGAGACATAGATAAACTGCAGAGCTGGACTGAGCTGTGGCAAATGGAATTTAATGTGGACAAGTGTGAGGTGATTCACTTTGGTCGGAGTAACTGGAATGCAAAGTACTGGGCTAATGGTAAGATTCTTGGTAGTGTAGATGAGCAGAGAGATCTCAGTGTCCAGATACACAGATCCTAGAAAGTTGCCACCCAGGTTGACAGGGTTGTTAAGAAGGCATATAGTGTTTTAGCTTTTATTAATGGAGGGATCGAGTTCCGGAACCATAAGGTTATGCTGCAGCTGTACAAAACTCTGGTGCGGCCGCACTTGGAGTAATGTGTACAGTTCTGGTCACCACATTATAAGAAGGATACACAAGCTTTGGAAAGGATGCAGAGGAGATTTACTTGGATGTTGCCTGGTATGGAGGGAAAGTCTTACGAAGAAAGGCTGAGGGACTTGAGGCTGTTTTCGTTAGAGAGAAGAAGGCTGAGAGGTGACTTTATAGAGACATATAAGATAATCAGAGGGTTAGATAGGGTGGACAGGGAGAGCCTTTTTCCAAGTATGGTGACAGTGAGCATGAGGGGGAATAGATTTAAAATGAGGGGTGATAGATATAGGACAGATGTCAGAGGTAGTTTCTTTACTCAGAGAGTAGTAAGGGTATGGAATGCTTTGCCTGCAACGGTAGTAGATTCGCCAACTTTAAGTACATTTAAGTCGTCATTGGACTAGCATATGGACATACATGGAATAGTGTAGGTTAGATGGGCTCCAGATTGGTATGACAGGTCAGCACAACATCGAGGGCCAAAGGGCCTGTACTGCACTGTACTGTTCTATGTATATGAACCACTAAGAAGATAAATGAAACATTAACTTTTATTGCAAGGGGTTTGTGGTATCCAAATCAAGAAGTCAAGATCTTCAATTATATTGGACTTTGGCGAGGCTACAGCACGAGTGTGCAAAGATTCTGTCTCCTTATTGAAGGAGAACAAAGAGACCTTGGAGTGCAGGTTCATAGTTCCTGAAGTTGCAGGTAAATAGGACAGCGAAGGTGCTTGGTATGCTTTCCTTTATTGGACACAGCATTAAGTACAGGAGTTGGGAGGTCATATGCAGCTGTATAGGACATTGGTTTGGCCACTTTTGGAAAATTGTGTGCAATTCTGGTCTCCCTCCTATCGGAGGGATGTTGTGAAACTTGAAAGGCTTCAGAAAAGATTTACAAAGATGTTGCAAGGATTTGAGCTACAGGGAGAGGCACAACAGGCTGAGGCTGTTTCCCTGGAACATTGGAGGCTGAGGGGCGACCTTGTAGAGGTTTAAAAAATCATGAGGGGCATGGAGAGGGTAAATAGAGACGGTATTTTCCCTGGGGTGGGAGAGTCCAGAACTAGAGGGCCTAGGTTTAGGATGAGAGGGGAAAAATTTAGAAGAGACCTAAGGGGCAACCTTTTCACACAGAGGGTGGTGCGTGCATGGAATGAGCTGCCAGAGGAATTAGTGTAGGCTAGTACAATTACAACATTTAAAAGGCATCTGGATGGGTATGAATAAGAAGGGTTTAGAAGGATATGGGCCAAGTGCTGGCAGATTAGGTTCGGATATCTGGTCGACATGGACAAGTTGGACCGAAGATCTGTTTCCGTACTGTAAATCTTTATGACTCTAAAAAACAAGGTGGTCTTGTAGAGCCGTGGTTGTGAATTTACCTCTAGGCCAGACATCTGATGACAGCATCAGGACTGGAAATGTTTTCTAATACTGCCCTCAGAGGTGAATCGAGATAATGGAGATAGGGTGTGAAAGCAGAATATTATGATCTTATTAATTGCAGAGAAGTTTCAAAGAACTACTCTGAATATGTTATTATGTCATGCTCTCTTTCCCTCTGCATCTCCCTAAAACCTTTACCAATTGCTCCGAGTCCCTCCTCCATTTGTTCACCTTCCTGTTCAACCCACTGCAACTCCCTCCTTCCTCTCTCCCCCAAATTCTTCACCTCTCCATTCCTGTTTCCCTAATACTCATTCCAAGCTTAGTGTAATCCTAACCATTATTTTTGCTTACGAGCCTCTCACCATCCCTGTCAGCATTGCTGTCATCCCATTCCCTCATTCTCTTACCCAGGATTTTCCTGCCTTCTATGGGACATACACTTCCCTCCCTCATCATTGTTCCAAGCCACGATTGAGTCAACCAATTTTCCCCCACCCCATTACTTACGGCCAACCGATGCGCCCACCCTACCCATTGCCTACCCTTTCCCAACAATGCCCTTCCCCCTACCCCAACCTTTGCCATTAATCTCCCTTCCCAAATCCACTCATTACCCCAAACCTCTATTCCCATATTATCCCTATTTCCCAAACTCCCAATCACCACCCTCCTAAAATTATCACCACATTCCTCAAATCCCCATTCCCACATTATCCCATTACATCCACATTCCCACATTACAGCCACAACATTGGCATCTTATCTCACATTCTGCATTATCTCCCACATTTCCATATTACCCCACACTTCCCCATTACCCTCATATTTCTGTATTACTCCTGCATTCCTCCGTTATCACATTTAAACATTAACCCCCATACTCCCCCATTATCCCCGTTGATCCCCACATTCTCCAATTATCCCCATTCCCACATTAACCCCCATATTCCCCCATTGATCCCCACATTCCCCCATTACCCTCACATTCTCCCCATTTCTACACTGACCTCCACATTCCCCCATTATTCCCATTCCCACATTAACACCCACATTCCCCCATTACCCCCATTCCCACATTGACCCCCACATTCTCCCATTATCCCCATTTCTACATTGACCCTAACATTCACCCATTATCCCCATTCCCACATTAACACCCACATTCCCCCATTCCACATTGACCCCCACATTCCCCCACTGACCCCCACATTCTCCCATTACCCCCCTTCCCATTACCCCCATTCCCACATTGACCCCCAATCCCACATTGACCCCCACATTTCCCATTACCCACATTTTCCCATTATCCCCATTCCCACATTGACCCCCACATTTTCCCATTATCACCATTCCCCCATTGACCCCCACATTTTCCCATTATTCCCATTCTCCCATTTTCCCTATTGACTCCCCCATTCCCACATTACCCCCATTGACTCCCCCATTTCCATATTACCCCCATTCCCACACTGACTCCCACATTCCCCCATTATCCCCAATCCTGCATTGTCCCCCATTCCCACATTGACCCCCACATTTTCCCATTATCACCATTCCCCATTGACCCCCACATTTTCCCATTATCCCCATTGACTCCCCCATTCCCAAATTACTCCCACTGACTCCCCCATTCCCACATTGACCCCCACATTCCCCCATTATCCCCATTCCCACATTCTCCCATTATCCCCTGGTCTACATTGACTCCCACATTCACCCATTATCCCCATTCCCGCATTAACACCCACATTCCCCCATTACCCCCATTCCCCGTTGACCCCCACATTCTCCCATTATCCCCCAGATTTTCCCATTACCCACATTGATCCCCATATTTTCCCATTATCCCCATTCCCCCATTGGCCCCCACATTTTCCCATTATCCCCATTGACTCCCCCATTCCCACATTACCCCCATTGACTCCCCCATCCCCATATTACCCCCACTGACTCCGCCATTCCCCCATTATCCCCATTCCTGCATTGTCCCCCATTCCCACATTGACCCCCACATTCTCCCAATATCCCCTGGTCTACATTGACTCCCACATTCACCCATTATCC
Source organism: Chiloscyllium punctatum (assembly GCF_047496795.1). NCBI lineage: Eukaryota > Metazoa > Chordata > Chondrichthyes > Orectolobiformes > Hemiscylliidae > Chiloscyllium > Chiloscyllium punctatum. The sequence goes on along the minus strand of NC_092750.1, from coordinate 15,168,975 downwards.
CCATTCCCACATTGACCCCCACATTACCTCCCAAATATTCCCATTGCCCACATTTTCCCATTATCCCCATTCCCACATTACTCCCATATTAAACCATTGACCCCCCATTCCCAGCTGCTCACTCTGGACTTTGGGGGTTTTGGGGGGAAATAAACCTCTCAGGCCAGCGCCGTGACGTCAACGGATGTTACGTCGAAACCGGGCGGAAGTGATTCGGATTTTCAAATTGAACCGCGCAGGAGGAGAAGGTAAGGTGTATATAAAAATAAATAAAATATAGATCATATAATACACAGAGAGAGAACACACACCCAAATATCATGGGGGAGGTGCAACACACATGGAATACCGGGGGGTGACAGACACAAAATAACACAGAGAGGGAGAAAGGGGATAACATACACCGAATACCAGAGAGAGAGAGAGAGAGAGATGGGGTTAAAATGCACCAAATATCAGCCCGGGGGAGGGTAACACACACACACAAAATACCAGAGAGAGAGAGAGAGAGAGAGAGAGAGAGAGAGAGAGGGGGGGGGGGGGGGGTAACACATACCACATTCCTCAGACAGACACACAGAGAGAGAGAGGTAATACATCCCAAAATCTGAGGAAGAGGTAATACACACCGAGTAACAAATAGTAAGAGAGGGAGAACGCATACCAAATAGCAGGGGAGGGGGAGAATAAACACCAAATAAAAGAGAGGAGATAACATGCATCAAGTAACAGAGAGAGAGGGGATGACACACCAAATAACTGTGTGGTGGGGGCATGTGTATAATATACACCAAATAACAGAGAGAGAGGTGAAGGGATAACATACACCAAAGAACGGGGGTGGGCAACAACATACACCAAATAACAGGGAGAGGCAGAGACTGGGGGGAGAGGGCCAGAAAAGAGGGATTGAGGAGAGAATGGGGTGGATGAGGGTTTGAGGGGCAGAGTGAGGGAGATTTCAAGTTTATTGTTACTGAACCCCGGTGAGAAATCGCTGTACCCTGGTGGGGTGGGGTGGGAAGTGCTTTGGCAGCTGCTGTGCCCCTAGGATGGGGTGGATGGATTTGGAGGTCACTGTGTCCCTGGCATGGGGGGGGGGGGAATTATGAGTCGCTGTGCCCCTGAGCCTGGGTGGAGGCCGGTTGGATGTCACTGCACCCCCTGGGTTGGGGCAGGGTGGGTGTGGTTTCAGGTCACTAGCACCCTAGGGTGGGCTCGGACATTGTGTGCCTGGGGTGAAGGTTTGGCAATCATAGTTCCATGAGATGTGGCAAACAGTGGATCCCTGTGCCTCTTGCAGAGTAGCCTGCTCTCCTGCTCAGGTGGTCAGCTCAGGTCTGTTGTCCCAAGCATGTGACATAGGCAAAGATTAATGTTGCCTCTGTGTCCCTAAAGGGGTATCAGGGAGGAAGGGTGCTCTGTTCCCAAGAGGGGAGAGGTAGAGTGGCATCAGATCTTATCTCTGTGCCCTTCAGGCATGGAGTGGTTTCTGGTTTCTATAGTCAGAAAGTGGATGATCTGTAGAAATCATTGCCACAGCTGCAGAGATCAAATCATTGAATGTATTTCTGACACTCTTTAGATCGGATTTCTAGATATTTCAGACACATTTTAGGTGTATTCTTGATTAGTAAAGGGATCAAGGCTTACGGGAAGAAGGCACAAGAATAAGGTTGAGAAGCATATCAGCCATGATCAGATGGCCTAATTCTAATCCTATATCTTATAGTCGTGGTCACAGAGGTGGGATTCAGGGTCACTCTGCTCTTGAGGATTGGGGTTTGGAATGTTACTATGATCCCACAGTTCTGCATAGGGCTCTCTGGGGTGGTAATGTAGAGGGTCATTCTGCTCCCCATTATGGAGATTTGGAGTGTCACTATAACCCTGGGATAGGAGATAGATAGTGGGCCGCTGTGTTCAGTGTCAGGGGACAGCTCTTCCCCTTTCACCAGCTGTCTTTGGATCAATTCTACCACAATTCTTTATTCACCAGAGACTGAAATTGTATTGATGATTGACTGATCTAACCACCAACTGTAGTTAAGAGTCAACCAGCTCTCTCTCTCAAACTCTTAGTAACTTGGCCTCCGCAGCCATCTGTGGCAATGAGTTCCACAGATTCACCACCCTCTGACTGAAACGATTCCTCATTTCAGTTCGAAAGGGTGACCCCTTCACTCTGAGTCTCTGTAGTGATAACCAGTCATCGTCTCCTGTAGCAAGTAAAAGAATTTGGAGAAGAGAGTTGAAGAGTAAGAACAAACCAAAAGAATTGTCTCGTTGAGCCTTGTGGATAAGGAGCATTGAGCTGCCTTCCCAAGTTTTCCTGCCAGTCTGTTTTGTTTTGTGTTTGGGTGGGTGTATATGTCGAGGCATTTTTAACTAGCAGAATTATGTTGACAGTTCATAATAATTTATCTGTGGCTAGAATCTGTTTATTTGTAATCATTGGTTATTTTTGTTAAGTACAGAAACCTGGTCCATGCTTTCTGTCAACCTGAATATAAAGGACTGGTAAATTCGAGATTTATACATTGTTTTTTTAATAACTTCTCTGCGATGACTGTGGAAATAACGGAGCTCGATTTCGAGCGTGCTACTCCAGTGAGGTATAATACATGGGACTGATAGCGAAACAAAAGTCGAATGTGGAGGTGTAAATGCAGGCTAACAGGAGCAGAGGGGCGTTAGTCTGAAAATGAGCTTAGAGAAAACCAGTTAAGGCTCTAGAGATGCAAAATACTCTGCTGGTCATATAACCAAGAGGGAATGCCAGCACAGAGAATTCACCCACACTTATTACTTGAGGTATCCAGCATCTGCAGTATTTTGATTTGGGCACAGAGAGATTGTTCTGCATTAGTAGGTGACCATTCGATGCAGCCACTTGGATAAGAGCTTGTATAAATGCGTTCTTGTGGAAGACCCATGGAACCTTCTGCTCAAACTTCTAAAAGAGTGTATGAGCTTCCCCTAAGTGTACTTGCGGCATAAAATATTTGTATTTATGTATTTCCAAGAGCAGTATCCCAATTTGGAAATCTATTTGATAATACTATATGCTTGGTTGGAAATTTCCACAGTGAGCAGAATTGTGCAGTTGCTCAGACACTTATTTCCAAATCCTATATGTTGTCATATGAAAGAGCACACAGAAGGATTTGCTTTAACATAATTGTATCGTACAGCATGGGCCATTGTTTCAGGCTGCAATCTTCCGCATGAACAAATCTTTCAGGTGTCAATGTAAAACTGATGTTTACTTTCTTTCTTAAAATGCCAGGGGAGGACCACCACGGCAGTTGCTGTTGTAATAACGGATACAGGTTAATGGATCTGCTGATGTAGAAGGAGGAGAGAATGCCAATCCGCGCCCACTGCACAATTTGTGCTGATTACTTTGATAATTTCAGGGATGTGGCAGCCATCTATTGTGGGCACACGTTTCACAATGAGTGGTGAGTACTGAAAAAAGAAGCAACTAATTTCAAATGAGATAAACAGCCGTTCGAAAATGGCATAGCCCTGCAATTACTGGTCCTTGAAATGAGTGGAATGATTGTAGAGTGCAGATATAATGATACAACTTGTCAAGCCAAATAATGGAGATTGTATTCTGGATAAGCCTCGAGCTACCTCTATTATTAAAATGGCTGTTTATGTGCGATGCAGTGATTTGAACTTCCGGTTAACGATGTGATTGTGGGACTAGCGTCAATTGATTTTTTTTTAATCTTCTCACTATACACCAGTAGATTGGCTGTTCTGCTGCTGGGTTTTTTTCAAGCCATGAACAAAGTAAAACTTGGTCATCTTGTTCGCGCCCTGTTTGTTCAGTCTTTACCCTTTATGATTAATACCAACGGCATCACAAGCAGTGCTTAAATGGTATGACAATAGGTGAACGGAGAAAAAGACTAATATGGAACATAATCATCTATATGGGACACTTGGGCAGAATGAACTGTTTTGCTATTGCATTTTATATTTTAACTCTTTGAATTTCTGTATCCCAGACACTGTGGAAGCTCAGTTGTTGAGTATGTTCAAGACTGAGATTGCTACATTTCTGCATATTAAAAACATCCAGGGATTCAGAGGTAGTTCAGGAAAGTAGTGCTGAAGTAAAAGATTTCATTAACGAGTGATTCTGGGCTCAAAACACAAAATGGCTTACTCCAGTGTCTTGTGTTCTTATGTAATTCTGCTCCATTTAATTGTCTTTGCCGGTATTTCTGACCTGTTTCGTAGACAGCCACTGGATTTTTCATTGTTGTTTCATGAAATGGTTTGGGAGGGATGGTCCTATATGCATACCTAGGTGATGATGCATTGTATTGAGACACCAGTGCACAGTGCAATGTGGAAGAATTTAGTTTGGTTCTCTGATAACAGAGATGTTTCTGATCCCATGTAAGTCATTGGGGGAAAGGCACCAAGATCAGTAGCCACCTCACGTGGGAGAATCAAAGAGTTGACCCGATTATTGCTGTTCAGTTCCGAGCGTTTGTTGAGAAGCAGTAGCAGAGACCAAGAGCAGATTACTGACTGGACACAGTTGTTGCATGGCCCACAGAGAGCAGATGAAAGAGAAAATTATATAGTATGTATCCTGAGCAGATGCTTTTATCGATGCTGCTTAGCACTTTAAAGAACTGGACTGGATTGGAGTTGATATTTATCAATTATGAATTAATCAATTATGAGTTATAAGTCATCAATTATGAAAAATCAGGTTAAAAATATCTGGCAGTTACTTATTCATAATATCAGTATTCTCCAACATTCAAGATTAACCATATCCTCATGTACTAACTGACCGTAAAAATGTTCCTTATTCTATTCGTGTCCAATCAACCTGATGATAATTTGTGAGTTAGGAAGGATGGTTTTGAAATTGCTTGGAGTGAGTGTGTGAATTCAAATTGTGGACAACTGAATTGTAACTTAAATAAAACCAAGAACAGTGGGAAGCCCTACTTCAGAAGCTTTCAAGGTTTAAATCTCTATCGCAGTGGTAAAACAGCTTTACAATTTGTATAACTTTTCTTGTCGGGGTTAATACTGAGAAACAAAGCAAGTAAACTGTTCAAACACAACAGGGCGTACTCTGAAACCATTTAATTGTTACTCAAGGCATTGCAAGTATTTAATTATTTTATTCTATTCAAGCGTGGAACATTTTAGCTTAAGACCATGCTTATTTGTGTGATTATTCACTAACTTTGTTTTTGTTTTGCCTCTTACAGTCTCGCTCAGTGGTTTCACAGTGCTCCATCTCGGACCTGTCCTCAGTGTAGAATAAAGGTACTATGACGAATCATGTTAATAAAACTCCTTGAAATTGCATATTTCACGCAGTGCCTGTCTGGTGTAAGAGCATGAAGCTATTGTGACCTTTTTCATAAAGTGGTCCAGTTATGAAAATTAGAACAGAGATGCACTGATGTAAGTACTGGGTTTGTCCTAGAGTACCAGGGTTTTATGGGTTGATGAAAATCAACCAGAATTGTTTCTGATAGAAAGTACACATAAGTGCGGGGGAATTGGTGAGAAGAGGGTTTGCCTCATCTGAAAACGACCTCATCTCTCATCCAGCAGTTTTCCAATAAACTCAGTCCGAGTTCTTTCTTGAAGAATAGGTAGTCAGGCAGAGTCCCTGCAGGCTGTTAATGCTCACATGAGAAGAGAGAAAATGAAACGCGGTACTACGACTGCTGAAAATTTAAAATAAAAATACAATATTATTGATTCTAAATAAGGATCTGTGAGGAGTGAAAAGCAATTTAATGGTTCAGATCAAAGGTATTTTGGTTGAGGTAATAAAAGTGTCAGGCCTAAGGTGTTGGGCATAATTTCTTCACCTATTGAACTCCAGTTTCTGAATGTGCCCTGTACCAAAGGGCAGAGGATCGGTAATTGGCTATCTGTTTGCATTAGAATGTTGCATGGAGAAAATAAAGACTAAATTAGAAATAGTTGTTTTTTAAAAGTGCAAATGAGACAAATGTAATAATGGATTCTGTCTCAAGAATATGCAATTTTAGGCCCATTTCTTTTTAGCTTAATGGAAGTATGTTTTCAAATATCTTGACACCGATCTTGTGATTCAATTGATTTTAAAGCTTGATACTTTAAAATTATGTTTTCAGTGTGACAAGAATTAGAAAATCCAAAATTGTAGTGAAGATGAATTAAAAGCACTCCTCTGTCTCACATCTGAACCTGGGAATCCAGGCTAGAAGTCCTTTCTATGTTAGTTTTTTGATGAAACGTGAGTATTGCTGGCAAGGCAATCATTTATTACATGTCCCTAGTTGCGCTTCAGAAGGTGATGATGGGCTGCCATCATTTTAAGCCATATTATCCATGAGGATTAGGTCCACACACATTATGCTGTTAGGAAGGGAGTTCTAGATTTTTGCCCTCCTACGGTGAAAAAGCAGTGATTATAGTACAAGTCAGGATGGTTGTGGCTTGGAGGGAATTTGCATCATCTGCCCTGCTGGTGGGAGAAATCATGGGTTTGGAAGATGCTGGCAGGGGAGACCATAAGATCATAAGAAAGTGAATAGGAGTAGGCCATTCAGCCCCTTGAATCTGCTGTGCCATTCTGTAGGATCAACATTTCTCACTTCCACTTCCCTGTCCTTTCCCTATTATCCTTGATTTCCTGACTGATCAAGAATCTCTCTCAGCCTGTACACAAGAACTCTGTCCCAACATCTTTCCATGGCAAGGTCTTCCAAAAACACTCAATCTTTCAAAAGAATATATTCCTCCCCATCTCATATTCCTCCCCATCTCAGTTTTAACTTTGTCCCTTAATTCTGAGACCAGCTGCTTTGGTCCTTGACCATCCCATGAGGGGAAATGTCATCTCAGCATTTACTGTGTCAAGCCCCTTAAGAACCCTCTATGATCATCTCTCATTCTTCTCAACTCTAGTAGAGTCCCAACCTGTTTAGTTTTTGGGAGACTTGGTAATTTGCTGCAGTTCATCTTGTAAATGATGCCTATTGCTGAGACAGCAGTGGAGGAGGTGAATATTAAAAGTGGTAGATGCGATGTGGATCAAGTGGGTTACTTTCATCTGAGCTTCTTCAACATCATTGGCACCACATTCATCCAGCCATGTGGAGATTATTCCATCATTTCCTTGTAGATGGCAGCGAGACTGTAGTTTGTTAACAGTGAAGATACTTGCTGCAGAACTCCCATCCTTTGACCTGCTGTTGTAGTCACAATATTGACTTGATGAGTTTAGCTCAGGTTTTACTCAGTGGTAACTCCCCAGGATGTTGATGATGAGGGGAATCAGTGGTGGTGCTGCTGCTGAATGTCAAGAGGAGATGCCTAGATTCTCTGTCATTGGAGATGGCCATTGGCAGGCAATTGTTTGTCTTAAATATTACCAGTTTCTGGTGGTTGTAAGGGTCTGACAGAAAAAGGAGTAGAAAGTCACATTACACATGTTGCAAACAAATGTCTCACACTGACCGTTTGCAACCAATGTCACAAAATTGTCTTGCTGGTGAAGGATTTAATTTTCAGTGTTTGGGCTAAGGAGCATCGCTGAACGTGAGCATAGGGAACTTTACTGTGCATTTTGTTCTGCCATACCTCGCCTTCCATTGTGGGTGAGATGGAACAGTTTGCCAATGCTGACTTAACTCACCATGTCCTATTTTGAATTTCTTAAATCTAATATTCTCGATCCAGTTTTTACGAATGGGTTATTCCAAGGTTGCAACCTGTTTCAGTGGAGATAGTCACTGCCAAGTATCTGTTTGTTGCAAATATTACTCGATTATAGATATTATCAGAAATATCGAAGGATTTAGGAACATTATATTTACATTACATTGCTGCATCTCTGTCTGAGACATCTCAGTGGTTTTTCAGGTTAAATTTGTATGTTTATGTTTATCATGAAAATTGTCTGTGTAATTTGTCATGATGTCAGTCATTGCAATCTCAATGGTGGAGGTTTGTAGTTTCTTCATTTAAGTCACAATATTCCATGCAGGTGATTGGAGTTCAAAGCAAGAGACAGTCATTTACTTAATAGATCTACAGTAGAATGTATTACAGAAATAGTCTGCACGATAATTGGATGTCTTCTAATCAATTTTATAGAGTACTAAAGAATTTAATTTTCACTTGTGTCACAGTACAGACTCCTTTTCCATTATGCATAGAATACTTATCTTCCTATACTGTATTTATCATGGATCATCATTTATTCTTAAATGAAAACTCACTACAGAGGAATATGCTGTGCTTGCTTTTAATAGGTCAGTACAAAACACATCATCAACAAGCTGTTCTTCAACATAGGTGAGAGCGAGCAGGTGTTAGATGCTGAAACTCTCCAGGTAAGGCTACTTTTCGTGCTTGCAGTTTTGGTAATCAGATCAAATTTTCAGGATAAATCATAGGGTGCTGATCTTGAGTATTTTGTTGTTTGGAACTGGAGACAATTCCAGGTATATTGACTCTGGCAGTTCTCAAAAGTGAATATAAAATAATTTAAAGTGTGATTTGTGGTCTGCATATTTCAACAGTGCTTTAACTGAGGCAACATGATGTGTTTCAGTTTTGGTTCAGCTCAACCAGAATGAACTCAGTGGCTTAAAGCAAGTGATGGCTTAGGACTGAGAGAAACCCGAAGCGGTTACAAAATTTGGTTTACTTTGCTCTTCAAATCAATTGACTCGCACTTAGTGTTGGCTGGATCTTTCTAGACGTTCCTGAGACTGTGAGAATAATGAATGATTGCAAGCCAATAATCTAATCAAAGGAATAAACTGTAATCTTAGGAAACACATCAAAGATTTTATAATTGCCTTTATGAATGCCAGAATAACGCTATTTGTCTTCAATCCACTTTCAGCTAATTTTTCAATTCATTTTGCCATTGAATTGCCACGTTTGTGGTCATATGGTGCATACACAAAAGATCAGCAACCTGATGTTTCAGCTGGAGGTTTGTTGAATAATTACAGGGAGTGAGATGACAGTGTTTTTGCTATGTAGAGAGATGAAAAGGAATGTTGGACCTTTGTTTTTAAAAAAAAAATACAGATTGTAGAATGAACAAAACCGTAAAATAGTGTGGATTGTGCAATACTGAAATATTCCCAGGACATGATGCTCAGAAAACCAGACAGCATCCGAGGAGAGAAGCAGAGTTAATGTTTAAGACCAGTGACTGTTTGTCAATGGGTTACCTTCCAAGGTTATGGATTAGTTCCGCTGAATACTTGACATTGCGCAATGGGATGAGCTATTTGGGCTGAGAAAGTAATGTTTCAAATGTTGCACTTTACCAAACTGGTTTTCACACAATTCCTACATTTCTGGCGAGATATTGTTCCTATACTTTAATATGGTTGAAAACAAATCTCCCTATTCAGCGAGCAAACCTACATCCAGAACCTCAACCTGAGCTACAAATCTTCTCAAAACTCGCTAATGGTTTACTTTGTTTAATTGGAAGGTTTGTTTGCTTGGGAAGTTAAATGATTTTAAAAATTGAATTAAGCAATAACCACATGATCATAATTTTAATAGATATTTATAGAATTCAAATGAAGCCATTTCAAATTGGACTGAATTCAAATCACTTGTACATTGTTGCAGCATCTTATCAGCACATACTGTTTTTCAATACACCGACTTTCATTTATATTTTCATAATCGATATAAAAGGTGTTTACTGTTATTGTTTCTGTTCTGTGCTCTCTGACTCTGTCAGACTGACTTCTTTCTTTTGATGTGAATTTCCAGAATGAATTGGACAGAGTCAAGTCTCAGCTGTTACAGAAAGGTCAGAACTTAATTCACATTTAAAAGATGTTGCTTAGTGGTACTATCAGAGTAAATTCAGTATACAAAAGTGTATAAATTAGACTAGAGTAAGGTGACTGCATTTTTAGTAAAAATGTGCTGTATCTGACATACCTATTTTTATTCTCATTTTAAAACTATAGTTTCCAAATGTGTTAATCTGAAACAGTGTTCACTTATATTAAAAGGGCAAAATGAACAAGAACTGCCAGATTTGTAATCCTACCTGTGTGAAGTTGACCAAAAACAATTGCTAAGCTGTGGTTTGTATACTTAAGGCAGTTTTGGAAAGTTTCTGTTCAGTGGCCAGTGTTCTCTTTCTAACTTCACTTTTGGCTCTTGCATATCAGTTAGTAATTGACAGGTCAGGCAAAACAGCCCTTAAACTGCTGCCAGTTACTGGCTGTGGAGTAATACTCTAAGCTTTCTGTAATTGTCTCATACATTGAAATACCCTGATGCTGTACAGAGCATTCACTGTCAGTTCTAAAAGTCACAATTTGTGCAATTTAATTTGTTTTTTTTCAATGACCCCTGATTTTTTTTAATCTCCACTCCACATAGATTCCATTCCATGATGAATCTTCTGAAAAATTATCTCTAATTTCTTTGCTAACTTTAGTTTTGTTTTGGCCCACTTGCACAGCTAATTAAGTAATTTTCTAGATTTGACTTTCACTTACCATTTACAGTCTTGAGTATCGCTGAAACAAGGCACATGTTATCAAACTCTTCATCCTGCACCCATTAGGATAATTCACAAGAACACCGATATGAAGGGAGACAGCATTTTATACTGTGTGTCAACAGTGCTGATTACTGACAAGAGAGAAATCACCAGCAATATGCTTTCCCAGCAGTACTCTAATTCTGCAATACTAAATGATTGTTTGCAATCTTATATCCGCATCCCATGAAATGCACTTCCTAGAAATTTTACATTTGATAGAAACATAGAAAATAGGAGCAGGAGTAGGCCATTTGACCCTTCGAGCCCCCTCTACCATCCAATTTGATCATGCAGTGAGCATTCAGCTCAGTGTCCTGTTCCTGCTTTCTCCCCATATCTTTTCATCCCTTTAGCTCTAAGAATTACAACCATCTCCTCCTCGAAAATATTCAATGGTTTGGCCTCAACTGATTTCTGTGACAAAGAATTCCACAGGCTCACCACTCTAGCTGAAGAAATTTCTCCTCATCTAAGTCTTAAATGGCCCACCCTGTATCTTTAAAATGTGCCCCTGGCTGTGGACTATATCATCATAGGGGCATCCTTTATATAATTACTATGTCTAGACCGTTAGAATTTTATAGGTTTCTGTGACACCCCTCACCCTCATTCTTCTAAATTCCAGTAAATGTCGTCCTAACCAATCCAATCACTCTTCATACATCAGTCCTTCCATTTCAGGAAACAGCACTCTCCATATACAGAACATTCTTCCTCAAAAAAGGAGACCAAAACTGCATATGCTACTCCAGGTGTGGTCTCCCCAAAGACTCATGCAATTGCAGCAAAGCATCCCTATTCCCCTGTACCCCAATCCTCTCACTGAGTGGCAGTGTACTATTTACCACCCTCACTGCCTGCTGCACCTGCATGATTTCAGTTACTGGTGTTCCCAATATATCACCATTCAGATTATAATCTGCTTTCTTGTTTTGCCACTAAAGTGGATAACCTCACATTTATCCATGTTATATTTAATCTCCTATGCATTTACCCACACACTCAGCCTGTCACAATGAAGCATCTCTGCATCCTCCTCACAGTTCACCCTCCCACCCAGCTTTGTGTCATCTGCAAATGTTTAAGAGCCCTCATTTTTCCAGTCTTGCAGCTGATATTTCCTAATGATGGTATAATTCTCTTTACTTGTTTTTGCATAAATTCTGAAGTTTCAATACCCCTCCTGCCCCGTCTGTCAGAGTACTCTGGGATGTGATCCCACTACAGTTTGCTTATGACTTCCTTTGACCTGTATTCTACTATTTTAGTAAATAATATGAAAATTTATTGACCTTACTGATTGTTTCTGCTTTCTATGATATTTTGACACGCTGACTCTCTGAAAACTCTTCCGCAGCTTTTTCAACTTCAATTGCTATTTCAGTACCTTCACAATGTATTTGTTTGGCTTTTCCATCAAATGTGTCAATTATGTTGTTCTGCCCACTTGTGTGTTTTGTACAGTGAATAGAATCCACTCGGATTGTGGAGAGATCGGTCATTCAGCTCAGCAGTTCATGTTCACGTTTCTGCTCCAAATGAGTCTCCTTCAATCTTCCTCTCTTCAAAATCTGGGTTTATGATTCTCTGTTTCTTTCTTTCTCAAATACTTCTCTAGCTTTTCATTAAATATACTTATACCATTCATTTCAGCCATTTCTTATGTTAGTGCTTGAGGTAAATTGCATCTAATGGACGATTCCTTCACGCATAGGATATTTGCTACCACAGCTGAAAATGTGTTGGTAGAAAAGCGCAGCAGGTCAGGCAGCATCCAAGGAGCAGGAGAATCGACGTTTCGGGCATAAGCCCTTCTTCAGGAATCAATTTGGATTCCTATTTGCTACCACAGAAGACTATGAAGGCCGACTGACTGAGTATATTCAAAAGAGAGATTGATAGGTTTATAGATATTAAAGGCATCAAGAGATGTGGAGCGAAAGCAGAAATATGGCGTGATAGAGGATTAGCCATGGTCAAATTGAATGGCAGAGCAGGCCTAAAAGACCAAATGACCCACTCCTACTCCTGGTTTCTTTGTTTCTGTCATGGCTTCTACATTCTTACCACTGAAGATAAAGGAATTTCTTCTGAATTCCCTATGGGATTTTGTGACCATGTTCTCTTGACTGCCTCCATTTCAGGTCTTCCTCGTGAGAAGGGATATTCCCTCTTTATGTCCACTCTATCCAAACCTTTAATAATTTTAATTATCTCTGTTAGATCATCTGTCAACCTGCCTTTTTCTGGAGGGACCCAACCTGTCATTCCTTTCCTCAATGTATGCCTGGGTATTTCTGCAATCATCCTCTAAATCTTTTCTTCATCTTCACCAGTGCTGCTATATCTTTTTTCTAATAAGGCGATCAGAATTGGACAGAATGTTCTAAATGTAATCCAATCTCTCATCAAGATTTGATGTAGGTTTAGCATAATCTCCCTTCTTTTTAATTCTTTTTCTCTATACATCAAGCTTAGTGTGTCTTGGACTTATTAATGTCATGTTAGTTTGTGATTGATAGTTGTGGATTTCACCAGTTTCCTCATTTCCCCTCCCCCACCACCTTATCCCAGTTCCAACCTTTCAACTCGCCACCGCCCTCATGACCTGTTCTACCTGTCCATCTTCCTTCCCATCTATCTGCTCCACCCTCCTCTCCGGCCTATCACCATTACCCCCACCTCTATCTGCCTATCACACCCCCAGCCCCAGCCCCTTCCCATTTATCTCTCCACCCCCTTCACTCACAGCCTCATTCCTGATGAAGGGCTTTTGCTTGAAACATCAATTCTCCTGCTCCTCAGATGCTGCCTGACCTGCTGTGCTTTTCCAATACCATACTCTCAACTCTAAACTGCAATATCTGCAGTCCTCACTTTGTGATTGGTCTACTGGTACTCTGAGATCCCTTTTTGTTCTCTACCCAACCGAATGTCTATAGTCTAACTCTCACTTTTCCAGTAATAAGCTATTCTTCTTCCAAGCTGTTTTTGAGTTTTTGCAACACTTTCTCCAAATCTAATTGGCTTCCTAGTTTGATGTTATCTACCCAAGAGCATCATTAATAAGTTAGAAATTGTCAGAGGTCCAAGACTGATTCATTCTTGAAACCATTTCAGAGGGCAATTGAGACTCGCAACTAACGAGTCACTTAAATTGCATTGACAGCAACTTTAGTAGAGCAAGATCCCGTAGGCTATAAAATGAGTCAATGCACATATTAATTTGCTGTTTTAGTGAATAAACCTGGTTGAGGTGTAATACTTTTCAGGACATGCCATAGTAAAATTTTCAGCTCTTTGAGTAATGCCACAGAACCTTTATATCCATTTGAACAAACTGATGGGACCTAATCCAAAAGATGGCATGACTAGCAATTCAGTACTTCCTCAGTATGGCATAGAAAAGACAGATTATGCATTCTAGTTTCAGAGTGGATCATAAACCCATGGTGTCTTGATTTGTATATCGCGGTGTCAGCAACTGAACAGAGCAACCATCTATTTGTGAAGGGAATGTGTTGACTGTACAAGGAAGGTTGGGGATGGCGGTTTACTCATCGATTGGTGATTTGGTTTCAGAGAAAGAGAAGATAGACCGGCAATCAATCATTGATAAACTGAGGGACACACTGGATGAACGCAACACAAGACTAGAATCTTTGAGCAAGGAACTGAATGAAACAGAAATGCTGTGCTCGACTCTCAAGGTAATTTGTACATCTCCTTGGCTTTCCAATAGGATTGGAGGTTGCATGCTCGCATATGTTGACTTTTACTTTGCTCCTGGGTTTTATTTTCACAGAAGCAGGTGCGATATCTGGAACAGCAGCAGGATGATTCCAAATCTTCAAAAGAGGAGGCACGCAGGCTGCGACAGAAATTGCAAACATTGGAAAAGTATGTTGAAATGTGCTTTTTGATATTATGCAGTATCCAGCACACACCGGGACCAGGACAAGCTGATTAGTCAAAACACACAGTGCTTGCTGCTTTCTCATGTTTAATTGTGACATCATTCCCAATAAGTGAGCAAAGTATCCATCCATAATTGGTTATGAATGCATTAACCTAAATCTAATTAATGGTAGTAGTGTAACCATCTATGTCTAGAGTTCTTCAAGCTGTGCCTGTCAGTGTACCCCCGCCCCCGACACACACACATACACAACAGCATTTGAGTGCTGACTTGAATCATAGCATCATCATAATGTTATCCAACAGTCTGTTGTAAGTTTGTGTCAGAAAGTCTTCCGCTTACTGAGGCGCACATTGGTGATTGGGGGTTGTATCGAAGATGTCATTTAGGAGTATTCTGGTTTCAGGGGTTCTGGTTGTTGCAAATATGCCATAAACAGCCTTGTGACTTTCTTTGTTAATTACATAGAATGTGCAACAGCGTGCAGCAGTAGCCATCAGAATAACAAGTTGCAGTTACCTTACATCTTTAATATTGTTCCTTCGGCCAAAGTGTATCACCAAAAGGGCATCAGACAAGGCTTGACTTTGAATCACATCTACAGGAGATGAGCAGGTTTTAAGGAGCATCTTATTCTTCTCCATCTCTTAACTATAAGAATGGAATTCCAGAGCACAGAGCTTTAGGCTGAAGGGATAACTATATATGGTGAAGAGAAGTTGTTGTCACAGTGGTCTTGCCAATAGACTAACAATCCAGAGTCCCAGGACCAAATTCTGGCAACAGCGGTTCAAATCTGGAATCATGTAACCATTGTAAAAAGAAAACCCCGGGGGATCCAAGATGGCGGCGACCCAGCAAGTCTGAGTCTACAGTGCTCCTCCCAAGACGTGGGCAAAGTGGGCCGGCCACCCACCCCCACCACACTCACCAAATCATTTAAAATAGCTGTTTAATTTAATTAGTTGCCTAGTATTAAATTTAAACAATCTAATCTTTAGTAAAAATGACTAAAGGGAAGGGAGCCCGCAGCTCTCAGCAAGCAGGAGCCCCTCCCCCACCCTCTCCAGCTGCAGCAGAGGCATCCACAGCCGCCCCGGGGGACTTACCTACAGTGGCAAGCCTTGTAGAAGTCATCTCCAAACTGGATGCGAAGATCGACGCTTTTATTGAAGAATCCCATAGCCGATGGGACTCACTCTCGGCCGCGCTGCAAAAGCACGACCGAGACATTAAAGAAATCGAGCGCCGAGTCGGAGGGGCGGAGCTAAAGGCCACGACCTCCGAAGCTACAGCGCAATCGGCCGTGGATCAGGTCCGGACTCTTATTCGGAAGAATTTCCCTTTCAAAATCCTAAATCAGATAAAAGACGAATCTGGACGATATATTCTGATTAAATGGAGAGGAATATGGGATTTTAAATTTGTACTGCCCCCCCCCCCCCCCCCCCCAGCACACCCCTTTAAATTTATAACGGAAGCCTTCTCAAAATTGATGGTTCTTGGTGCCCGTCATACAATTATAGGGGGAGACTTTAATTGTATTATGGATCCGGAAATAGATAGGATTCCCAAGAGTACTGCAGGAGTATCTCCCAGATCTAGACAATTGGTGGATCTAAACAATGAATTAGGATTAGGTGGTGTATGGAGATGTCTTCATCCACAGGGCAGAGATTTTTCTTTTTACTCCAATCCACATAAATGTCATACCAGAATTGATATGTTTTTTGCCCCCTCAATTTTTTTAAATTCCATATCATCCTGTAAAATAGGTAGTATAGCAATTTCCGACCACGCTGCTATATATATGGAAACTAAGGTGAGGAACAATGGGACATTCCCTCGGCATTGGCATATGGACCCCTTCCTAATGAAAGATAGTAAATTTGTAAAGTACTTCTCTCAAGAATTTAAAACTTTTTTAGAAATTAATTTAGGTACGGCTAGCAACCCATCAATGATGTGGGAGACCATCAAAGCTTACGCGCGAGGTTTGATCATCTCCTACTCAGCGACCCAGAAAAAATTAAAGGGAGAATAACAGCGTCTGCTCGAAGCTCGCTTAAAAGCAGCTGAAACTGCATAAGCTGATAGACCTTCTATTATCAAGTTGCAAAGGATTACGGCCCTTAGTTCAGCTCTAAACACTACGCTTACCCAAACGGCTAAGAGGAAAATATTATTTGCAAAACAAAGGTTATATGAATTTGGCGACAAACCAGGTAGATACTTAGCATTTCTTGCAAAGAGAAAAAAGGCCCCTCAAACTATCTCGTCTGTCAAGGAAAGTACGGGTATTCTGACTCATGATCATAAAAGGATTAATACAATCTTTAGAAAATTTTATTCTGATTTATATAAATCGCAGGATTGTGAAGACAGGACTAGGAAGATGCAATCATTTTTTAAAAATTTGACTTTTTCGGGCCTAACTCCGGAACAAGTATCAGTCTTAAATGCTCCCCTAACAGTCCAAGAAATACTTGATGCAATCAGGCAACTTCACAGCGGTAAGAAACCTGGCCCAGGTGGTTTTCAAGCTGAATTCTATAAAGAATTTACAGAAATATTGGCTGGTCCACTTATGGACATGTATAACTATGCATATAGTCAGGGCTTTCTCCCACCTTCGTTGAAAGAGGCAAATATCTTTCTTATCTTTAAAAAAGGAAAGGATCCAGAAGATTGTGCGTCATACAGACCAATATCCTTGCTAAATGTAGATTTTAAAATCCTTTCTAAAACGTTAGCATTGAGACTTGATTTCGAAGCTACTTGGATGCTGCCTGAACTGCTGTGCTCTTCCAGCACCACTAATCCAGAACTAGAAAGGGTACTGCCACATATCATAAAGGAGGATCAGACGGGGTTTATTAAGGGCCGTAGATCATCCAATAATATTAGAAGGGTTTTGAATATGATTCAAGCCTGCCATCAGGGAAAGATACCAGGAGTAGTAGTTTCATTAGATGCGGAAAAAGCATTTGATAGGGTTGAATGGTCATATTTGTTTTACACATTGGAAAGGTTTGGCATTGGAAAGGTGTTTACCAAATGGGTCTCAACATTGTATAGTGATCCCAAAGCAGTTGTGGTTACCAATGGATTAGGCTCGGATAGCTTCAGTGTGGGTAGGGGCTGCCGTCAGGGATGTCCACTCTCACCATTGTTATTAACGCTAATAATTGAGCCACTAGCAGAAGCTATACGGGCTGATCCTAATATAACGGCCCCGAGGATTGGTACAGGTAAACATAAAATTACCCTGTATGCAGATGATGTTCTTCTATTCCTCAGTAATCCTCTGATGTCTGTACCTCGCTTAATCCAAGTTACTAATACATTTAGCGCATTCTCAGGCTATAAAATTAATTTCTCAAAATCAGAGGCTATGCCAATGGGTGGCCTTGCTATGATACCCCACTTAGTGGACGGATCCCATTTTCCCTTTCGTTGGTCCCTGGAGGGTTTCTTATATTTAGGCATTTTTATTACCCCAGTATTTGGTCAGTTATACAAGGCTAACTTTGTGCATTTACTGGAAAGGATAAGGCAGGAGCTCCAGCGATGGGGAGACCTTCCAATTTCCTGGCTGGGTAGAATAGCACTAATTAAAATTAATGTCCTGCCCCGTCTCCTATACCCTATGAGGATGCTTTCGGTGATGCTGCTGAGGCTGGCACTACATAAATTATATGGTTGGTTGGGCTCCTTTATCTGGAATCATAGACGGCCCCTCATTAAGTTGAAGAAGCTACAGCTGCCACAGGCAAGGGGAGGATTGGACTTCCCAGATTTTAGGAAATATCAGTTAAGTTCCCTATTAAGTTACATAGCTGATTGGGTCTTGCCTGATCCACAATCAATCTGGCTGGACATCGAGGCTTCTCGAGTAAAATGTCCACTTATTAACCCTTTATTTTCGGACAAGGGGAAAATCATTACGGATCACTGTAAAAACCCTATAATACTAAAACAGTTAAAGCTTGGAATATAATGCAGCAAAATGAGGGCAACTCACATAAAACATCCCCCTATGCGCCGATAGTGGGAGCATGGGGATTTCAACCGGGGTTTACAGATGCCACTTTTAAACTCTGGAGATCCAGGGGTATCTCATGTCTAGGGGACCTATTTAAAGATAGGGTCCTGATGTCTTTTGAACAGCTGCATCAGAAATTCGGATTACCTAATGGAGACCTCTATCGATACTTCCAAATTCGAGATTATATACAGAAGAAGACTACCTTATTAGATAGTCTTTATAAATCAGATAGAGAATGTAGAGTACTACGACCAATGGGGGTATCCTCCATCAGTACCCTTTATCATTTACTACATGATGAAGTATCGGGAGATATGGACAATCTGCTTAAAACATGGGATCAGGAATTGGGACTAGAAATCTCTGTAGAAACGTGGAATGGCATTTGGGAAAACGCCAGAAGAATCACCATCTATAACAGAACTCAGGCCATTCAGCTGAAGATACTTCATAGGGCCCATAAAGCACCGGATCGATTGGCAAAATTTAAGGCAGGGGCATCTCCAAGGTGTCCCAAATGTAAAATAGAGGTAGGCACTCTTGTACATTGTCTATGGATCTGTCATAAGATCCGTAGATACTGGACTAAAGTAGCAAGTACCCTGACAGAAATTTTAGGAACGGAAATTAAAGTGGACCCTGTATCCCTCCTTTTGGGCTTTTCGAACTTATCCTCCCTGGATATGCACGGGAAGAGACTATTTTCTATTCTCTCTTTCTGTGCAAGGAAAAATATTTTGGTAAACTGGGTGGCTGAGGGCCCCCCTGGACTTTCAAATTGGCACAGATTAATTATGGAATGTATCCCCCTTGACTTCCTTACAAATATGGTGCACCGAAAGACTGAATTATTTTATAAAATATGGCAGCCCTTCTTGAATTATATGAATACAGATATTTCGGCTATCCTAACAAGGGCTTTTATTTAATTGAGATTACGAACCTGGCTGGTCCGGGGCCCCTTGGGAGAGGAATCCGACATGAATATGGGTATTGTTACATTTGATGTTAACACATTCCAAGCATGTATCTCACTACCCAATTTCTATGTTATCCGCTGTTTTGTTTTTTGTTTTGTTTTCTCTTTCTCTTATTTGAATAATGTACGAGACTTAAATATGCAGTCTGGTTAGTTGTAGGTTAGATTAGTAGTTAGTTGAGTTTTGTTTGTTTTCTTTCTCTGTATTTTTCTTTTGTTAAATTTTGGTTATATATTTAAGATTTAATTGTATATCAATGTTTGTACTTGAGAGTTTTGTTTATCTTTGTAAACTTGTAAAAATTTCTCAAAAAAAAAAGAAAACCCCATCTGGATCATTAATATCCTTCAGAGAAGGGATTCTGCCACCCTTACCTGGTCTGGACTATAGCAGCAGGTGGTCTCTGGGCATTTAGGGATGAGCAATAAATGCCCACATTCTCTCATAATGTTGTATACCTCAAACTGCTCCAAGGTCAACAAGCCCAACTTATCCAGTCCCTCGTCATAACAGACTTTTCATCCCAGGCAACATCCTGATGTGTCTCCTCTGCACTCTGTCCACTGCAATCAGTGAACGAGTAAAAGGAAAATATAAAACCTGGGGCATTCACGAGGCAGGATACGGAGGAACACAAATCTCGAAGGTTGTAGGGCTGGAGAAGATTACAGAAATGGGGAGAGGCATCAGCAATGAGGATAGCAAACAAAATTGAACACAGGAGTCAACTCGAGCCACAAGCGCAGGAGTGAATGGGACTGAGTGTGAATTAGGCAATGGCCATCATGGTTTTGAATGATCAAGTTACAAGCTTGCAGCAATTCTTAAATGGTATAACTACTTTACAGAAATTTTTGAAGTGAAATGGTCAGTAGATTAAACAAAAATTAAGTGTAGCTTCAACTTTTCCTTCTAGTTCTGTCCTCTCTATTTCCAAGCTGTGCTGAGCACTCTGTGCCATCCTCGGACTATCCTACTACTTGGTTGAAGTCCCAGTGATTTAATGGGAATCATAAGCTGAAGCGGGACAAGAAGAGGCTATTTGACCCACCACACCTATGCCAAGATCCAGAATCATTGTTTCAAAGAAGATATAATTGGGATTTTGGGATGTCTAATAAGGAAAGGATAAACACAATGAATGCTGAATTCCTGGGGAGTACTGAGGAACAGAGGGACCAGTCCATAGATTCCTGAAGGCGTCAGCTTAGTTAGACAGGGTGGTGAAGGCCACATATGGGATGTTTGCCTTCAATAGTTGGACCATAGACTATAAGAGCAAGCAAAGTCGTCTTATAATTTTATAGACCATTGGTTAGGTCACAGATCAAAAACTGTTGCTGTTTTTGTCGCTACACTATCAGAGGGACATGATTGCAGTAGACAGAGTACAGAGGTGATACACCATTATATTACCTGGGATGAAAAGTCTGTTATGACGAGAGGCTGGATAAGGTGGGTTTGTTTACCTTGGAGAAAGTGAGGACTGCAGATGCTGGAGCTCAGAGCTGAAAAATGTGTTGCTGGAAAAGCGCAGCAGGTCAGGTAGCATCAAAGGAGCAGGAGAATCAACGTTTCGGGCATAAGCCCTTCTTCAGGACTCCTGAAGAAGGGCTTATGCCCGAAACATCGATTCTCCTGCTCCTTTGATGCTGCCTGACCTGCTGCGCTTGCTTACCTTGGAGCAGAGAAGGGTGGGATCTGGTTGAGGTATATAACATATGAGAGGCATTGACAGATTGTGAGAATCTCATTCCCATTGCTGCTGTATCCAAGATCAGAGGGCATAAGTTTAAGGTGAGAAGTAAATGGTTTAGAGGAGATCTGAGGAAATTCTTTTTTCACCCAGAGGGTGCCTGAAATATAGAACACTCTCCCCGCGAGGGTGGAGGCAAGTGCTCTCACAACATTTAAGAAGCATCTGAATGAATACTTACTGAGCCATGGCATTGTAGGCTATGGGCCAAGTGCAGGTAAATGGGATTAATGTTGTTTGGTGTTTGTCAGTATAGATATGGTGAACAGAAAAGCCCCAAGAGGGGACTGAGAAATAAATGGGAGAGGGGTGGAGTTGGGGGAAATGTAGCTAGGAATGCAGTAGGTAGATGAAGGTGGGTGGGAGTTTGGTGATAGGTATGAGCGGATAAGTGGGCAGGAAGATGGACACATAAGACAGTTCAAGAGGGCGGTACTGGGTTGGAGGGGTGGATCTGGGATAAGGTGGGGGGAGGGGAGGTGAGTAAACTGGTGAAATTGACTTTGATTCCATGTGGTTGGAGGATTCCAAGGTGGAAGATGAGGCATTCTTCCTCCAGGCGGCAGGTGGCTAGGATTTGGCAGTGGAGGAGGCCCAGGACTTGCATGTCTTTGGCAGAGGGGGAGGGGAGTTGAAGTGTTTGGCCACAGAACAGTGTTGTTTAGTGCGTGTGTCCCGGAGATGTTCTCTGAAACATTCCGCAAGTTGGTGTCCTGTCTCCCCAACGTAGAGAAGACCACACCAAGAGCAATGGACACAGTAGATGAAGTGTTTGGATGTGCAGAAAAATCTCTGCCAGATATAGAATGATCCTTTGGGGCCTTGGACGGAGGTGAGAGGGGAGGTGTGAGTGCAGGTTTTGCACCTCTTGCGCTGGCAAGGAAAGTTGCTGGGAGTGGATGGTGGGTTGGTGGGGGTCATGGAAGAGGGAATGGTCTCTGTGGAATGCTGAAAGGGGTGAGGAAGGAAATATATCTCTGGCGGTGGGATCTTACTGTCAGTGGCAGAAATGGCAGCGGATGATGCGTTGTATCCAGAGATTAGTGGGTGGAAGGTGAGGACCAGAGGGGTTCTATCCTTGTTGCAGTTGGTGGGGTGGGGTTCAAGGGGAGAGGTGCGGGAAGTGAAGGAGATGCGCCGGAGGGCATCGTTAATCACGTGGGAGGGGAAACTGTGGTCCTTGAAGTAGGAGGCCATCTGGGATGTTCTGGAGTGGAATTGATCCTCCTGGGAGCAAATGCAGCAGAGACAGAGGAATTGGGAGTAAGGGATAACGTTTTTATAGGAGAAGAGGTGGATGGAAATGTAGTCCAGGTAGCTGTGGGAGTTGTGGGTTTGACATAGATGTCCCATGTTGAGTCGTTTGCCAGAAATGGAGATGGGGAGGTCCAGGAAGTGGAAGGAGGTATCTGAGATGGTCTAGGTGAAATTGAAGTCAGGATGGAAGGTGTTCGTGAAGTTGATGAGTTGTTCAACCTCCTTGTGGGAGCATGAGGTGACACCAATGCAGTCATCGCTGTAGCTGAAGAAGGGTGGGGAATGGTGCCGGTGCATCTGCAGAAGATGGACTGTTCCATGAACCCGATGAAGAGGCAGGCATAGCTGGGGCCCACGTGGTACCTTTTAAATTAAGAGCTTAGGAGAAAGTCTCAGAGGCATTCTGTGCCTTCGTGCAAAAATCATTATCTTGCAAAACAGAATTTCTACAAATATATAATCATACACAAAGGAAAGGTGCAGAAAGTGTCTTGATTCTCAAAGGTTGCTAATGGATAGATTTCTTCCTCCCAGTTAGAACAATTGTTTTTTGTTTGTTTCTCATCAATATTTTGTCCTCCAAACTACCCTGAGGTGTTAAGTCTTTGCTAAGTATCCATTCTATCTTCAGTTGCCTGGTATCTTTTGTATGATTCTTGACAGCGAGTGTTGGCATCTTACTTGGTATTCACACTTAACGCCTGAATGATGTATTTACTACTTGCAATAAGGATTGTTTGATTAAAATCAAGAGGAGCTACCTCAACCACTTACATAAGCAAGATTAGAATGGTGCTGGAAATGCACAGCTGGTCAGACAGCATCCGAGGATCAGGAAAATCGACGTTTCGGGCAACAGTCCTTCATTATCCTTCCTGATGAAGGGCTCCTGCCTGAAACGTCGATTTTCCTGCTCCTTGGATGCTGCCTAACCTCCAGCACCACTCTAATCTTGACTCTAATCTCCAGCATCTGCAGTCCTCACTTTCACCACATATATAAGCAGGGATGTCATTTATCTAATGCGCACTATTCTAGACCTGTTGACAGCAGTTGTAACTCTGATTAACATGAGTTCAGCTAACGCTGTGTCAACCACAGTTCAGACTTAGTAACTTTCTACTCTGTGTGGTTCTATTACTCATCTGACAATTTCAGGGGAATTGTGTACCCTCCATTTCTGTTTGTACTTTAGATACTGCTGCATAAAATTTGAAATCTTAACCCATCTAGTGTTTTGTTCTTGTTTGCAGTATTCAGGTGCTGCTTCAAAGCCAGAGGCCAGAAGTTGAGGAAATGATCCGGGAAATAGGAATAGGACAGTCCGCAGTGGAGCAGCTGTCCATTTATTGTGTATCCTTAAAAAAGTGAGTGCAACTGTTCTATGTTAAATAATACAAATGTTTGAATCCAGCAGTCCAATGGGAAGCAAATGTCATACCCTGCACAAGCACTGAAGCATCTCCTGATTGAGCAAATTCAATGTAATTTCGAGTGAGTGGGATAAAGGAGTCTTTTTTGAGATGGCAGACTGTGACTAGTGGAAATCTGCAGCGGTCGGTGTTGGGGTCACAACTGTTCGAGTTGTACATTAATGATCTGGACAAAGGAATTGTTGTTAAGTGTGCAGATGACACAGATAGGTGGAGGGATAGACAGTGTTGAGTAAGCAAGGAGGCACCAGAGCACTTGGACAGTCTAGGAGAATGGGCAAAGAAGTTGCTGATAGAATATAATATGGGAACGTGAGATCGTGCACTTTGGTAGGAAGAAAAAAACAAACAAAATGGGGAAAGGCTTCAAAAGTCTAAAGTACAAAGAGACTTGGGAGTCCTCGTTCAGGATTCTCTTAGGAAGGCAAATACAATGTTAGCATTTATTTCAAGAAGTCAAAAATATAAAAGCGGAGATCTACTGCTGAGGCTGTATAAGGCTGTAGTCAGACCGCATTTGGAATATTGTGAGCACTTTTGGACCCTGTATCTATGGAAGGTTATGCTGGCATTGAGTAAGGTCCAGAGGAGGTTCATGGAATGATCCTGTGGGTGAAGGGCTTGTCATATGAGGAGCAATAGAAGAATGAGAGATTTCAGATTGAAACTTACGGAATATAGAGTGGGAAAGATGTTTCCACTAGTAAGAGAGACAAGGATTCAAAGGGACAACCCTTTAGAACAGGGATAAGGAATTTCTTCAACAACAAGGTGGTGAATCTGTGGAACTCATTGCCTCAGTGGGCTGTGGAGACCAAGTCACTGAGTATATTGAAGACAGACATAGGTAGGAGAATGAGTTGAAAGACACATCAGCCATGATTGAGTGGCAGTGCAGACTCAGCCTTATTCTTTTCCTAGGTCTTATGGCTTATATCTCAGGTTTGTGGAGCAAGAGAAAGTTACAGAGATAGGGACAGAATGAGGTCATGAAGGAATTTGAAGTTCAGAGTGAGAATTTTATGTGTAATCTTGCTTGCCCAAATGTTGGTGTAGATCAGCGAGCACAGGACTAATGGGAAAGTGGGATTTCTTGTTTGTTAAGACATGAACAGCAAGTTTTTTGGAGAGCCTCAATATGGGAGACCAGAGATGACTGCATTGGAATGGTGAAGTCTAGAGATAATAAAGGAACGAGTGAAGGTTCCAGCAGCAGACAACCAAAGACAGGCAATATTAGATGATGATAATAACATGGAAGTACAGTGTTGCTATTGGCATGTATCTGTGGTAAGCGGGTAATTTTGGAGTCAGATACAACACCAAGGTTGCAAAGACCATGTATGTCTCAATCCCAAGGTCAGGGATAGATTCAGTAGCTATGGACCAGATTTTGAAGTAGGGCCTTAGTTTTCTTAATATTTAATTTGAAAAAACAAAACAATTGAATTATTCACACTTATGGCAAATGCTGCTGAAGTACTGGAGTAGCTTGTAACCTTGTTGGTCTAGTTGTCTGTGACTCCTTGTTTCAGTTAAATTGCTACAAGAATCCATTTGAGAATAAAAGCTAAGGATGTAATCTGCCTGGAAATGCAGGGTCATGTATCTAAACAACACTCAAGAGAGGCAGCGAGACTTGCAACTGAAGACAGGAACCGGTGCTTGACCTCTGTAACATAAATCTGTTCCGCATCTGCTGATGCTTCCTTGCAGCCTTTTACATGCCTCCTGCTCTCTAACGCCTGCTGATCTGCAGCTTCAGAATTATCACAAACCCTGTGCATTGCTACGATGTGTAACCCAGATAATTCAACTTGCTTAACCATGATGAACATCACAGTTAAGCTAAATCCTGTTCCCAAAAGAATACCTTTCATTGGTATTCACTGGTTAGTAATCTAGGACACACACCTAATTTAATTTTTCTCTCACCATTTTCCAGCTGAGGGAAGTGTGGCCAATTATAACTGTGGCTAAAAAGAAAAGGTCAACTCCAAATGGCTGCAAATTGATCTGTATACATAGGATATATGGCATAGAAACAGACCATTTGGCCCAACCAGTTCATTGAAGGTGTTTATGCTGCACTTGACCTACTCATGTTTCTTCTCCCTCATCTGGTTTCCCTTAAATACATCTATGCTATTGACTTCACCCACTTCCCTATGATATTACGTTCTACGTTTTCATCATTCTTTGGGTAAGCAAGTTTTTCCTGAGTTCCCAATCGGATTTCTTGGTGACTCTTGTATTGAAAGCATTCTGGTATTTTGTTGCCCATGATATGAAACATTCTCTTTGGATCCACTCTATCAAAATCTTAATTCATTTCAAAGACCTCTGGTTAGTTACCCCTCAGCCTGTCAATCCCTTCCTAATGTGTCTGATGATGTAGTTCCAATGTCGTCCTTGTAAATCTTTACTGTGCCCTACCCAGCGTCTCTATATCTTTTATATTATTTGACAACCAGAACTGCAAGCATTTCTGTTATACGTGTTCAAATCAGTAGAGTTGAGCATAACGTCCCTACTTCTCAATCCCATCCCTTTGGAAACAAAAATTAGTGTTTGGTAACCTCTGATGCAACTTTTATTGATTGAGTTCCCCAGTTCCTTTGACCCTCTATCCCACATGGACTTGCATCTTTGAGTAATAAGCGATCTTTCTATTCTTCCCACCAAAGTGTGCTACCTCACACTTATCTGTATTGCCTTTCATTTGAAAAATATTTGCACATTATGCAAGCTTATAATGTCCTCGTTTGATTTATTGCAGCCCTCCTTCGTATTGACTTAATTTGATGTCATCTCCAAATATAGAAGTTCTGTTTTGAATTCCAAAGTCTAAATTCTGAATATAAGCTGTGAACAGTAGTGGTCCCAGCGCTGATCCTTACGAAACGCCTAACTTCTGCCTTCTACTTTTACCTTTTACTCCTACCTTCTGTTTTCTGCCTTGAAGTCAGCTAAGCAATCTGTTCTGCTTTCACCCAAAAATGTGCTTTTCAAATGAGTTACTGGTTAAACAGAAGCATGTAGCATCTTGTAACCTACGTATAGTCATGATTACCAGTCTGTGCTGGAATGCATTTTCATAGTACATCTGGGTAATCTATTGTGACCACTTTTTAATGAAATGAAACCTTGATTAATCAGGATCCTGAGCTGCTTTTGAGGTCCAGGTGACCATCTCCACTATCTCATCTTGTTCCTGTTGAATTTGTTCACAGGGAATATGAAAACCTGAAGGAGACATTTAAAACTTCCGTTGATATGTCTGAGAAGCTGAAAAGAGAACATTTTATAACCACCTGTAAGGTTAGTATGACATCAGGAAGTTAACAGTATGAAACGTCTATCACTGGTTTTCTGTCAAAATGGAAGTTTGGCTCTGTGAAGTTGTGAAATTTAGTATAACTCCCATTATTGATTTTTTTTTTATTTAAAAGAAGCACTCCAAACTTTCCACTTTTATTAAATACTTTAACAAGAATCTGACTGTACCATTCAGCCCATCACGCATCTGCGTGCTCTTTAGGAGAGTCCCTGCACTTCCTCCATGTCCCTTCCAATTTTACCTTTTCAAATATATAACACTATTTCTTTGATAGTTATTTTCACCACGGTGTCGGTGGTCGCACTGAATTACCCAGGAGATAAAGCACAAAAGCAGACCATTTGACTCACCCTGGCCATGATGTAAAATCCGAAAGTGCTTGAAAGTACTCTAACGGTTTGGCAGTATCTCCAGAGAGCAAAACAGAGTTAATGTTCCAGTTTATGAACCTCTAGGCATAAGAATTAGGGGCATGAGTAAGCCATTCAGCTCCTCTAGCCTTCTCCAATATTACATTAAAATCTGATTGTGGTCTCTACCCCACGTTCTGATGTACCCCCAAAAACCTGTGACTCCAATGTTCGCCAGGACTCTGTTCGACCTCTGCCTTATAAGTATTCAATGACCCTGTTTCCTCCATTCTCGAGGGAAGAGAATTCCAAAGACTTTATAACCCTCTGAGAGAAGACAAAAACCTTCCTCATCTCTCTCTAAACTGGAAGACCCTTATTTTAAAATGTTCCCTGGGTCGTGTCTCTCCACAAGGTAAAACATTCTCGAAGCATTCATCTTATGAAGTTAGAACAGAACATCACAATAACAGGCCCTTTGGCCCTTCATGACTGTGCTGACCATAATGCCATTTTAAACTAATCCTAGCTGCCTGCACATGGTCCACATCCTTTTATTCCCTATCTGTTTGTGTGTCTATATAAATGCCTCTTACATTTTGCTAATATATCTGCTTCTACCATCTCGTCACCCTCTGTGTAAAAAAAAGCTTTCCTCGCACATCTTTAAACTTCTCCCACTCTTACCTTAAATCTATGCCCCCTACTGTTTGACTGTTGCACCCTACGAGAAAGACTCTGTTTATCCACTATCCATGCCTTTCATAATTTAAAGTACTTCGATCATGTTGTCCCCTCAGTCTCCAATGCTGTAGTGAAAACAATTCAAGTTTGTCAACCTATCCTTATAGCTAATACACGACTGTACAGACAACATCCCGGTAAATCTCTTTTGCACCCTATCCAAAGCTTCTACGTCCTTCCTAAAGCATGGCAGCCAGAACTGCTACTCCAAATGTGGCCTAACTCAAGTTCACACAGCTCCAACATGACTTGCCAACTTTTATGATCACTGCCCCAAACAATGAAGGCAGGCATGCCATACACCTTCTTTACTACTTTATCCACTTGTGTTGCCTCATTGAGGGAGCTATGGACTTACAACTCAAGATCCCTCTGTATATCAATGCTCCTAAGGACCCTGTCATTTACTTATACTTCTCTCTTGCATTTGACCTCCCCAAATGCATCACTTCACTTAAACCCCATTTGATACAAAGCTCCAAGATTACCTCTCATTCTTCTAAATGTCAGTGGATAGAAGTCAAGCCTATCCAACCCTTCCACATAAAATAATCCAATCCCCAATGTCAGTTGAGGGAACCCTCTCAGAATTGCTTCTGACACATTAACATTCTTTTTTAAATAAGGAGCCCAAATCTGTAGACTGTACTCCCGATACGACCTCAGCAACACTATGTACATCTGCTCTATAACATCCCATTTTTATATTCCGTTCCCCCTTGCAATTAATAACATCATTCTATTCATCTTCTTGATTACTTTATGTACCTGCAAACTAAATTTTGTAGTTCACGTATTAGGACTACCAGATCCCTCTCTATCTCCAACTTCTGCGATCTCTCAGCATTTAATTAATATACTGCTTTTCCATTTTTCCCATCA
Organism: Chiloscyllium punctatum; assembly: GCF_047496795.1. Taxonomy (NCBI): domain Eukaryota; kingdom Metazoa; phylum Chordata; class Chondrichthyes; order Orectolobiformes; family Hemiscylliidae; genus Chiloscyllium; species Chiloscyllium punctatum. Next base: position 15,139,678 of record NC_092750.1, on the reverse strand, counting down.
AAATGGATAAGTTCACATTTTCCCACCTTAACCTCCATCTACCCTTTTTTTTCCCCATTCGCTTTATCTATATCCCTTTGAAGATTCCTTCTGACCTCTTCACTACTTCCTTTCCTCTCTATCTTTGTATATATGATTCCTGCATCCAAGTCGTTTATGTAGATTGTAAATAGTTGAAGCCTGAACACTGAACCCGAAGGCCCACCACTCGTCACATTCAACAACCTGAAATTGAACCATTAATGCCCACTCTCTGCTTCCTATTCATCAACCAGTTCCCTATCTGAGTTTATATATTACCCCCAACACCGCAAGCTTTTGATTTACATTACAACCTTTGATGTGGCACTTTCTTAAATTCCTTATGGCAAAGTACAGCACATCACCAGTTCCCCTTTGTCGTAACTTAAAGGGAATTCCCTGTCTAACAGCATGTGGGTCTACCTAAAGCACATGTACTTCAATGGTTTAAGAAGGAAGGTCACCACCACAAGGGCAACTAGGGACAGGCAATAAGTGCTGGGACAGCCAGCAACGCCCATGTCCCACAAGTGAATAAAAAACTCTAATAAATTTGCCAAATATAATTTCCCTTTCACCTAAACCATGTTGACTATGCCTGACTGCATTAAGAATTTCTAAAAGTCCTGCTATAACCTCCTTAGTGGATTCACTATGGTAGGCATTAGGTTAAGCTGCCTGTAGTTTTCTCCTGTGTCAAAACCTTTCTGAAGAAGTGTCAAATTGGAATCGATGTTAACTGTTTCCATCTCCATAGGTTCTACCAGACCTACTGAGCTTTTCCAGCACTTTCTCATTTGATGTCGAGATGGATTTGGTTGAAGGAGAGTATGGTGGTGTTCAGTCTTTCTAGTTTCAGAAACTTGCATGACTTTCTCATTCAGAATGGACTTCATCATGTCAGTGTCTCTTGTATTGGACAATAACTGGGTTTGCTGCACCAATACGTGGCCACTTCATAAACACTGAACACAGTGATGATTTGCAAGATGAGGAGGCAATGCTCAGGAGATTAGATAAAGGGAAGGAATTTGTGCAGAACATTTACATCATATGGACAAGTTGAGTCAAATAGATTGTTTCTGTACATTAAATACTGTGTATAAGATTCACAAATATAGGGAAGGTCCATTTATGTTTCTCTGTTGTCAAATTTAGTGCCTTTCCATGTAATTAAATGGGTTAAGTATGTCGGTCTCTGAGCCAGTAATGCTGAGTGTCATAATCTTGTGTATTTTGTGGTGCTCAAAGCATAAATCAGTGAGAGTAGGAGAAGGGATAAAATTCATTTGTGAATTGAGGTATTTCTCATTTAGTTTGGGATCTTGCTTTCTTCTGGAGTCAATAAACTATAGCTCAATAGCCACATCTGAAAATTATATTGGAGACTAGCAGCACGAGCTGATATTAACTGAATGAGACTCATGGAGCTTCTGTTGTCTTCAGCGATGTTGGAAGTTGATGATAGACAGAAGCTGTGATGTTAATACCTCATGAAGGGGAGGCAAGTGTGTTTGCCATCCCATTTGCTGCTCGCCACCACCCACCCCTCATATCCCAGATCTGTCTAGCTCTTGCTTCCGCATTCTCTCAATCTGTCTGTGCCCAGACAAGTTTAACCAGACGTTCACTACCCCTACTAGTTGCTGAAACCCATCCCTGGCTGTGACCTTATGTTGCTGGTCTTTCTGTCAGTGAAGCTGTCAGGCTGGTGATGCAGTTGGCATAGAAAACAGAACAAAGAATGCAAGCTGTCCTGCCATTAGATCAGAACAACCTCTGGCAATGCCCAGTTATGGATTCCTCAACTGATTCCAGACAGCCTCACACCCTCCCTTAAATTAAACATTAGAACATCTGAAACCCAAGAGAAACATTTGGGATTATTTTTAATACTCTTCAGTCAGAAATTCACCGTTGTGACATTTCAATTAAACTGCCATTTCAGAGAAGGATTGCAGTTCACTGATGTTTATCACTGCCCTGAGCAGTGTAAATGTATATGATATCGGAGACAAAATTGATGGTGGCCTGTGTGCATCCTGCCACACAGTGAACAACTGCTGGGAAGAACAGCCTTAGGATTTGGTGGCTGCTCTTACAAGCTGGCCTTCAAAGCCCAGACACTCTGAAGCCTATCTGCAGTCATAGTTGCAAACTCTAGGTTGCCCTTTTGCCATTTCTGGCTATTTGAAAAAGACTGTTTTTAATGCTAATTTGGGGATAATTATTCAATCAGAATGACGAGATCAGCAATTGAAATAATTAGGAATATGGATTTAAACTTTATAGGCAGCCACTGAGACCTCATTGTTGTCCTCTTAAGTTATCCATAGAGACATGAACTTAAAATGTGCTTTGGTTTTTTTTTCCACTCTTTCTTTGATATTTTTCATTGTGTTGTGCTGTCCCCACCGACATGACGCTGCCTTGTGCAAACCCTTGCCATTTTTAATCAGAAGCCAGTTTTTTTTTGTGCTTATTTAGTTGGAGAGAAATGTGTCACAGTTGGAGAAAACGAAAGAGGAGCTGCGTGCATCACAGGAGGATCTGCGCAATGCTGACAGAGAGATCACGGTAGGTTTGCAAATTGACCCAGAGAATTGAAGCCAATTCCTCCAGCATTTTGTTTTATCATTGAGCCTTTGTTGAGTCTATTTTGGAGGCAGAGAGAGGTGTGCATTTCTCCAATATTTGTTTTAAAGAGGGAAGGTGGTGTAGTCGCTGGATTGATAATGCACAGGCCCAGATTAATGCTCCAGGGACGTGGGCTCAAATGCCATCACAGAGGTTGGTGGGATTTCAATTCCTTACTAAATCTGGAATCTAGTCTCAGTGATGGTGAGCATGAAATTATAGGAGGGTTTCCAAATTACACACATTTACTTAAGGCCTGAAACTTGGAGCCATGATTAAAAATAGAAGGATGATCTAGATTATCAAATAAAAGGACCCACTGATGTGGAGAAACTGTTTTTTGTTGATTAGTTGAAGGTAAGTTTTCCCATCTAAACCTAGGATATCTGATCAAAACAGTGGCTGTGCTGGTTCATTTGCATTGAAATAAACCAAATAACGCAACCTCACCAGAACTAGCACTTGTTCTGTCTGCCTTCAGAGAGATTAAAAAAAATACAGGTGAGCAATTTGAATATCTAATCTAGATCACAAAGAGCTAATGTTGTTACACCTCCCTCATAGGTTACATTCTCACATGTAGTGGGCTTTGACTATCAAGTCTTGTAAGATGTTCACTCAGCTACATGTGTGATTTAATTTGAGGCTCTGTCGCAAACTCTGATTTGTAACAGAGTCTTTGAGACTTGTCACACCCTATAGATGAGATGCCACCAGAAGCATGGGCAGAAAAATGGCAGATCGAGTTTATTCTGGACAAATATGAAGTGATGCATTTTGGAAGGTCAAGTACAGGTGGAAATTATACAGTGAACGACAGAACCTTTAGGATAATCGATATCCACAGATCCTAAAAGTGGCAACGCAGGTAGATAAGACCAATGACATGATTGCCTTCATTGGAAGAGGTATTGAGTATATGGATAGGCAAGTCCTGCTGCAGCTTTATAAAACTTTAGTTAGAATACTTTGGAATATTGTGTACAGTTCTGGTCACCACACCACAATAGGATGTTGATGCTTTGGAGACGGTACAGAAAGGGTTTACCAATATGTTGCCTGGTATGGGAGATTTTAGCTATGAAGAAAGGTTAGATAGACTGGGTTTGTTTTCACTGGAACGCAGGAGGTTGAGGTGCGACCATAAAAGATTGTGAATGGCATGGACAGAGTGGAACTTCTGAGGCTTTTTCCCAAGGTTGAAGGGTCAATAACTCGGGGACACAAGTTCAAGGTGCGAGGGGAAGGAGTTTAAAAGAGATGTGCATGGCAAGTTTTTCACACAATGGGTGGTGAGTGCCTGGAACATGCTGGTTGAGGCAGACACAATAGCAGCATTCAAGACAAATACATGAGTAGGAAGGAAAAAGAGGGATACGGATCCTGTAAGTGAAGACAGTTTTAGTGTGGAAGGGCAAAATGTGTCACTGTTGACTTGGAAGGGTCGCAGGACCTGTTCTTTGTTCAAAGAGCTTCAGCAATGTCACAGAGAAGCTGTAAAGACCTCCATCTCATACTAGTGCTTTAGTCTGTGGTTTAAGTTCACATTTGATGAGCAACTACAAACCTTTGTCTTGAAGATATACCCAGGATGTTAGTCTGCAACTGTATGACTTGTTATTTGAATATTCGTTAACAAATTTAAAATAAACCAGTCAATTTCATTGTCAAAATAAATGACCATCAGTGACACATTATACTATCCATAGGTCAATAGCATGGTCTTTTCTAGGCAGAGAAACATGGCTGTAGGCACAATTTTTGTTTTAAATTAAAAAAACCTCATTGTGGAATCTGTTCACTTCGTAAAGGGCAAAGTCCCCCAACCCCATTCACATCTACCATAGTTTCGTTAAAAAAATTCATTTTCCTTTTCTTCTGCCCTTAAATTCATCCTACACACTTCCCCTCTCCCCACTCCATATTGCAGAAGACTGCACTTTCCAGTTCTGATAAATATATGAAATATTCATTTTGTAGAACCTAAAGAAGAAGGTGGAGTTCCTCCAGAAGTCCCTCAGTACGCCAAACCGCACCAACGAGGCAATCAGTCGCTTAATCTTCGAGAGGTGGGTGAACCAATTCTTGCTCTCAAGGTTCCATATCTGTTATTTTGTGGCTTTTGATTTATACCTATTCAAGAAACCTGGAGTTTCTCCCCATTCTCTTTTGTGTCTGTCCTACGTTGCATACCGTCCCTGGGGCTGGCACCGTAAATGTATTATTTTTCCCTTTACTGGGCTCATTGCTGTGGGAAGGTATTTCTGACTTCTTCAGTTTGCCTCAGTGACACTGCAGGTCACTTGGAAAATTTGTGGCGGAGATGGAGGCCATTCAGCCCATTGTGTCTATGCCAGCAGAAAAGAGCTTTCGGTTTAATCCCACGTTCTAGCACTCAGTCCACTGCCCTGTGAGTTACAGCACTACACGTGAGTTTTTGCTAGCTTCACAAATGATGTTGGTCTATTATTGTCAACTAATGCTGAAATGATTTCTGGTGCTTGCAGCCCTGCTCCCGTGGATTTACAATACCCTAAACTGCACAAGCCAGCTGTTGGAGAGGATATTGATCTGTCTCTGACATATGACTTTGATACCCCTGATCATGTTCCTCCAAAACCTCTCAGTACTTCGTTGAAGAAAATAAAACTGGATACAGCTGGGTAAGTGCAATGCAATAGTTCATTAATGACGATTGGACTTGAAGTCAACATATCTTTAGGGAGTAAACTGGCTGCTGTGTCACTACAGTATTTGGATTTCAAATAGTTTGATTCTATCATTTCAGAATATGCATCAAATTAATAATTCTTTAAATTGTTGTGGTTATATATTTTTGCTTAATAAACATGGATCTAACCAGGATTCACACTATTTACATCACAACACGGTGGCACAGTGGTTAGCACTGCTGCCTCACAACGCCAGAGACCCGGGTTCAATTCCCGCCTGTCTGTGTGGAGTTTGCCCGTGTGTGCGTTGGTTTCCTCCCACAGTCCAAAGATATGCAGATTAGGTGAATTGGCCATACTAAATTGTCTGTAGTGTTAGGTGAAGGGGTAAATGTAGGGGAATGGGTCTGGATGGGTTGCTCTTCGGAGGGTCAGTGTGGACTTGTTGGGCCGAAGGGCCTGTTTCCACACTGTAAGTAAGTAATTTATAATCTAAATTACCTTTTAGTAAGCTGGATTCAAATTATTCAGATTCAGCAACAGATTTATTATTTGTTTAACAATAATCCACTGTTTCCATTCACTTTGAATCTATCAGACCATCAAATCTCTTGATTTATATCTTCCCCCTCTTTGCTATGGAGCTTGTGTTGGTGCTCCCACAACTAAACAAATTACTGTCAATCTGCAACAGTGGTATTGCAATTGGGTAAGGAACACAAAAATAGACATATAGGATCGAGTTGATGATTGGAAACCATGTTATACCCATGATTCTATAGGCTCCATGTTGTACTAATGGCAATGTGATTGTTATGCTTTTGTAAGGTACAGTATAATCCTTTTTGAAAGGTGTCAGTGTTGAGCCAGACCAAAATTACCTTTTTCTTAATGTGACACACTAATTGTATTTGGTCTTTTTTCTACCTTACCCCTTCTATTTCGTAGGTTACCAAGGTTAAATCAGTCTACTAAATCAGTGGACAAATCAAAGGCGAGTATTTACTTACAAACTTTGCATAACTAGTTGTTCCAACTCTACCTGTGACGATTGAATTTGCTAAATTGTCTTGAAAATAAATAGCAATTGCCATGTAATCTAATCAGAGGTTCAGGTGTATGTCAAGGTTAGTTGCAATGTTGAATCATTGCAGGACTGTTTTTGGAACCCAGAACAAGCAAGCAAAATTATAGGAATTTTAACCACCTGGAACTTTGTACAACGTAGTTTTAAATGTTTTTTGCAGCCTACTATAAATACACAGTCATTAATCAGTGCCCTTTAACTGATGCGTGGAAATCATACTTGGTTATTACTAACTGCAAAGTTAACACCGTCATCAATGAATCTGCTATTTACTGTGAAATTTAATTTGAAAATACAAGGCAGAAAGATACCAAAACTCAAAGCTATGAATGTTAACAGGGCATGAACTCAATAGGTCAAATGGCCTCCTTTGTCATAATTACTCCGTGAATCAATCTTTGTTCAGTGATCTTGCAAATGTAATGCAGTTCTGTGCTCAGCGGGAGCACTTGTAAGCAAATCGTGTTACTGCCCTAGTGAAGCTCCTTGCTGGGGCCACAGGGTGGCAGTATACTCCCTCTGTTGGCACCCTCATTGGTTTTCCGAGAAGTGAGTATGCCTAACTTCCATCCAACATTCACTTCAAAACTGATCAATTTCTTCCCTGTCTAAGGACATTCTGAGATATGCTTGCATTCCATTGCTCATATTATCATGTAATTATCATGCATCAACTTGCACAATGGCCTCAGGAGTATAATGCGTACGCAGCCTGAGTCTGAAATTCAGTGTCAGTTTGTGTAAGGTTATTTCAGGTCATTTGTTGCATACTACTGACATATTTTGAACCTGACATGTGACCCCAAAAATGAAACTAATATGGCATACAAAGGTGTGTTGAGACAAAATGTATTTGGACCTTCATGCTAAATGGGTGGTGTTTTGAATATTAATCACCAAGCATCAGCCAAAAATGCTCCTTTTTCAACAATGGTTGTGAGCAAATTATAAGATAGTTTATGATTTATAACAGACCAAGAATGGGAGTCGTATCAGGATGTTTGGCCATTAGCAGCTATTATGCTGTAAAAATAAGATTATTAATAAAGTCGCACTCCAACCTGATTGGAATTATGTTCCACTCTGTCACAAAATTTAGGATTAAATGAAGGAAATCCCTTGGAGTACCCACACCCCAAAGATTGTTGCAGTTCAAGAAGGCAGCTCAGCGCCACCTTTTTTTCAGCAATAAAGGTGGACAGCAAATGTTGGTATAGCCAGCAATGCTGATATCTCATTACAGAATAAAAACCGAAACAGTCAAATTGTAGCATATCTGAAGAGCTTTGACTTATAGCAATGCTGTTGAAACAAATACAACATGTGGAGCAGTAACTGTATGAAATACTTGCCACCAATGTAATTTTGTATATGTCATACTTAATAAAGAGTCTCGATGCTATTATGTGATATTTAAGTATCCACTTTAGCAGTCATCATTGAAGCCTGTTATTCATGTTCTGATCTTAGCTGAGATTTTTTGACCATTTTAAATTACCTCCTTTTCACAGGAGCAGCTGCTTTATAAATCCGCCTTCTGCCAAGCTGTCCAATCAGAAACTAATAGGTTTTTTTTGTCCCCAAGCTATGGGTATTTCTTGTAAGCCCTCAAAAAAAATTCCAGGATCTTTTATTTGAAAATCTTAGGCTTGTTCACTGAAACACTCCCGATATAAGCAAATCTCCACGGACCTCCACAAACTATCATTTTTTTTGGAAAGAAATCATCAGGCCTACAGAAATACCTATAAATTGGTCATTAAAACCCATTACGCAGAAAACCCAAATGTCATGAGATCAAAATGCAAAATTCCAAAATATATGTTAAAATATTTCAAATCTATCTGAATGTTGACACCTTAAATCACACTTATCCCTAATTGTCCTTGAATTCTGATTTGCTGGGGCGGTTTCAGATGGCAGTTAGATATTAATTGTAAAGGGCAGGCGATGGCCTAGTGGTATTATCATTAGACTATTAATCCAGAAACTAAGCTAATGTTCTGGGAATCTGGGTTCAAATTATGGCAGATGGTGGAATTTGAATTCAATACAAAAAAAAGTCTGGAATTAAGAATCTACTGATGACGACGAAACCAGTCGGAAAACCCAACTGGTTCAATAATGACTCAATTGATCAAGACCTCTTTGCAACCTTGGATAACATTTTTCACTGTACACTAATTTTAGTAGCATTAACCCGTGTGTCTGGATTGTTAATCCAGCAGCATTACCCACTCTGCCATCTCTGTTTTGTGGGAAACCTGACAAATCTGTGCCAGAGTTCCAGCAGGGTCGTCATTCTTGACTCAAACTATACACATACAAATGTAAAAATGTCCCTTAATAAACTTTTAATGTGTTTATTTGTACAAATGTGGCTCACTATGAAAGCTTGTACTGTGAATAATTGTTGCCTCTCTATGGTAATGTTCAGTATCATAAACCCAAATATTAGACAAAATTGTTGGTGAGGTTGGAAACAGCTCTCCTGATGGATTGGACCAAGACGCATCTGCCTTCTCCCAACCTATTAGAAACTGGTATTCTGTATTTCGCTTTAAGTTATTGTCATTATTACTATGTTTGTGTATGAAGGAAAGGCAACCTGATACATGTACTTTAAAAATCTGGATAAAAATCTGAAACATCTAGTTGAGATTTGAAACTCAGCATTTACTTTATCAACCTGAACATGAGTTAAGTTTGACAATTTGATTGGCTTTATCTGGTTAAGCGATAGGTGGAGACTTCACCTCAAGCAATTCAGATCTGAATTGCAGCAACCTTAAAAAAGCTTCTCTTTTATCTTTAAGAAAATGAACAATGATGAGGATGATCATATTCTCCCAGCATTCCTCAAAAACTCAATGCTCTTCCAAAAAAAACCTTGTGGCAGCTTCTTGAATCCACACACGAACCAAGGATCAGTAAGTGATGGGATTGTTTCTTTCCTATTCTCATGTGCTGTGGGGACCAAACTGAGCCTAGCTTCCTTCAGACCTAATGAGAAAATCACATATTTGTTACACTGTACTATTGTTAACCTTAACCATTTTTGTTTAGACTTGTGTCTGAATTCTCTAATTGTTCAGTAGATATTTGGGGGTGGGTGGAATTGAGGGGTTTACGGTTTTGTGCTGTTTAGGAAATACTATTTGACATTATTGCCTCAGAGCGATTTTGTTTTTTACATAATAAATTCATGAACGTGTTATGCAGGAGGAATATCCATACAAAAAATGATAAAAATCTAAGATAGGAGCAGTAACAGCCTGGATGACTGATCAGAGGTTAGGGAGGTAGTTTGGGTATCAGCACTCACTGAGCACCCACCTGGTTCTGAGTTTAAATCCTGAGGTGATCCACCTTGGGATCAAGCTCACCAATTTTGACCTGGTGGTTCAGAAAGTGTCTAGAATACAGGAGTGCTTCACATTATTTTTCGATTGTGCTCAAAACGTCACACCAACCGTCTCCAGAAGGCAGCTTGAATTAGACTGTATCGAGATAGATCTTAGTACATCAATTAAGATCCCTTAATTTCACACCCTGCCTCCTGTTAAATTCAGAATTGTTGTTCAGAAGCAGGCTGGGTGCAGATGCTTTCTTCAGTTTTTTTTTAATTGGTGTGTCACTCTTGTAATGGCTCAAAGTTTGCAAAGCTAACCAAGACACTTACTCTTCATTTTGCACATACAGGCCCATAGAATTGCTGAGAGTCTTTCACTGCAGTTTGAGGTTATCCAATCAGGACAGTGTACAGTCCACAAGCAGTCGGAAACCTGGGCACCCGGGGAGTTTCTGCTCAACTAAATAGATTGGAAAATCAGGCACACACAATCTAAACCAGAAAGTGTTATTAGAATATTTGGTACAATGTAAAATCATGTGCTGAAAGCAAAATAGAGAGGAAAGGGAAAATGGGATTGAAAGTATTAGAAGAAATAGAAAATTAACATATTTTAATCCCCAGAAATAATTAAAAGCTGGAGGAATATGATTCCATTCTAAAAGCTGATATTCAAACCAGTGAGGTTAGTTGCTAGTAATTAAGATTTAATCATGCTTTTAAAACAAAAATGTACTTAGAAATTGAATGAGTAAATGCCCACTTTCTCTGACATGTTTCATGAGTAGCTGTTGGGTAAGCACCAGGCCTTTATGTTCTTTTGTGTTTGAATGTCGAACCTCTCAGTAAAACACATGTGGTTCAGTTTACGGGTTAAAGCAAATCAGATAGAAGCTTTTAAATTTTGCCATTTAACTGTGCTCTGTGCAGAGTTAGGAAGTTTCTGTCCAGTTCAGTCCTCCATAACCTCACCTTTTTTACCCAAAATCCAACCCAGTATTAATTTCTTTGAATTTGCTTTGTCCCCTTAGGTGCGGACTGGCTTCGATGGAATGGGGGGAAGAACTAAGTTTATCGAACCTGTATCCTTTGCTGGATTTTCAAGTTGTTTGTGTGAGTGAAATGAAATAGATGGGCAGAGATGGGGCATCTGATGAATGATGGAGCTCAGCACACTTTGTGCGAGAGAGGACGTAGAGACTGAAACTTGGCTCCAGGTTGGCCACAAAATTGCAAACCATCTCGTCAGTCAGACAGTAAAGTGGGAGGATGGAATCAGTGGCGAGGAGACAGAATATGTGGGAATCGGGGCTCCACTAAGTATGGATATTGAGCAAATAGTTTGTCATCACAGGCAGAGGGGGTGAGACAGGGAAATGGTGAAAAATCTGAGTTGATAATTTAAAATATTTTTCAATTCTTATCAACCACTATGTTTGATTGTGTTCTAGTCAGGAACTTTTAATCCAGAAGACTTCATTCTCCTGGTGGACAAGTCGTATGTGTCATTTCAACAATACCAAGAAGGAAATAATAGCTTTATAAAATATTGCATTTTTGTTTTAAAAAATTGTTTTTCTTTAACACTCCTTCAGACCAAAATGACTGAAATTCGACCACTGCCATTAAAGGCAAAGAGGAAGAAGGTGTCTCGGACAGCTGTCAAGCCCTCTATTTGCAAGCAGCACAAGTTGGAGGATTTCCTGATTTGATTCGGGAACTTCAGGGATGCAACTTGACCTTGAACTGAATGCCAGGTCTGCAGTAGCATGTTAATGTTAACACCAGTGTCTGAAACCATACTAGAAAAATGCAGCTGGCCTGCACTAACTGACAGACAAGCTAAATATACTACAGGGTTGTTTAAGTCAATAGTCCCAAGGTCAAAAAGCCCTGTTATTCTTCACAATGTTTGAACCATTTCAGCTCCAGGCAGCCTACTGATGTTACCCTAATCCCTGACAGCATTAACTTATTGGCATTCCGAAAAGGAGGAATCATCATGATGTTAAATAAAACTCCTACTCAACAAAAGGTGACACTGTAAACAGTGGAAAAACTTTGATTGAAATTAGATCTCGTATTATGAATATTGACAGATATTGCTTTGGCTTTACCTCATGCTTGTGAGGTATTTGTACTGGAGAATACACCTTATTCACCCAGCATCAAACGCCCTAAGTCAAGTATAGCATGGGTTAGGTGAAGAGTGTATCTCTGCGCTGTATCAGGCGACCATTATTTATTTGTACAAGTGTGACATTTTCCTGTTGGCTTGAGTGGGCCCTTCCCTGAATGCCAGTGCCAAATTGGAGTGGCTTTAAAGTAGGAATTTATGAGGTTGTAACTTTTGAAACTATCCAAACTTAAATTGAAGCAACTTATTGCAAGAAATATTTCTGAGCCAGTCCCAGCCCATTTCATGCTGAATTGACGTTGTTAGCAGTGACTTACATTCAAAAAGTCTGGTTGGATTTGAAGTTAATCGAGTCCAAGGGTTTAGCTCATGGTTACCTAGTGAAGGGCTTCCTATGTTTGTTTCTGGATCATCTGAATCCCTGGGCTGAGTTAACCTCCCCATTTGAGTCACAGATGGAACAGCCTGTTGACAATAATATGCCAGTGACTCTTCAATACAAATGTCTGTTCAACACCAGGTGCAGTAGTGTCTGGAGTCTTCAGATTCCTGTCACTGGCTATTAGGTTTCAGTATCATTTTGAACAAAATTGTTTTTCTTTATATTTGCGACGTTTTCACCGTTTTGAAATAAGAGGCTAACTTTGTACACATCAGTGTACAATTTGGTGGCACGTGTCACATCAATCACCATAAGACTCCTGGCTGGTGGCAGAGTTTGAATTGTTTGTCATTTTAATGTTACAAACACACAGCAAAAGTAGTCAGTTCATGTAACTTACTGTGATATCAAACATCTCCACCTTTCTATGGGTCATTGCCATTTACCTGTAAGCTCTCACTTCTCTGTACTGTAGTCTACACTTAATATACGTACTGATTTAGCGGTTGTTTCTCAAGTCCTAACGTAATGTGAAATGACTTTTGTAGAGGCCACTTGTTAGACTGTAGTAATGATCCAGTTTTGTTTCTATTTTCTTTCAATATGACAACCGATGGCATTGAGGAAACTGGCTGGGGCAGGTTCCTAAGCATGACCTGATGGTGCACACAGATACTGAACAAACATTTCTAGAGAAAGCCAACAGCACAAAGGCAGGCTCAACACTTCTTGGAGCTTGTATGTTCATTCATCTCTTTGCATTGTCAGGCTCAGTCATTTGTTTTTCAGTCAATCTTTGCTTATGCAAGTGCTGAACTTTCGCTGTAACATGTAACCATAATTCTTAAGGTGATAATTCAGGATATCTGCTTCTTCACTGTGCCAAAAAAGCAGTGTCCATCAAACTATATACAAACAATTGTCTCAAATGGAGAGAAAATGCCTTTCATCCTTTGCAGACTGTGGCTAATTCCTTACCATTTTTAACTTTTGATTGAGGATGCCTTTGATTTCAAAAGAATGGTCCTGCTTGATGAGACTACCTCTTTAAAAATTGTAGGCAGCAAGTGTATCTAATAAGGTTAAAATCTTCCAGCTGTTGTAATCTTAGGATAATATTAAATATTTTTAAAGCCCTTCATAAATATAGCACTTATTCAAAAACCGATTAATGAAAAATAAGAAGGTTAACTCCTATGAACCATGAATTGCTTCCTAAATCTTGTATTAATACTGTAATTGGAAATCAAAGGTAATTTATCCTTTACATTGGAAAAGTAATCAGGGTTTTTAGTTGAAACTGTCTTTTATTCTGTAATTATTCCTGATTTAGATGAGATTTTCCATTTGGGTTTTATTTTGTGTTCTTATCAAAATGGGATGCAGTTTTAAAAACAACTTTTTACTTCTGTGTGGGATGTCTCTGACTATCCAGCTGGTTTCTCTCCATTTCAATTTGGTGAAAGAGACAGATACCAGTGGAACTTATTATTAAATGTCAAAATGCTGTCTGGTCTTTCATCGCTACATTAGAAGCATGAGAAATCACAGAAAGCAGCCTCTTGGCCCATCATGCCTGAATTTCCTGATTCTAGCCAGCTGGTAAAATAAATTAAAGATGTCGTCCATCAAAACCTTTTCAGTTCCATATCTCCTGCCATTTTTTTAAAAATCATATCAGTGAGCACAACAACAATTTAATCCTCTAATCCTGAACCACTTTAGCCAGAAAGGCTGACTTTGATCAAGATTTCTTCAGATTGAGTTTAAATGGGCTGTGGTACAAAGATTTCAAATTAGCCCATTGGAATTACTGAAAACCGATTTGACAGTCTATAAAGAAATTATTAATATTTAGTATCTACTGCTGTTACCCAGTGAGCTTTGGCAGTGAATCGATTTTATTTGAGTGAAACATCCCTACATTGTGTTTTGGATCTGAAATATGCTTGGCTTAGGTCGAGTAGTTAGTGAATTTGAAATTGACAGTAATTATAGGTTGAATTTGATGGCACAAGCTTTGTTTCCTCTCTGTTAGTGATGTTTGTTTTGAGATTAGATGAATTCTCTGGTATGATTTGTATTGGGTGTTTGTCTCAAGCCCTTTATCTGAAACTCTTTCTCAGAGTGACTTTACAATCTATTTCACCTGGTCCTGAATTCCTATTGCTTGATACTAAAAGTAAATGAATCAAGGAATCTGGTAACAGCTGCATGGGAAATGTGTTTGCAAACACAGACCATTAGCACAACATGTGAATCATGGTCAAATGTATAAAACATGATTTTTGTATATTTAGTAACTTGTGCAGAAGCCGAACCAGGGCATTTTCACCAATATCCTGTGCACATAGCAGCCTGTGCCAAATACTCAAAGACCAGGTGAAAATCTTTTGATGAATTGAGTTTATTATTTAAATAGGATTTCTAGACTTGAATGACTAAATGACTGACTTCTGTGTGATGGGTTAAAAAACTGACCACCTTGAATTGATTGCAGCCATTTTGCTATCCAGTCCACTGTTTGAGCTCCGATGACAATTAGCATAGCCTTCCTCCACTGTTAAGTTAACTTTTTGACATACTTGTACTTCCACTAATTTCTGAACAGTTCTGAATAGTTTTGTGGTGATTTTTTGTGGTTCATTACAATGATGAATCTGGTTTTGTGTACAATTGCTAGTTAAAAAAGCTGAAGGTTTATGTCTTGGGCATCAATGTATTGGATTATTTATGTATGTTTATTGTACAGTACCTGACTCTATTAAATATTTTGACTCAATTGTGTTCGTTCTTGTTGTCTCTTCAATAAACAGTTGGAGTATTCAGGCTACTAACATAAGAACTAGGGGCAGGAGTAAACAATTCAGTTCCTCAAGGCTGCTTCACCATTTGACAGACTCATGGCTGGTCACAATTTGGTTCCAATTCCACTTTCCTTCCCACTCTCCATAACGCTTCAACCAACTGCTAATTAAAAATTGGGGCGGCACGGTGGCACAGTGGTTAGCACTGCTGCCTCACAGCGTCAGAGACCTGGGTTCATTTTCCGCCTCAGGCTGTGTGGAGTTTGCACGTTCTCCCCGTGTCTGCGTGGGTTTCCTCCGGGTGCTCCGGTTTCCTCCCACAATCCAAAGATGTGCAGGGTCAGGTGAATTGGCCATGTTAAATTGCCCGTAGTGTTTGGTAAGGGGTAAATTTAGGGGAATGGGTGGGCTGCGCTTCGGCAGGTCGGTGTGGACTTGTTGGGCCGAAGGGCCTGTTTCCACACTGTAAGTCTAATCTGAAAAAAAAATCTATCTTACTCCTTAAATTTACTCAATGTCCCAGCATTCACCACACTCTGTGAGATAGTGAATTCCATAGATTTACAACACGTTCAGTGAAGTAATTTATTTTCAAATCAGCTACGCCTTATCCTAAAACTATGACCTTGTTTTCAAGATCGCTCCACATGAGGAAACATCTTTCCTGTTTTGTCAATCCCCTTGAGCATCTTAGGCACCTCAATTAGATCCCTCATTTCCTCTCATCTCCAGAGAGTATAGACCTAAATTACTCAATCTCTCTTCATAAGTCAAGACTTTCATCTCAGAAATCAATCTGGTGAACCTCCTCTGAACTGCCGCAAATATAACTACATCCCTCTTCAAGGGGACTGAAAATTGCACTCAATCCTCTGGGTTCAAACTCACTAACGCCTTGTAGTGGCAGCAACACTTCCCTATGTTCATACTCCTTTTCTTAGGCAATAAGTGCCAAAATTCCATTTGTTTCCCTCCTTACCTGCTGTAACCTACACAATTGCTGTGCTCAATGAGCACAGTGAGGAACTGGGAAGGTCAAATCTAATAGCAGCTTATCAGTACATAGATCAAGACAAATGAGTTCAAACTGAAAAAGAAATTGAAAATGCTGGAGAAAGTCAACAGATCCAGCAGCAACTTGGAGAGAGAAAAACAGAGTTAATGTTTCAAGTCTAATGTGACTCTTCAGAACGGAAAGGGGTTGGGAAATGGTGTTTTAATTCTGTTGACAGGAAGAGCAAGTGGAAAGGATGATGAGGGTGCCGAGAGCAAAAGACAAAGGTGAGCACTAGTGACGGTAGCAATCGAGATATAAATAGGTGTGGAAAGGAGGTTATGGGTTCGTCAGCTGAAAGCAAATCCAACAAGAGACAATTAAGACATGCCACAATGGAGTTGTAGTCGTAGTCGAAGATAGTGCTCACAATCTGAATTCACAATAGATAAATTCAACATTGAGTCCTAGAAGCTGCAGGGTGCCTAAGTGGAAAATGAGATGCTGTTCCTCTAGCTCACATCAAAAAAAACTGACCCAGTGAATAGACTTGCATTAAATAGTCCTTTTAACACAGAAAACCTTAGCAATGCACTTCTCAGGAGTCTTACCAAACAAAATTTGACACTGAACCATACAAGGTGATTTTAAAGGCAATTAATCAAATCCCTGGTTAGGTAGGTGTGAGCATGCATTTTAAAGGATGAGATGGAGGTAGAGAGATTGAGAGAGAAATTTCCAGAACTGAAAGCTGAAGGCATAGCCACTGATAGAAGAGTTAAAATCAAGCAGCTAGAATTAGAGTGCAGATATTTTTCAGTTATGGGGAGATTTGAGAGAATTGGAGGGATGAGGCTCAGGAGAGATTTGAAAACAAGGATAAACTACAACACTTGAAAATGGTTCCTGTCATGCCATAATACCATGGGGTTTTTTTTATTCTTAATAAAGTCATTTGTCTTGTCTCACAACTTTTTAAAGCTGCATTCTGACCTCTTGTGCATCTCCAATTAGCTACCTGAGGAAAGAGAGGGGCTCTGAAAACTTGCGGCTTCAACTGAACCTATTGGACTATAACCTGGTGTTGTGTGATTTTTGACTTTGTCCACCCCAGTCCAACACTAGCACTTCCACAGCATCTCCAATTCTCCACACACTCTGAATTGCCTTTCCTAACCTCGTCATACATTTACAAATCTTTTTTGAAGATCCTCCTTTGAAACTATCTCTAAGCTTTTGGTCATCTGTCTGATATGTCACCCGATGTGACTCAAATTTTCAAAATTATCAAAGGTCCTGAGAAGTGTCTGTATTTTTAGGATAAAGCTAAAAGTCACACAACACCAAGTTATAGTCCAACAGCTTTATTTGGGAGTACAAGCTTTCAGAGCGCTGCTCCTTCAGGTAACTGAAGGAACATCGCTCTGAAAGCTACAACTTTCAAATAAACCTGTTGGACTATAACCTGGTGTTGTGTGATTTTTAATTTTGTCCACCCCAGTTCAACTCCGGCATCTCCACATCATATTTTTCGGATGTTTTATGAATGGAGACTTTTGCATGTTAGGTCTATGCAAATGTTAATCTGTAATCAGACACTCCCAGACCATACACAACCTCATCCCCTTGGGATCTCCCAACCACAGCTTCCACCCTCATAGTTCAGGAATCCCACACTGCCCGATTCTACCTCCTACCCAAGTTCCACAAGCCTGACCACCCTGGCCGACCCATCATCTCAGCATGCTCCTGCCCCACCGAACTCATCTCCACCTACCTTGATACTATCCTATACCCCCCGTCCAGGAACTCCCCACATATATCCGGGACACCACCCATGCCTCCACCTCCTCCAAGACTTCTGTTTCCCTGGCCCCCAATGCCTATCTTCACCATGGACATCCAGTCCCTCTACACCTCCATCTGCCATGACCAGGGCCTCCAAGCCCTCCATTTCTTCCTCTCCCGACGTCCCCATCAATACCCTTCCACTGACACACTAATTCATTTGGCTGAACTGGTCCTCACCCTCAACAATTTCTCCTTCAAATTCTCCCACTTCCTTCAAACAATAGGGGTAGCCATGGGAACCCACATGGACCCCAGCTTTGCCTGTCTCTTTGTTGGCTACTTGGAACAGTCTATCTTCCGTAGTTAAACGGGCACCACTGCCCACCTCTTCCTCTGCTACATCGATAACTGCATCGGCACCGCCTCGTTCTCCCACGAGGAGGTTGAACAGTTCATCAACTTCGCCAACACATTTCACCCCAATCTTAAATTCACCTGGAGCATCTCTGACACCTCCCTCCCCTTCCTGGTCCTCACCAGCTCCATTAACGGTGACCAACTCAACACTGACATTTTCTACAAACCCACTGACTCCCACAGCTACCTGGATTACACCTAATCCCACCCTATCTTCTGCAAAAATGCTATCCCTTATTACCAATTCCTCTGCCACCACCGCATCTGCTCCCAGGAGGACCAGTTCCACCACTGAACACACCAGATGGCCTCTCTTTAAAGATCGCAATTTCCCTTCCCACGTGGTTGATGGTGCCCTCCAGCGCATCTCATCCACTTCCCGCACCACTGCCCTCGAACCGCAGCCCTTCAACCGCAACAAGGACAGAGCCTCCCTGGTCCTCACCTTCCACCCCACCAACCTCCGCATCATCATCTGCCATTTCTGCCACCTACAAACGGACCCCATCACCAGGGATATATTTCCCTCCCCACCACTATCCGCAAAAACTGTTCCCTCCGCGACGACCTCATCAGGTCCACACCCCCTAACAAACTACTGTTCTTCTCCCCCATCCCCCCACCAAGGCACCTTCCCCTGTCACCGCAGGAATTGCAAAACCTGCACCCACACCTCCCCCCCCCCCCCCCCCTCACCTCCCTCCAAGGTCCCAAAGGAGCCTTTCACATCAAAGTTTCACCTGTAGTTCCACATGTCATTTACTGTATCCGTTGCTCCCGTTGCGGTCTCCTCCACACTGGGGAGACAGGATACCTACTCGCAGAGCGCTTTAGAGAACATCTCCAGGACACTTGCACCAACCAACCTCACAGCCCCGTGGCTGAACACTTCAACTCCCCCTCCTACTCTGCCGAGGGTACGCAGGTGCTGGGCCCCCTCCATCGCCACTCCCTTATCACCCGACGCCTGGAGGAAGAATGCCTCATTATTCGCCTTGGGACCCTCCAACCCCAGGGCATCAATGTGGACTTCACCAGTTTCCTTATTTCCCTTCACCCCATCTTACCCCAGTTCCAACCTTCCAGCTCAGCACCGCCCTCATGACCTGTCCCATCTGTCAATCTTCCTTCCCATCTATCCACTCCACCCTCCTATCCAACCTATCACCTTTACCCCCTACCTCCATCCCCTATTGCGCTCTCAGCTTCCTTCACCACCCCCAGCCTCACCCCCTTTCCATTTATCTCTCCACCCGGAGGCTCCCAGACTCATTCCCTATGAAGGGCTTTTGTCTGAAACTCGATTTTCCTGCTCCTTGGATGTTGCCTGACCTGCTGTGCTTTTCCAGCACCACACTAATCTTGACTCTGATCTCCAGCATCTGCAGTACTCACTTTCGCCAGCCTATCTATATGTGAAGCATATGTATGTATCTGAATCCCTAAGTCTCCCTGTACTTCAACACTACTCAAGCACCTACTTGTAACTGTATAAATCCTGCCCCCGTTTGTTTTACTGAAATGCAGTACCTTTTATTTACCAAATCAAACTCTATCTGCCTCTCCTCAGCCCATTCACCCAGTCGATCAAGATCTCATTGTAATCTTAGATAATCATCTTCAATGTCCACTATATCACCAATCTTGGTGTCACCCATCTATAGGGACATATGAATATCCATATCAAGGGTGCCTAAGTGTAGTTCCAGCTAATAAATTGATAAAGCCAAAAGGGTCCTGGAGTCAGTGCAAATGTTAAAACTCAGCAGAGCTGCGGTTGTGGGAAGGAATTCATTGAGAAAAGCCACCAAACAGTCGACAGGGAGACAGATCAATGGCAGTCGATTTGCATATCTCTGTAGTGTGGACATTGGCGCAACGCACAAAGCAGAAAGTTAATAAAAGTGTCAGGAAACTGCATTTCAGGGACAACAGCAGTTAGGCTCGACTTTTCCGGTCTGGCTTTAAAATAAACACAGGGTGAAAGCATTCCCATTTGATCCAGAACCCTCTGCTATACGTTTCAAATAAGTTTAAATGCAAAATTATTCGGAGTCTAAAATCTAAATTTCACTTTCACTTTCGGTTTCCTCCCCCGTCTCAAAGCAAAAATAAATTGGATTTTGGTCTCATAGTAAGCTCCACCTCTTAAAGCGGCAATGATATCTTCATAATAACAAGAACTGCAGGCGATGGAAATCACAAGCAAAAACAGAAATGTCTGGAGAAACTCAGCAGGTGTTACAGCCATTGTGGAAAGAAAGCAGAGTCAACATTCCGAGTCCAGTGACCCTTCTTCTGTAAATTCTGGGTCATATGATCCCGCTCCACAGCTATATGATGAAGGTAGTTGTCAGATCATAATGAGAATTCAGTGATTTCATGAATCATGAAGCATGGACATGGCCTCCATTTAGTGTTTCAACCACAAAGACAATAATCCAACAATGCATGAACTAGAAAATCAGCCGAGTTTGTGCCCTTCACCAGATTTTGGGAACAACCTTCCTCTAAATCATAACATCTTCCAAACTCCGGGAAATAAAGAATGGGAATAGGCCATTCAGTCTAGTCAGTCTGGCCCAGAAAATTGCCCCTTATTTACTCAGTATGCTGGACCTCTGTCCCATTATTCCCTTATCCCTCATTCACCTATTCAATGTTAGTTTGAATTTTAGCATGTGGCTTGTTTTTAACCTAATTGCCAACCAACTATACAATGCCATCAAGTTGAATACAATACCCCACCCCTCAATAAAAACTCATATTACATCCCAACACCGACAGGTGAAAACTGAGGCTTTCATTTTTACCTGAAGCACTGTCCTGAAATGAACTCTAGAATCTCCCAATGGTTTATGTCAAGAAATTTCACCTGCCAACTGTTTTACTTAGGGCTTTTAGAGGCTGAACAAGCTGGGGCTGTTTTCCCTGGAGCGTCGGAGGCTGAGGGGTGACCTAAGAGAGGTTTACAAAATTATTAGGGGCATGGATAGGATAAATAGACAAAGTCTTTTCCCTGGAGTTGGGGAGTCCAGAACTAGAGGGTATAGGTTTAGGGTGAGAGGGGAAAGATATAAAAGAGACCTAAGGGGCAACGTTTTCACGCAGAGGGTGGTACGTGTATGGAATGAGCTGCCAGAGGATGGGGTGGAGGCTGGTACAATTGCAACATTTAAGAGGCATTTGAATGGGTATATGAATAGGAAGGGTTTGGAGGGATATGGGCTGGGTGCCAGCAGGTGGGACTAGATTGGGTTGGGATATCTGGCAGGCATGGACGGGTTGGACCGAAGGGTCTGTTTCCATGCTGTACATCTCTATGACTCTATGACTTTAGTATTACAGAATCATAGAGTTATACAGCTCAAAAATAGGCCCTTAGGGGTCCAGATTTCCTATACTTATCAAGTCCCATTTGCCAGCACTTGGCCCATATCCCTCTAAATCCTTTCTCTTCATGTACCCTTCCATATGCCTTTTAAATGTTTTAACTGTACCAGCCTCCTCCACCACTTCCTCTGGCAGCTCATTCCATACATGCGCCACCATCTGTGTGAAAAAATTGCCCCTCAGGCCTTTTTTAAATCTTTACCCTCTCACCTTTAAACCTATGCCCTCTAGTTCTGGACTCCCCAGCTTGGAGAAAAGACCTTGTCTATTTACCCTATCCATGCCCCTCATGATTTTATAAAACACTATAAGGTCACCCCTCAGCCTCTGCCTCACAGACCCTCCACCCGCTTTTGTGGGGAATAATCTGTTTCTAACCAGCTAGTTCCCGTTCCTGTTCTCAACACATCCCACTCTTGTCCAGTGTGAACCAGGGCACTGTCAAGAGTCGACTCTGTTGCCCTTTTAAAGAGGTAAGAATGTGGCCGGAAGCTTTTGTTTACTCCCTCTTGTCATTGCTCTGCTGTTTCAAGTCGAGCCGGTGTCATTGAATGAGAGCGGAGCAAGTCATTGTATCGCCCGCAGAAGAGGAGCGACTTACTCAAGTGACAGAGCAAGCCAAGGTATGTTAGCGTTCGGTGTATGTTGGTGCAACCACTAACATCTGTGCTGTAGTCAAACGTTATGCTACAGTGCTGTAAGCAATCGCTGGGGGTGGCAAGCTGAGGTTACCTGAGGCTGCACTGAAGCTGACTATAAAATCAACCAGCTGACCAAAGATGTATTTTTGAGATTTCAAATTTGGAACCAGAATTTCGGCTTGAATGTTGTTTAGGAATTAAATTCCTTCCTCATGGACTGAGACAGACGTTCCCAAACGTAAAACAGAGGCAGTTCGTTGTTGTAGGAGCGAGTGACATTTTTATTTATAAAGAGAAATTGTCATTGAAATTTGGTTGATTGGTTCCCGCTCCCCCCCCCCCAAAAAAATATAGTTTTATTTACAAAGAGGAGAACTATTGAGCTGAAATAGTCGCACCAGTTAAAGTGATTGCTTTGTGTGAGAGAGGGAGACCAGTCACTCTTTTCAGTTCTTGATATACTGAATCAGTATTGAACTTCCGTGAATTAATTGGAAGTGAAATAATCGACCCGTCTGCAGATTTCTTCAATTTAATTATCGAATGAAATTGGCAAATGGTTTCGCTTCCCTAGTCCCACTCCCCAGGATTGAGCATCCTGACGGAAAGTTACACTGGTAGTTGCTGACTAATGTGATGTGTTGTAACAGAATTGTTGCAAAACTGAAAGAGGCCATTCGACCCATCGTGTCTCAGAAGGAAAACGAAACAAAATGTACAGGGGATTTTTCGGGGTTTTGTTTTGTTGCCAACTTGCATTTGAATCCTGTACGTTCATCTGTATTGGATCTTCAAATATTAATTGTGTTGAAATGTAGCAACACCGATTTGTAACTGTTCACAATATAGTGGTCAACTCTGGTTGGATGCATCTGAATTATTGAATGGTTGCTGATCAGAAATAGGCCGTGCAGCCCTTAGGATCTCTGACAGCTCTCTGTGTTACACCCGAAACTTTGACTTCTCCACTTCCTGATGCTGCCTGGCTTGCTGTGTTCTTCCAGCCTCCTGCCTGTCTACCTTGGATTCCAGCATCTGAAGTTTATTTGTCTCTGTAGGATCGAGACAGCTGGTCCCTTTCCTGCAGCCCTGGGAACATCCTCTCAGGATTACTGTTAAATTGCCTTTTGAAAACCATGGTTGAATTCTCCTCATACCCCCAGACAGTATGTTTCTGATCCTTGCAGGCTTTTTAAAAAGAAAAGCCGTTCTTTATTTTGACAAAACAGCTGGCTGGGTTATACTCGAAGATTTGTATTCACCTAGCGCTTATACCCCCCCCAACCCCGCCAGCACAATCAAAAGCACTGTGACCTTTCATGATCCCAGACCACACCACCAAATTTATGTTATGATCTGATGAGGAACTATAACTTCTTTTTTAAAGTTGACAAAGTTTCAGATCCCAGGTACTTCCCAGAGAATAATTCCATAAGATTCTATGATTTTAAACAAACTTCATTATACAACACTATGCACATAAAAAAAACTATACTCTAACATTCAGAATTAATGGGAGGCAAATATGGGTAACAAATTATGATTGTTTGCCCCCACAGAGTACATCAAATAGCAGAAGCGATCATGACACATCCAACAGATTTCTCAAGTATCCCACCCCCCCAAACACAAAGCTTGATGACACAATGGGTCATCAAATTTCTTTTTAAAAATCACAAGTGATTTCAATTCTTCACTTTTGACAATCTGGTCTGGAAACTGACTTAAAAGCAGTTCCATCATGAACAGTCTTGCTGACTGATTATGTTTTGGTTGTCCACCTTTCCTTTGAAGGGTCTGTACTAATCTGGATCACAAACAGCAATCCAGCACAGCATTTGCTCACAGGCACAGGTCCAGCTTTTCACCAACGCCTAGCTTCACCAGCTAGCACTGCCTGTGTGTATCCTCTGTCATTTTAATTCTCTGTTCTCCCTCCAACTTTGACCACTCTTTCCCCAGCCTCCTAAATGGTTCTACTGAAGCTCAAGGAATCTCACATTCTTGTTTTACAGAAGAGGAGGTGGAGGTAAATAATGTCAGATCATGATCGCTGTCCCATTGCTTTGGACAGCAAGGTGGTAATTCTGATTTCTGTTTACACCTTCTCATTTTCCTTTTGGCTTGATTATTACCATCTTATTTTGCCTCATGCCTTTATCTCTTTTGTTATTTCCTCCTAGCAACCTGTCGCTCTCCTTTTGTGCTTTCCTCACTACCCTGTACTTACTTAAAACCTGTTATTTCTCAAAACTTCCTAGGTCTGATTAAAGGTCATGGTCTGAAACATTGGCTGTCTTTCTCTCTGCGCAACAACTTCTAGATGACCTGCTGTGTATTTTCAGCATTTTCAGTTTTAATTTCAGATTTTAAGCATTTGCAAGATTTTACTTTCGGTTTAAAAGCAAGATAATCCAGCGGTAAGTAAAACCATGGGGCTTCCCAAGTTCATCTTTTTATCCATTGAGCCCCTCACTCCTGCACATTGTTATGTCAGTGGGTACTACATGAATGCAACTTTCCTCCTTCCTTTCATCAGAAAGTCGAGGTCAGTTAAGTTTCACATTTAGTAGAATCTACCTTTTATTTTCCTCAGACCTACAGACCATGGATCCAGATGAAAGTTCCACAGAGATTGATGAAGGCCTCTACTCCAGGCAATTGTAAGTATATTTGGAAGGATAGCAAATTGCTGTGGTCAAAAGAAACTCACTGACCGAAAGGAGAGGGTGGATAGAGGTGAGGAAGATAAGTCAAATAGACAGAGAAGACTGATCTCATGAGTGTTGTTACTTTATAACTGTTTGATGTCACCAATAGATTCCAGTTAGGACAGGCAGTTTTTAGTGACTAAGTTATGTTCTGGCCTGTTACCTGTAGGATTCTGAAACACAATTCAAGGGATAAAGGAAAATCTTCTATATTCAAAAAAGAATGTGTAACTTGTTACCACAAGGAGTTGTGGAGGCCAATAGTGTAGATACATCTAATGGAAAGTTAGGAAAGCATATAATGAAGAAGATGGATTTTGAAGAGTTAGATATGGAAAGAGAAGAGGAATTTTTCATGGATGTATGCATTGTAGTAAATTGGCAGGACCAATGGCCTATTTCTATTCTTTTTGCCATACATAAATCAGCCTCTTCTAATTCAGAGAGCTGACGCTTAGTCACTCGGTAGTTTAGTTTAACACTCAAGAATGCCACATCTCCCAGGATTTCTTTTTTATGGAATTCTACAGTGTGGAAACAGGCCCTTTGGCCCAACAGGTCCATACCGAACCTCCGAAGAGTATCTCGCCCAAACCCATCACTCTACATTTACCCCTGACTAATGTACCTAACCTACAATCCCTGAACACTGTGGGCAATTTAGCATGGCCAATTCACCTAACCTGCACGTCTTTGGATTGTGAGAGGAAACCAGAGCACCCAGAGGAAACCCAAGCAGACACAGGGAGAATGTGCAAATTCCACACAATCACCTGAGGCTGGAATCAAAAACCTGGGTCCCCAGTTCCTGGTGCTGTGAGGCAGCAGTGCTAACCACTGAGCCATCCTGCTGATTTTTTTATAGGTGCTTTGGGGATGGCATTCTGTGACTTTGTTCTTTTACCATGGAGACCATAAACAAATAGCCGAGGATGGTCTTTTACTAACGGGTTTGAAAAAGCAACAATCACATCCGAAATAGAGGACAACAAGTTTTGAGAAGATTTGTAGCTCAGGTTGAGGTTCTGGATGTAGGTTTGCTCACTGAGCTGGAAGGTTCGTTTTCAGATGTTTCATCACCATAGTAGGTTACATCTTCATTGAGCC
Organism: Chiloscyllium punctatum; assembly: GCF_047496795.1. Taxonomy (NCBI): domain Eukaryota; kingdom Metazoa; phylum Chordata; class Chondrichthyes; order Orectolobiformes; family Hemiscylliidae; genus Chiloscyllium; species Chiloscyllium punctatum. The sequence continues at coordinate 15,113,529 of NC_092750.1, read as the reverse complement.
TCCGGATGAAGCACTGGTGGCATGGCCTGCTTTCTATTTGTTTTTAGGTTTCCTTGGATTGGTGATGTCATTTCCTTTGGCGACGTCATTCACTGTAGTGATGTCATTTCCTATTCTTTTTCTCAGGGGGTGGTAAATGGGATCCAAGTCAATGTGTTTGTTGATAGACTTCCAGTTGAAATGCCATGCTTCTAGGAATTCTTGTGCGTATCTCTGTTTGGCTTGTCCTAGGATGGGTGTGTTATCCCAGTCGAAATGGTGTCCTTCCTCATCTATATGTAAGGATATTAGTGAGAGAGGGTCATGTCTTTTTGCGGTTAGATGATGTTCATATATCCTGGTGGCTAGTTTTCTGCCTGTTTGTCCAATGTAGTGTTTATTACAGTTCTTGCAAGGTATTTTGTAAATGATATTAGTTTTGCTTGTTGTTTTGCTAACCACATAGATCCAATAGAGAGGACAAATTAGGAGGCAGTCCAGAGTAAAGTCAGAGTTCCTGTATCAAAAGTGTGGTGCTGGAAAAGAGGACAGGAAATAGAGACAGTAGATGAGGTGTTTGGAGGTGCAGGAAAATCTCTGCCAGATGTGGAAGGACCCCTCATCTGTTGCTCCTGATATGGTCTCATCTACATTTGTAGAGACAAGACATCAACATGCGGAATGTTTCAGACAACATCTCTGGGACACACACACACCAAACAACCCCACTGCCCTGTGTCTGAAAACTTCAACTTTCCCCCCCATTCCGCCAAGGACATGCAAGTCCTGGGCCACCTCCACCAGCAAATCCTAGCCACCCGACGATTGAAGAAAGAATAACTCACCTTCCGCCTTGGGACTCTTCAGCCACACTGATCAATGTCAATTTCACCAGTTTCCTCATCTCCGCTCCCCCTACCTTATCCCAGATTCAACCCTCCAAACTCGGCCCCGCCTTCTTGAATTGCCCTACCTGTCCCTCTTCCTTCCCATCTATTCACTCCACACACTGCCCCGACCTATCACCATCACCCCCCCCCACCTTCATCCACTTATCGCATTCTCGGCTACCCCCTCCACCCCACCCTCAGCCCCCTAGGTACCCCCCCCATTCCTGATGAAGAGCTTATGCTCGACACATCGACTCTCCTGCTCCTTGGATGCTGCCTGACCGGCTGTGCTTTTCCAGCATCACACTTTTCGACTCTGAACTCCAGCATCTGCAGTCCTCACTTTCTCGGAGTTCCTGTGGTGAAATAAATATAAATACAGTAAGGGTGGGGTCGATTTTGTTTTGGCTTTGTCCAGGCAGCAGGCAAGGACAGCGAGAAAACTCATTTGAAAGTTCAAGGATGGAAGGACTTGCAGTGAAGATGAGGCTCCAGAAACGTGGTTTCAGGGCAGAATAAAATATGGAGATAACCATTAGGGATAGAAGCTGCAGAGAAATATACCTCAGTCTAGGTGAGCAGATCTCTGGGCAGGACTGGGCTAGGGTTGGATTTTAGAAACCCAGTGGGAGCAGTAGACCAGTCAACTGCTCACAAATAACAACAACAATGGGGGGAGGTATCTAAGTAATAAGCAGCAGCTAAGAGATGCAGTGGCTGAGTCCTTATGGTATAGAAATACAGACATTATTGTCCAGATCTAAGTTTGAGCATTTGGATGATGAGTTTTCAGAAGGTCTGAACTCACTGAGGAACGCATAACGCAAGTGGTTGGGACTTTTACAGTGGGGATTTAAACTCACTGTTAACTAGTAAAAAGGGCTAAATTGTACCCAAGTATGGAACCATGGAGTGTAAACTCTGGAAGAGTGTATCTAGTAAGAAAGAAAGAAACCTATATCTTAAGATAGTTCTTGACCTTGCTGTCTCATTGACCAGTCTGTCCTGAACCCCAACTCTCAGGATGTTGCATGATAAACCACACATGAAAAGTGTGGAGACTTTTATGAAGCACTCTACTCAACAGTCATAGGTGGCTTTTGCCCGAAATGTCGATTTTCCTGCTCCCCGGATGCTGCCTGACCGGCTGTGCTTTTCCAGCGTCACTCTAATCTCGACTCTGGTTCCCAGCATCTGCAGTCCTCATAGGTGGCAAGTGAGCATGAGAGGCAACCCTCTATTCCGTAAATTTGAATTGGGGACCTACCCACTATAACAGGAAGACTGACTGACCATTGCTCACTTTTTGCTTCGAGGAGAATTGCCATTTGGTGGCCCATTAATCATTGTCACCTCAGATAGATCAGAGGTCACTCATCGGCAAAGCCTGCTCCTGTGATTGGTCTCCCGGTCGCAAAGCTGATAGTGGGAAGATTGGATAAAGGTGTACAAGATTATGACAGGTTTAGAAATGGTAGACATAGACGAGCAGTTCATATTCATTATTTGTATAAAGACAAAATGACAAAGAGTTTAAGGTTTCAGGTAAGAAATACACGGGAATTTGAGGAAGCACCATGACTGGTAATGACCTGGAGTTCACTGCCTGTATGGCAGCAGAGATTTAAAAGGACCTAAGGGGCAATTTCTTCACGCTTAGGGCGATATGGGCCAAATGCCGGTAAATGAGACTGGATTAATTTCAGATAACTGGTTTGCATGATTGAGTTGGACCAAAGGGTCTCTTTCTGTTCTGTACATGCTCTATAAATGGCCATTCTTTTGGTGCAGTTATAAACCTGAATCATCTGCCCCACTAAACATATTCCCGAACCAGTGGAGTTGTAAGTAGTGCATAAATGATACATGCTGCATCAATTTTTAAAAATTTCCCAATGTTGGAAATTTAAAATGAAAATGCATGAAAAATGCAACAGATCAGTCAGATCAACAAAATGATATTAAGCCATGGATTTCTGGCAATCCTCTTTAACTGCACGATGTATTTTTAAAATGTACATGGATAAAACCTTTTGATTCATGTTCTCTATCGAGTTTGAATCATCGAATTTGCTTTGCACTTCCATCGTCTTTCTTTGACCTGATGGAGTTTGACGGATCCTGTTTTCAAAATGGGTATTTAAGAACTTCTTTGTTTTTAGCAAATGGAGATTTAATTTTATTGTGGTGTGATACTTTTGGATTCGTTGCATTGACTACTGCTGCTAGCGGTTTATTCCCATTTATATATCAAATGCTTAAGACATCAGAATACATCCGAAACCTGAACAGACATTTGCTGACTAAGGATAGAACAGAGACACTGCTATCAATGTGTCAGGATTAACTCCATACAGAATGCATGGGACAAGATACTGATTGTGACTGTTCTGAAACGTTTGTGATGTTGTGTCCTTTGTTATCCTATCCCTTGGTGAACACATGACCTGCGTCATAGTTTCAGCATTTGCCACGGTTCAATGTTAGTGTTTTTGATTCTGATTTAAGGCACCACGGATTTAAGTCTGACGACAGAGACTTGAACACATAGTTGAGGTAGACACTACACTACATTTCTGAGGGAGTGTTGCACTGTCATCAGAAGTGGTGACACCCAGTTTTGGGTTCTGTCAGGGCCACTCAGCTCTTGAACTCATGACAGCCTTGTTCACAACATTTTGAAGGCATCTGGATGGGTATATGAATAGGACAGGTTTAGGGTGATGTGGGCCAAACGCTGGCAAATGAGACTGGATTAATTTAAGTTATCTGGTTGGCATGGATGAGTTGGACCAAATGGTCTGATTCCATGCTGTACATGCTCTATGAATGGCCACTTTTTTGGTGCATTTATAAACCTGATTCCATCTGCATTTCTGAGGGAGTGTTGCACTGCCATAGGAGTCAGATGAGAGATAAGATGGTAAGCCAAGGCCCATGCATCCGGAACATTATGTGGAGTTGTTTCAAAGAAGAACAGTGTATCTCTCCCAATTGTTCTGGCCAACTTTGCTGAACCAGATTGTTTTGTCAATTATCCTTGATAAAATTCTCATTCTTTCTGACATTGGAGAACAGTATAAAGCCTTGACATCTCAACTGGGGGTATCAAATAAATCTCTAAATTTTATGTCTCTTTTAATGGTCAAGATCAAATCTCCATGAACTTTGTATAGATATTAGAAATTTAAAAGTATATTCGGGCAAATAATATAATTTCTAATAAGTCAAATTGACTTACTGCAAAAAGGGTGAAGAAAGGGAAAAAAGTGAGGGTGAGAACAAAACTGGCAAAAGTAGAATTTATTAGTAAAACATTCGGTGGTTGAAATCTAATTCCCATTATGTGTGAGTTTGCCTTATACATATTAAAAGATGGCTTCAGAAAATTCCTGAAATCTTTTGTAATGCCAAGTATTGCGAAACTAAACAACATGAGTGTAGCAATAGTTGAAACTGTCTTTCACTTCACTCTAAAGTATAATTCGTTCAACTTCAAGAATTTATACTGAACAAGGGACAACCCCAGAAATCTAATGGCAAATAAAATTTTGTTATGGCTCCCTACACTAAATTCTGAAGAAGTATTGATGTGTAAAATATTTTAGGACAACTTGAGATGGTGGAGTTTTTGTTTTAAACGTGCATTCTTTCCTTATCTGAAATTACTCATTGTCTCCAAAGTTCAGACAGATTTATCTAGTAACCAATTAAGTTGGTTTCAACATTCAACAATCTGTGGTGCTCTGGACTTGTCAATTATTAAACCAACACAGAATGCTAAACCTACCTCTTCATTTCATTGCTCCAGCTCACATGCCTTCTAATTACTATAGGAATCTCATAGTGTTGTATCATTTAATATCTTTCCATTGTCTCACTGAGCATACTCCACAGAAAATTAGAGTCAGGTAGAGGCCACGCATTTCCTAACAGCACTCACTGCAATGTGCACAACAGTATCAGGCAGATACATGGTTAAATGTTAAAATCCAAATGGGCAGCTGAGCCATTGGTTTCACAGAACCTTGCCATCTGCCTCACCATTGAATGCCATTAAATAAAGCATCCAAAGTACTACCAAGGAATGTTATCTCCTATTTCTCTAGATGTCTGGTTTAAATTGGAAACAATGCTTGGTAGTTAATTGTCAGTTATCATCAACTGGTGCATTCTTTATAGCAACAACTGACCAATCACATTCTACTTGCTGAACCATCAGCACTCTCCTCTTGTACAGCATAAATGTTGTTTTCCCTTTAGCTTTTTTTGTTTGCAAATTATATTGATGTATGCAAGACAAAAAGCATCCCTAAACTGTCTTTTCTCAGCAATACTCAAGTGTTGTAGTACCAATTAATTAATTGAAATGTTCTTTTAAATTTAAAATTAAGCTCTTTCGTAACATCTTCTATTGTTTCTATTTTTTTTGCTCTCCTCTCTCTTAATCTAATCCTCCTTTCCCTTTGTCTGTCTGTATATGCTTGATTTGACAATGCTAATTCTTATTTGTTCATCACTCCTGTTTAAGAGTATGACTAAATGTGTCTCCAGTCTTTCACAAACATTGCTGACCTTAAACTAAACTGCTCTCATAAATGGTGTAGCAAGCCACAGAAGTGTTCCAGAAACTATTGTTAAGTACAGCAAGGTGACTCACCAACACCTCCTTAAGGCTCGTAAAAGCAGGTCTTGCTAACAATACTCACATTCCAAAAGTGAATTAATAGAAAAAAAGATTTCCAAAACTGCACTTAATTGTGGCCAATCCATTATATGGGTTGGGGCAGCTTTACACAAGATAAGACAGTGGCTCAGTAGTTTGGACTGCTGTCTCACAGCACCAGGGAACCAAGTTCCATTCTACTCTTGGGCAAATGTCTGTGTGGAGTTTGCACATTTTCCCCATCTCTGAATGGGTTTCCTCCAGATGCTCTGGTTTCCACATCTGGTCCAAAGATGTGCAGGTTAGGTGAATTGGCCATGCAAACATTGTCCATAGTATCCAGAGATGTGTATGCAAGGAGCTTTAGCAAGGGTATAGTGTAGGGGGGTGGGATTGGTTGAGATGCTGATCGGAGGTTTGATTTGGACTCAATGGGCTAAATGGCCTGCTTCCACACTGTAGGGCATCTGTGTATAAATCTATTATAACCTGCACCCAACGTCCCTAACAACTTTCAGAAAAGCCTTTGTTCATTGCTGTATCTATCTGCATTCCCATTTCAACAGAATTATGCATCCACCTATTCCTTGGTACTATCAAATCTCTCTAGTCAATTTAATCTCAAAGGCTTCACAGGATTCTTCTCTCTGCAGGTGATTAGGTGGTTTCAGAGTGAAGAGATTCTAGGGTACATAGGCAAGATGCTTCTCTGCACCTCTACACAGACCCAATTTCAAAAGTGCTGATTATGTAAGTTGTTTAAAGTTTCCTGTGATGAGAATCTACAAGAGGACAAATGCTGGCCAGTCAGTGACACCCATGTCCTGAAAGTGAATAAAGATAAATTAGCATGCAGCTACAACAAATAATTAGGGAGCTAACGGAATGTTGAAATTTGTTGCAAGGGGAATGGACTATGTAAGAATATTGTACTGCATCTGTACGGGGCCTTAATGAGATCACACTTTGCTTGGCTAGCTCAGTAAGAGCTGCTGCTTATGATGATGGTTGCTCCCACCATCCTGTTTAACTCTAGGAATCTAGGTCTGTTGTGTCTAACCTGATAGAGGAAGGTGACTTCCTGCTTTGTCACAGAACAATCTACTTTTGTTAGCAAGTTATATTCATGCATATCAGCAACTGGTTGCGGGTTACATTGATATAATAGACATTAGATTACCTACAGTGTGGAAACAGGCCATTCGACCCAACAAGTCCACACCGACCCTCTGAAGAGTTACCCACCCAGACCCCGACTAATGTATTGTTAAAGAGACTTTAAGGAACATCAGATATTCAGTCCCACAAGTCCATCATGTTATCATAATGGGTAGTGCTCACGGTCTTCCTCAACATTAGCCCTTTCAGAACCTTTCCAGTACCATATACACACATCTGGAGTACTGTGTATGGTTTTAGTCTCCTTATTTGAAAAAATACTTTTTTTTATATAGAATCCCTACAGTGTGGAAACAGGCCCTTCAGCCCAACAAGTCCACACCGACCCTCCAAAGACCAACCTACCCACACCCATTCCTCTATCCTATATTCACCCCTGACTAATACACCTAAACTACACATCCCTGAACACTATGGGCAATTTAGCGTGGTCAATTCATCAAACCTGCACATCTTTGGACTGTGGGAGGAAACCAGAACACCTAGAGGAAACCTACACAGACACAGGGAGAACATGCAAACTCCACAAAGACAGTTTCCCAAGGCTGTAATCGAACTCAAGTCCCTGGCATTGTGAGGCAACAGTGCTAACCACTGAACCACCATGCCATGTTTGAAAAGGGCAAGATCATGGGAGCATTCCTGGGTTGAAGCACTTGGCTCATGAGGCAAGGTTGAACAGGTTGGGCCTGTATCCATTGGTACCAGGAGGATGATACTTCCTGTGTAGAAGAATAATACTAAGTTTCAGAATAAGATGAAGGCAAAAAGAAATTTGTTTTCTCTCCCATTGTTATTGCGTGGAATTCCCTTCCCCAGAAGGTTGTGGCGGCTGGTTTATTCAATTTATTCAAGGCTGAATTAGATTTTTTGGTAACAAAGGGAGCCCACGGCAAGTAGTGGAGTTGAGACCACAGTCAGATCAGCCATGATCTATTGGATGGCAGAACAGCTTCAAAAGACCATATAGCCTACTCTTACACATAAGGCCTAGGCACCTAACCAATTTGGTTTTGAATCTCTCCTGTAGATATGTGCTAGGCTATGATGCCATGAAACGGATGAAGACTTCGAGTGTGTTGGTCTCTGGGATGCGAGGACTTGGTGTGGAGATAGCCAAGAACATTATTCTTGGGGGAGTGAAACAGTTGACAGTTCACGATGAAGGGAAAGCAGAATGGAATGATCTCTCTTCTCAGGTATGGCCGTCATTCCCTTACAACTGACCAGATTCACAAAACCATGCAGACTGACTTGCCACTGACTACAGATGTGCAGTCAACATACTAGAGCAAAATAAGTAACTCCTCCATCTTTTTTCTTCCCTCCAGTCTAGCTAAAATGCTTGGTAGGGGTTTGAAGATAAGTGGGGGGGAAGTAAATTATGCTTTTATTTGTAATTTGATGCCTGAAAGAATGCTGAAGTACATTCTATAATAACTTTAAAAATGGAATTTGATATACACTCAAAGGAAATATTTGCAAGACTCTAAGGCATGATGGCTCAGTGGTTAGCACTGCTGCCTCACAGTGCTAGGGTCCAGAGTTCAATTCCAACCTTGGGCATCTGTCTGTGTAGATTGCACATTGTCCCCATGTCTGATTTCCTCTTACAATCCAAAGATGTGCATTAGGTGGATTGGCTGTGGGAAATGCAGAGTTATGTGATAGAAATGGATGCTCTTAAGAGGATTTGTGCAGACTTAATGGGGTGAATGGCCTCCTTATGCACTGTATGGATTCTAAATGGAACAAATTGGTGGTTCTCTGAAGAAGCCAACACAAGCCATGGGAAGGCAATGGCTGAGTGGGATTATCATTGGTCGATGAATCCAGGGACCCAGCTAATACTCTGGGAACCTGGGTTCAAAACCTCCCATGGAAGTTGAATTCAATGAAAATCTGGAATTAAGAGTCTAGTGGTGGCCATGAATCTGTTGTTGATTGGAAAAACCCATCTGGTTCACTAATCTTCACCTCCTTACCTGGTCTGGTCTACATGTGACTCCAGACCCACAGCAATGTGGTTGGCTCTGAACTGCCCTCTGGGCAATTAGGGATGGGCAATAAATACTGACCCAGCCAGCGACACCCTCCTGCTGTAAGTGAATGGAAAAAAAGCATTACTACCCACCTGGTTAACAAATCTGTAAGTATCAAAGTATATCCACTAATATATCCAATAAAGAATTCAGGAGAACTTGTCTTTCTTTGACATTGGTGAGAATGTTACTCCAGCTGGCAGGTCAAATATTTCAGATGACTAGCACAAATGAATTAAGGGGGAAGCTGGTTAATAACATTGAGAAGAAAGAAATGGCATAAACTTCACCTTTTTTTCCGCAATACTCAAACACAGTACAAACAACTAACCGAAATAACTCCGTTCTGAGCAAAGGTCACTGGACCTGAAATGTTAACTCTGATTTCTCTCCTCAGATGCTGCCAGACCTGCTGATCTCTTCCAGCAGTTTCTGTTTTTGTTTCTGATTTCCAGTGTCCGCAGTTCTTTCGGCTTCTATTCTGACACTGTGTACAAATGTTTTTGTACACAAAGTGGTAGTGGCTCTACCTCTGAGCCAGGAAGCCTGGGGTCAAGTCCTGCTTTGCTCCAGAGTGTCATAAACGGGTTGATGAGAAAATATCTAATTCCCTGAGTTTCTGTCTCCTGTTTACAGTTTTACCTGACGGTAGATGATATCCAGAAGAACAGGGCAAAGGCATCTGAGCAGAGGCTGGCAGAACTGAATAGTTATGTTCCTGTGTCCTCATACACTGGGAAACTAACAGAGCACTTCTTGCAGCAATTCCAGGTAAAGTACAAGAAAGAACATTTTCTTTAATCTGTTTGTAGGTTGAAGTAAACATATTAAGACCTTTTTTTTAAAATGATATCTGGAATCCATAAAATCCCTACAGTGTGGAAATAGGCCCTTCAGCCCAACAAGTCCACACCAACCCTCCAAAGAGCATCCCACCTCAACTCATCCCCCTACCCTATCCGTGTAATTCTGCCCACGGTGAATCCGTGTAATTCACCCCTGTTCCCGGTTCTGGGTCAGACCACACCATGAAAAAATTCCCTTAAAATCTTGGCTTGGGAATTCTAGTGTCTTCTGAAATTTGTTTTATTTCTCCTAAAATAAAGGCTCACCAGACTCAAAAGTTTAACTCAGTTCTCTCTCTCCACGATGCTGCCAGAGCTGCTGAGTTTTCTGCATCAATTTCTGCTTCTGTTTCTAACATTTTTCTCCATTAGTTAGCTTCATGGTTGTACAGTCAACCTGGAGGCCATTCTGTCTGTAATATATCTTGGTGTTGAACCATATAGCATTGAGGATCTCTCTGGTCACACAACCACCCACCCCTGGCAGGAACATTGGGTCCTGAAAGTGTTAAAATATGCCAGGTAGCCCCCAGGAGGTGAGGGTTTGGTTTTGCCCCTCAGTTGTGCACACAATTGACTGAAGTATTTTCATTGTCTGTCAGGCACTTTTGGATGCCCAATGGTCTTAGAAGGCACTATACAAATGCAAGATTTTATTTTCTCTGATACTTACTTACTCGTCAACGGTTTTACAAATAGAACACATAGAACACAATAATCGTTTTGTATATTGTTGAAATAAAGAGACTCTCCTGCCCAACCGGCTGTGCTTTTCCAGCCCCACACTTTTTGACTCTGATCTCCAGCATCTACAGTCCTCACTTTCTCCTTATCCCCTGTGTCTAAAATGTTTAAAATTCTCCTCCTTAGGTGGTTGTGCTGACCGATTCAACACTGGAGGAACAGCAGCGGATTGGGGAATTTTGTCATAATCAGAACATCAAGTTTATCGTGGCGGATACCAAAGGCTTATTTGGGTAAGGGCACCCAACTGTTTTGTAAATATTGAATGGATGATAACGGAGCTTGAATCCTTGACATCTCCACATGCTCCAGAGGGAAGCTGTAAGAGTAAAGGTCCTTCTAGTTTATTTGCTTGTGTGTTTTTTTGTCAGCAATGGCTGAGCTAGTAGCACACTTGTTTCTGAATTTCTGAGTTCAAATCCCAAACCACGGCTTCAGCACAAAAATTCAAATGGGTATGTGACTGCATTATTGAGGGACACCATAAACAGATGCACTGTGTCTCACTGGGAAAATGGAAAGTTATACCAGCACTATTTTGAAGAAAAGCAAGGGATTAATTCCCCAGTTTTTTGGCCAATGTTTATCCATCAGCTGACATAATACAAAGGGTGCATCATCTGGTTGTTATCATCTTGCTGTTTGTGGGAATTGTTGAGTGCGAACTAGTAGCCATATTCCCTATGTTACAAAATTGACTGTACTTCAACAGTGTTTCGTTGGATTTACATCATTTTGAGTCATCTAGTGGCTGTGAAAGGTGCTATATAAATGCAAGTCTGTCTTTTCTTTGGGATAGGGGTGTCACTGGCCATGACTTATTCTGGTTGCAAGCCACTCAGTTGAAGCAAAGCATTTCCCAATGGCGAGTGTTTTGATACAGCTACTGGGGAGTGGTTGGATACAAGTGGATAATCGTTTTGAATATTGCAAGGCAAGTCCAAGGGCAGAGCTGAAAATGTGTTGCTGGAAAAGCGCAGCAGGTCAGGCAGCATCCAAGGAACAGGAGAATCGACGTTTCGGTTCTCCTCGAAGTCCAAGGGCAGTCAACTACGTTACCAAATCTTGAGAAGATTTCTAGCTCAGGTTGAGGTTCTGGAAGTAAGTTTGCTCACTAAGCTGGAAGGTTCATTTTCAGACGTTTTTAGATTAGATTAGATTAGATTACTTACAGTGTGGAAACAGGCCCTTCGGCCCAACAAGTCCACACCACCCCGCAGAAGCGAAACCCACCCATACATCTACATCGACATCTACCCCTTACCTAACACTACAGGCAATTTAGCATAGCCAATTCACCTGGCCTGCACATTTTTGGACTGTGGGAGGAAACCGGAGCACCCGGAGGAAACCCACGCAGACACGGGGAGAACGTGCAAACTCCACACATTCCGTCGCCTGAGGCGGGAATTGAACCCGGGTCTCCGGCGCTGTGAGGCAACAGTGCTAACCACTGTGCCACCGTGCCGCCCATCGCCATCATTTCGTCATCATACGCGGTAACATCATCAGTGAGCCACCGGTGAAGCATTGGTGTTAGTGACCCACTTTCTATTTGTGTTTAGGTTTCCTTGGGTTGGTGACATCATTTCCTCTAGTGATGACTTCAGTCTCACCAATGGCCTTCTACCACAATCTGAGGGTATTTTTATTCACTCATGGGACATGGGCATTGCTGACGGAGCTAGCATTTATTGCCTGTCCTAATTGCCCTTCAGAAAATGGTGGTGAAATGCCTTCTTAAATAGTCCATGTGCTATAGGTAGACCCACAGGTCATGAGGGAGGGAGTTTGAGGATTTTGACCCAGTGACATAGAACATTACAACACAGTAAAGGCCGTTTGGCCCTCAATGTTGCGCCGAACTGTGAAACCAATCTGAAGTCCCATCTATCCTACACTATTCCCTTTTCATCCATATGTCTATCCAATGACCGTTTAAACGTGCTTAAAGTTAGCAAGTCTATTATGGTTGCAAGCAGTGCGTTCCAAACCCTACTGCTCTCCTGAGTAAAGAAACTACCTCTGACATCTGTCCTATATCTATCACCCTCAATTTAAAGCTATGTCCCCTCGTGATAGTCATCACCATCCAAGGAAAAAGGCTTTCACTGTCCACCCTATATAACCTTCTGATTATCTTATATGTCTCAATTAAGTCACCTCTCAACCCTTTTCTCTCGAACGAAAACAGCCTCAAGTCCCTCAGCCTTTCTTCCTAAGACCTTCCCTCCATACCAGGCAACATCCAAGTAAATCTCCTCTGCACCCTTTCCAAAGCTTCCACATCCTTCCTTTAATTCTGTGACCAGAATTGTACACAATACTCCAAGTGCGGCCACACCAGAATTTGGTTGACACCGAAGGATAGGTGGTCTATTTCCAAATGTGGAAGGTGAATGGCTTGAGGGCGTTGCCATTGTTTCTGCTGTTCTTGTCCTTCTAGACAGAAATAATTGTGAGTTTGGGAGGTGATCCCTACTGAATTGAGTTGAATTGGGATTGATTTGAATTAGCTTTACTGTCACTTGTATTTAAATGTGTACAGTGAAAAGTTTTTAAGTCACCACTTGCAAGCCAATGTATGTACAGAGTACCTAGGTACAATCCTTAGTTACAGAATAGAGAAATGAAGAAAAAAAAGTTACATTACAGCTATGTACAGTATGGTCATAAGTCAGAAAAATCAAGAAGTCAAAAAGACAAACATCTCAGGAATCTTGGTGAATCTTTGTCGTGCAATGTTGCTACTGTGCTAGTTGTAGAGGGAGTGGATGTAGTGCCAATAAAACAGGCTGCTTGCTATAAGCATTTTTGGTAGTGTCTGGTCCAGCACTTGTAAAGAACCTGATCCGAAATCATTTCAGCTTTCCTAAAGTCATTTGGACTTAACCTTGGGTTTCAGTAATGTAGGCTATTCAGTTTCTTAGTCATTATAATTTCTTTAATATTTAGTTTTGTTTCAACAGTACCTTCCAAATCTATGACTTTCATCTAGAAGGACAAGGGTAAAGGATTGGAGGTGCCAGTGTTGGATGGACTTCCAATTCAACCTGTTGGACTATAACCTGATGTTGAAGGGTAACAGATACATAGAAACAATGATCACCTTCCTTGCGAAACTACATTCCATCTGACTTTGAAATGTATCGCCCCTCTTTTATTGTTACTGGGTCAAAATCCTGGGACTTCCTCCATAACAGCGATGTATGTGTGCCCACACCCCCGACCTTTACAACAGTTCAAGATGGCTGCTTATCTTAACCTCGTCGAGAGCTGTTAATGAGGGGGAGGAAGTGCTGGCCTATCCAGCAATACTCATACCCCAAGAAATAAAATTTACAGTAAGGTTTTAAAATGTCCCTGCAAGTATCTGTCAAAAACATTTTAATTGGAGGAGCCTTATTTCTGAGGAATTATAAACGGAAGAAAATGGTACAATGTTTATTTATTCCAGTCTGGGGATGTGGCCACTTTAGTGGAGAGCTTGGTTTCCAGGAGGAAGTTTTCGAACCTCAATAAAGATCACAGCAACTTGATATACACTTAACCTAAAATTCTAGGCTGCATGATTCAGCCAATGGAGACAAATATTAGAATAAAAGTCTTTAATATTGGACAGCTTTTCTTTTGTGAACAGTGTAATGATTAGAAAGCTGTTTGGCATCAGTCTGATGTTTGTTCTGAAATGCCAAGTTGAGTTCATAGACTGGGTGTTTCTGGTTTATTTAACAGCCAACTATTCTGTGACTTTGGGGAAAAATTCACAGTCATTGACACGAATGGTGAAGAACCCCAGACAGCAGTAATAACCTGGATCACCAAGGTAAACCATTTCCTCCACTAAGGAACAACTTCTCACACTTTGCCATTTTCTCCCTCACTGATTTGTTCTTGCTCATCATTTTGTTGCAGAGAGATATGATTTTCACTGCCTTTTTAGTGGGTGTTTGCAGAGAGTGCTATCTGCTTCTGAGAGTGCTCAGGACTTAATAGACATTAGATAAGTGCACAGACACTCTCCCGTCTCACACTTGAGAAATATTGCATGCCTTTTTTTAGATTAGATTCCTTACAGTATGGAAACAGGCCCTTCAGCCCAACAAGTTCATACTGACCCTTCGAACAGTAACCCACCCAGACCCATTCCCCAAGTCTATATTTACCCCAGACTAATGCACCTAACACTGTGAGCAATTTAGCATGGTCAATTCACCTAACCTGCACATATTTTGGATTGCGGGAGGAAACCAGAGCACTTGGAGGAAATCCATGCAGACACTGGGAGAATGTGCAAACTCCACACAGACAGTCACCCGAGACTGGAATCGAACCTGGGTCCTTGGCGCTGTGAGGCAGCAGTGCTAACCACTGAGCCACCGTGCCGCCCATGTACTTCCGGGTACTCCATTCACCAATTCTCCCCTCCTCCTGGTGCTGTGACCCACTTATCATTTCCAGTCAAGACCATGGCAGTCACATTACTTACCCACTGCTTTTGATACATGAGAGGTCTGGGGTGGATTCGGGAGGGGCAAAGTAGGCGAAATCTGTGGCTGTACGTCACCCCTGCCCAGCCAATTCCCAAACACATTCACTTCAGTTTTCCCAATCTTTAACTGGTGGAACTTTTAATTCATCTAAGGCTGAATGTCAGGCCACAATCTGACAATGCACAGGTTAGCAATGGATTGAGACAGATAGTGTAATGTTAGAGCTATGCACACATGGAATTGACTTCAAGAGGAAGCATGAGGAAGAGGAGGGGTCAGGGTTATCAAAGATCACAGGTAAGAGTAGGGTGGTGAGAGGATTGGTCATTGAGAGAGCATTACTCTTGTTGCAATCCAATAGACAATTATGAAATCAACTGAGGATACTCCCAATAAGCTAAACAAGATATAACCAAATACCATCAAGCTCTACCTCATTTAAAAAAAACGTTTCAAAGGTGTAAGAACAGGAGATGATCATCTCTTCACTTTTGAAGGAAAAGGCTTGAGGGTTGACCAAACAGAAAACTTTAGATTTCTGCAAGATTTTGTTTGAGTGGATATGCCTTTGCTGTTTTTGAATTCATGTGTCGCTGGACATCGGAGTGCATCTGGGAAAATTAACAAACAGTGAATTTCACAACTAATCTTGGAGGAACTGGTTTGGGCGAAGTTCACAACACAGAATCAGATAAGTTAATTGTTGTTTTAAGTCTGTCCAAGAAAAAGGCTGTATTAGTGAGTATAGTGGATTCTTCCTTGATTATATGTTTTTGGAGATAAGTCTCTTGATTAAACTTAAAATATAAGCCATAGCTCTTAATTTAACCTGGGGCAGTGTTTGTAGAGGAATAAGACGGTGTTATTTTCTGGGTCTGTAGATTGTGAAGGAGCAAAAATGGCCTTTGCAGTGATATGTACTTTTTGTCAGATGTGGGAGTTTAAAGAGAGTTTAAGGGTTACTGCGGATTATATCTGTCATAAATGCTGTTGGATATGAATCTTATCAGATCGAGTGGATCGGTTGGAGAGACGGATAGAAGCGATGAGGAATTTGCAACAGCAACAGAATGTGATGGATGGTAGTTATAGGAAGGGGGGAAAGTCTCAGATACAGTCACATAGATGGGTTAACTCCAGGAAGGGTGAGAGAGGTCGGCACCTAGGGCAGGAGTCTTTTGTGGATATACACATTTCAAACAGGTATGCTGTTTTGGAAAATGTAGGGGGTGATGGGTTCTCAGGGGAATGTAGCATGAACAGCCAAGTTTCTGGTATTGAGACTGGTTCTAATGCAACGAGGGGTACGTCGGCTTCCGAGAGATCAATTGTATTAGGGGATTCTGTAGTCCGAGGTACAGACAGATGTTTCTGTGACCAGCAGAGAAAAAGCAGAATAGTGTGTTGCTTCCCTGGTGCCAGGATTAAGGATGTCTCAGAGAGGATGCAGAATGTTCTCACTGGGGAGAAGGGCCTGCAAGAGGTCATTGTCCACATTGGAACCAACGATGTGGGAAGGGAAAAGGTTGAGATTCTGAAGGGAGATTACAGAGATTTTTGCAGAAATTTAAAAAGGAGGTCTACAAGGTAGTAATATCTGGATTACTTCCACTGCTACGATCTAGTGAGGGCAAGAATAGGAGGATAAAGCAGATGAATGCATGGCTGAGGAGCTGGTGTATGGGAGTAGGATTCACATTTTTGGATCATTGGAACCTCTTTTGGGGTAGAAGTGACCTGTACAAGAAGGACGGATTGCACCTAAAGTGGAAGGGGACTAATATACTGGCAGGGAAATTTGGTAAAACTGCTTGGGAAGATTTAAACTAGTAAGGTGGGGGGAAAACCAAGGAGATAGTGGGGAAAAAAAGGTCAATCTGAGACTGGTACAGTTGAGAACAGAAGTGAATCAGTCAGGGCAGGCAGGGACAAGGTAGGACTAATAAATTAAACTGCATTTATTTCAATGCAAGGATCCTAACAGGGAAGGCAGATGAACTCCGGGCATGGTTAGGAACATAGGACTGGGATATCATAGCAATTACAGAAACATGGCTCAGGGATGGGCAGGACTAGCAGCTTCATGGTCCAGGATACAAATGCTACAGGAAGGATAGAAAGGGAGGCAAGAGAGGAGGGGGAGTAGCATTTTTGATAAGGGATAGCATTACAGCTGTGCTGAGGGAGGATATTCCCAGAAATACATCCAGGGAAGTTATTTGGGTGGAACTGAGAAATAAGAAAGGGATGATCACCTTATTGGGATTGTATATTAGACCCCCTAATAGTCAGAGGGAAATTGAGAAATAAACTTGTAAGGAGATCTCAGCTATCTGTAAGAATAATATGGTGGTTATGGTAGGGGATTTTAACTTTCCAAACATCGACTGGGACTGCCATAATGTTAAAGGTTTAGATGGAGAGGAATTTGTTAAGTGTGTACAAGACAATTTTCTGATTCAGTATGTGGATGTACCTACTAGAGAAGGTGCAAAACTTGACCTATTCTTGGGAAATAAGGCAGGGCAGGAGACTGAGGTGTCATTGGGGGAGTACTTTGGGGCCACCGACCATAATTCTATTCGTTTTAAAATCGTGATGGAAAAGGATAGACCAGATCTAAAAGTTGAAGTTCTAAATTGGAGAAAGGCCAATTTTGATGGTATTAGGCAAGAACTTTCGAAAGCTGATTGGAGACAGATGTTCGCAGATAAAGGGGCGACTAGAAAATGGGAAGCCTTCAGAAATGAGATAACAAGAATCCAGAGAAAGTATATTCCTGTCAGGGTGAAAGGGAAGGCTGGTAGATATAAGAAATGCTGGATGACTAAAGAAATTGAGGGTTTGGTTAAGAAAAAGAAGGAAGCATATATCAGGTATAGACAGGATGGATCGAGTGAATCCTAAGAAGAGTATAAAGGAAGTAGAAGTATAGTTAAGAGGGAAATCAGGAGGGCAAAAAGGGAACATGAGATAGATTTGACAAATAGAATGAAGGAGAATCCAAAGGGTTTTTACAAATATATTAAGCACAAAAGGGTAACCAGGGAGAGAATAGAGCCCCTCAAAGATCAGCAAGGCGGCCTTTGTGTTGTGCCACAGAAAATGGGGGAGATACTAAATGAGTATTTTGCATCAGTGTTTACTGTGGAAGGGGATATGGAAGATATAGACTGTAGGGAAATAAATTGTGACGTCTTGCAAAATGTCCAGATTACAGAGGAGGAAATGCTAGATGTCTTGAAACGGTTAAAGGTGGATAAATCCTCAGGGCCTGATCAGGTGTACCTGAGAACTAAAGCTAAAGAAGTGATTGCTGGGCTTCTTGCTGAGATACTTGTATCATCGATAGTCACAGGTGAGGTGCTGGAAGACTGGAGGTTGGCAAATGTGGTGCCACTGTTTAAGAAGGGTGGTAAAGACAAGCCAGGGAACTATAGACCGGTGAGCCTGACCTCAGTGGTGGGCAAGTTGTTGGAGGGAATCCTGAAGGACAGGATATACATGTATTTGGAAAGGCAAGGACTGATTTGGGATAGTCAACATGGCTTTGTGCATGGGAAATCATGTCTCACAAACTTGGTTGAGTTTTTTGAAGAAGTAACAAAGACGATTGATAAGGGTAGAGCAGTAGATGTGATCGATATGGACTTCAGTAAGGCGTTTGACAAGATTCCCCATGAGAGACTGATTAGCAAGGTTAGATCTCACGGAATAAAGGGAGAACTAGCCATTTGGATACAGAACTGTCTCAAAGGTAGAAGACAGAGGGTGGTGGTGGAGCTTTTTAGACTGGAGGCCTGTGACCGGTGGAGTGCCACAAGGATCAGTGTTGGGACCTCTACTTTTTGTCATTTACATAAGTGATTTGGATGCGAGCATAAGAGGTACAGTCAGTAAGTTTGCAGATGACACCAAAATTGGAGGTGTAGTGGACAGTGAAGAGGGTTACCTCTGATTTACAACAAGATCTGGACCAGATGGGCCAATGGGCTGAGAAGTGGCAGATGGAGTTTAATTTAGATAAATGCGAGGTGCTGCATTTTGGGAAAGCAAATCTTAGCAGGACTTATTCACTTAATGATAAGGTTTTATGGAGTGTTGCTGAACAAAGAGACCTTGGATCCAGGTTCATAACTCCTTGAAAGTGGAGTCGCAGGTGGATAGGATAGTGAAGAAGGCGTTTGGTATGCTTTCCTTTATTGGTCAGAGTATTGAGTACTGGAGTTGAGAGATCATGTTGCGGCTGTACAGGACATTGGTTAGGCCACTGTTGGAATATTGCATGCAGTTCTGTTCTCCTTCCTATTGGAAAGATGTTGTGAAACTTGAAAGGGTTCAGAAAAGATTTACAAGGATATTGCCAGGGTTGGAGGATTTGAGCTATAGGGAGAGGCTGAACAGGCTGGGGCTGTTTTCCCTGGAGAGTCGGAAGCCGAGGGGTGACCTCATAGAGGTTTACAAAATTATGAGGGGTATGGATAGGGTAAATAGACAAAGTCTTTTCCCTGGGATCGGGGAGTCAGAACTAGAGGGCATAGTTTTAGGGTGAGAGGGGAAAGATATAAAAGAGACCTAAGGGGCAACTCTTTCATGCAGAGGGTGGTACGTGTATGGAACGTGCTGGGTGCTGGCAGGTGGGGCTAGATTGGGTTGGGATATCTGGTCGGCATGGACAGGTTGGACCAAAGAGTCTGTTTCCATGCTGTACATCTCTATGGCTCTATCAAGACAATGTTTCCTCTTCTGGGAAAGTGCCAACTAAGAGATCATCAATACAAGACAGTCACCATGAAACTCAACTGGGGTTTGCGCACTAGAGTCTGCACGTAGTGTGTTGGGAATGAAGAAGCCATCACCATAGGGAGAGGCTGAAGTGGATAGCATGGATACATTTATAGGCAAGTAGCTCAGCAGACGAGGGAGAAGAGAGTAAATGATATATGTACTTGAGAATAGGATAAACATAACATGGACTGGATGGGCCAAACAGCCTACTTCTGCACCGTATACCCTGTGTGTGGAGCATGGCACACATCATAATCCAGATCTTCCAATGTAAATGGAACACTGCAATCACTGAGGTAGAAACATCAGAAAGGAACAAATGGGAGAAGTGTGAATTGAAGCAGTGTGAGAAAGGCAGTGTCAGAACTGAAAAACAATCAAAGGTCTCCCTGTTGGCTCCAGAATCAACACTAGAGGGAGCTTTCCAATGTTGACGTCCAGGAATCTCCTGGGTTCAATTGATTCTCAGCTCCCTCACCCTTACATGCAGAGAGTCAAGGAAACTGAATACAGTGCAAATGCTTAATAAAAACCAAAAGAACTGCAGATACTATAAATCAGAAACCAAAACAGAAAATGCTGGAAAAGCTCAGTGGGTCTGGCAGCATCTGTGGAGATAAATTAGAATTAACATTTTAGATCAAATGACCCTTCCTCAGAACAGTGCGAATGCTTCTTTTGCTTAAAAGTTTGGTCAGTAATTGAGTGCAGGAAAATAATGCTGAAAAAGCACTTAAAAAAAACATATTGCTTTGATTTTTTTTAACTGTAGGACAATCCTGGCCTGGTGACCTGTATGGATGAGGCATGGCACGGATTTCAGACTGGGGATTATGTGACTTTCTCTCAGGTTCAGGGTATGACTGAACTGAACAACTGCACACCCATTGAAATCCAGGTTAATGGTAAGCAGCTTGTAGTAACAATAGGGGGCAGTAAAACCTCACAATAATATCTTACTGTCAGATAACAAAGGCAGGAAGAGGAACGTTCCAGTGTGAAAAAGCATTCTGTGATGTCGCTAAAAGATTTCACTAGCTGTGTGAAGTAATTACTAAGTTAAGATATGGACTTGCCTGTTGCAGTCTGGTTTGGAAATAGTTTGAGATGGATTTGATCAGTATGTTTACCCTCCTATGTTTTACTATAAGGAGCCGTTGTTGACTGGATGGCCGAAGTCCCTGAATCCTTCATTGTGGAGTCATAAGGCTGTTCAGCCCATGAAACCTGAACTGGCTCTTTTTGAGAAGCCATTCAATCAAGCAAACCGCTCTGCTCACTCCCCATAACCCCAAGGTTATCAAACTCTGTGTTACTATTGAATCTGATTCCTCTGTTCTGTGAAGACAGTGCATTCTAGAGCATCATAAACCACTGCTTTTTTTTAAAGATCATTTTCTCTTCCCACCCTCCTAACCCTAACCCAGCTGTAACCCATCCACCATCCCATTCTTTTGCTAGCTATTTTAATTCTGGTGACTGACCCTCGAACCAGAAACTGTCATTAAAAAAAAACTTAATAATCTTCTCCTTTCAACACAGATGTTGATGGACAAACAGAGTAGATGTTTTGAGTCTGGAAAGACTCTTCTTCAGAATAATACAATCATGGCTGAAATGGTCATAGTATCAGTTCTATTTTCCAGTCCATCCTCTCGTAATCCTTAACTTCTTTGTCGATCAGCTATCGACCTAGATCAAAAGACCCAGTCTTCACTCCCTGCTGGGGAAGAGAATTCCACATTGGAACAACCCTCAGAGAGAAAAGAAGACTTCTCATTGATTTTTGGTCTGTCTTTCCTTTAGATCCTTATTCCTTCTTTATCGGTGACACGAGTGACTTTAGCGATTATGAGAAAGGCGGGATTGCGATGGAAGTGAAAATGCCGCAGACATTGATGTTTGTAAGTCTCTGGATGTTTTGGCTGGTCCATTCCTGCAGCTTTCACCCATTCTCCATTGCCACTTTTATACCTATCCCTTCACATTTGACAGGTTCCAAAATGATTGATTAACTATTCCAATTGATTTAAGAGCTCCATGTAATCAATGCAAAAACACACACTAAGTAATAGAAACCTAATGCAGGGGGTATCAACATCATTTTATTTACAGCATAAATCACTTAAATAAGAATGCAACTTTGCCTGAAGTAAAACCTACTGGCAGAGAGCCTTCTCACTCGCTCCCACAGGTGACTACTCGGAGATTGTGGTAAGACAGTGAACTTTGCGATATTTGAGGTCTAAAAGTTTTGCCGGTTTATCGAGAGTGCTGTCATAAGGGGCCAGTTAAAACAAAGTCTGCTGGACTGATACCTTAGCCTGTACATTCAGCTGGCCTGCAACATCTACAGACTTGTGTTGTTTTGCCACATTGAGTTGAAGCCGGATGTGGGCAGTCTGTGTGATCGATAGCTGCATTGATCTGGGCAGAGCAGTCAATTCAGTTCTGAGTGCTGTGATTTTTGCAAGTGCACACATGGTGCTAGACCTCGTGTTGGTGTTGGCCATGAGAGGAGCCATGTTTTAAATTTCTCTGAGATATCCTTTTTACTCATGGGGTGTGTCTAGTAACCCAGTGTTCAATTCCTCAGCACTCCATGGTAATCCCTGGGGGATTCGCCACCCTAGTTAGCATCCTGTGAATTTATTCATCGTAAGCGTGTTCCGCTCCTCTCCTTCCCTGATTGTTTCATGACAAAAATGTCTGGAATAGGAGGCCAATCAACCCTTCAGGTCCTTCTCCGCCATTTTGTTTAGTCAGGGCTGGATTCAACTTTCTTTTCCCACAGTGTTCCTCGAGACAAGTTATTGATCTCAGTAGTATTGGGTGTGACTACACGACACAATGGTTCAAAAACCATCTTATCAGGGGTACATGGATAGGAAAGGTTTAGAGAGATATGGGCCAAACGCCGGCAAATGGGACGAGTTCAGTCTAGGAAACCTGGTTGGCGTGGATGAGTTGGGCTGAAGGGTCTCTTCCCTTGCTGTATGACTGTATGACTCTGACTCTGATAAGAGATGGGCAATAAATACTGGCCTTGCCAGTGATGCTGACATCCCAAGAGCAAATAAAAGTCTTGAAATCTTCAGTTAATTGTCCAAGCATACATCAGCTTTTAGAAGTAAGATTTCCTCATTTTCAGCAACATGTCATGTGAGAAAGGCGTTTCCTGATTTCCTTCCTAATTGGACTAGCTCCAAGTTTGGGATGATATCCCCTTCAAACCTTGACCAGAGGAATTGGTTTCTCTAGATGCATCCTGCCATTGAAAATGGCTCGTTTAGATTGCCCTTCGATCTTTCACACTCAAACAAATCCATCCAACACCATCTCAGAATCTAACCTTCCAAGCCCCGGGATTCTCTGAAAAGTTTGGTGTTCTGTTAATGAGGCAGACTGAGGTGCCTCAGAGACAGTGATGTCGGAACTTGATGCTTCATTGGTCATAGCTTTAGCAGAGGTTACAGCTGTTTGGTGTTGTAGGTCACTGTGTGTTTCTTTGTTGGCACTGTTTTTGGGTGACCTTTGTCGCTGCTCAAGTACAGGTTGTTCTGCTATAACCAGCGCTTCATTAATGCGAATTTGCTGTAGCACAATTGACAAATTGGGGAAACGTTCTAAAGTGCAAAGTTTTAAAGTGCGTTGGTTATAACGCGATTCTGACCTCTTTAGTTTAAATGGTGCTGCTTTTATGCTCTTTCCAATTAACATGAGATTGCAAGAGAATGGAACTATCCCGTTATAGCAGAACTGACTGTACACGGTACGAGAGGTTCCTCGCCAGTCCGGTTACTTATACTAGCTCTCACTCTTCATTCACAGAAATCCCTTGGGGAGGCACTGAAGGAGCCAAAATACCAGGTTTCTGACTTTGGGAAAACAAACAGACAGGGAACGTTGCATATTGCCTTCCAGGCTCTCCATCAATTCGTGAAGGATTATAGCCAGCTCCCCAAACCCTGGGGAAAGGTGAGTGTGCCTGCTACCTGGAGGTGGTTTGGCTCCTCAGACAGTAATCCTGACTTAATAACATCCTATTATTGTCCACCACATTCCTCCACACTGTTATTGAAATGAATGTCAATCTTTGTTAAGGCTAGTGTAGATATCAAGGCCTGGGTCAGTGGGTAGCACCTTCACCTCTCAGTCAGAACCTTGTAGGTTCAACACACACTCCAAAGATGTGAGCATATAACTTTGATGCCAACGCTGCACTGAGAGAGTGCTGCAAAGTCGAAGGTGCCGTTTTTTTGATTGAGACCTTAACCCAGGTGAATGTAAAAGATCCTGTGATGCTACTTTCAAGGAAAACCAGGGAAGTTCTGTCTGATGTCCTGACCAATATTTATCGCCTGATCCACATCGGATTCCCTAGCCATTGTCATGTTGCTGTTTGTGCGCAAATTGGCAGCATGATGGCTCGGTGGTTAGCACTGCTGCCTTCTGGTGCCAGGGACCCAGGTTCGATTCCAGTCTCACTATCAGTGTGGAATTTGCACATTCTCCCCGTGCCTGCATGGGCTTGGTCTACTTGCCTCCCACAGACCAAAGCTGTGCTGGTTAGGTGGATTTCACCATAGTGATCAGGGATGTGTAAGTTAGGTGGATGAGCCATGGGAAAATGCAGTGTTATAGGCTAAGGGTGTGGGTCTTGGTGGGATGCTCTTTGGGGGCTCAGTGCAAACTTGATGGGCCAAATGGCATGTATCTGAACTAGATGGATTCAAATTTACAGACAACCATTTTAAGTAGGACTTTGGTTAAATGCTTTGGTACATCCTATGGTTGTAAAATATGCTATGTAAATGCAAATCTTCTCTTACATCCAGAAGCCAATGCAAATAAAGTTTGTGTTTTTATTGAAGCTTTTTTTCCATCCTTCAGCGAAATCCCTCACTTTGAAGGCAATTAGCCACCAAATTGTTACTCTCAAAAAAGAAAATGTGGATGAATAGAGGTTAAAAATTACATACATATTTAAAACATATTATTTCTTTCCGTTTCTCTTGTAGACTGATGCAGACGTCTTAGTGACTATTGCAAATAAGCTCAGTGAGAATGACCCATCGATCCTAAATGAAAGTCCCTTGGATGAGGAGCTAGTGAGAAAACTGGCCTATGTTGCTATGGGCAACCTGAGTCCTATCACTGCATTTATTGGTGGTATCGCTGCACAGGAAGTCATGAAGGTAAAAGCGAGGTGAAGTCTAATACAGGCGCTTTGTGACATGAGGCCACCATATTTGATTTGGAGCCACATTGTAAAGGGGCAAAGAGCAGGTTAGATACCTTGCAATCGTCTGTCAGCATTGCTGCCATGTTAAAATGGGGAATGGGGCTTCTCTTAAAAGGGTGGTGTGTGGTGAGGGATGAATCAGCAGAGATTTGCTAAGTCTCAGGACATTGGTCACTGGCCGTTCTGTGTCTCTGTAAAAGATTTGAAAGCTCCATGGTATACCATGTTTTGTCAGTCCTGGGGACAGACTTCAGTGTCAACGTGACTTTGAATGTGTTTTCCAAGCAACTTCTATCCTGTGTTAATACAGAACTGGGACTCTCTCAAAGGGTCATGAATCTGTGGAATTCACTCCTGCAGAATGCAGTTGATGCTGGGACACTGAATAATTATGAGGACGAGATAGACAGATTTTTAAATTAGTAATAGACTTAAGGGTTATGGAGGGTGAGCAGGAGATTGGGGTTGAGGCTGAGATGAGATCAGCCATGATTGCATTGAGTGGTGGAATATGCATGAATTGCCTACTCCTGCTCCTAGTTCGTATGTAACCTTAGTTAAGGGTGCCCTTCTAGGTTAAGTGGATTGGCCATGGTAAATTGCCCATAGTGTTCTAGGATGCGCAGACTGGGTGGGTTAGCCATATCAAATGTAGGGATAGGGTAGGCAGGAGGTGGGTCTGGTTGAGATGCTCTTTGGAAGGTCATTGTGGACTCGATGGGCAGAATGGCCAGCTTCCATACTGTAGGGATTCTATGAATCTATGCTGATTTGAGTGGTGTCGTGGCTACCTCCTTAGCTCTGCACTGATTTGTGGTTTCAGGCCTGTACGGGGAAGTTCATGCCTCTCCACCAGTGGATGTACTTCGATGCACTCGAGTGTTTGCCTGAGGAAAACAAAGATTTCCCTTTATTCGAAGAAAACTTTGCACCTGTAAGTATCAGCAGGACTCTGATCTACATACCACAGCCTCCCCATTTCTCTCTCTCTCTTTAACAATCCCAAACCGATGAAGCTTTCAGAATTGCTTATAGTGTACACCACAAAATCCATTTGGTCCAACTGGCTTATACCAGAATTTATGTTCCACACCAGCCTCATATAACCTCATCAACATGCTTTGTTCTATTTCATGCATTTATCTAGTTTCTTCTTTAATAAATGGAAGATAGTGAATGTGGGGAAATAGATGGTGACATCTTGAAAAATGTCCATATTACAGAGGAGGAAGTGCTGGATTGTCTTAAACTGCATAATGGTGGATAAATTGCCAGACTTGATCAGATGTACCCTAGAACTCTGCGAGAAGCCAATGATTTCTGGGCCTCTTGCTGAGATACTTGTTTCGTCGATAGTCACAGGTGAGGTGCTGGAAGACTGGAAGTTGAGTAACGTGGCACCACTACTTATGAAAGGTGGTAAGGAAAAGCCAGGGAACTATAGACTGGTGAGCCTGACCTCTGTAGTGGGCAAGTTGCTGGAGGGAATTCTGAGGTGCAGGATGTACATGTATTTGGAAAGGCAAGGACTGATTCGGGATAGTCAACATGGCTTTGTGCGTGGGAAATCATGTCTCACAAACTTGACTGAGTTTTTTGAAGAAGTAACAAGGAGGATTGATGACGGCAGACCAGTGGAGGTGTTCAATATGGACTTCAGTAAGACATTCGACAAGGTTTCTCATGATAGACTGATTAGCAAGGTTAGGTCACATGGAATACAAGGGGAACTAGCCACTTGGATACAGAATTGGCTCGAAGGTTGAAGATAGAGAGTGGTGGTGGAGGGTTGCCTTTCAGACTGGAGGCCTGTGACCAGTGGAGTGCCACAAGGATCGGTGCTGGGTCCTCTACTTTTTGTCATTTATATAAATGATTTTGTATGTGAACATAAGAGGTACAGTTAGTAAGTTTGCAGATGACATCAAAATTGGGGATTTTGTGGACAGTGAAGGAGGTTACCTTACAGTGCAACATGATCTTGATCAGATGGGCCATTGGGCTGAGGAATGGCAGATGGAGTTTAATTTGGATAAATGTGAGGTGCTGCATTTTGGAAAGGCAAATCAGGGAAGGTCCTAGGGAATGTTGCTGAACAAAGACACTTTGGAGTACAGGTTCATAGCTCCTTGAAAATGGAGTCTCATGTAAATAGGATAGTGAAGAAGGCATTTAGTTGGCTTCCCTTTATTGATCAGAGCATTGAGTATAGGAGTTGAGAGGTCATGTGTGGCTGTATAGGATATTGGTTAGGCAACTTTTGGAATATTGTGTGCAATTCTGGTCTCCCTCCTATAGGAAGGATGTTGTAAAACTTGAAAGGGTTCAGAAAAGATTTACAAGGATGTTGCCAGGGTTGGAGGGTTTGAGCTATTGGGAGGGACTAAATAGACTGGAGCGTCAGAGGCTGTGGGGTGACCTTATAGAGGTTTATAAAATCATGAGGGGCATGGGTAGAGTAAATAGACAAAGTCTTTCCCCTGGGGTGGGAGAGTCCAAAAATAGAGGGGATAGGTTTAGAGTGAGAGGGGAAGCTGCCGGATGAAGTGGTGGAGGCTAGTACAATTGCAACATTTAAAAGGCATCTGGATAGGTATATTCGTAGCAAGGGTTTAGAGGGATATAGGCCAAGTGCGACTAGATTAGGTTGGGATATCTGGTTGGCATGGACGAGTTGGACCGAAAGGTCTGTGTCTGTGCCTGTGCTGTACATCTTTTGTGGCTTGAAGATATAAGATCATTAGAACATAAGAAATAGGAGCAGGAATAGGCCATTTGGCCCCTCCAGCCTGGTCCACCATTCAATAAGATCATGACTGATCTTTTCATGAACTCAGCTCCATTTTCCATGCCCGTTCACCATAACCCTTAATTTTTATACTGTTCAAAAATCTTTGCCTTAAGAGAGTTCAATGAGATAGCCTCACCTGCTTCACTGGGCAGGGAATTCCACAGATTGACAACCCTTTGGGTGAACAATTTCCTCCTCCGCTCAGTCCTAAATCTGTGCCCCCTTATTTTGAGGCCATGTCCCTTAGTTCACTATCATCCTTATGTCACAGAATTGTTATGGTACACAGATCTTTTAGCACATCATGTCTAAGCCTGCTGTCTGACCATTTTGAGTTAATACCAATATTTTGCCATTTCCCATAAAGAACCATCCCATGCCCCCTTGAATGTCTCAATGTAACCCTCTGTACCACGCTTCCAGAACCTGGCTACTCGCTCTGTGAAAATGTTTTTTTTTGGTCAATGGTTTTTGAACCTAAACTACTGCCTATATTAGGGAGGCTAGAACAGTGCTCACTGCTCCTAGTTTTATACAAGTTTATAACCTGTTAGCTTACGGACAGTAAAAAGGGGGCATAATTTTAAAATGGAAGTCAGGAGAATTGAAGGAGATTTGAGGATGGATTTTTTTCAGCCAGACCGTGGCGAGGGTCTGGAACACACTTGCCTGGGAGGAAACGTCACAACCTTTAAAAATGGATGAGCACAAGAAGTATCATAACATTCAAGGCTATGGGCCTAGTTGCGGGAGCGTTGGACGATTGTAGCCAGCAGTATATTTTTGATGTTGCAGACTCAATGGGCTGAAGAGCCTGTTGTTCTGTATGAGTCTGTGATTGAATCAAATATCCTAGAAATAAATCTGTACTCAGTTTGCTCTTTTGTAATTTGCAATTGTATATACAATGAGATGTACAGATGCTGGAGAATAGGAGTCGAAAAGTGTGTAGCTGGAAAAGCACAGCAGGTCAGGCAGCGTCTGAGGAACAGGAGAGTTGATGTTTCGAGAATAAGCCCTTCATCAGGAACAGCTTATGCCCAAAGCGCCGTCTCTCCTGCTCCTCAGACACTGCCTGACCAGCTATGCTTTTCCAGCACCACAGTTTTCGACACGGTGTATGTACTTGTAGTAGTCTGCATGTGAAGATCCCAGGCCTATGTTAAGACTTTTACTTTGAAAGGAATATGTGACCCTTGTATTATTCCCACCAAAGTGCACCCTATCACAACTAACTGCATTGAAGTGCATTTACAGATGATGTTGCCGCTGATCAGTGATTAAGAAATACAGAGAGGAAAAAGAAACTTGCATCTATGTGATAGATTCCATCACCTCAGTAAATCTCATGGCCAGTTGTGTGCTGCTGCTGTGATGTAGAACATGTGGCAGCCAATGTGTGCACAGCAAGATCCCACAAAGGGTTTCAGTACATACTGGCCAGAACATCCCTGCGATCTTGCACATCCACCCGAGAGGGTTTCTCATTGCCTCGTCTGGAGAGTGACACCCTCCACGGCATCAGGTTTGTTTATGGCTTCAAGGCCGCCAGACTGGGACTTGACCTCCTGACCTTCTGATGGAGCTGAGATGCGTCACCGGCTGAGACAGAGCAGGGACTGAGTAATCCCTGTTTTTGTGACTCTGGGTTCTGTGTATTCCAAGCAGATCACACTCGTTTCCGAGAACAAGTTGATGCAATTAATGCAATCTCAGTAGGTGTGAATACAATGTGTGAAAGCTTTGACCTAGGAATAGATGTGTATCCACCAGAAGGTAACTTTGGAGTAATTGTTAGCCAATCCACAATCAAGAGTTTATAATTGGGTTTATTATGGGAAAAATAAGATTAATTGGCCAAAATCAATTATATGGTGAAGATTGGGGATAAATCTGACTGGGAAGTTAATGGGTGGAAGTGGATTGATAAACTCGTGATGGGATTGCCTCAAGTGACAATGGGAATGGTGCTTACTGTCCAATGTGCTGGAATACAGTACTTGTTGTCAGTTGAGTTGTGAGTGGGTTTAGACAGAGAATCAATCAGTACAGAATGCAATGGTCCGTCGTGCCCTGACATTACCAACCTGACTGGCCTGCTGTTTCTGTTCTTCCTTGCAGAGAGGCTGCCGTTACGACGGGCAGATTGCCATCTTCGGAGCTGAATTTCAAGAGAAGCTGAAGATGCAGAAATACTTCCTGGTAAGTGGAGGGTGAGATCTGGTTCCTTCCTTTCAGAGTACTTCCATCCTCTCAAAAATGTTGGTGCCCAGTGTGGGTGATTTCACCTCTGCCCTCCTCCCACATAGTGTTACAACTTAGGACTTTAAACATCCACTCCCTCCAGCACTGATGCACAGTCACAGCAGGGTGCACCATCTACATGATGCACTGCAGCAACCCATCAAGGCCTCTTCAACAGCAGCTTCCAAGACCCCAATTAGAAGGACAAGGCAGACAGAAACGCTGGAACAACTCCATCGACAAAATCCCCTACAAGTCACATCACATCCTCAGTTAGAACTAGTTGCCATTCTTCACTGTTGAAGTTGTAATCCTGGAGCTCCCTCTTTAGCGCCACATAGCAGTTCAATAAGGTGACTCAATACCACCTCCTGAAGAGCAATTAGTGACAGGCAATAACTCCTGGCCTAGCCCCTGACTCTCCCGTATCCCATGAAAGATTAAGTAAAGTTTGGGCTCTTGGTCAAGTGTGGATCAACACTTCTGTGACACCACTGTGTGTCCAACCATGTATCGTGTCTGCCTGACCAGTTGGGCTTGTGTTCCCATGCAGTAACAAAGGTCATCATAGTCCCACTCTCTCATTAGGGAGAGACAATTCACAGCGAGCTTACCCTAAGGGTAGTCACACCTCGGGCAAGGAGCAATGTTGGGAAAGCAGAGCCTTCATGGTAACAAGAGTGTGGTGCTGGAAAAGCACAGCAGGTCCGCAGCATCTCAGGAACAAGAGAATCGACATTTTGGGCAAGAGCCCTTCATCAGAAATGAGGCTCAACTCTGACCTCCAGCATCTGCAGTCCTCACTTTCTCCTTCATGGTAACGTCAGCTGACACAGGAGTTGTACCCACCCTGTTGGTATCACTCTGCATTACAAACCAGCTGTCCAGCCAGCTGAGTTAACCAATCCCCACGCCTGGCCTTCTATACTCACGTGCCAATAAGCATTAAACAACCAGTACTCTGAGTATTGAATAATGAGAGATGATATAAATTAGGCTTGTATCCCCCTCAGCTGCCTCTCACCTTACCTCTCATAGATAGATAGTTAATGTGATGACTGTTCCTTGAGGATTGCTTTACTCTTGCTGTGCTCTAGGTAGGGGCCGGTGCCATTGGATGTGAGCTGATGAAGAACTTTGCCATGATTGGCTTGGGAGCAGGAGAGGGCGGGAGCATCACAGTGACTGACATGGACACAATTGAACGATCAAATCTCAACAGGCAGTTTCTCTTCAGACCTGGCGATGTAACGGTGAGTCAGAGCAAGTTGCGTTATAACCACTTTGTTCCAGTCAATTTAGGAAAAGCTAGACCACAAGATGCAGGAGAGGAAATAGGCCATTCGGCCCGTCAGGTCTGCTCTGCCATTCAATGAGATTGTGGCTGATCTGATTATCCATTTGATACAGGAACAGAATTAGGCCATTGGGTCTGCTCTGCCTTTCAATCATGGCTGATATGTTTCTCAAGCCCATTCTCCCAGTTTCTCCCCATAACCTTTGATCCCTTTATTAATCAAGAACCTCTCCATCTCTGTCTTAAATACAGTCAATTATTTGACCCCACAGCAGCAAGGTCTTCCACAGATTCACCATCTTCTGGCTGAAGAAATTCCTCCTCATCTCTGTTCTAAAGCATTATCGCTTCACACTGAGGCTGTGCCCTCAGGTCCTAGTCTTTCCTACTCGTGGGAATATCTTCTCCATGTCCACTCTATCTAGGCCTCTAGGCAAGTTTCAATGACCTCTCCCATCATCGTTCTAAACTCCATTAAGTATAGGCCCCCAGAGTCCTCAAATGCACTTCATATGACAAGTCCTTCATCCTTGGGATCATTCTCAAAACCCATCTGTGGATCTCTCCAACACCAGCACATCCTTCCTTAGATATGAGGTCCAAAATATTCCAAATGTGGTCTGACAGAGCCTTGTTTAGCCTCAGCAGTATATTTCTGCTGTCGTATTCCAGCCCTCTTGGAATAAACGCTAACGTTGCATTTGCTTTTCCAACAGCCAACTGAGCCTGTGTGTTAACCCCAACAAAATTCTGAACCAGAACTCCTCAACCCCTTTGTGCTTCAGATTTCCAATGTCTTTCTCTCTGTAGAGAATCGTCTACACCTCCGTTCTTCCTGCCAAAGTGTATAGCTTCACACTTTGCCACATTGTATTCTGTCTGCCACTTCCTTGTCCACCACCCCACTACTACCTGCCCCTTCATCTATCTTGGTATGTAATCGACAAATTTAGCAACAATGCCTTCTGTTCATTTTGTTTTTATTAACCTATTTGTCTAATCAAGCTGTTTAGAGATGTTATTAAACACCTCTGGAGCAGGTGGGGCTTGAACCTGGGTCTGTAGGTCCGGGGTAGCAATACTACCTGTCTGCCACAAGAGGGCCCCTAATGCCTTTAATATTGGCCCAGTCAACATTGGTATGTCCAAGCACTGTCTGTTGTTTACTTCAGTCTGGGCCACCAGTCCTTTATCTATCCCGAGCCATTTAGAAAAGTTTTGTTCTTTTCACTTTAATTCAGTTTAAAAGTTTTGGTCCTGGTCCTTAAAGGAAATCTGCAAGGGCCCAGAAAATAAGCTCAAGCCTTGAGGACGTGCTTCAGATTTCCACAAAACGTTAATGTGAAAATATCGGATAGCCTTTTCCTGCACATATACCCCAGGAGCAGTTGCCAGTGCATTTTGCAAGTGATGGCGCCCATTGCCGTTCTAAAGAGAGAAAGATTTGCATTTGTAAAGCACCTTTCATGACCTCGGCATGTAACTGTCGTAACTTAGGAAACATAGCTGCCAATTTGTACAGAGTAAGCTCCTACAAGTAGAAACATGGTGAGGTCCAGATTATCAAAGAACAGTGACAGGCCCTTCGGCCCACCAAACTTTTTCTAAACTAAACCTCCATGTGATCGATATCCCTCTATTCCCTGCCTATTCATGTGCATCTGTTGCAATGTCTCTTAAACCTTGCTATTGTATCAGCTTCTACCATCTCCTCTAGCCATACATTCTAAGCGCTTAGCGCCCTCTGTGTAAAAAATCTGCCCCTCACATCTCCTTTAAACTTGCCCCTTTTTACATTAAATCTATGTCACCCAGTAATTGGCCATTCTACCCAGGGGAAAAGCTCTGACTATCCATTCTATTTATCTGTTCTATTCGTGTCTCTCAATTTTCTATCCCTCAGCCTCCAACATTTGAGCGAAAACAAACAAAGTTTGTCCAATTTCTCCTTATGGCTAATACCCTCCAAACCAGACAACATCCTGGTAAACCATTTCTGTACCCTCTCCGAAGCCTCCGCATCCTTCCAGTAGTGTGGCGACTAGAATTATACACAATATTCCAAATGTGGCTTAATTTAAGTTCAATATAAACTGCAGTGTGACTCTTCGATTTTTATAATCTATGCCCCAGTCGATGAAGACAAGCATGGCATATGCCTTCTTGACCACCTTATCCACTTTTTTAGATTAGATTCCCTACAGTGTGGAAACAGGCCATTTGGCTCAACAAGTCCACATCAACCCTCCGAAGAGTAACCCACCCAGACCCATTCCCCTACTTCACCTCTGACTAATGCACCTAACACTATGGGCAATATAGCATGGCCAATTCACATAACCTGCACATCTTTGGAATGTGGGAGGAAACCGGAGCACCCAGAGGAAACTCACACAGACAGTCACCCGAGGGTGGAATCGAACCCAAGTGCCTGGCGCTGTGAGGCAATAGTGCTAACCACTAAGCCACCCGGCCATTTTCAGGGAATTGTAGACCTGAACACCTGAATCCCTCTGTATTTTAATGCTACTAATGGTCTGCCACTTACTGTATACAGTGTGTGTCTGTTTTGGTAATGTTGCTTAATGAATAAGTATTTACAAGGAGTAACACTCAGGATAACTCCATTGCTCTCCTCTGAAATGGTGCCATGAGAGACCACCAGAAGGAGCCCCATTGATTGAAATGCTCATTTGAAAGATGCCCCCATCTGACAGTGTGGCACTTCCTCAGTACTGCAGTGGTGTACCAGATTTGATTTTTACGATTGAGACTCTGGAGTGGGACTTGAACACAGAACCTCTGACTTGGAGGTGAGTGTGTGCAAACCAAAGGAGACAACTTGCTTCCCTTCCCCGACAGAGGCAGAAGAGTGATGGCAGGCATAGCAGGTGTGGTTGGTGATGATGAGCTAGCTCAGGACTGATTGGACTCTCTTTGAGCTTTATCTTTCTACTTACTGATTCTTGCTCTTAAATTATTCAAAATGGCACCTGATTGTGGCAAAATTGAAGAAGCTTTTCCCTGTATTTTACTGTTCTCCAGTGTGGCAATAAGTCATTCCTCATCACCGTCTTCAACAACTGAGTCTGCTTTCTATCAACAGTTTCTTGCTGACACTGTAAAATGGTATAAGGCCTGCTAGATGAGACAATAAAGCATAAACAGCACAATTCTACAGATACAAGGTTGTTAGGAGGCACCTTTGTAAGGCTGGTTCATCCTTCAATGTAGTATCAATAAGATATGGGAGAAAGAGGCCATTCCGCCCAGTCAGTCTGCTGTACCATTCAATGAGATCTGATCATCCTCAAATCCACTGTCCTGCTTTATTCCCATAACCTTTTATTCCCTTAATGATTAAAGTTTTGTCTAGCTCAGCTTTAATGACCTAGTCTCAACGGCCCTATCCAGTAAAGAGTTCCACAGATGAACCATCTTCCTTATCTCTGTCTTAGAGTCACCAGAGACATACAGCACAGAAACAGACCGTTCAGTCCAAACAATCCCTGCCGACCATAATCCCAAACTCAACTAATCCCACTTGCCTATACTTGGCCCATTTCCCTCTGAACCTTTCCGATTCATGTACTTATCTAAATGTTTTTTAAACATTGTAGCATCCACCATTTCCTCTGAACATTCATTCCAAACATGAACCACTCGCTGTGGAAAAGAATTGTCCTTTTTGTCTGCCTTTAAATCTTCTTCCTCTCACCTTAAAAACATGCCGCTAATTTTGAAATTCCCCACCCTAGGGAAAAAGACATCTGCCACTCACCTTCTCCTGAACCCCTCAGGGTTTTATAAACCTCTAAGACCACCCCTCAACCTCCTACCCTCCAGTGAAAAAAAAAGTCCCAGCCCATCCAGCATCTCCTTATGACATAATCCCTCCATTCCCGGCAACATCCAGGTAAATCTCTTCTGAACCCTCTCCAGCTTAATAATATCCTTCCCATAACAGGGTGACTAGAACTGGGTATAGTATTCCAGAAGAGGCCTCACCAACATCCTGTACAGCCTCAATATAACCTTTCAGCTCTTGCAGTAAAAGGTGTTGAGCAATGAAGGCAAGCCTGCTAAACACCTTCTTATCCACCCTGTCTATATGTGACACAAACTTCAAAGAATTATGTACTTGAATACTTCGCTCTCTCTGTTCTACAGCACTACCCAAGCACCTACTTTTACCTGTATAAGTCCTGTCCCTGTTTGTTTTACCGAAATGCAATTCCTGGCATTTATCCAAATTAAACTGTCTTGAGTGGGTTACTGACACATGGGTGCACCAAAATTCTGAACGTTGCACTAATTTAGTAAGGATGTGAAAGCATCAGAGAGGGTGAGGAAAGGTCTACAAGAATGGTTCTGGGGGTCAGGGGCTTCAGTAATGTTGATTTTGGAGAAATTGGGGTTTGTTTTCAAAGCCTGAGATAAGGTGCTCAAAATTATGTGGGTTGCAGACAAAGACAGAAACTATTTCCATTGGCAGATGAGCTAAGGAGATGGGCAAAAGAACCAAAAAGCAACATGAGAAAAATGCATTTTAAAAGATTGTAGTTAGAGTTTAGAATGCACTGCTTGAGAGTGTTGTGGAGTCAGATTCAGCCAATGACTTTCGAAATGAAATTCGATAAGAAAGAGAATTTGCAGAGAATAGGGCAGGAGAATGGGATTAGCCAAGTGACTCTTGGAGAGAACTGCATTGATCCAAAGGGCGGAATTATGTCCTTGTGCTTTGGCCATTCCATGATACCTGATGGATTATTTGACCCCATTCGCTCTGCAGTAACAGTCCTTGCCACCATGGGGCAGCGTCGTCTCACTGATCAAATTCTCACTGTGTGATTCTCACTGAGAAAAGCTACCATCGTAAGAGAGTGTGGATCGTTGGCAGGGTGTTCACCTTATTCTCTAGCCTCTCCTTCCTAGCAGTTAAGCACCCCCACTGGGAATGGGGAGATCTGAAAATTACTGCTTAATTTGTGTGATCTGTCTTAAAGTTGGAGAATGGGATAAAACTTTCTGATTTTTTTTTTGCTCCCCATTTCCAGTATCCCCTCCACCTTCTGTCCAAAACGCTCTCACTCCAATCCTCTCTATCTCATTCCTTCTCTCTCTTTTGAGCCCACGGCTTTACCATGCTAAGCTTCCCTTCTTTAATCCAATGTTTTTGTAATGTGTACTGGCAACAATCCAGACAGCCGAGGATAATGATATCTTAGTTAACAGTCCAGGGCTGGGGGATCTATTACATTAAACCTTTTGAAGTCTGCAGTGCTGTATTAATGTTAAGATAACCCAGCATTGTCTATATTACTTCTCCAGTTGGAAAATCCTTTGGATTAAGTGAACGCTTTCCAACAATGTTTTGATCACTCTGATCATTGGGTCGTCCCAATTCCTGAATTATTGGGAGAAGTTTGCGCAAAAAAATATTAACGAAACAGTATGAATTCAGCAATTGCTTTGCAAAGTGGGAAATTAGTGCTTCAAAGTGTTGAATTGTCAGATCGTTTGGATCTCAGAGAAAAGGGTTATCCACTTACGTTGAATTGATTTGATGTATTATTGTCACATGTACCTAAGTACAGTGAAAAGTTACAGTTGTTGTGGGTTTGTTTGCCGAGCTGGGACGTTGGTTTGCAGACGTTTTGTTCCCTGTCTAGGTGACATCCTCAGTGCTCTGAAGCCTCCTGTGAAGTGCTGCTATACTGTGTCTTCTGGAATCTATTTGGTTTCATTCCTGCAGCTTCCAGTTGTCAGTTCCAGTTGTTTGTTGTAGTGGACGAAGTATTGGGTCTAGGTCAGTATGTTTGTTGATGGAATCTGTGGATGTGTGCCAAGCCTCTAGGACTTCTCTGGCTGAGCTCTGTTTAGCTTGTCCTATTATCGTTGTGTTGTCCCAGTCGGATTTGTGGCCCTTATCTGTGTGTCTAGATATTAGGGGTTGCTTGGTTGTGGCATTTAGTGGCTCGTTGACGTTCATGAATGTGGGTCACTAATTGTCTGTCTGTTTGTCTATATGTTGTGTTTTGTGCAGCCTCTGCATGGAATCTTGTGAATTCTGTTTGCTCTATACATGATGGGTATAGGGTCTTTTGTGTAGGACAAACATGGTGTACAAGATTCCATGCAAAGACTGCACAAAACACTATATAGGACAAACAGGCAGGCAACCAGCAATCCCATTCGTGAATGTCAACTAGCCACTAAACGCCATGACCAGCTGTCCCTAGTAGCCGTACACACAGACGACCAGAACCACACGTTCAACTGGGACAACACAGAGCTCAGCCAGAGACTTCTTAGGAGCTTGGCACATATCCACTGACTCCATCAATAAACACATTGACCTCAACCCAAGATGTCGACCACTGCAACGAGCAACCAGAAGCAACAGAATCAAAACCAAATAGATTCCAGAAGAGAGATTACAACAGTGCTTCACAGGAGGCTCCATAGCACTGAGGGTGGCATCTAGACAGAGGATGAAACATCTGCAAACCAACATCCCAACTCAGCAAACCCACCCACAACTACGGCAGTCAGCACCCGAGCTACCATCTTTACACAAACCCTGTACCGTGAAAA
Organism: Chiloscyllium punctatum; assembly: GCF_047496795.1. Lineage (NCBI taxonomy): Eukaryota > Metazoa > Chordata > Chondrichthyes > Orectolobiformes > Hemiscylliidae > Chiloscyllium > Chiloscyllium punctatum. Next base: position 15,075,729 of record NC_092750.1, on the reverse strand, counting down.
GCTTTGTTTGGTGTTCAGTACAGACAAATCGGAACAGACAGAGATCATGGGATGATTGAACGAGCTAGGAATACAAAGTTACGACAGAAATGAGGAGGAATTTCTTCTCCTGGGGATAGTGTATCTGTGGGATTCTTTACCGTAAAGACTGGGTCATTAAGTATATTCAAAGCAGTAGATTTTGAATCAGTAAGAGAATCAGGGCTATGGGGAAAAGCGGAGTTGAGGATTATCTGATCAGCTATGGTCTCACTGAGAGGCAGAGCAGAATCGATGGGCTGAATGGTCTACCTCTGCTCCTCTGGCTTAATGCCTAAGAAATTCTGAATGAAGATTTTCCATTCCAACATAATGTTCTTGTTTGTGGGAACCTAGTGAAATGGTGACCTCTGCCGTGCTGCTCAGCTGTGGATTGTAAAATCTCTTGTGCTGTTTACAAGTCCCAGGCTGGGATTGTTACAGTTTCACTCTGCTTCAGACAGGATTGTGACTGTAGATTTATCTGGGAGATAAGAAAGAGCACGTATCTGTATAGCACCATTGCCCACCCACCGAACATCCCAAAGTGTTTTGCCACCACTGAAGTACTTTTGAAGTGCAGTCACTGTTGTAGGAAATGCAGCAACCAATTTGCACACAGTACGCTCCCACAGACAACAAACTGGTCATGACCAGCTTTTGAGGTGGTTTGGAATAAGTGGGCATCAGGGAGAACTTAACTTCCTGTTTGAGTAATTCTGTAGGATAACTCATAATTGTGGCCAACACATCTCACCATGGGGTAGTTCAGTGGTTAACACTGCTGCCTCACAGCGCCAAGGACCTGGGTTTGATTCCGCCCTCGGGTGGCTGTTTGTGCGGAGTTTGCACATTCTCTGTGAGAGTCCTCTGGGTGCTTCAGTTTTCTCCCACAGTCCAAAGATGTACAGGCTAGGTGTATTGGCCATAGTGTCTAGGGATGCGCAGGCTAGGTGGGTTAGCCATGGGAAATGCAGGGTGAGGGTAGGGGACTGGGTCTGGGTGGGAAGCTCTTTGGAGGGGCAGTGTGGGCTTAATGGGCTGAATGGCCTGCTTCTACACTGTAGGGATTCAGTGATTCTATGAAAGACAGCACCTCTTGATACCATAGCATCAGCCTAGATTATTGCACTGAGTGAGACTAGAACCCTAGACCTGCTGATTCAGATTTGGAGGCATTACCAGCTGAACTACATCTAGTACTCAGCTGGCACTGTATCCAGTTGCTGCTCTGAGCCTCCTGTAACTAATTTCACAATGTTTGACAGCACAGTTTCTGAACATGTCCCATCACCCTACACGTAGATTAGATTAGATTAGATTCCCTACAGTGTGGAAACAGGACCTTCGGCCCAACGAATCCACACTGACCCTCCAAAGAGTACCCCACCCAGACCCATTCCCCTACCCTACATTTACTCCTTACTAATGCACCTAACACTATGGGCAATTTAGTATGGACCCTCTCCCCCTTTCCTTGAGAGACTGGAAGAACACAGCAAGCCAGGCAGCATCAGGAGGTGAAGAGATCGACATTTCGGGTGTAACCCTTTTTCAGGACTGGGGATGGAGCTGTAGATAAAGGGGGGAGTACTGGGTGAGGAGAGGGGCAGAGTGGTGAGGTGGGGATATAGGTAGGGGGTACAACCTGGTTGGTCATTAGGTGGAATGGACCTGGTTGGTAACTGGAAGGAAGGGTTGGAAGAGAGAGGTCGTACCCTCTACCTGAACTCACCTATCCACACCTTACCACCCCACTCCTCTCCCCATCAAAAACTCTCCCCACTACCCGCCCCCTACCCCCTTTATCTGCTGCTTCCCTTACACCCACCCCAAGTCCTGAAGAAGGGTTACACCTGAAATATCGACTCCTCCACTTCCTGATGCTGCCTGTCTTGCTGTGTTCTCCCACCCTCCTGATGCTGCCTGCCTTGCTGTGTTCTCCCACCCTCCTGATGCTGCCTGCCTTGCTGTGTTCTCCCGTTCTCCTGATGCCACCTGCCTTGCTGTGTTCTCCCACCCTCCTGATGCTGCCTGCCTTGCTGTGTTCTCCCACCCTCCTGATGCTGCCTGCCTTGCTGTGTTCTCCCAGCCCCCTGATGCTGCCTGCCTTGCTGTGTTCTCCCGTTCTCCTGATGCCACCTGCCTTGCTGTGTTCTCCCACCCTCCTGATGCTGCCTGCCTTGCTGTGTTCTCCCTCCCTCCTGATGCCACCTGCCTTGCTGTGCTCTCCCACCCTCCTGATGCTGCCTGCCTTGCTGTGTTCTCCCACCCTCCTGATCCTGCCCGCCTTGCTGTGCTCTCCCACCCTCCTGATGCCACCTGCCTTGCTGTGTTCTCCCACCCTCCTGATGCTGCCTGCCTTGCTGCATTCTCCCACCCTCCTGATGCTGCCTGCCTTGCTGTGTTCTCCCACCCTCCTGATCCTGCCCGCCTTGCTGTGCTCTCCCACCCTCCTGATGCCACCTGCCTTGCTGTGTTCTCCCACCCTCCTGATGCTGCCTGCCTTGCTGTGTTCTCCCGGCCTCCTGCTTGTCTACCTTAGATTCCAGCGCCTTTCCAGTTTTTTGCCTCTCCTTTCCTTGAGAGGCAGGAACCATCACTCCCTTTGTCCCTCTCCTAGTGCTGTGGCCAAGAGTCAAAGCCCACAATGTGCGAGTTATGGAAGGCATGGCAGCCGCCAATTACAAAATGATTCATGCAGAGACTTTATTTGTACTAAATTACCTGAAGGCACTTCACAAGAGAGTTAGCAAACAAAGTTTACAGTGATTTACAAGTGGGTGATGTGAGGGAAAAAAACCTTTTCACACAGTGAGCTATTAGGGTGTGGAAAACATTGCTTGGAAATGGTGGGCCAGGTAGGTTTCATTGAGATATTCAAGAGGGGCATTGGACAATTGTTTGGTTAGGAATGGTGGGCAGGCATGTGGGAAAAAGGCAGGAGATTAGCACGAGGGGATAAGACTGTGCAGGCACGATGGGCCAAATGATCTCCTCCTACACCATCACAGTCTTGTGATTCTGGGGAAGATCTTCACCACTCCAGTAGATGCTAGGATGAGGGCCCAAAGGATACAAAATCTACGGAGTGTCTAAGAAGAGGTTAGAGAGACACAGAGATTCTGAAGGTGTTTCCAGAGGTGCGGGTCTAGCCAGCCGAAGGCATTGCTGCAATGACTAAGATGCTCCGAGTCCAGATTTCCTCAAGGATTATCGGAAGACACTCAAAGCAAATCAACAGGATTTCTGACTCTAAGTGCGCTGAGAAAAACAGAATCCTAGGGGCTTGGACTCAGCGTATCACTAGTTCAGTGAGTCCGGTTTTGACAACATAAAATTATGGAGGGAATACATTAAATAGAAGCACAGAGGTTGTTTCCTCTGGCAGGTAAAACTAGATCCAGGGGCACAGCCTCAAAATAAGGGGAAGCAGATTTAAGACTGAGTTGTGGAGGAACTTAGAGTGACAGCGATGTCCAGCATGGAAACAGACCCTTCATTCCAACTCGCCCATGCCAACAGGATTTGCTAAATTATTCTAGTCCCATTTGCCAGCACTTGGCCCATATCCCTCCAAACCCATCCTATTCATATACCCATCCAGATACCTCTTAAATGCTGTAATTGTACCAGCCTCCACCATTTCCTCTGGCAGCTCATTCCATCCACGTACCACCGTAACATCTTCACCTAAAAGGTTGTGAATCTGTGGAATTCCCTGCCCAGTGAAGCAGTTGAGGCTGCCTCGTTGTAATGTTTTCAAGGCAAAGATTGGTCAATTTTTGAACAGTATGAAAATCAAGGGTAAGTGGAGCTGAGTTCACGAAAAGGTCAGCCGTGAATTTGGAGCAGACTCGAGTGGACAAATGGCCTGGCTCCTATTTCTCATTAATGGAGTCTGAGTCTGTGTGTGTGTGACCGCAACCAGTATTACAGTGGAGCAGTAAAGGGCATGATGGTGCAGAGTGTATTTGTAACTAGAGGTGCTGTTTGTTTGACCGAGGATATAAAGAGCACTGGAGGACGGTGTTGATAGCTGAGATAATCAACCACTGGAGTTACGAGCTTCTGGAGTGTGGAGTCGGGGATTTGACAGTGCATCTGGAGAGAATATTAACCTGTGGGATAGAGAGAGAGAGATTTGCATTTAGGTTGTAAGACATGCTGAAGAACTTGATGTTATTTAAGCATCTTTTGCAATAGTTGTAATAGCAGCTACTGTTTCCATGGCAAGCAGGAATTTAACAAAGACTTTACACTGTTTTCCTCTCCTCTCTCCATACCAACGAATGTTGTACATTCCACCTCCGAGGTTTTGGGTCAGTGCTTCCTCTGAAAGATGGCACCTCTGACAGGACTGCACTCCCTCGCTGGTTTGCTTGTTGTGGGACTGTTCCTGCAACGTCCATGGCTGTTCCTCACATTCCCACCTAACCCTCTGTAACTAGTGCTTGTACAATTGAAACTCTTAGTTTGTGCCTTAGCTGGGGATTGGGGGGGGGGGTGAAGGAAGTTCAAATCCCACCCTCTCTAGGGGTGTGCAGTAACATCTCTGAACAGATTGATGAGAACATATCTACAATTTGCGCTGGGTGTCAGAGCTGCAGAGACTGTCCTGTTTCCGTACATGGGTGCCTCTCGGCCGAGTATGGGCACGCCCATGTGGGCTGTAATGGGCCTTTGACAGGGATGCCTCTGCGGTCAAATAGCCTGATGTCACTCATTTTGCACACGCATTGGACATTGAATGTGCAATTCCTGCCTCAGGCGACTGTCTGTGTGGAGTTTGCACATTCTCCTCCGGGTGCTCCGGTTTCCTCCCACAGTCCAAAGATGTGCAGGCCAGGTGAATTGGCCATGCTAAATTGCCCGTAGTGTTAGGTAAGGGGTAAATGTAGGGGTATGGGTGGGTTGCGCTTCGGCGGGGCGGTGTGGACTTGTTGGGCCGAAGGGCCTGTTTCCACACTGTAAGTAATCTAATCTAATCCACTAATCCCAGTTCAGCTTCCTCCCTCCAACCAGTTGTGCATTTTTCCCAGGCTGACTGAAGCCGATTCTCTCTATCTCTCTCTGTCTCTCTCTCTCTCTCTCTCTATCTCTCTATCTCTCTCTCTCTCTCTATCTCTCTATCTCTCTCTATCTCTCTCTCGTCTCAATGCCTGTGATTGTGTTCCCTAAAAACTCAACTCAAACTGAAGGCTGATTAAAAACACACGTACTGCAAAGACTCTTCAGCTATTTTTTCCGATTCCCACATCCTTAGAGGCTTTGGTTTGCTTGGCACCTAATTAATGACAATACTTTTCAACACACTGATTTTCAAACTTCTGGCTCTCGTACCGAGCTTTTCTGCAAATATTTCAAGCATATGCTTTCTCCTCTGTCTTTGGTATGTGTTTCTCTGTTGTGGTAGGCTTTTTATTTTGTTGATATCCAGCTTTAAGGAAATTCTAGCACCTCCCCTACAGGAGAAGCTCAGGAACAAAGACACACTGCAGTTTGGTTTGGACGAAGCCACTCACAAAGGAACACTTTGTAAAGCATTTTACTAAAACATATTCAGGAAGGAACAGCCTGGGAAAAGGGAAGAGATGTGAAGAATGAAAGCTCATTCTAAGAGATGGGTTTTAAGTAAGATCTTGAGGGAGGAGCTGAGGGAGGGGCATCCAGAAGCTAAGACTTGGTCACTATAGGCAGGGCAGTTGGACAGCAGCACAGGGGGGACACAGAACAAGGAAGAGTATGGGGGAAACAAACACCAGGAATGATGGAGGAACTCAGTAACTCAACAGAAAAATAATATTTCAAGTCCAATATGGCTGCTCTTTGGAACTGTTAAGTTTGTGGGGGCAGGGAAGATCCCAGAGATAGGGAGGGGCAGCAGTTCCAGTGCAGCAGGAGGCCATTTGGCCCAATGTGCCTGTATCCGTTCTATTTCCTAGTGCCAATGGCCTGCCCTTTTCCCATGTCCCTGCATGCCATTTCTATCCAAATGACCATCCAGTGCCCCTCTTGAATGTCTCAATTGAAAGAACCGTCCTATACCACATCCGAACCCTAACGACTCTCACTACTTCTCATGTCATTCTCGCTTTGTTTGCAGATCTCTTTAAACCTATGCCCTCTCATTCTTTCTTTTCTGAGCAGGAACAGCCTCTCCCTATTAGAGCCTTTTAAAGTTGCGAGATCTTCAGCACGAGGGGCCAGTGGGTTGTATGGGTGAAGATAATTTGATGCTGGATGGGTTACGGACAGCAGAGTTTCAGCTGAGGTTTATTGGAGAGGTGAAGATGAGCAACCTCTTGAGCTGTAAATGCTGGGAGTGAGCTGACCTTGGATGGAGGTTTTGCAGATTCTTCATGGGTCAGAGAGTGAGTACCTCAGAATAAGAACCTGGCCTGAACCACTGTTCGAATAGACTCCACTTACAAATCATCAATCTGTAACCCCAAGGGCCTTTTTCCAAAATAAACGTATCAATCTCCATTTTGAGGTTTTTAATTGACTCTTAGCATCGAGGGAGAAAGTTCCAAATGTCCATTCCCCAAGTGCTTCCTGACATAATTTAATTCTCAGACCAAAATATGTGGGATCGGACACCACAATCTCCAACCAACAATGTCCCCCGCTTCCAGTTCATAACCCCTGCATCTCCAACACCCACCCCCTAATCCCAGCCCCCACACCTACAGCCCCACACCCCCAGCCCTCACATTCCCACTCCCTCAAACACACAACCAGGCCCCACCCCCAGCACACACCTCCTAGCCCCCACACCCCACTACTCCCTTGCCCCACACACCTACCACCAAATCAGTGAGTGCTAGTTGCAACTTTACAATAATTGTGGGTTACGTCGTTCCCTTCAACTTACTAAAATGTCCCAAAGTGCTACCCAGAAACACGATCAAATGTAGTTTAAAACCAAACCACATTCGGAAGTTTAAGAACAGGTCACTAAGGTAGAGGGTATAGAGGAAGAGGAGGCGAAAGGAATTCCAGAGCTCAGAATCGAACAGTTGAACATGAAAGCCCAATTGTGCAGTAAATAAAATCTGTGTGATATACCAGAGGAGGCCTGGAGGGGCTAATAGAGATAGGAAAAGAAAAGGCCCAGGAGAGATTTGAAATCAAGAAAAAAAAATTGTAAAATACATGACACAGGATTGTACTCAAAATGGGGCACAAGACAGGCAAGGAGGGGGTAAATATGAGGGAACCGTACCTGGCCGAACTGGTCCTCACCCTTAACAATTTCTCCTTCAAATCCTCCCACTTCCTCCAGATGTCATTGATCTCTCCACCCTTCAGGAACTTTGCCTGTATTCCTGATGAAGGGCTTTTGCCTGAAACGTCGATTTTACTGCTCCTCGGATGCTGCCTGAACTGCTGTGCTTTTTCAGCACCACTCTAACCCAGATCGAGGGGCCCCATGTTCAGCATCGAGGAGGGGAAGAGCCCCGTGTTCAGGTTGAGGGAGGTCCTGCTGTGCTTAGATCAGGGGTCAGGGGTCCACGCTTTGTGCAGCTCCATGGCCCAGGATTTCTGTCCCAGCCCCAATGGCTTTGTAATGAACTAAAATCAATGTAAAACAGGCTAAAGAGTTGTCTATTTGCTCTGCTCGCAACAGGCCAGGAGGAGACTGGGTTAAAGCCACAGGAAAAGGCAAAGTTGGCGTTTTGGCTTTGGATTGGTTTCAAGTGGAGTTAGGATTATCAAATCAGCATGATCTCATTAAATGGAGGAGCAGACTTGATGGGCCAAATGGCCTACCTCTACCCCTATGTCTCATGGTCTTATTGACTCTCAGAGAGAGGTGGAGGCTGGGCCATTGAGTATATTCAAGACTGACCACAGCAGTTCTTTGACACTGATATGCATGTTGAGGGTTATGGGGAACAGACACCAAAGTGGGGTTATCGGATCTGCCATGGTTTTACAGAATGGTGCAGCTGCTCAGGAGGCTGAATCACCTACCCCTTTTTCTACTTTATACATTCTGAAGGGATGGGTTCAGTGCGCTATCTGACCATGTGCCAGATGCCTCTGACTACACACTGTCCTATCACTACCCTTGATCTGAATGTGTTTTGGTGGGGGCAGGGGAATGAATTGTATTATTGACAAAGCATAGGTGTTTGATATGGAAGAGCAGTAATATAGTCTGACCTGTACTCTTTGTTTTTTACACACTGGATAGAAAATGAAGTCTGAGATAGCTGCAGCGGCAGTGAGAAAGATGAACCCTTCTCTGCAAATCATAGCTCATCAGAACCGTGTTGGTCCAGAGACTGAGAACATCTACACCCAGGACTTCATTGAGAATCTGAATGGAGTGGCGAATGCATTGGATAATGTAGAAGCGCGTAAGTGACTAAATGAACAACAGTTGTCTGCCAATTGTGACCCAGGTATAAAGAGGACATAGGGCATTAGTTTTCAATGAGCAGAATCTCTCAACTTACTGCACCTTGTCAAGGTTTGCAAGTGAAAGGAAGATTGCATAGCGCCTTCTGCAACCTCAGGGTTTCCCGACTCACAGCCAAGTTCACTACTTCCTTGCAGAGAAATACAGTAGCTAGTTGATGTACAGCAAGGGTGGGGGATGGTAGTATAGTAGTCATGTGACTGGACAGTAATCCAGAGGCTCAGGCTAATGTATCTGGGGTCATGGGTTCAAACCCCCAACCAGCAGCTGGTGGATTTTGAGTTTGATTAATAAACCTGGAATGGTCCCAATAATGGTCAGCAAAACAACTACAACAGATTGTTGTAAAATCCCATCTGGTTCACTAAAAATCCTTTCAGGAAGGAAATTTTCCACCCTCAGCTGATTCCACTCTAAATTTGATTCTAAACACACAGCAATGTTGTTGACTGTTAACTATCTTCTGAAATGCTCAAACGTGTCACTCAATTCAAGGATAGTCAGGGATGGACAATAAGTGTTGGTCTTGCCAGCAACATCCACATTCCGTGAAGGGAACCGGGGGCATTCTAGCGAAGTTTGCCGATGATACGAAGTTAGGTGGACAGGCAGGTAGTACTGAGGAAGTGGGGAGGCTACAGAAGGATCTAGACAGGTTGGGAGAGTGGTCCAGGAAATGGCTGATGGAATTTAACGTGAGCAAGTGCGAGGTCTTGCACTTTGGCAAAAAGAATAAAAGCATGGACTACTTTCTAAATGGTGAGAAACTTAATAAAGCCAAAGCACAAAGGGATCTGGGAGTGCTAGTCGAGGATTCTCTAAAGGTAAACATGCAGGTTGAGTCTGTGATTAAGAAAGCGAATGCAATGTTGTCTCTTATCTCAAGAGGGTTGGAATATAAAAGCAGAGATGTACTACTAAGACTTTATAAAGCTCTGGTTAGGCCCCATTTGGAGTACTGTGTCCAGTTTTGGTCCCCACACCTCAGGAAGGACATACTGGCACTGGAACGTGTCCAGCGGAGATTCACACGGATGATCCCTGGAATGACAGGTCTAGCATATGAGGAACGGCTGAGGATACTGGGATTGTATTCGTTGGAGTTTAGAAGATTAAGGGGAGATCTAATAGAGACGTACAAAATAATACATGGCTTTGAAAAGGTGGATGCTAGAAAATTGTTTCTGTTAGGCGAGGAGACTAGGACCCGTGGACACAGCCTTAGAATTAGAGGGGGTCATTTCAGAACGGAAATGCGGAGACATTTCTTCAGCCAGAGAGTGGTGGGCCTGTGGAATTCATTGCCGCGGAGTGCAGTGGAAGCCGGGACGCTAAATGTCTTCAAGGCCGAGATTGATAGGTTCTTGTTGTCTAGAGGAATTAAGGGCTACGGGGAGAACGCTGGCAAGTGGAGCTGAAATGCGCATCAGCCATGATTGAATGGCGGAGTGGACTCGATGGGCCGAATGGCCTTACTTCCACTCCTATGTCTTATGGTCTTAAACCAAAAGGTTGTACGACCAGCAATTATTGAGTCATTATGGCTATTCAATCCATCCTGCCCATGCTGCTGCTTTGATAGAGCAATACAAACAATTGTAACGTTTTCGGTGACGCTGATAAATTTTAGCTCCAACAATTATCCTGTAGTCTCTTTTTTTTGTAATACTGGCCGTGGAATCTTTACATCCATGCAAGAGGGTAAACGACATTTGGCTTTAATATTTCACTAAAACAGAAAGTAGATCTGACACCCGTCCCTCAGTACAGGAAAGGCACAAATTATTGGAGAGAAAGCTGCACAAGCTGGAGATGAGAGTGCAACCAACTTCGCAAGTCTCAAGATTGTTCTACAAATGTTTCTGTCAGAATTACTTTTTGTGTACACTCTCAGTGACCACAGAATTGCTCATCCACCCCTGAAGCTCAAACACATTTTGTAGAAGATTGTCTCTCTGTAAACTTGGGCTTGTGTAAGAATCTCTTTCGCCACCTGCAGAATACTGACTGGAGAGATGCTAAGTTACACGTTGAAGGACCCCTCACTATGATGAAGCAATGGGCAACTTTGCATGTCTCAATATTGTACATTCACCTCTGACGTTAAACATCTTTTTTTGATGGCTGTGAAAATCCAACCTTTCTCACAACAATAGCAAAGACGGCAACTTTTATATTTAGCATTATTTGGTATTTAAAGCTTTATTAATTTAGTTGGACTTTTGTTGCAGCACAATGATTGGGCTGAATCCAACAACCCCCTCCTCCCCCTAACTTTATGGCAACACTTAACAATTTGTGGAAACGAAGATTCCTGAAATAGTGAATAATCTTTAACAACACAGAAGGCTGTTCTGGCACAATTCAAATCAGAGTTAATTTCCATATGCATAACGGGGTGGGGCCAGTGCAGTTGTGGGGAAGGAACCTCGTTGGACCCTTAGGCAATTTGTACATTCCAACTAATCTACAAAGTGTTGTAAATGGCAGTGAGATGTGTTGATTGTGAATTACTGTACACATTTTCCAGACTTTGACATTCTTTCTCTTGTCTTGTGACTTGTGGCATACCTTTACCCAGGGAGTTACTTCACTTTGCGTCTGTCAGTTGTAACCTTTGTTTCTTTAGCCATGGTATTTGATCTAATAGGACAGCGCACTCTTCCCTGCATCAAGCTTCAAATTAACTTGCTATAAATTTACATAAATAACTTCTGTCCATCTCACAATTGAGTCACCAATTTTCCGTAGGAATTGCTCTATCATTTCTAATAGTGGTGATTCTACCTCACCTTTATTGGAGTAAGCATTTCACTTTTCATTGCTCTGAAACTGCACCTACTTCTACACATCTTCAAGAAGTGACCTATAGCTTTAGAGATGTAGCACACTGCTGTTATTGCTGGGCACGTATTGTGCTTGCGAGGCTTTTTGTCCCACAGCACTTACACTGACTCTTCCTACCCTTTGTTGCTTTGCGTACCCTTTGTGTTCGCATTTCATAAATTTCTTCAGTGCTTATATCTTTATACAGTGGATTTGTTCTCCTGTGGTAAAATTGTCCTTCCTCTCTCAAAATTTGACTGAGAGTCATCTTAGTGTCTGCTTCTAGTGCAATTTGAATAACCTTCTCCAAAGTCAAAACATCTTTGGACTGTAATAACTCTGACAAAGCCTCACCAATAAGGCTCCTGTCTTTTACGAATTCTGATTTTGATGCTCTATAGTCATTGTTTTCACTAATTTGTGGAGGTCATTAAATAAGTTATCTACAGATGCTGTATGCTGTACTCTGCTGTTAAATCTTCTCCTTCCAAGGATTGCTCTCAGATTAACATAATTTTCAAAAGCCTTTAGAACCTCTTCAAAGCCGTCATTTATATTTTGCCAATTTCTAACTGCATCAGTTGCAGGTCCTGTTAATTTTTTTTCCCCCACTGGTCTACAGAGATTTTTTAACTTTATTCCCATAGATCAAAAAGCTTCCCAGCCAATCCACAAATCAGTGCTATCCCTGTAGCTCCTTTTTCTCTAAGGACTCTATCAAATGTGATTAATCTTATTGCACTCTCACTAGCCTGTCTTTCCTGTGCATTGTACCAGCCCTGAAGTGAACATCTGAAGCTGGAGTATTGCGTTGACCCTATATTTCCATTCACACATCCTGCAAACTTTTCTTACAGCTTACTGACTGGCTGAATATTCATGAAGTGGTTGTTTCCTTAATGTGGTAATGTCCCTTGTCTTCTGAATTTTGTTATTTTCTGTGTCAAATGGATTTTTTTTCCACCTTTGACCTTCCACCATTTAAGCAACAATTCAAATGTTGATCACTGTGACATTTTATTTGCAAAATAATCTATTACCAGACAATCGTTGAGAGTGTGCTTCATCCGATTCTCCTTTTTATACTGGATCTAAAAACCAGTTCAGTTAACAGTGGAAGAGAATGAATCATCACCAAGTCTTAGGAAGAGGCACACGATTTAACAACAAACTAGAGCTTATTGAATGACAAATAGGTACTAGTTACATTAACTAACTGGACATAATAACTAAGACTGCAAGGAGTTAGGGACCACGCATTTGACCTGATCAAGATGTGAAGCAGGCAGTCCTAATTTTTCACCCTAGTCACCAGATCAGGTAGAGCCTAAAGAAGTCTTCAGTACTAGCCCTTTCAGAACTGTTACCTTATACACCAATGGCCTTGTCTGCGATTACCTACAGTCTCTTTGTTGATTAAGTGTCTGAAAGGATTAATACTGAAGCACCACTTTACTATGTTGATGTCATTTGGACTTATGGACAGAATATCTTGAATCTCAAAGGAGTAAGATCTAATGTCTGGTCCTCCTCAAAGACTCCAGCAATGTCTGTCATATCTGTCTGTTACCTGTGACTATTTAGTAATGTGCCGTTATGATATCTTGTCAGCTGCAAGAGACACTTTTAGTTAGATCAGAAAGTAGTTTTCCACTCCCACACTATGCTAAGCTGGCCTTGTTGCTTCCTATACTTTAAGGAGAATAGTAACAGCAATTTTTATCAAGAACAGCAGCTCCTATAGTATAAGGAGCTGGAATAGCCTAGGAACACTGATCATTGCAGATACTCCTGCAGCTCAATTCAGATGATACAACGGCATCACAATTACAATCAGAGGAGCCTGTTCTCTGATGCTAACCTCTTTTGCTGCCTATGTGTTTACTGGTTTAAACTGCACGATAAGCATGTCTTTGTTCAATTAATATATCAATAAATAATAATCCTCTTCATTGCAGAGTTAGGTTTTGAGGCAGACCCACAGCCTTAGGCTTTTCATGGGGTCATTGTACTGTCGCCAAATGATCATCTTTGCTACCATTTCCCAAATGCTGGATTTTAATATCCTTGATTTCACACAGGATTAACTGTGCACCCTTTTACATGGCTCTGAATTGATTTTCCCTCCCCCTTGGTTACTATGCCTTCAGTCTTGAGGCCCTAACCTCTGAAATTTCCTAACTAAGCTCTGTCCTTACTTACTATTTGTAAAGCCCACTCCTTTGACAAAGCTGCTCTGAAACCTTCATGTGTAGGTCTGTGTCACTGTTTCCAATTCCATTCCTATGCAGAGTTCCGAGTCATTGCTTCACTTTTTTGTAAGAAGTGGACATTGTTGGCCATAAGTGACTTGCTCAGACAGTATCAGAGGACAGCAAAAAAAGTCAACCACATTGCTGTGGGTCTGGAGTCACATTTAGACTAAGTCAGAGGTCACACGACACTGGGTTATAGTCCAACAGGTTTATTTGAAATCACCACCTTCGTCAGGTGACCTCAACATCACATTTAGACTAAACCAGGTCATGTTGACAAATACCCTTCCCTGAAGGACTTTTGAGCCTTTTACAATAATTGGTAATAGTTGTGATGTCAGCTTTACTGAAACTAGCTTTATATTCCAGGATTACTAATTGGAATTCAGATTCCACTAGCTACCAGAATAGAATTTGACCCATGTTCACAGAGCATCACCCTGTGTGCTATAAGGGAAGCAGCTATCAACAGGATAGCTGATGGGATAAGAATTCTTCCTCCAAGATGGTCATGTCGAGACCTCTTCTTGCTCTGACTATGTTGTACGCGCTCCAATAAAAGAATACAAAGACCTCCTCCATTTTTTGCCTCTGACTGTGGTTAAATCAATCTTAGCCTCTGGATTGTTAGTGCAGTGGCATTCCTATTACACCACCATGATAATAAATACAAGCTGTAGTTGTACATTTCAGGAGAAATGTTGTCTGTAATGTCTGTTTTTTGGTTTTGCTTCCAGGACGTTACATGGATGGCCTTTGTGTCTTATACCAGAAACCACTGCTGGAGTCAGGTACTCTGGGTACGAAAGGAAATTTCCAAGTTATCATTCCTCACCTTACGGAGTCCTATTCGTCCAGTGGGGACCCTCCGGAAAAATTCATTCCCATCTGTACACTCAAGAATTTCCCCAATGCTATTGAGCACACATTGCAGGTAATTAGAGAAAATAATTAATATTATGTCAAAGGCATTGTCTCCCAAGAACATTGTAAGCTGCAACATGGAGTGGAAACACTCTGAAGATCTGCTGCTCCTAAGAATCTGTGTTGACTTAAAAAATTAACATCTGCTGTGATGCTGCTCATGGTAAGGGAGGAAACATTCTATCTACATAGTCAAGAACATTGTACCATCTGTAATACAATGATGCTTGTTGTTGGACCGGGATGGGCAAAGTCTGAAGTCACAGGATACCAGGTTATTGTCCAACAGGTGAAGACATCACCTGATGAAGGAGCAACACTCCAAAAGCTTGTGATTTCAAACAAACCTGTTAGATTATAACCTGGTGTCGTGTGACTTCTGATATTGTAACATAGGCATGCATTGCCTTATGGCTGTGTGGAAATAGCTGTGAATTAAACACTGGACAAGTTTATATTCTAGACTGTAGAGATCTTGGCTCCAGTGTTGAGTATTCCATTGTATGTTCCTAGTAAGGTTCTTTATCCTTCCCTATAAACTGTTAGACTGTTGTGTGTAACACTTGGATGTGACAAGAGGAATGTAATCAACAGGAAATATGCAGCAGAGATGCTGTCTCCAATAATGTTAATGATCTGCTAAAGCCCTGTTGGAGAGGATTAAGCAGAATCTTAAGGATGTTTTGTAATGTGAAAGATATTTTTGCCTTGGATTGTGCAGTGTGTTTTAAGTGTCGTTAAAATGGAAAATTCTGGAAATAGTCAGTAGACCTTGCAGCATCTGTGAAGCTAGAAACAGAGTTAGCATTTCAGGCTGATGTCCCTTCATCCGAACATCATTGATCTGATTTTTAAAATTCCATTACAGCTATTGAGTATTCCCACTATTTTCGATTGTTATTTATTTCAGATTTGTCGAAGCTGAAGTATTTTGCTTTTACATTGTTGATTTACTGTGGCTGAAAAAGTGAAATTACATTTATCTACTTCATATTCTCTGCATTTAGGGATTGAAAGATCTTTGTTCAATTTTCCAGCAAAGGCTATAAGTCTTGGTAATGGTTATGGTTCTCAATGATTTTGAAGTCATTTAATATCAAGCCTATACATTCTCTCACCTTTTGGAATGAATGATCTAATCTTTTAAATCCCAGGAAATTCAGCAAAATAGCATTAAAGTTATGTCAGATATTGGGACTGGGTTGGGGGACATTTGATTGAGTTGCACTGCAAGCTATATATCCAAATATCGTGCACCAAAGATTGAAGGTGGGAAAATAAAACCGCAGTGACAAAGTCAGCTGGGTGGACCGCATAAAAGATTACTTTCCTGATTGGGGGCTGTTAATCTGGTCCAATCAGGGAGCCCTTACTGACAGACAAAAACAGGAGGACCCTCTTGTGGCACAGTGGTAGTGCCCATCCCCTGGATGAGGGCAGCCTGAGTTCAAGCCTCACCTGCTCTAGAGGTGTGTAATAACATCCCTGAAAGAAAAATGGCCTAACGTAACACAGACAACATTTAGAAAAAAAAACAGGAGAGTCAGAGGTTCTGTTCACTCTGAGAGCCGGCTCTGAGGAAGCCAGACCAGTGTCAAGCACAATGCAGATGTAAATTAAGGGTGACTTGGTGACGGGATACCGGCCTCAATGGAGTTATTTCAAAAACCGTAGCACAAGAAATGGGCATTACGGGATTGAATGCAGTTGAGGAAAGAGTATATTGAAGAGTATGTGGCAGGATCAGAAAATCAGTAGACTCTGTGGAGTATTGGCTGTATGGCATTGTTTAAATAGACTCTTTGATGATTAATTTAATATTGTTGTTGTAATGTGACTGTTTTCTATGAGTTATGTTACAAGTTCGCCATCCCCTGTTCACTGGCTCACACAGAAACTGCTATAGACACAGTGTAAAGTCATTGGAAATTAACAAAATAAAACAATCAGGAGTTTCAGTAAGTTAATGTGAAGTTTTAAACCTATATATAGCTGGGGCTACATAATGTCATATGTGTATTAGGAAATGATTTACTGCACTATCTAATCTCCTGTGGCATCCCACAAAATGAATCCAGATCTAGTTCAGTTTTTAGTTGCAGTGAGGTCAAAAGACAGGCGAAAATTAAACTAGAGCATCCAAATAATTTACTCCCCTATTTAGTTTATACATTGGATGTTTATATTCACTATATATAACTGTTTATCCATGTACATACTATAAATTCTTACTGTGATGTCCCGTATGCTGCTTCCTTCTGTGCAGTGTCCCTTTAGAACTAAAGAGGGCTCAGTTGAAAAAAAGATAATTTGTCTCCTCATTGTGACTCCATCAAATTCCAAGAAATATCCATTCAAACTGTGGTTATCATTGAGGTGAGGAGTTAAGAAGCAGAGGATTAAAAAAAACATGAAATGCAGTGAAAACAACAAATGCTAGAGATCACAGCAGCTCAGACAGCATGTTTCAGAGCCATCTACACCCAAAATATTAGCTTGCCCTTTCTCCATGGACACTGCCTGACCCACTGTGATCTCCAGAATTTGTTGTTTTCAGTCCAGATTCCAGTACCTGCAGTAATTTGCTCCTATGAAATGCAGTGACGTTGTTCAGCCTCTGTTTTTGGCAGTTCAAACTACATTGAGAATATGAATAAGAGAAAACCAGAGAAAGGTTATCTCCTAATGTAGCAGTTTTCTGTTTGGCAGTTTTAGAATAAACGTTGGTGTTGAAGCAGGTTTCTGAGAATAGAACAAAGACAGTGTTCCTGTGTATATTATACAGTTGGCAAGGACTGAGTATTGAATGCAAAAAGACTAACGCATTGTGCATTGGATGCTACCCATTGCTCTTCTTTCAGTCTTGCCAGAGACTGTTTAAAGGTGTTGGAGAAAGGGTTCTCTCGGAATTCTGTGCCATTCGGATTATCACAACCCAGGAGAGAAAGAGGGTTTGTAATTACATGCTTTATCCAACGGTAACCATCACGATGGACTTTGGATAGAGAATGGTTGCTAGTGAATATATTTGAGGGCTGAAACAACTGAGTAGGAAGTGAAGGGTGCCACATTGCGGGGGCTGAGTGGAAAGTAGCAGAGGAACAATTGCAAGATTGTTTGTGGTTTTACATTGTTGTGGAAAGTAATGTTTTTTAATCATTAGGTGTATCAACTATTTAAAGTGAAATTTATCATTTTATTGGAAATACTGTTCACCTGTTCCATAATATTTGAATTAAGTTGATTTTCATTTGGTTTATTAAAGTAAGAGATTAAAAAGTGAAATTCTTCCCAGCAATATTGTTCCTTTGAAATAGTGGGAATTCCTTTCTTTTTGAAAATGCTAGCAATCTCTATAGGAGTATGCTACAACATCTACTTTTAGCATGTAAACAGCCCTTGTCAACTTGTCACACCGATTACACACTGATCAGGGGAGCACTACTTTAGTAGGTTGTAGGCAACTATTCAAGATTTACCAAAGTCAGTTCCATTCATTAATATAATCATAGGAATTTATAATGTGCTGAGTTCTACCACATCCATATGGCTTCATCGTTGTCTTTCCAGCGCGGTAACACTTTTTTTGTTGTTTTGGTCACCCTGGGGCCTCCTCTTGAAGTTCTCCTGCAGGAGGCCGGAGCCCCATGTGACACACACATACATACACACACACACACACACGCACACACATACACACACACACATACACACATTCATACACATACACACACACACATACACACACACACATGCACACACATACACACATACATACACACACACAAGCACATACATGCACACACATGCATACGCATACACATGCATGCGCACACATACACCTGCGCACACATACATACACCCACACATACATAAAAACATACACACACACAATAATACACACATACACACACATACATACATACAAACATACTCACACACATACACATATACACACACGTATATATACACACACATGTGCACATACACACATACACACACACACACATACTGATTAAGGATGATCAGCCACGATCATATTGAAAGGTGGTGCAGGCTCGAAGGGCAGAATGGCCTACTCATGCACCTATTGTCTATTGTCATACACATACACACACGCGCACACACACATATACACACATACACAGACACACAGACATACATACATGCACACATGCACACAGATACATATACACACACATACACGTGCACATACACACACGCGCACACACACATATACATGCACACACACACGCACAAACACACATACATGCACACATACACATACATATACACACACACATACATACACACGCGCGCACGCACACACACACACCACCTCGGGTTGAGGCATTAGAACACCAGCCAGGATCCCTTCAGTCGACCAAGAGCCAGGACCCCATTGGTCAACTTGGGGCCAGGACTGTGTCAGTCAAATCAGAGCCAGGACTCTGTCAGTCGATGTCCAGCATCACTGGAACCACACAACATGACCATCTGTAGCCTCGGAGGCTTTGGACATAGATGCAAAGGTGGTGGCAGTAAAGGAGCACGTTTCCAGGTTTCTGGGCATCATGACTGGAGGAGCAGAGAGGGAACGAAGACTTTTTGAAGCTGTTTCAGTTTTAGTAATATCAATTTAATATTAATTTATTCAGTATTTTAGCATTTACACAATTTATTCAGTAACTCATTCTGAAATCCAAGATGGCACCAGAACATGGCAATGTTATCGACTTTTCACAGTATCCAGGTATAAGTGACAATATTAAATAAATCTGAATCTAAATCTAATGGAAATGTAAGAAGAACATAGAACATAGAACATAGAACATTACAGCGCAGTACAGGCCCTTTGGCCCTCGATGTTGCGCCGATCAAAGCCCACCTAACCTACACTAACCCACTATCCTCCATATACCTATCCAATGCCCGCTTAAATACCCATAAAGAGGGAGAGTCCACTACTGCTACTGGCAGGGCATTCCATGAACTTACGACTCGCTGAGTGAAGAACCTACCCCTAACATCAGTCCTATATCTACCCCCCCTTAATTTAAAGCTATGCCCCCTTGTAATAGCTGACTCCATACGTGGAAAAAGGTTCTCACTGTCAACCCTATCTAACCCCCTAATCATCTTGTACACCTCTATCAAATCACCCCTAAACCTTCTTTTCTCCAAAGAAAACAACCCCAAGTGCCTCAGCCTTTCCTCATAGGATCTTCCTACCATACCAGGCAACATCCTGGTAAACTTCCTCTGCACCTGTTCCAGTGCCTCCACATCCTTCCTATAGTATGGCGACCAAAACTGCACACAATATTCCAGATGCGGCCGCACCAGAGTCTTATACAACTGCAGCATGACACCAAGATCCCTCTGCTCTTCCACACTACCAAGTAGTCTACCATTAGCCCAGTAATCCATCTTTTTATTACTCTTACCAAAGTGAATCACTTCACACTTAGCTACATTGAACTCCATTTGCCACCTTTCTGCCCAGCTCTGCAGCTTCTCTATATCCCGCTGTAACCTGCCATATCCTTCCTCACTGTCTACAACTCCTCCGACTTTCGTATCATCCGCAAACTTGCTCACCCAACCTTCTAACCCTTCCTCCAGGTCATTTATAAAAATGACAAACAGCAATGGTCCCAAAACAGATCCTTGCGGAACACCGCTAGTGACGGCACTCCAAGATGAACCTTTGCCATCAACTACTACCCTCTGTCTTCTTCCAGAGAGCCAATTCCTAATCCAAACCTCCAACTCACCCTCAATGCCATATCTCTGTATTTTCTGCAGTAGCCTACCATGGGGGACCTTATCAAACGCCTTACTAAAATCCATATATACCACATCTACCGCTTTCCCCTCATCTACCTCCTTAGTCACCTTCTCAAAGAATTCAATAAGGTTTGTGAGGCACGACCTGCCCTTCACAAAACCATGCTGACTATCCTTGATCACATCATTCTTATCCAGATGTGCATAAATCCTATCCCTTACAATTCTCTCTAAGACTTTGCCCACAACAGAAGTGAGACTCACTGGCCTATAGTTACTAGGATTATCCCTACTCCCCTTCTTGAACAAGGGAACCACGTTTGCTAGCCTCCAGTCCTCTGGCACTACTCCTGTCAACAAAGAGGACACAAAAATCAAGGCCAATGGCTCTGCAATCTCCTCCCTTGCTTCCCAGAGAATCCTAGGATAAATGCCATCAGGCCCAGGGGACTTATCTATTTTCACCTTTGCCAGAATTTCCAACACCTCTTCTCTACATATCTCAAAGCCATCCATTCTACTTATTCGTGCCTCAGTATTCATATCGACAACAATGTCCTGTTCCTGAGTGAATACTGACGAAAAGTATTCATTCAGCGCCTCCCCAATCTCTTCAGCCTCCACACGCAACTTCCCATTACTATCCTTGATTGGACCTATTCCTTCCCTAGTCATTCTTTTATTCCTAACATACCTATAGAAAGCCTTAGGGTTTTCCCTAATCCTACCAACTAAGGACCTTTCATGTCCCCTCCTTGCTGCTCTTAGCTCTCTCTTCAGGTCCTTCCGGGCTACCTTATAACTCTCAATCGCCCCTATTGAACCTTCACGCCTCATCTTTACATAGGCCGCCCTCTTCCATTTAACAAGGGATTCCAACTCCTTATTAAACCACGGCTCCCTCACACGACCCTTTCCTCCCTGCCTGATAGGTACGTACTTATCAAGGACACTCAATAGTTGCTCCTTGAACAAGTTCCACATATCAATTACGCTCTTGCCTTGGAATCTACTTTTCCAATCCACACATCCTAAGTCATGCCTCAACGCATCATAATTTCCCTGCCCCCAGCTATAACTCTTGCCCTGTAGTACACACTTATCCCTCTCCATCACTAGAGTAAAAATCACCGAATTGTGGTCACTGTCCCCAAAGTGCTCACCTACCTCTAGTTCTAATACCTGGCCTGGTTCGTTACCCAGAACCAAATCCAGTATGGCCTCACCTCTTGTTGGCTTATCTACATATTGTGTCAGGAAACTCTCCTGCACACATTGCACAAACACTGACCCATCTAACGAACTTGAGCTATAGCTTTCCCAATCAATATCAGGAAAGTTAAAGTCTCCCATAACAATCACCCTATTACTGTCACTCTTCTCCTGAATCATCTTCGCAATCCTTTCTTCAACGATTCTAGGACTATTAGGAGGCCTGTAAAAGACTCCTAACAGGGTGACCTCACCTCTCCTATTCCTAACCTCAACCCAAACTACCTCAGATGGCAAATCTTCGTCCATCTTCCTTTCCACCTTCTTCCACCGCAAGAAGGTATGATTTGAGTTTAAAATGAGAGTGTCTTTACATACAAACATACTTGTTTAATGATCCATTCACTCTATAACTTATATCACCTACAGGTTATATACCCTCCATGGGCAATTCCCTTGGTGATCAATTGGTTCATTTTAAATATATAAAATCTTAGTAATTTAAGAGAAATGGCATAGCCTTAGGGTAGGGGTGATTAGAAACAAAGCAATTCTTCATAAGTAATTAATGTTTTTTTAATCTCTTCACGAGTTTGACAAATATGATACCTCAAGTTGAAATCCCAACCAGCCAGGACATCGCATTATTTATTGGAAATAGTTTTACTTTATTTAACAAAATCACTACTAATGAAGTTCCTTAAAAAAATGGTTGAGCTTCTGGTAAATATCAAAGATAGACATTCAAGCATTTTGTCACAGTATTTCAAAAAAGAATTTTGGTCTCAATTTATAGCAAATCATTCTGGAGCAAAAGGGAGTGTAATAAGATTTTAATTAAAATATAATTTATCTCTCTTCTTCTTACATATTGTGCAGCTGTGCTGGGCATTAGGTCCAGAAATAGCTGAGCAGCAACAAACACAGAATCAAAGTTGGCCAAAATAGTTCTCTTTTACAATTGTGATTACATATTACAGCCAGAATATAACTCGCATTCTGCTTGCTGCGTTTCTGACCCTGTTCTGTGCACTGAAGATGTCCTCTGGGCCATTTGATTAATGGAATGAATCGGAAGGTGTTGATTAAAAGGATTTCTCGCCTTGTCACTTTGGACCCTTGCCTCAGGAAGAGCAATGATCAACGTATTGACAGAAATCCAACATAAACAAATATTAGGACACTGCTCCATGTGGAAATACAATTAAACAAACTCTCAATGCTGGGATTTTTACATTCCCCGTCCCAAGTACCAGTACTTTCCAAAGTATGTCTCAAATTGCCTCCACACATCCCCACCGTCGTCTCATAATGATCCTTCATCTATTTTTCTCTACCAAAAACATCCCATTAAAATAATATCAGGCCAATCTCTAAATATCCCAACGCATTAGCTGTTTCTGAATTCTGCCATATAGTAGTGCCTGATTCCTGAAAATTCTTACTCCACCTCCCTCACCACCTCTATCCCCTCCGTCATTTCACTCCCTGCCCTCATGCACTCGTTTCTCTCGCCCTTCCTCTCCCCCTCACCCCAACTCCCCCCTCCCCATTCTAATTTATTAGCATCAAACTAAATCCCAATTCCTCCCTCCCCCACAATAGCATGACCATGATTCCCCAATTGTCCTTAGGTGTTATTGTACCTGCTCTAGACAATCCCATTCTGATTGTGGGGTCCTGACCAATAATCAGCAGAAATGGACAAGTATCTAACTGCTTGTGTTGCTCCCTCAGAGAGAGGGTGCTTCCTAGTGTGACCTTCGTTTCTAGTTGTATGTGCTTTGTTGAGTGATGCCAGGTTCCAGAAAAGGAAATAAGGCAGGGCAGGTGACTGAGGTGCCAATGGGGGAACACTTTGGGGCCAGCGACCATAATTCTATTAGATTTAAAATAGTGATGGAAAAGGATAGACCAGATCTAAAAGTTGAAGGTCTAGACTGGAGAAAGGCCAATTTTGACAGTATTAGGCAAGAACCTTCAAAAGCTGATTGAGGGCAGATGTTCGTAGGTAAAGTGACGGCTGGAAAATGAGAAGCCTTCAAAAAGCCTTCAGAGATTGATAGATTCTTTTTGTCTCGAGGAATTAAGGGCTACGGGGAGAATGCGGGTAAGTGGAGTTGAAATGCCCATCAGCCATGATTGAATGGCGGAGTGGACTCGATGGGCCGAATGGCCTTACTTCCACTCCTATGTCTTATGGTCTTATGGTCTTAAAATAACAAGAGTCCAGAGATAGTATATTCCTGTCAGGATGAAAGGAAAGCCTGTAGGTCTAGGGAATGCTGGATGACTAAAGAAGTTGAGGGTTTGGTTAAGAAAAAGAAGGAAGCATATGTAAGGTATAGACAGGATACATCGAGTGAGTACTTAGAAGAGTATAAAGGAAGTAGGAGTATATTTAAGAGGGAAATCAGGAGAGCAAAAAGCGGACATGAGATAGCTTTGGCAAATAGAATTAAGGAGAATCCAAAGGGTTTTTACAAATACATTAAGGACAAAGGGGTAACTATGGAGAGAATGGGGCCCCTCCAAGGTCAGCAAGGCGGCCTTTGTGTGGAGCCGCAGAAAATGGGGGAGATAGTAAACGAGTATTTTGCATCAGTATTTACTGTGGAAAAGGATATGAAAGTTATAGAATGTAGGGAATTAGTTGGTGACATCTTGCAAAATATCCATAATACAGAGGAGGAAGTGCTGGATGCCAGGAAACGCCTAGAAGTGGATAAATCCCCAGGACCTGATCAGGTGTATCCTAGAACTCTGTGGAAAGCTAGGCAAGTGATTCCTGGACCTCTTGCTGAGATATTTGTATCATCGATAGTCACAGGTGAGGTGCCGGAAGACTGGAGGTTGGCTAAGGTGGTGCCACTGTTTAAGCAGGGCGTTAAGGACAAGCCAGGGAACTATAGACCAGTGAGCCTGACGTTGGTGGTGGGCAAGTTGTTGGAGGGAATCCTGAGGGACAGGATGTACATGTATTTGGAAAGGCAAGGACTGATTAGGGATAGTTAACATGGCTTTGTGCATGGGAAGTCATGTCTCACAAACTTGACTGAGTTTTTTGAAGAAGTAACAAAGACGATTGATGAGGGCAGAGTGATAGATGTGATCTATATGGACTTCAGTAAGGCGTTCGACAAGGTTCCCCATGGAAGACTGATTAGCAAGGTTAGATCTCAGGGAATTCAGGGAGAACTAGCCATTTGGATACAGAACTGGCTGAAAGGTAGAAGACAGAGGGTGGAGGGTTGTTTTTCAGACTGGAGACATGTGACCAGTGGAGTGCCACAAGGATCAGTGCTAAGTTCTCTACTTTTTGTCATTTACATAAATGATTTGGATGCGAGCATAAGAGGTATAGTTAGTCAGTTTGCCAATGACGCCAAAATTGAAGGTGTAGTGGACAGCAAAGGTTACCTCAGATTACAACACAATCTGGACCAGATGGGCTAATGGGCTGAGAAGTGGCCGATGGAGCTTAATTCAGATAAATGTGAGCTACTACATTTTGGGAAAGTAAATCTTAGCAGGACGTACACACTTAAAGGTAAGGTCCTAGGGAGTGTTGCTGATCAAAGAGCCCTTGGAGTGCAGGTTTGTAACTCCTTCAAAGTGGAGTCACAGGTAGATAGGATAATGAAGAAGGCGTTTGGTATGCTTTCCTTTATTGGCCAGAATATCGAGTACAGGAGTTGGGAGGTCATGTTGTGGCTGTACAGGACATTGGTTAGGCCACTGTATGCAATTCTAGTCTCCTTCCTATCAGAAAAATGCTGTGAAACTTGAAAGGGTTCAAAAAAGATTGACAAGGATGTTGCAAGGGTTGGAGGATTTGAACTATAGGGAGAGACTGAACAGGCTGGGGCTGTTTTCCCTGGAGCGTCGGAGGCTGTGGGGTGATCTTATAGAGTTTAACAAAATTATGAGGGGCATGGACAGGATAAATGGGCAAAGTCTTTTTTCTGGGGGTGGGGAGTCCAGAACTAGAGGACATAGGTTTAGGGTGAGAGGGGAAAGATATAAAAGAGACCTAAGGGGCACTTTTTCATGCAGAGGGTGGTAAGTGTATGGAATGAGCTGCCAGAGGATGTGGTGGAAGCTGGTACGATTACAACATTTAAAAGCATTTGGATGGTTATATAAATAGGAGGGGTTTGGAGTGATATGGGCGGGTGCTGGCAGGTGGGTCTAGATTAGATTGGGATATCTAGTCAGCATGGACGGGTTGGACCGAAGGGTCTGTTTCCATGCTGTACATCTCTATGACTCTATGAAATCTACCAACCACGTTGACCTCAGACTTGGATGTGATATCTGCCTGGGGTTAGCAATAGTATGTACCATTGACTTTTAAGATAAGCACTAACTGTAAGGGATCTGGGAAGGCCACTTCAGGATCACCATTTTTACATTACAGTGCTACCACCAGAGTCATAGATGTAGTCAGCAAGAAAGAGATACTTGCATCAACTGAGTGCACATTTGTAGTGTTCTCCTGTGTCATTAACACATTTCAAATTGCTTAAGTGATTGACTAGAGACAATCATGGAAGCCATTTCAAGCCACTGTCAACCAATAAACAGCAGTAAATTGAGCTTTATCTCTCTAATTCACTCACAGGTCACTGGTTGGGCCAGCATTTATTGTCAATCCCAAGTTGCCATTGAGAAGATAGTGCTGAGCTGCCTTCTTGAACCACTGCAGTCCATCTGATGTACGTAGGCCCACAATGCTGTTAGGGAGGGAATTTCGGCCCGCTGACACTAAAGGAATATTTCCAAATCCACCCTTTCAGGTGTAACCCTTCTTCAGGACTGGGGGGTGGGTGTAAGGGGAGGTGCAGGTAAAGTGGGTGGCGGGGACAGGGTGGTGAAGTGGTATAGGTGGAGACCTATAGGTATGACCTGGTTGGCCAACGGTAGGAATGGCTGGGAGGAGTGGCAGGGGAGGGGCTGGGAAGGGAGTCAGAGGATTGGAAGGGATGATCAGTCCAAACCTAGATATTCTCCAGATGTTGTAGCATTTGAGCATGAACTGCTCCAGTATCTGAGGAATCACAAATGGTATTGAACATTGTGCATCCCCCAATTCTGACATTACTTTGGAGCAATGGTCATTGATGAAACAGCTGAAAATGGTTGGGCCTCGGATATTACCCCTGAGCAACTGCTGCGGAGATGCCCTGGCACTGAGATAACTGACTTTCTACAACAACAACAAAAACAACAGCCTTCTCTTTTTCTGCCAGATATGACTCCAGCCAGCAGTGAGATTCCCCTCTCATTCCCATTGAGCTGTTTTGCTGAGATTCTCCGATGCCGCACTCAGTCAAATATGTCGGCCATTCGGCTCCTCTAGTCTGCTCAGCCATTGAAACAGAACATGGAAGATTTGCAGTCGACCTTTGTATTGCTGCCCGATTGAAGTTATCAAGGTGAAAGCAGCAAGCAAACGTCTATTGATCCATGGCTTGAATGATCCAATGGTCATTACAAAATGTAATTGTATCAATAACCAGATCAGCAGCCACCTCAAGTGCCCCCAACCCAAAGTAAGAGGTGCGACTGAAGGGAAGCACAGTTCTTTCCAGCTCATTCACCACTCAGTGGCCTGGCGTGTTGGTCCCTCAGCCCAATGTAGTGATCTCTCGGCCCAGCATGGTGGTCTCTCAGCCTGACATGGTGATCTCTTGACCTAGCATGGTGGTCTCTTAGCCCAGTGTGGTGGTTGTCTGTTGGCCCGACGTGGTGATCTCTCATCCCAGTGTGGTGGTCTCTCAGCCGGGCATGGTGGTCCCTCAGCCCGATGTGGTGATCTCTCAGCCCGGCATGGTGGTCTCAGCCCAGTGCAGTGGTCTCTCGGCCCGGCATGGCGGTCTCTCAGCCCAACATGGTGGTCTCTCAGCCCAGCTTAATGGTCTCTTGGCCCGACATGGTGGTGTCTCAGCCCAGCTCAATGGTCTCTTGGCCCGACATGGTGGTGTCTCAGCCCAGCTCAGTGGTCTCTCAGCCCAGTGCACTGGTCTCTCAGCCCAGTGTGTCCTCAGCATGGACTTCCAAGATTATTTGAGATGATTCCAGAGCTTTCTCCCGGCCTCGAGAACCTCAAGGTGAATACCGGTGCAATCTGGAGCCAAGGCCCAGTGGACTGGAGTCTGGGTGCCAGTGTGGACTAGAGGCTAGGTGCCAGCACAGATTGGTTTGGAAGGACTGATGTTCTGAACTGTTTATGTTTCTATTTTCTAATTTATTCCTATGATCTGTAATATTGGACTTTTTAGTTCTTTATTTTTCTAATATTTTTTCCAAAGAGCTTGTACTAAAGAATCTGTAGTCTGTACTACAGTCTGTAGTGCCATAAGTGGTGACTTGTTACCTTTCCACTGTACTCATCTGAGTACGTGTGACACTAAAGCTAATTCAGTTCAATTCAGTTCTTCATTCCTGATGCTGATAAACCCTGTTCCTAATTTGTATTGGGCTGCATCACAAGATACACTCACATCATTCACTGTTTTATTTTTGTTGTTGGCTCCATTGGCTGATGGCATAAAAATGGCAGAGCACAGTAAAGAAGGCATTCATAGAGCTCTCTTGACCACGTGATGTCTCAAAATGCTTTCAATTTGTAGTCACTGTTCTGAGGTGGGAAATGTGGCAGGCAAATTTGCAAGCAGCAAGCCCTCACTGACTGTAATGTGATGATGGACAGATAATCTGTTTAGGATAGTGCATGTATTAAATGGGACATTGGGAATAACTTCTATTTGAAATGGTGCATTTGATCTTTTGTATCTGCCCAACCACGTAGATGGGGTCTCTGTTTAATTTATTTTTTAGAGTCTTTGACAGTCCCTGACTTGATTTTTGGGCATAAGTCCTGGAATGGGACTTGAACCAGAACCTGTAGCTCAAGGATCAGAGAGCTACTAATGGAGCTACAGCTGGTCTCTTACCAGCTGCTTAAATATTCCACCTTCCTGGTGTGTGGGGATGGTGGTAGCCTAACTTGCCTTGTGTGTAGAAAACTGGACAGAAACATTTGGAAAAATTAACAACTGGCCCATGGACAGGAAGCTAATGACTCCTTCACTGTTTTTGGTTCACTCAGTTGCAGTCTTTGAATTCCTGTTCCAGAGGAGACTTGACTGCAGAAACCTTTAAAGGTCAAGTTCAAGAACCACTTCTTCCCTGGGGTAATTAGACTGCTGAATAGACCTCTCAAGATTCAAACTTAATGTCGATCTTGCTTTGTGTGCTCCTTCTTTGCAATTATGACTCTGTATTCGTCACTGTGTTCTATCACCCTATGATCTTTGTATGGTATGATCTGCCTGTGCTGCATGCAAAACAAAACTTTTCACTGTACTCAGGTAAATGTGACAACAATAAGTCAAACCAAATCAAGTTGTAAGGGGCTATGTTTAACTGCAATCGCATTCAGAATCATTGGCAAATATTTGCCAATTTTCATTTCAATTGCTGCATGTCTGGAGTATTGAACTTAAAGGGCAATGTTGCTTTCAGAGCTCCATGTGGAGATCGGTCAAGAGCAGGAATGTCATCACATTAACATAAGACCATAAGAATAGGAACAGGAGAATGCCATTCGGCCCCTCAAGACTAATCCGCCATTCAATAGGATCATGGCTAATCCGACATAGTTCACTTCCACTTCCCTGCCCTTTCCCTGTAATCCTTGATTCCTGGAATGATCTGTCTATCTCAGTCTCAAGTATGCAGAAGGACTGTGCCCCCACAGCTCTCTCTGACAAGGAATTCCAAAAACTAACAACCCTTGAAGAGCATAAATTCCTCCTCATCTCAGTCTTAAATTGGTGCCCCTTTATTCTGAGACTGTGGGGAGGTGACAGCCTAGATGGTATTATCATTGGACTGTTAATCCAGAGACAAGGTAACGTTCTGGGCACCTGGGTTTGAATCCCACTATGGACAATGGTGTAATTCGAATTCAATCGAAGTTTGGAAATAAGAGTCTTACACTGACCGTGAAACCATTGCCAATTGTTGGAAAAACCGATCTGATTCACTAATATTCCTGAAGGAAGCAAGCTGCAATCCTTACCTGGCCTGGCCTGGCCTACATGTGACTCCAAACCCACAGCAATGTGGTTGACTCTTAACTGACCCCTGGGCGATTAGGGATGGATAATAAATGCTGGCCTAGCCAGTGATGCCCTCACCTTGTTAATAAATAAAAAAAAGTGCCCTCTGGTCCTAGAGTTTCCTATGAGGAGAAATTAGCAGAGACTTTTATTGCAGTACCCTCAGACAAAGATGCTTTTAGAGATCACGCTGTGCTGTAACTATTAGTTTTAGTTGGAAATGACCCCACAAGAGATCTTCAGGTAAATGGAATGCACTTTTCTTATTTGTATATTCTGGAAAAAAAAGGACATTTTGTCAAAACTTGCACTTATTTGGACAGCGCACATAAATACCAATTTACGTCATTTGTCTCGATAGCACAAACAATGTCTACAAAACCCATTGTAGTGGTCAGGGTCATCAGGGTATTCTACAAGCATCGTTACCTTCTCAGTCATTTTGACCACATCATATCGCCATCTACAAATAAAGCTCATGGGATGGAATTCAGGAAAGCTGAACCAAGTGGCTTGGATCTTCAACCAGAGTGAGCATAGTGATTGTGTAAAGAGTTGACCCGAGAAGGATTCCACACACCCCCAACGATGGCACCAGGAATGAAGCACGCACACTTGACTTCTCAATGATGCATTTGGTCATCTCCAAAGCCCTCCAAATGTGCTCTTTAAAATGACAGAAACCACCCACAGGTAAGTCTGCTTTGAAAACAGGAACTAGTCACAGGAAAGCTGTCTGGGTCAGTACTTCACTTCGAAGCAGGTTATTCCATTTACAGGCCACCATTAATGGACTTCTCTCAAGTGTGCTGTCTTTTTTTAGTGTACTTTGCAACCCTTTTTACTTTTTTGACGAGTTCATAAGTAGGAGGGGAAGAGTGTTGAGTCAGGTACCCCCTCAGGATTATCTTTGTGATTGTTCCTGCACCAAAATAGCTTTTAAAAACAGAGATAGAACTGAAGATCACAGCTACACTCAGCCGGATATAAGGGTTTGATTTGCTCTGGCCAAAGACTCAGTAAATTTGACTAAAATTCCTTTTGAACACTGTACATTCTGATAGTTATGATTGGCTTGTCCAGAAAATATGAACGTCAGAATTGCATTGAAGCAGCTTATAAAGCAATGAAGTGCAAGTAGTTCAATACGTGACTGGAAAAATGTTAAACTCTGCTGAATTTCTGTGTGAAATAAGCATCCCTAAATAGTCAGTGATGGTGGTGAGGTTAGGGAGGAGGGCTGTTGTTGAAGGTTTTAGTGAACCTTCACAAGCTTGCTGGTCCTTGCCGTAGATATATAAATGTAGAAACTAGGAACAGGAGTAGGCCATTCAGCCCTTCAGGCCTGCTCCACCATTCAGTATGATCATGGCTGACTCAATCCCCTGTTCCCACTTTCTCCCTATACTCTTTGATCCCATTAACCCTAAGAACAATATCAATCACCTTCTTGAAAACATTTAACGTTTTGGCCTCAACTGGCTCAGTGGTTAGTACTGCTGCCTCTCAGTGCCAGGGACCTGGGTTTGATCCCAGCCTTGGGCAACTGTCTCTGTGGAGTTTGCACATTCTCCCCATAGCTGTGTGGCTTTGCTCCGGTTTCCTCCCACAGCCCAAAGATGTGCAGGTCAGGTGAATTGGCCATAGTGTTCAGGGAAGTGTAGGTTAGGTGTATTAGTCACGGTAAATGTAGGTTAGGGGAATGGGTCTGGGTGGGATACTCTTTGGATGGTCAGTGTGGAATTGTTGGTCCAAATGGCCTGTTTCCACACTGTAGGGATTGTATGATTTTCTGTCACAGAAAATTCCACAGGCTCACCCCTCGTGGGGTGAAGACATTTTTCATCTCAGCAATGAATGGCCTGCATCATATCTTAACCACAGGTATTGGGCATCCCAGTCATCAGGACCATCCTTCCTGGCTTTACCCTGTTAGAATTTTATAGGTTTCTATGAGATTCCCCACCCCTCGTTCTTTTAAATTCCAGTGAATAGAGTCGAACTGATCCAGTCTTTCTTCATATGTCAAGTGGAGACGGTAAAAGGAAATTAAGTGAAATGCATCAATTTTTTTTTGCGAAGGTATCTGATCCCAATGCATTCAATATGGCATTTAGAACCAATTGCTAATGTGCATTCAGTTTCCTAAGGAATGATAGAAGGCTCACCCCCACTGTCTGGGGTGAAGACATTTCTCAGAGAGACCATGTTTGTAACATTATTTTTAAAAATATTTTGCAAGTCCGTGCATGAGAAGAGGAATGTTTCTGTATTGTATGAAAGCTGATATTCCTATGAAGCCACATTCAATTGGTTCCATGTGACAATGGAATGCGCTGGTCAGGGTGGTTTACAAGATGTGGTGTTGCTGGAATAAATAATATGACTCGCTGGTAACATTTCACAATCAGTTGTGGGTACCATGGGCTGGAACTTCACCAGCAATGCCATTTTACACACTTGGCCTAGCTTGGGTACTTCTCAGCAAGTGCTGGCAGCGCTCTTGCCCTGTAATTACACAGATGCTCCCACTTCTGTACCAACAGAATGTGCCTTGAGTTCTCCTCAGCAAATAGGCTTTCTGTCAGGTAATGAACTGGAGTTGAAATTATTGTTCAGAGTAAATGTTAACCATTATCTTTTGGTTAGTGAATGTCCTTTTGGTCATTTTGTTGTATTGTTTACATATAAGTTTGTCTCAGTTGGTAGTGCACTTATCTTAAATGTGGTTGGGTTCCATTAATTAACTACATCTTCTCAGCTGACTCTTCAATTCAGTGCTGGACAATCAGACGTGGCATTCCTTAATGAGGTCTTAAATCGAGGGGCCCATTTTTTCATACTGATTGATATTAATAGCCCACCTATAGATTCTAAAAATACATTTAGAGTCCTTCTGGTCTTCTGAAGACAGGTGGATTGACCATTTGTAATGTTGATGTTTGTCCTACCCTCCTGATCTCTCAAAATGACCTTGTTTAACCAGGCATGGTGGCTCAGTAGTTAGCACTGTTGCCTCACAGTTCCAGAGACATGGGTTCAATTCCACCCTTAGGTGACAGTCTGCGTGGAGTTTGCACATTTTCCTGTATCTGTGTGGGTTTCCTGTGGGTGCTCCAGTTTCCTCCTGCAGGCCAAAGCTGTGCAGGTTAGATGGATTGGCCGTGCTAAATTGCCTGTATTATCCAGGGACGTGTAGGCTAGGTGGATTAGTCATTGGGAATGCAGTGTTACAGGGATAGGATAGCGGGGTGGTTCTAGATGGGATGCTCTTCAAAGGGTCATTGTGGAGCTGATGGGCTGAATGGCCTGTTTCGATACTGTGGGGATTCTATTCTATGAAAGTAATCACATAATGATTCAATCAACTTGAAGTGCATTAGAACAGGAGGAGGCTATTCAGCCCCTTAGGGGGAGAGTATTATCTTTCATTTACATGGTCGATCTTAACCTGAGTTCACCTACCTGCCTTAGACAGGGACATTAATTATGAAACTAACAAAAATCTCAGTATTGACATTCTCAGTTGACCTGTAGCCTCAACAATGTTTCAGGGAGATAGTTCCTGATTTCCCTGCATTTTGTGTGAAGCAGTTCCTTCTGAGATCACCACTGAGCAGCCTAACTCTAAGTTCTGTCTGCACCAAAGGAAACAGTTTCTCTATATCCACACATGTTCTTTATTTCTAGATTTGGAAGAGAATTTTTTTTTTGGACTCATTTGTTCCTTGTCAGAGGGTGAGCTGCAGAGAATCCAAACATAATTCAACCGTAGATTTGTCTGAAGTCAGACTTTTCAATTGAACTAATTCAGTTGCTCTGGCTTTCTTTATATAGTTCATGTGTATGTGCTGAGGGATTTGTTGCAGTAATTTATACAGCATCAGCAGTTTCTCACGAGTCCCTAAAATATATGGCTTCAATCATTGTTTCTGAAGAAGGAAATGCATACCGTTCCTGCCTGGATTTTTGGCTTAGACCGCAGTCAGTGCAGGCTGTTTCCCATTTAAAGAGAAAAAAATGAAAACACAGCAACAATAAAATCTAAACCGAACACTGGTGCCAGCTCACCAGCAAACTGCTTACTCCTCTGTCCACTCACAGGAAGGAATGTCACCCCAAGCCCACGGCTTTAGCCATGCCCAGGAAGACCTTTTTTAGAATGGAGATAAGATGAAGCTTCTTGAGCTAGAGAGTGGTGAATCTTTGGAATTCATTGCCACAGAACGCTGTGGAGGCCAGGTCATTGAGTATATTTAAGACAGAGATAGATGGGTTCTTGCTTGACAGGGGGATCAAAGGTTACAGGAAAAAAAGCAGAAAAATGGGGTTGTAAAACGTATCAGCCATGATCAAATGGCAGAGCAGATTTGATGGGCCGAATTGCATAATTTCTGCTCCTACGTCTTATGATCTTATTCATAGACGTGGTACATCAAAGATCCTCTCCTTTTCTTCAGTGGAGTTTATGACTGGCATCAGATATTCCCTGACATGTTTCCCAATGGCAAATGCTTTCAGGTAATTTATCCAGAGAGGATGCTAATATCAGGCCTAAGTATGTAAGCATCTGAAACTTACCTGTGCTTCCCCTTGTTAATTCAGAAATAGGCAGCAATTTAACATTGGAATTAGGAGCAGGCGTAGGCAATTTAGCCCCTTAAGCCTGCTCTGCCATTCGATACAATCATGGCTGAGCTCATCTCTGCCTCAGCTCCATTTTCCTGCCCACTCTCCATAACCCTTCAATCCATTATAATCAAAAATTGGTCCATCTCCTCTATAAGTTTATTCAGTATCTTCTTTAAATTCAAACCTGAAGAATTGTGGAAGCTGTAAATCAGAAAACAAGAACAGAAGTTGCTGGAAAAGCTCAGCAGGTCTGGCAGCATCTGTGAAGAGAAATCAGAGTTAACACTCCAGGTCTGGTGACCCTTCCTCAGAACTGATGCTACTAGGAAAGAGAAGGTTTTTAATACAGAAGATGGGATTGGGCAAGAGGGTAAAGAGTAAATGATATTTGGAGATGGAGCATAAAGAGAGAGAAGGCAATGGGACAGCCAAAGGAGTGGATAACGATCTAGTTGGGAGGATGAATAGCTACTAATGGAGACTGTTAGTGGCTAACAATAGGTAATGTGTAATGGCAGACCTGGTGTGTGGGGTACACAGACCTCCCACTGTGGCCTAATCAGCATTTAACTATTCTCTTGCTCTTCCATTCAACACCTCAACAAAAGGAAGCATCTCAACAACTTTCTGTATCACCTTGTCTACCAGTCGTGCCACTTTTAGGGACCTGTGGATATGTGTTTGAAGACCCCATTTCCTCTACCCCTCTCAGAACTCTCCTGTTTACTGTGTAACCTAAATGCATAACCTCACAATTCTGCAGAGGAAATACCATATGTCACTTTCTGCTTACTTGACCAAGCCATTGTTATCTTCCTGCTGTTGACAGTAGTCCTCTTCATGATCAACCACCCAGCCAATTTTTTTTTGTGTTGTCTGCAAATTTCCAAATCGTGCAACCCACATTACAGTCTAAATCATGACTGAATCCACAAACAGCAAGGGACCCGATACTGAGCCCTGTGGAACACCATTGGAAATCACTTGTGGCTAGTGTCTGGAATGTGCTGCCTGAGATTGATTGATTGATTGATTGATTTGATTTGTTGTCACTTATACCGAAGTAAAGTGAAAAGCTTTGTTTATGAGCAGTACAGCCAGCTCATGGTAAGCAAGAACAAACAGATCATAGGGTGAAAAAAAAACTTGGACAGAGGGGGGCCTACAGGATGTGCACGAGGCAAGATCACTATGAACAATATCAACAATATTTGAAGTTAGAGAGTCCATTTATCAGTCTAATAACAGTTGGGAAGAAGCTGTTCCTGAACCTGTTGGTGCATGTATATATCTTCTGCCTGACTGAAGAGGTTGTAGGAGAGCAGTACCGGGGTGGGAGGGCTCTTTGATGTCGTTGGCAGCCTTTCTGTGACAATGAGACATGTAAATGGAGTCCATGGAGGGGAGGTTGGCTTCCATGATGGTCTGGGCTGTGCACACAACTTTCTGTGGCTCCTTATGGTCCTGGGCAGAGCAGTTGCCGTACCAGGACATTTTTGCAACCAGACAGTATGCTTTCTATGGTTGTAGTGGAGGTGGGTACAATCATGGCATTCAAAAGGGAATTGGATAGCTACATGAAGAGAGGTAATTTGGAGAGCTACTAAGAAAAGGAAGGAGAGTGGGGCTGGCTGATTAGCATTGACAGAGACCCAGAAGGTACACGATGGGTTGAATGGCCGCCTTCAGTGTTGGACTCATTGTGTGATTCAATATGATCCTTCTAGATGAGTAACCAGACATTAATAGAGGCCTCATTGCCCTGTTAAATTATGTTTAAAGTATTTCTTCACCAAATTGTACTGAAATGTTATTACCACCTCTGCAGCAGGTGGGACATGAACCTGGGACTCTTAGCCTAAAGGTAGGGACACCAGCACGGCATCACAGAAGCCTCTGCAAATTATTAGAAAGTGCTTTCATAGCCAGCATTCATTGGCACTGACCCAAGGCCAGTTCAAGGAGTTCGACCACTGCTTTCTCAGCACAGCGATGGGCAATAAATTGCACTTGCCAACATCAGCTGCATCATGGGAGCTTTTAAAAGAAATTTCTTCCTTTGCACATTTTGTAGCTCATTCCTAAAGTGCTGAGAATGGTTCAGGATGTGGAGTTTCTTCAAAATTAATTTTGAACAATAAGCTGGCTAAAAACAATTTTCAATTGAGAATATTTTTGTGGAGTTTGAAAGTAAAACATGACAAGGGCCTAAACCATTATATTTCACATCTCAACTGAGGATTGATGTTGGAACAAAACAATATCTAATGTTTTAAAGGAGAGATAATGCTAATCCTGGTAATTATACACCTGTTACTAGTGATGATGTGCAATGGTACTGCCCATGGGACTGGTAATGAAGCTGTTGCAAAACCATAAGGTTCACTACTTCCTTTTAGGGGAAGAAATAGGATCATAAAATGTTGGAGCAGAAGTAGATCATTTGACTTATTGAGTCTGCTCTGCCATCCAGTGAGATCATGACTGATCTGAGAATCCTCAACTCCATTTTCTTGCCTTTTCCCTATAATTCTAGAGTCTCATTCTGATTAAAAATACAGCCTTGAGTATACTTAATGATCCAGCCTCTACAGCCCTCTAGGAAAGAGTTCCATAGATCCACCAGCCTCGGAAAAAAAAATTTCTCCTTGTCTCTGTCTTAAATGTGTGGCCTCTCTTTATTCTGAGCTGGTGCCCTCTGGTCCTAGACTATCCCACCTCTTAGCAGCAGTTCTGTCAATGTAGTGATTGGAACCAGGTTAGCTGATCAACATAAACTGGGAATTTTAAAAAATGGCAATAAAGAGGAGATTTAGAATCTCCACAGGTCAGGGAATTGACTCAATGCTGTTGAGGGGAGTCGGGAAAGAGGGAGAAAAAAGAGCTTGATTCCTGAACTGGCTAAATAATATAACCATTTTTTAAAAAATTGGTATTCCTTCTTTATTGATGATTGATTTCTAAACTGCCTGATCTATCCAGTCAATGTGCTTCAGGTGTAACTCTGTTCTCATGAGGGAGCTGTTGTTTCACTGGCTCGTTGCAGCCTGTGTGTTACTTTTTTTTTTAACTTTGAGAAAAGGACTATGTTGATTTCGTGGTAGGGCTTAGCCCTTGCATTCTGGTTTTGTTTTTTTTTGGAATGTTTTCACTTGGTGTTTGGACTGAGCCCTTCCAGATGAGCTGGTCCTGTGGGTAGGCCTGGCCTTTTGTTGGTGGACTAGGCCTCTGTAAAGACTGAACATCTGTGTGCTGGAGTGTGAGCATTTGCTGCATCTTCGGGTTTGGGAGTGGACCAAACTCCTGTGAGTTAACTGCACCTTGAAAAT
This sequence comes from Chiloscyllium punctatum, assembly GCF_047496795.1. Lineage (NCBI taxonomy): Eukaryota > Metazoa > Chordata > Chondrichthyes > Orectolobiformes > Hemiscylliidae > Chiloscyllium > Chiloscyllium punctatum. The sequence goes on along the minus strand of NC_092750.1, from coordinate 15,038,183 downwards.
GTACTGTGTTCCTATGAGTGGGCCTGGTTTTCTTTGGATGGGCCAGGCCTTTATGGAGACTGAACACCTGTGTGTGCTGTGCATTTACTGCCTTTCGGAGTGGACACTGCCCTTGATTGTGGACTGTTTTTGGCAATGGACTCTGCAGTTTGAAGTGGACTCTATTTTAGACAATGTACTTTGTATATTGGAGTGGATTCTGTTCCTGGGGATGAACTCTACATTTGAATTGATCTGTTCATGATAATGAACTCTGTACCAGAAGGGAGATCTTTGTTGATTGACTCTGTCTTGTTGCTTGTGGGGTTATCACCTGCACTGTCTTGTGTGTCTGCGGGAGGCTTGTAGATTGTCCTGAAACCTGTCAGGGTTGTCCTGTCACCCTGAGAGCTGGAGGGTGCGTAGGCTGTCCTGTGAACCTGAAGGCTGCCCTGAAAGCCGGAGGGTGGGTAGGCCATCCTGGTGCCAATTGCCCTGAGAGCTAGAAGGTGGGTAGGCTGTTCTGAGTGCTGCCTTCCTGAGAAGGGGTAATTGGGATGAACTGTCCTAGAGGGATTGGAAGTTGTGTTAGTGGCTGAGAGCCAGAAGGTGCATAGGGGCAGGCTGAGATCTGGAAGATTTATGGGTTGCCCTGCATGCTGTTGTCCTTGGGGAAGGGATGGGCTGTCCTAGAGGTGGCTGGAAGTTGTGTCAGGGCAGTCCACAGGCCCAGAGGTGGTGTCAGGGTGGGTGAGAGCCAGATGGTACATATGGGGCCCCCCTCTCATTTATCTCTCCACTCTGCAGGCACCCTGCCTCCCTTCCTGATGAAGGGCTTTTGCCCAAAACATCTATTTTCCTGCTCCTCAGATGCTGCCTGACCTGCTGTGCTTTTCCAGCACCACTCTAATCTAGACTCTGGTTTCCAGCATCTACAGTCCTTGTTTTTAACCCTGTCCACAGTGCTGTCACCCTGGGCAGGTACCAGGGTGGACTGTCCTAGAAGTGGCCGGAAGGTGCAAAGGGTGGTTAGGAAAGCTGGAAGGTGGGTAGGCTGTCCTGATCGCTGTTGACCTGGAGAGGTTTTGAGGAAGTAAGATGGGCCGGTCACAACATGTGTCAGGTGGGCCGAGAGCTGGAAGGGGCATGGGCGGGCTGCTTTGTGGCCAGAAGGTGGGAGAAATGGGTATGTTGTTGGGGGTGTCTGTATTCTATATAATGTTTTTTTTTATTTAACTGGACTGTCTTATATGTATCTGTTACTGTTACACGATGACTGAAAGTGGGATTTGAGGTTTGTCCTCATTTCCCTGAAAACTGGTTGAACAGTGGGGTTTGCTGCTCCTCTCCCTTGTAAAATTCTGTTTCTGTATAGAGCTGCTAATGTTTATTATTTTAAACAATATAGTTTTCAAAACATCAAAACATAAATGGGATTTTCAAAAGAATAAGAGGATTTAGAATCTCTACAAGTCAGGAGACTGACTCTGGGTTAGCTGGCTCCAGCCAGTGTACTGTGCACAAGTAAATTAAAGGTAACTTGGTGATGGGATACTGGACTCTGTGCAGTTATTTCACCTAAGACTCTTGCAGTTTTCAATAAGGTCACCTCTCATTCTTCTAAAGTCCAATGAATACAGGCCAACCTACTCGACCTCTCCTCAAAAGACAACCCCTCTGTACCTGTAATCAAAGCTGTGAACTCTCTCAGGACTGATTCCATCTTGGGACATGTTTCCTTAGATAAGGGGATCAAAACCGTTCACTGTATTCTGGGCATGGTCTAACTAATGCTTGGTATAGTTTTAACAAAACCTCCTGACATGTTTTCTTTCAAATAAAGGCCAATGTTCCATTTGTGTTCCCTACTACCTGTTGAACCTTTTTATGATGTATGGATGATTTGCTAAATTCCTCTGTTTCCACAGTCTTTCTCCAGTTAAGTAATATTCAGCTTCTCTATTCCTCCTGCCAAAGTGCATAACCTCACAATTTCCCACATTATATTCCATTTGCATAGCTTTTGCCCATTTATTTAACCTATCTACATCACTCTGCAGTCTATTAGTGCCATCCTCACTACTTGCCTTGCCACCTATTTTTGTGTCATTCACAAACTTGACGACGGTGCATTCTCTTCCCTCATCCAAGTCATCAGTATGTGTGTCTATAATTGTGGTCCCAGCACTAATCCCTGTAGCATTCCACTAGTTACAGATTGCCATCCTGAAAATATCCTAGTTAAATTCTACTAGTAAGCACGGTGGCACAGTGGTTAGCACTGCTGCCTCACAGCGCCAGAGACCCCGGTTCAATTCCCGCCTCAGGCGACTGACTGTGTGGAGTTTGCACATTCTCCCCGTGTCTGCGTGGGTTTCCTCCGGGTGCTCTGGTTTCCTCCCACAGTCCAAAGATGTGCAGGTCAGGTGAATTGGCCATGCTAAATTGCCCGTAGTGTTAGGTAAGGGGTAGATGTAGGGGTATGGGTGGGTTGCGCTTTGGCGGGGCGGTGTGGACTTGTTGGGCTGAAGGGCCTGTTTCCACACTAAGTAATCTAATCTAAAGTAATCTAATCTAAGCCAAACCTTTGTCCATGTTGATACACTGCCTCCAGCACCATGGGCTCTAATCTTAAGTGGGGAGGTGGTGACGTGGGGGTATTATCATTGGACTGTTAATCCACAGACCCAGGTAACATTCTAGGGAGCTGGGTATGAATTCTCACTGCAGTAGATGGTGGAATTTTAATTAAATAAAAATCTAGAGTTAATTGAATGATGGCCATTGTCAGTTGTTTGGGGAAAAAAGCCATTTGGTTCACTAATGTCCTTTAGGGAATGAAATCTGCCATCCTCACCTGGTCTGGCCTATATGTGACTCTGGATGCACAGCAATATGGTTGAATCTTAACTGCCCTCTGGGCAATTAGGAATGGGCAATAACCAGTCAGTGACACCCTCATCCTGTGAATTTTTTTTTCAAAGGTAGCCTAAATGTGCAGTACTTATCAAATGCCTTCCAAAAATCTAAATACCCACTGCTTCCCCTTTACCACCTCAAAGAATTCTAATAGCTTTGTCCTACATCACATTGTGCCATTCATGAATTCATGCTCACTCTGCTTGTACATATTATGCATGTCTAAATGCTCTGCTATTAATCCTTTGTAATACACTCTAATGTTTTCCCAAGAATAGATTATATGATATCTGGCCTATAGTTAATTGTTCACTGTCTCTTTCCCTTTTAGACTAAGGGTGCTACATTAGCAGTTTTCAAATTCTTTTCCAATTCTCCAAATAGCACTTTTCTATAACATGAGGATTCCTGGGAGATTACTACCCACACAATCCCTGTGTCCATAGGATGCATCCTAGAATAATAAAGGAAATCACTATCAGGTCCAGGGAACCTTTTTTGTCTTTTGTCCCATTAGTTTTCTAACCACTTTTTCTCAAGTCATTGTGTATATTTCCCCTCTTTTTTTGTTAAAACCCCTAGATTACTTGGAACTTTTGGACTAATGTCATTTCCTGGTCTCCCCATTATTTTCCCAACTTCAGTGTTTAATGGCTATAGGTTTACTTTGGCCTCCTCCTTCCTTTTGATATATTTAAAGAGACTCTTGCTGCCTGTTTTGATATTACTTGAAAGTTTACCATCAAAGTTTATTTTTCTCTTTATTATTTCATTGGCTGTTTTCTTATGAGTTAAAATGCTCCCACTCTTCAGGCTTACCAAAAATCTTTGCCATGCTCAACTGTTTTAAAGTTGATGCTATGCTATCCTTTATTACCCCATTTAAACATGATTGGCTTATCCCCTTCCTAGAATTCTTCTTTATCACTGGAATAAATCTTTAAGAGCCATTAAACTTCTGCCATTGTTGCTCATCAATCTTTGCTGGTTTTCCCAGTCCACTCCAACCAGCTCTGTCCTTATTCCTTTCTAATTACCTTCATTTGGATTTGCACAGTTGTTTCTGACCCAACATGCTCCTACTCAAATCTGATTGTTAAACTCTACCCTTTTACGGTCACCATTTTCTAAGGGGATCTTTTTTTTTCAACCAGTTTACAGGGAAATGAGGACATTCTTGTTTAATTAAAAAAAATTTTTTTTTTTTAACCCCCACACTACCGCCTAACTGCGGTAGTGCTTATTTTTTTCCCCAGCACCCATGGTGTGTGTGTGCAGGTGTGAAACATAGTGAAAGACACAAAGTGCACGAATCTTTATTCAATTTCCACCACCAGGAAGATAGGAAAACACCCGAGTGGCCAGTGACAAGCACTGCCCTTCACATCAAGGGGCGATGCTGCGTGGTCAAGACAGTGAAGGGGAGGGTAGGGACTAAATCAAAATAGAGTTGGAGGGAGAAATAATGCACTCCACTCCCTGCGGCGCCCACCTCTCCCTGAACGACTCCAGGGTGTTGGTGGACACCGCGTGCTCCTTCTCCAAGGACACCCGGGCTCTAACGTAACCCCGGAAGAGGGGCAGGCAGTCGGCCCTAACGACCCCCTCCATCTAAGGGGATCTTTTACTCTGAGATCACTTGACTAAACCTGTCCCATTACAGATTACCAGATCCAAAATAACCTGATCCTTGACTGGAGCAATAGCATATTGTTCTAGGAAATTGTCCATAGTGATTGTAAAGAGGTCAGCCAGGTGGACTTCATAGAATAAGCTCCCTGATTCGGGCTGTTAATCTGGTGTGATCAGGGAGCCCTGGCTGACAGATATAAATAGGAGTGTCAGATATCCTTTTCACCCTGAGAGCTGGATCAGTGTCAAGGACTTTCCACATGTAAATTTTTTTACCAATAATTCCCTTTTTGACCCTAATGACTGCTGCTTTTCCCTTCCTGTCCCACTCTGGGTTACATTATGCTAATAGCTGCCCTGTATTGTTCCATATCCTTTTGCCTCGTAAGTCTACATTTCCATTCTCCAAAATCCTCTCCCTGCCCCAGCACCCCGCACTCCAATTAGCTTAAAGCTCTCCCTATAGCCCTAGTATTCAGTTCACCAGGACCTGGTCCTAGCACTGTTCAAATGAGGCCCATCTAACCAGAACAGCTCCTCTCTACACCAGTACTGGGAATTCAGTGATGGTAACAATATTGAATGTCAAGGACTGCTGGTTAGATTGTCTGTTATTGGAAAAAGAACATTGCCTGACATTTGTGTGATGCGAATGTGACTTGTCACTGTCAGCCCAAGCATGGATATTGTCCAGATTTTGTTGCATTTGAACATTCACTGCTTCAATGTCTGAGGAGTCATGAATGGTGCTGAACATTGTGCAATCGTTGGCAAACATCCCCAATTCTGACCTTCTGATGGAAGGTCATTGATGAAGCAGCTGAAGATGGCTGGGCCAGGACACTATCCTGAGGAATACCTGGTGGAGATGTCCTGGAGCTGACATGACTGACTTCCAACAACCACGACCATCTTCTTATGTGCCAGGTATGGCTCCAGTGGAGAGTTTGCCCCCTGGTACCCATTTATTCCAGTTTGCCAGGGCTCCTTGATGCCACACTTGGCTGAATTCAGCATTGATGTCAAGGGCTGTCACTCCCACCTCGCATCTGGTATTCATATCTCTTGACCATGTTTGATCCAAGGCTGTAATGAGGTCAGGAGCTGATTGGACCTGGTGGAACCCAAACTGGGTGTCGCTGAGCAGGTTATTGCTGAGCAGGTGCTGCTTGATAGCACAGTTGATGACACCTTCCATCACTTTACATCAAAGGTGGACAGATTGGGTGATAATTAGCTGGGACAAAAACAGAAATTGCTGGAAAAGCTCAGTAGGTCTGGCAGCATCTGTGGAGAGAAATCAGAGTTAATGTTTCGGGTTGAATGACCCTTAATTAGAACTCCAGTACTTAACTGGGTTGGATTTGTTCAGTTTTTATTTTGTATACAGGACGTTCCTGGGCTATTTTCCACATTGTCTGGTAAATAAGTGTTGTAACTATACTGGGAGATCTTGGCGAGGAATAGCTTCTCTACCCCATCGTCCTGCTTTCTCCCCATAATACTCGATGCCCATAATGATCAAGAAGCATTCTCTGAGGACACCAAATCCTGTACCTCCCCACCTTTTTCAAAAAGAGAATTTCTCACAGCAAATGTGATCAAAAGACGGTTTTTTTTTACAGATCCAGCAGTAATTGTCATGCTAATTGTGAGCCCCTCATCCCCTCACAAGGTGCCAGCAGTAAATCTGCACATGCAGTAGGAACCTCGATTATCCAGCATTCGATTATCCAAATTTTGGATTTTCCAGCAAGGTCACAAGTTCCCCATGCTTAGCTAAACTGTTATCTGGCATTCGATTAACTGAACGAAATACTCCCCGCCTGTGTCCTTCAGATAATCGAAGTTCCTCTGTAGATGATAGCACAGACTCAGTGGGCAGAAGAGCCTTTCCTTATTGTATGATTCTATGAAGCTTATTGCTGCGAGCTACTTGAAAGTTGTTTTTCCTGTGGACTTTTAAACAGCAACAGGACTGTTTTACTTTGAGGGGGTGTGCAGAGTTGTGGGGGTGATTATTTGATTCTGAATTGCATTAAGATCTGGCTTGACATCCCCTGCTTTCAGAGCTTGTTCTCAGGCACAGTGCGCTATTTATTATTGTCTGATTTCACTTCCTGTCTCCCCTGACTGCACTCAAATCCAACCCGAAAATCCGGCACCTCTGTCTCGCTTTCGATGTCTCACGTTTTCAGCAGAATATTCCACTGAGATTTCTGCGATGGAAAGATACATTTGCACTGTTGTGTTTTATAAATGGACTGGTTCATTAGCCAATGAGACCGCCCAGTCGTCTTTTTGTCTCCTCCTTAATAACACCCGTTCGACCTAATCACTCCTAAATTTCCTCATTAGAGTCCAACAGACGCGTGGTGTGCCGAGAACAAATGCTGGCTACAACCCAACAACGGACTGTGAATGACGTTTCTTGACTTTTTCTTTTGAGTGCGTTTTTTCCTCAGACTTGGCAGTTAACCCTTTTTTTCCAGTGCTGCTGCTGCTACGTTTTGCTTCTTGATTGCAGGTCACACACTCATACGAAATAGGATACGGGGTACGTCTGTCGTGTGGTGATTAGGTTGGGGATGGGGCGTGTTTGCCATGTTAGAAGCCATTATTCCCCCCGTGACTAATAGCCACAGCACACAGTTTCCAAAGGGGAATTGTAGATGCTGTCTTCCACAAAGGATAGCAGGGATTTCTTTAAGGAGGCAGAAATATGGCCAAAGTTAAGGGGCATTCCTTTAAAATACAGACCGTTTATAGAATCCACATAGTGTGGAAGCAGGCCATTCAGCCCATTGAGTCCACACTGATCCTCCAAAGAGCATGTTCACTCAAACCCACCCCTGTAACCCTGCGTTTCCCATAACTAATCCATTTAGCCTAGACTTCCCTGACACTGGGTAGTTTCACATGGCCAGTCTACCTAATCTGCATAACTTTGGTCTATGGTAGGAAACTGGAGCACTCCATGCAGGCATGGAGAGAATGTACAAACACACCATAGACTGTCACCCGAGGCTGGAATCGAACCTTGTCCCTGATGCTCTGACGCAGCAATGCTGACCAGTGAGCCACCATGCCACCCCTTGGGCACCTTGTTGGTTTCAAGTTTATTTTTGATGCAAAATGAGCAATATAGTGTGTACTGTCAGCAAGATGCATTACAGTAACTCATTAAGGCCCCTCTGCCTTTCAAACCCACAATCTCTATATCTGGAAGTCAGGGCAGTAGATGTGTAGAATTGCCACCATCTGCAAGTTCCTCTCCAAGCCACTCACCATCCTGACTTAGAAATGTATCTTTATTCCTTCAGTGTCACTGGGTCAAAATCCTGGAGTTCCCTTTTACACAGCATTGTACGGTGTCCCTGCATCTCAAGGACTCAAGAAGGGAGCTCACCACCATCTTCTCCGGGACAATTAGAAAAGGGCAATAACTGCTGACCCAGCCAACGATGAATGAATTTTTAAAGTGATCTAGGCCCTGGAATGGGACTTGCATTCAGAATCAAAGACAAGAGTTCATCATAAGGCACAAAAATACCCAGAAGACACACCCCTGAGGCCTAGCTGACAGATATACAGCCTGTTCTGTAAATATGTAGATTTTGTGTACAGTTCTCAAGTATTTTTGGGATGGGAATTGAACTGAGTTGAAAAGCCAGCTTGAGGTGAAACAGATGTGTCACAAACCCTCGCATTATGGACCAGCTGTCCTTCGAATCAAAGCACCATTGTGCCTGAGTGAGGCTGAACGTCCACTGCTTCTCAACTTGAGAAGCCTTTCACTGTGGAGAAATTAAATGCTTGTCCTTAATGCACAATAAGAGCTTGAGTTGGTGGGAAAGTAGATTTACATGTTGATAATTGAACTCTGTAGACAGTAAGTTGGCTGGGGAAGACTGTCGTTGACCTTTGTTCACTGAATAGCAAAGTTCTCTGAGTCAAAACACATGATGAAAATCCGATGCCAATTGTAATAGTGTATTCTTCCATTAAAAATTAAATGTTTATATTTTCTTCGGAAGGATAAAAATTCAAAACTTGGAGGAGCAACCAAATCTCAATCGATGCTTGAGATAAAGTTCAATTAGCAGACAAAAATTTAGCAACAGTCAAAACAGAAGATGTAAATTTTTAGATTTAGATTTTGTCACATGTACTCAAGGTGTACAGTGAAAGTGTACAATGTCACCACACAAGGTGCCATCCTAGGTAAAAGTACCTAAGTACAGAATCTTAAGAGCAAGGTAGAAAGAAAGAACAAAGTTAAAAATTAAACATGACAGTTATCCTTAGTATTAAGTAGAAAAATAATTTGGAGGTGCCAGTGTTGGACTGGGGTATACAAAGTTAAAAATAACACAACACCAAGTTATAGTCCAAGAGGTTTATTTGGAAGCACTAGCTTTTGGAGCACTGCTCCTTCATCAACCACCTGATGAAGGAGCAGGGCTCTGAAAGCTAGTACTTCCAAATAAACCTGTTGGACTGTAACCTGGTTTAACAAGGTACAAAAATAAAGAATTAAAGCTAAAAGTCAAACATTACAGTCTTTTAAAAGTCCTTAGCCGCAGTGGTACTGCACTTCCTACAGTGGCACAATCTTCTCTTTGTCATGCATTTCCTGCACAGTCCACTCCAGGTAGTCCCCACACTGGGCTTACCATGCCACCGCCAATGCAACCGCTGTTCCTGTTGATCCACCGGGAGCGTCGACCTAAGCCTGCCACAGCTGACCAAAGCTGATCACAAAGGCCACCGCCTCCAGTCCCGTGCCAGTTCATTATTTTGCAATATGTGTCATTTTTGGCTTTTTCCCATCAAAATATAAAATTTGACAAAATTCTTCAAAAGTGAAAAACCGCACAAATAAAGTTGCATTTTTGGTTACGTTTTATTCGTAACATTTGAAGTGGAAATTGCGACCCAGTATTTTGACTATCCTGAAATCAGAAATTCCCAATCTCTGAAACAGAAGCTCGATTGAAAACAGAATTAATTACAAGACTAAACAATACCCACACGGTTACTTGCAGCCCCTTGTGCCCCAGCTAGTTATGGTTTAAGGATACAGTTGCCAGATGTCAGATTCCACAACAAGAACTAAAATGTGAGACATGAAATGGAGGTGCTGATGTGGGACTGGGGTGGAGAAGTTAGAAATCAAACAACACCAGGTTATAGTCCAGCAGGTTTATTTGGATGCACTAGCTTTCAGAGCACTGCTCCTTCATCAGGTAGCTAGTGGAGTGGGATCATAAGACACAGAATGCATAGCAAAAGATCTCAGTGTCATGCAACTGAAATGATATATTGAACAAACCCAGATTGCTGTTAAGTCTTTTAGAATAGGTTGCAGGTTTTGGTTCATTAATATGTCTGAGCTGAGATGTCTTTTTTTTTAAAATATAAAACCTTAAGTTATCTCGAGAATGTAACTGGAAAGAAGTTCTGGGATTTATGTATTAATGAACAGAAACCTGCAACCCACTCTAAAAGATGAAAGATTTAACATCAATTAGGTTTATTCAATATATCGCTTCAATTGCATGACACTGAGATCTTTTCTATAATTTCTGTGTCTTATAATCCTGCTCCACAGCCACCCAATGAAGGAGCAATGCTCCACTTGCTAGTACTTCCAAATAAATCTTTGGACTATAACCTGGTGTTGTGTGATTTTTAAAATGTGAGAGCAAAACACAGAGGATAGAAATATGCAAATTTCCTTGAATAATGCAGCACAGAGCAGGAAGAATAAGCTTTTAGCTAATTAAGTAAAAACAATAACTACAGATGCTGGAAACCAGATTCTGGATTTGAGTGGTGCTGGAAAAGCACAGCAGTTCAGGCAGCATCCGAGGAGCAGGAAAATCGACGTTTCGAGCAAAAGCCCTTCATCAGGTATACAGGCAAAGTGCCTGAAGAGTGGAGAGATAAATAAGAGGAGGGTGGGGGTGGGGAGAAAGTAGCATGGAGTACAATAGGTGAGTGGGGGTGGGGATGAAGGTGATAGGTCAGAGATGATGGTGGAGTGGATAGGTGGAAAAGAAGATAGGCAGGTAGGACAGGTCATGGGGACCGTGCTGAGCTGGAAGTTTGGAACTGGGGTGAGGTGGGGGAAGGGGAAATGAGGAAACTGATGAAGTCCACATTGATGCCCTGGGGTTGAAGTGTTCCAAGGCAGAAGATGAGGCGTTCTTCCTCCAGGCATTGGGTGGTGAGGGAGGCCCAGGGCCTCCATGGCTTTGGCAGAGTGGGAGGGGGAGTTGAAATGTTGGGCCACAGGATGGTTTGGTTGATTGGTGCAGATGTCCTGGAGATGTTCCCTAAAGCGCTCTGCTAGGAGGCGTCCAGTCTCCCCACTGTAGAGGAGACCACATCGGGAGCAACGGATATGATAAATGATATTGGTGGATGTGCAAGTAAAACTTTGGATATGAAAGGCTCCTTTAGGGCCTTGGATGGAAGTGAGGAAGGAGGTGTAGGCGCAGGTTTGCAATTCCTGCAGTGGCAGGGGAAGGTGCCAGGATGGGAGGGTGGGTTGTAGGGGGGCATGGACCTGACAAGGTAGTCACGGAGGGAACGCTCTTTGCAGAAGGCGGAAATGGGTGGGGAGGGAAATATATCCCTGGTGGTGGGGTCTGTTTGGAGGTGGCGGAAATGTCGGCGGATGATTTGGTTTATGCAAAGGTTGGTAGGGTGGAAGGTGAGCACCAGGGGGGTTCTGTCCTTGTTACGATTGGAGGGGTGGGGTCTGAGGGCGGAGGTGCGGGAAGTGGACGAGATGCGTTGGAGGGCATCTTTAACCACGTGGGAAGGGAATGGAGATCTTGTTATCATGAAAAATGTCCTAACCCCTTCGCATTTTTAACTCGTTTAATATGACCACAAATTCCACATCATAGCTGGTATCTATGGAGTTAATTTGTCTCTGGGGGAAGCTACCTTTAAAGCTGTTGTGCCTTGTAAACATTACAAGAATAATGCAGGATAAGGTTCAATGTGAAACATATATTATTTGAAAGTACTCCCTGATGTATGCTGCCTCTGTCAAGATTGCCTCTTGGCTGTTGACGGGAAGTCTGTGTTTATGTGCAGAGCTTGGTGTGTGTCAAATGTCCAGGGCGCAGATCAGTCTAATTTAAACAATTGGGAACTAACATCCTCTATAGTATATATGATGGTTTTCAAATGGAATTTATAAGCTGGTCTTATTGCATTTCTTGCTTTGCATGTAATTAATGTTCAGGTGAATGAGCTGTAATGTTCCTGACTCATTACTTAGTTTGTCAATTCAGTGCAGTATTGAAGGGATTGCTGCACTGTTGGTGGTGCCATGTTTTGGATGAGATAGTAAATTAAGGCCCTGTCTGCTCTCTCAAATGTGTGCAAAAGACGGAGAGAGGATCCCAGAGGCCATGCCAACATCAATCTCAAACAGAAACAGGCAATCTGGTCAATTATTTCATTGCTGTTTGTGACTTTATGATGTATGGAAATAAGCTGCCATGTTACATGGCTGCTTTACAACACTGATTAAACTTCAAAACATACCTTATTGTCTGAAACGTACTTTGGGGTAGCCTCCTCCACAAAGAGCATTGGTTCTTGGAATCAACTGAGCTTAAAGAAAACTGCATGTGGTTTAAAAAAAAATCCATCTTTACTCTGAATATCATTAATTTATAACATGAATGCTCTTTTCCAGTCTCTCTTCCCCCTCTTTCTGCCTCTCCGTGTCAGTCTCTCTCTGTCTCTCTCTTTCTGTCTCTCTCTTGCTGACCCTCAGTGTCTCACTCTCTGTCTTTGTGTCACTCCCTCTCTGTTTTTCTGCCTTTGTTTTTCCATCTTTCACTTCCCTTCTTTGGTTTTCTTTCTCAATGGGGAGAAGGGAAATTGGTTCAGTAACCTCCTTGTGCTAATGTAGTGGACATAGGACACTGCAAAGGTAGCTCTTGTTATTTCACGTGTTTTTCATGTGTTGTCTTGCTTTTCTTGGCTTTGAACATTGCATCCAGCGCATAAACATTGGAAGGTGATGGGGACCACTTTACCCTCGAGACCTTCATCCCTACTTTCCATTCTCCCTGTCTTCACTGGGACATAAGTCTTCTTCATACAACAGCCCTTAGAATGGGACTGAATCAAGTTGTGGGGTTAATATCTAACCTGTCTCAGTACACTGTGCTGAGCAATATCATGACATTATCAGTGTGACAGGCATCATGGGGTATTTATTTCCCAAATGGTCATCATTGGTGCCTTATTGACATTGACACTGACTATGTTTTCTATGTATGTTGAATGAGTTGTATCTTGGGTCCTATTAATATAAATATGATGAGATTTTAATAATATGAAAATTAAAACTGTTCATCATTCTCCAGCTGCGTCCTAACAAGGTTTTGTACAAGTTTAACAGAACAGGCTTGAAGGGGCCAAATATTACCTCCCTTTTGATTCTATCCCTTTAGAAGTGAACGAAACTGCTTACATACATCGCGATAAGCTCCTGCGCTAACTTGAAAAATATGCCAGCAGCTTTTCTTACTTTTAAGTTTCCCACCCTCCCTTCTCCCTGAGGGTGCTGATTCCTGCTGCGATTATAATTGCATGCCCCTTGCGTGGACCTATTCAGCAGCAGTCACCAGGGCATTTTACTCTCAGGAGCATGTTGTTGCCTCTCGAGTCCACCTTCAGGTGGAGCTAGATAAGCAGAAACCGGTTGATAGAAATCAGCGACTGAGTCATTTTTATTGCCTGCACATCTCAAGCCCTTCTCCTTCCTTTATCGCCTGTCAGAGAGCCGAACTGAGACTGGGAATTGATTCCGGACGCAACACTCTGTATTGGGTCAATGATAAATCTGCCATTTCTGCCCACTGAGCTAGCAGGGTCCAACTGTCTCCCCATCATGGGGCTGACCACAAATCTCTCTCATTCGTACTATTTGCTACTAATCTATTTTAGAAGGATTCACAGTACTGATCGTTACTTAAGCACATCTACTCTGCCTATCAAGCCCTGGAGTGACTAGCTCGGACTCAAGGATGCCATTAGGCTCTGGTACCACATTTGGAGTATTGTGCGCAGGTTTGGGCCCCATATCTCAGGAGGGATGTACTGGCCCTGGGGTGTGTTCAGAGGAAGTTCACGAGAACGGTCCCAGGAATGGAAAACTTAACACATAAGGAACGTTTGAGGACTCTGGGTCTATACTCGATGGAGTTTAGGAGGATGAGGGTGGATCTAATTGCAACTTACAGAATATTGAATGGTCTGGACAGAGTGGATGTTGGGAAGATGTTTCCATTGGTAGGAGATACAAAGACCTGAGGGCACAGCCTTCGAGTAAAGGGAAGACCTTTTGAAATGGAGATAAGGAGAAACTTCTTCAGCCAGAGAGGGGTGAATCTATGGAATTCACTGCCACAGTAGGCTGTGGAGGCCAGGTCATTGAGTATATTTAAGATGGAGATATGTTCTTGATTGTCAAGGGGAGAAGGCAGGAGAAAGAGGTTGACAAACATCAGCCATGATTGAATGACAGAACAGACCTGATGGGCTGAATGGCTTAATTTCTGCTCTTATGTCGTATGGTTTTATAATCTACCTATTGTGCCACAAGAGGTGGCTACTGAGCAGTGAAAGTGGGTGGTGTTGGTGGGTAACTATATTTTTACCCAGTGAGTGGGCATTGAAATATTGAATGTTTTTGTCCACAGTGGGCCCGTGATGAATTTGAAGGATTGTTCAAACAGCCAGCGGAAAACGTCAACAAGTATTTAGAGTAAGTACCTTGATTTTTCACTTTTTGGTTCCCGGGTTTATCTGGGTCTGTCTTTGCAAGACTAAGTTAAAAATCAGGAGACAGTGCGGTCTGCAGATGCTGGAGATCAGAGTTGAGAGTGTGTTGCTGGAAAAGCACAGCGGGTCAGGACTCCTGATGATGAAGGGCTCCAGCCCGAAACGTCGATTTTCCTGCTCCTCGGATGCTGCCTGACCTGCTGTGCTTTTCCAGCAACACACTCTCAACTAAGTTAAAAATCACACAACACCAGGTTATGGTCCAACAGGTTTATTTGGAAGCATTAGCTTTCAGAGTGCTGCTCCTTCAAGAGGTGGTTGTCAGTGCTTCAAAGGAGCAGTGCTCCTAAAGCTAGTGCCTCCAAGTAAACCTGATACACTATAACCTGGTGTTGTGTGATTTTTAGATTAGATTACTTACAGTGTGGAAACAGGCCCTTCAGCCCAACAAGTCCACACCGAAGAGCAACCCACCCAGACCCATTCCCCTACATTTACCACTTCACCTAACGCTATGGGCAATTTAGCATGGCCAATTCACCTAACCTGCACATCTTTGGACTGTGGGAGGAAACCGGAGCACCTAGAGGAAACCCACGCAGACACTGGGAGAATGTGCAAACTCCACACAGACAGTCACCTGAGGCGGGAATTGAACCTGGGGCCCTGGTGCTGTGAGGCAGCAGTGCTAACAACCGTGCCGTAACCATGCCATAACTTTGTCTACACCAAATGTTTGTGAGACTAGTCATTGGCAAAAACCAGCAAGAGAACACCTAATGAAACGCTCATCAGATTCAACTGAATTTGATTTGTGTCTCCACAACGAGACAGAGCCTCATGAAATAAAGAGGGTTTTCATCACTTGCTGCAAATTAACATTATCATGTTACAGTTCCATGTGGAACTTTCCCTTTCCTAAACCCTGACTGAACTTAAACACAAATAACAGGAGATTTCTCTCAGCATGTATGAGCCTCCTGAAGATCAGGAGGTGCCACAAGAGCTGTCAGGGAATGGGGAGAGAAGTGGGGCAAGTGAGGAGAAGGAGGGAGGGGGTGCAGACAGAAAAGAGGGGGCAGTGGGAGGCAAGTGAGAGAGTGGGGGGGGTCGTAGGGAAAGGAAGCAAAGTGTGTAGCCTCCCGCATCTCTGTCAAATATGCTGAGGCCTCCAGGCAGGAACTTTATAAAGTAAATACAAGTCAAAGTTGTTTGGCTTTCCTCTGCTGTTCTTACTGTAATAAAGTTATCTTTGCTGCCGATTTATGGCATGGCCTTGAGTCTGCCCAGGTCCCAGTCTGCAGTTTATTTTCCCTCTGAATTTGAGCTAAGAGAGTTTCTTAAAAAGGTAATAATTTCAACTCAACAGTTTACTGAAGGAATTGTTTATCTCATCTCTTGGCAATAAGTTAAGTGGGCAGAACTTCAACAAACACTAACTGTCAAACAGCCGTTAATTCTGTACTTTGGACTTACGTGCATTTTCCTTCTCCCTATCTCGGCTGCGTTGCTTATGTTTTGTCTCTGTTATCTGATCATATGGTTAAACTCTTCCGTGGGCACCCAGTTTAAAATCTCACCTTATTTGTTAAATTCCATCAAACCCCTCTCCACAAAATGTGTTCCTAAAGAGTTTATAACCAGCATACAGTGCAGCCTATGACACAGTGTACAGAAGAAAAGTAAAGACTTGCATTAATATCCTTCACAGTTTCAGGGCTATCCAACCACTGGCGTACTTATAATGGATTGGCATTTGTAATGAAGGAAACACAGTTACCGATTTACACAAAGTAAGATGCCACAACCATGTACAGAGGGATCTTGGGGTTCAAGTCCATAGCTCCCTCAAAGTGGCCACACCAATAGATAGGGTGGTAAAGTAGGTCATAGAGATGTACGGCATGGAAACAGACCCTTCGGTCCAACTCATCCATGCCAACCAGATATCCTAAACTAATCTAGTCCCATTTGCCAGCAGTTAGCTGATATCCCTCCAAACCCTTCCTATTCGTATACCCATCTGGATGCCTTTTAAATGTTGTATTGTACCAGCCAACATCACTTCCTCTGGCAGCTTATTCCATACATGCATCACTCTCTGAGTGAAAAAGTTGCTCCTTCCGTCCCTTTCAAATCTTTCACCTCTCACCCTAAACTATGCCCTCTTATTCTGGACTCCCCCACTCCAGGAAAAAGACCTTGTCTATTTATCCTATTATGATTTTATAAACCTCTATAAGGTCACTGCTCAGCCTCTAACGCTCCAGGGAAAACAGCCCCAGCCTGTCTCTGGAGCTCAAACCCTCCATGCATGGCAACATCCTTGTAAATCTTTACTGAATCCTTTCAAGTTCCACAACATCCTTCCAATAGGAGAGAGACCAAAATTGCACACAATATTCCAAAAATGGTCTAACCAATGTCCTGTACAGCCACAACATGATCTCCCAACTCCAGTAATCAATACTCTGACCAATAAACAAAAGTATACCAAACTCCTCCTTCATTATCTTATCCTATCTACCTGTGACTCCACTTTCAAGGAATCATGAACCTGCACTCTAAGATCTCTTTGTTCAGCAACACTCCCCAGGACCTTTTGCATAAGTCCTGCTCTGATTTTGCCTTTCCAAAATGCAGCACCTCATATTTATCTAAATTAAACTCCATTTGCCACTCCTTAGCCCATTGGCCCATGTGATCAAGATCCCATTGTAATCTTCTTCGCTGATCACTACACTTCTAATTTTGGTGTCATCTGCAAACTTACTAACTATACTTCCTACGTTCACATCCAAATCATTTATACAAAAGTAGTGGACCCAGCACTGATCCTTGTGGCACTCCACTGGTCACAGGCCTCTAGTCTGAAAAGCAACCCTCCACCACCACCCTCTGTCTTCTACCTTTGAGCCAGTTCTGTATCCAAGTGGCTAGTTCTCCCTGTATTCCGTGAGATCTAACCTTGCTAAACAATCTACCATGAGGAATCTTGTCGAACGCCTTACTGAAGTCCATATAGATCATGCCCACTGCTCAACCCTCATCAATCCTGTTTGTTACTTCTTCAGAATACTCAGTCAAGTTCATGAGACATCATTTACCACACACAAAGCCATGTTGACTATCCTAAATCAATCCTTGCCTTTCCAAATATATGTAAATCCTGTTCCTCAGGATTCCCTCTAACAATTTGGCCACCATCGATGTCAGGGTCACTGGTCTATAGTTCTCTGGCTTGACCTTACTACCTTTCTTAAATAGTGACACCACATTAGCCAACCTCTAATCTCCGGCACGTCACCTGTGACTATCGATGATGCAAAGATCTCAGCAAGGCACCCAGCAATCACTTCCCTAGCTTCCCACAGAGTTCTAGGCTATACCTGATTAGGTGCTGTGGATGTATCCACTTTTATGCGTTTTAAGACATCCAGCACTTCCTCCTCTGTAACATAGACATTTGTCAAGGTGTCACCATCTATTTCCCGACAGTCGATATCTTCCATATCCTTCTCCACTGTAAACACTGAAGCAAAATACTCATTTACTATCTTACCCATCTCCTGTGGCTCCACACAAAGGCCACCTTGTTGATCTTTGAGGGGCCCTATTCTTTCCATAGTTACCCTTTTGATCTTAATGTATTTGTAAAAACCCTTTGGATTCTCCTTAATGCTATTTACCAAAGCTATCTCATGTTCCCTTTTTGCCCTCCTGATTTCCCTCTTAAGTACACTCCTCCTGTCTTTATACTCTTCTAAGGATTCACTCATTCTCAACTGTCTGTACATGACATATGCTTCCTTCGTTTTCTGAACCAAACCCTCAATTTGTTTAGTCATCCAGCATTCCCTATACATACCAGCCTTGCCTTTCACCCCAACAGGAGTATAATGTCTCTGAACCTTTGTTATCTCATTTTTGGAAGGCTTCCCATTTTCCAGCCGTCCCTTTACCTGTGAACGTCTGCCCCCAATCAGCTTTTGAACTTTTTTTTGCCTAATGCCATCAAAATTGTCCTTCCTCCAATTTAGAACTTCAACTTTTAGTCTGGTATTTTAAAACTAATAGAATTATGGTCACTGGCCCCAAAGTGCTCCGCTACTGACACCTCAGTCACCTGCTCTGCCTTACTTCCCAAGATAGGTCAGATTTTGCAGCTTCTCTCGTAGGTACATCCACATACCTGAATTTGAAAATTTTCTTGTACACACTTAACAAATTCCTATCCATCTAAACCCTAAACATTTTAGTAGTGCCAGTGTATGTTTGGAAAGTTAAAATCCCCTACAATAACCACCCTATTATTCTTACAGATAATTGAAATCTAGATGTAGATTTGCTCGCTGAGCTGGAAGGTTCATTTTCAGATGTTTCGTCACCATACTAGGTAACACCTTCAGTGAGCCTCTGGATGAAGCACTGCTGGTGTTTCTTGCTTTCTATTTATGTTTGGGTTTCCTTGGGTTGGTGATGTCATTTCCTGTTCTTTTTCTCAAAGGGTGGTAAATGGACTCCAAGTCAAAGTGTTTGTTGATGTCATTCCAACCAGAACGTTATCAACAAACAAATTGACTTGGACCCCTTTACCACCCTCTGAGAAAAGGAACAGGAAATTATGTCACCACAGGAAATGACATCACCAACCCAAGGAAACCCAAACATATATATAGAAAGCAGGAAACACCAGCAGTGCTTTGTCCGGAGGCTCACTGAAGATGTTACCTAATATGGTGATGAAACGTCTGAAAATGATCATTCCAGCTCAGCGAGCAAACTTACATCCAGAACCTCAACCTGAGCTATAAATTTTCTCAAAACTTGCTAATAACTGAAATCTCCTTACAAATTTGTTTTTCAATTTCCTGCTAACTATTAGGGAGTCTATAATATAATCCCAATAATGTGGTCATCCCTTTCTTATTTCTCAATTTCACCCAAATAACTTCCTTGGATGTATTCCCAGGAGTATCCCCCCTAAGTGCAGCAGTAATGCTATCCCTTACTAAAAATGCCACTTGCCCCTCTCTCTTGCCTCCCTTTCTATCCTTCCTGTAGCATTTGTATCCTAAAACATTAAGCTGCCAGTCCTGTCCATCCCTGAGCCATGTCTCTATAATTGCTATGATATCCCAGTCCCATTTTCCTAACCATGCCCTGAATTCATTTGCCTTCCCTGTTTTTGACCTCTTACATTGAAATAAATTCACTTTTATTTTTCAGTATCTTGTTCCCTGCTTTGTTCCTGCCTGTCCTGACTATTTGACTCGTTCCTTTTCCCAACTATACCAATCTCAGATTGATCTCATTCCTCAATGTTTCCATGGAGTGTATGGCATGCTTGCCTTGGTTGGCGAATTGAGTACAAGATTTAGAATGTCATGTTGCAGTTTTTATAAGACTTTGGTTAGGCAGCACTTAGAGTATTGTGTTCAATTCTGGTCACCACATTACAGGAAGGATGTGGAAGCTTTGGAGAGGGTGCAGAAGGAGTTTACCAGAACGCTGCCTGGATTTGAGCCTTAAGGAGAGGCTAGAAAAACTCGGGCTGTTTTCTCGGGAGTGACAGAGGCTGAATGGAGACTTACTAGAAGTCTATAGAATTGCAAAATGCATTGATAGGATTGACAGTCAGAATCTTTTACCCAGAGGTGAAATGTCTATAACTAGGGGGCATGCATTTAAGATCAGAGGGGGAGAGTTCAAGGGAGATGTGAGGGGCAAGGCTTTTTACACAGAACAGAAGGAGTCTAGAACATGCCATCAGGGGTGGTGTTGGAGGCAGATACAATAGGGGTGTTTAGGGGACTTTTAGGCACAAGAATATGTAAGGAACAGAGGGATATGGACCAAAGGCAGGCAGAAGGGATTGTTCAGTTAGACGTCATGTTCAGCACAACATCATGGACCGAAGGGACCTGTTGTATGTTCTGTGTTGGGGGTGGATGTCGATGAGGCACTGAGTACCTCCAGACACAAGTTTGTGACAGAAATAAGTTTAGAAGTTATAGTTGCTGTGATGCAGAGGAGCCAACACTTCCAAGATTGTCCTGACACATCATAAAAGAAATTAAAGATTGATCCTGTCCTCATTCCCACAAGAAAAAAGCATCAGGTATACTCAAAAACCTTGCTATCACTTTGTCAGTATTTTTCTAAATTTCTGGACACTTTCCAGTCCCCAGCTGGGTTTGAAATAAGAAAGCAACTCTTGCCCTCTCTCACATTTACTAGCCTCAAGCTGGGGGTTGAAGAATCCACTGTATGGTCAGCGTTACCTCACCTTCTAATGATACTTCCCAGGAGACATTCACTCACAGCCAGCTGACTCAAATCACTGAGCAGTGTCTGATTTGCAGTTGTTGGTTGATCATTGTTCACAAGCAGTTCCATGATTTGTGGTAGTGGCGATTCCAATAATTGCATCCCCTCACGAACTCGCCCAGTCGACAGGGCATTGAGGTGAAGTCAGAAACTCAATGACACTGATTCCTGCTGAATGCACAATAACATTTCAAAATGAAGCCATAAGTCCTTTGGCACCACTCCACCCTCCTGCTTGTACGGAGTTTCTTATGAACAGGTGAAAAAGATACAACTGATCCTTCAAGTCTGACCCATACCTGCTGATGGCGAGACCATCATGGCTAACCAACTCTTCCCACCATCCCCCCCCACACCTCACACTCCTTGCCATCCCCCCATCCCACCTCAATCCCAGCCATGTAATCTCTCCAGAGAAGCAGAACAAAACAGAAGGAAGAACCCAGGACTGACAGGGAAAGGATACTCTGGAAAATTCCTCCCTGATAACCTCCAGTGATTGACAGTAGCCCAGACCTGGTAGAAATAGTCCTCAAGGAGGCAGATCTCAAATCCAGCCCAGCCTGAATAGGGATCAAACTGTGTGTGTGTGTTCGTGTTAGTGTGTGTGTGTGTTTGTGTGCGCGTGTTTGACCCCATCCATACCGTGGATTCTGGTTATAGAGTCGCAGAGCATGGAAACAATCTGGAGGAGAAAGTGAGGTCTGCAGATGCTGGAGGTCAGAGTCGAGAGTGTATCGCTAGAAAAGCATAGCGGGTCTGGCAGCATCCAAGGAGCAGGAGAATCGATATTCCTGGCCGGACTCCTTCATCGGGAAACAATCCCTTCAGTCCAACTAGTCTGCGCTGACTTTGTTCGCAAGCTAAACTAGTCCCATCTGCCTGCGCTTGGCCCATATCCCTCCAATCCTTTCCTACTCATGTACTTATCCAAATGTCTTTTAAATATTGTAACTGAGTCTGCATCCACCACTTCCTCTGGCAGTTCATTCCACACGTGAACCACTCTCGATGTAAAAAAGGTGCCCCCTGGTCCTTTTTAAACCTTTCTCCTCTCGCCTTAAAAATATGGCCCTTCGTTTTGAGCTTCCAAAGGGAAAGACCTTTGCTATTCAGCTTATCTCTGTCCCTCATGATTTGATGAACCTCAATAAGGTCATCCCTCAACCTTCTATGCTCCACTGAACAAAGTCCCGAGCAACATCCTGGTAAATTGTTTCAAAGCCCTTTCAAATGTAATAATATCCTTCCTACAACAGGGTGACCAGAACTGCACACTGTACTCCAGATGAGAACTCACTAACTTTCTGCACAACCTCAGCATGATGATCCAACTACTAAACTGAAAGGTCTGAGCAATGAAGGCAAGCATGCTAAATGCCTTCTTCACCACCTTGTCGACATGTGTCACAATTTTTAAAGAATTATGTACCTGAATCCCTCAGTCTCTTTATTCTACAGCACTATCCAAGGCTTTACTATTCATTCTATAAGTCCTGCCTTTGTTTGTTTTACCAAAACTCAATATCTCACATCTTTCCAAATTAAATTCCATCTGCCACTCCTCAGCCCATTGACCCAATTGAACAAGATCTCTTTGCAATCTTAAGTCGCCTTCTTCATTGTCCATTGTACCACCAATCATGGTGTCATCTGCAAGCTTCCTAACCATTGCCTATTATATTCTCATCCAAATCTCGCTGCTCGTTGGATGCTGCCTGAACTGCTGTGCTCTTCCAGCACCACTAATCCAGTATTTGGTTTTCAGCATCTGCAGTCATTGTTTTTACCAAATCATTTGTATGACTGACAAACAAAAGTGGACTCAGTACCGATTCCTGTGGAACGCCTCTAGTCACAGGTCTTCAGTCCGAAAAACAACCCTCCACCATCACTCTCTGTCTTCTATCGTGAAGCCAACTTTGTATCCAATCGGCAAGCTCAACCTGAGTCCCATGTGATCTAACTTTGCCAAGGCAAAATCCCAGATGGTATTATCAGCGATACAGTCACTGGGGAAAAAAGTGTGGGAGAAGGTCATTTCCTGCCCTTTACTGAGACAGGGAAGTTAATGTACAGAGGGAGAGAGTGGAAAGAGGGTATGAAACCTGTATCATATGCTGAGTGATAGCACAGCAGGCTGGCACTGAATCATGCCACTTTCTTGCCAACCAGCTACATGATCCACCCACTTACAAGCCAGCTCCTTTTGTATCAAAGCCTGGCTGAGAACAGGCAGCAAGAAGCCAATTGCACAGGAGCAATCACCCGGGAAGTGATTTAACTGCGAAACGGCAAACAACACCTTCAAAGCGGATCTTCAGCCGACCACTTCAGGCCAAACCCACTCCGTTTTCCACTCTTGCTGTGGTCGGAGGGAGGGGTACAGAACAATGTGACTGGAAGCAGGAGGGTTCCCTCTTTTACAGCACATCTGCAACTCATTTCGGGTATTTCACTCAGTGCCGTCTCCGCAGCTGCAGAGAGGCAGCTTTGTTCAGAGACACGTTTTGTTTTGCAAAGTTGTGAAATGAGTTCACACAGTCCAGTCTGCCAAGCCTCCCCTCAGTGGGCTCAGTCTGGGGTTTGGATGTGGGGGTGTTTAGGGCTGGGAGTGGGTGGGGGAGCAGTGTTGCACAATATAACATGATGTTTCTAATCAGTTGAGCTCTTCTCCTTAACCCTTGCATTCAGGGAGGTGATAAAAGACAAAACTAAGAGCAGCACTGTGCATTTAATCCCTGGCATTTGCTTCAGTGCTGTGGCAAGGGGTGGAAGCCGATGGGTTTTTAATACAGCATTGCAAAAGTCAGGGTCTCCCTCATTAAACACTCAAAGGCTGCAAAAACCTCTATTTATTATCCATCCCTTGCTGCAAACAATTGAGACTAGCATTATAACAGGGGCTTTCATGGCCACAAGACATCATAGGGCATTTTATAGCCAATTGATGTATGTTAAAACTCAGTGCCAAAAGCTGGAAACAAGGCAGCCAATTTACACACACACAACGTTCCCAAATACAGCAACGTGATAATGGCCAGGCAGTTTGCAATGTTGATTGAGGGATAACTACTAGCCAGGACATAAGGAGCTTTTCCCCTGCCCTTCTCCCGAGTACTGCCACCGGATCTTTTACATCCACTTGTGAAAGCAAGTTGTTTAAAGTGTTGCCTGAAAGGTAGCACCAACTGTAATGCAGCATTCCCTCCGATCTGCACTGGCCTTGATTTTTGTGCTGCAATCCCAGGGCGGGACTTGAACATGCGATCCTCTGACTGAGGCAGAAATGTAGTACTGACTGGTCCATGGCTGGCAAGTAAAATGGCTAGATTAGAGTGGTGCTGCAAAAGCATAGCAGCTCAGGCAACATCCAAGGAGCAGGAAATTCGATGTTTCGGCAAAAGCCCTTCATGTCGTGAATGAAGGGTTTTTGCCTGAAATGTCGATTTTCCTGCTCCTTGGATGCTGCCTGACCTGCTGTGCTTTTCCAGCATCACTCTAATTTAGAGTCTGATCTCTCCAGCATCTGCAGTGCTCACTTTAGCCACATAAGATGGCTTGCTAGCTCACTTCAGAGAACAGTTAAGAGTTACCAACATCCCTGTGATGGTTTCTGCCTTCAAATGCAATCAATAAAACTAAGGCCCGGTCAGTTCTTTAAAAATATTTTAATTATTAGCAAATGGTTGTGTCTGGGAAAGTCCTCATTTATTGATTATCCTGAGATTTGCCATGAGAAGGCTAATTAAGGTCAGTGTGGGATTGGAATCTCACTGTGTCTCGACTAGGTAAAGACAAGATGTTTCCTTCAATAAGTGATCCAGTTAGCTTTTTGCTGACGTGGTTTTGTGGTTAACCTACCAGCTTCTTGCCTCAAGCATATTGCCTCAAGCACTGAATCCGGATTCACAAACTGCTACAGTAGAGACTTGAACTGGTGACAGTGCAAATAGCCTGATGTTTGGGGAACCAGTCTGAGAGCTGCTGAGGTTAAGGAAGCTGTTTCAAAACAGTGAGTGTACCAGGCTGGCCACCTGCATTTGCAGACATGGGGAGAATGTGCAAACTCCACATAGAGATCATCTCACCCTTGACAGCGACAGGTGGCAAGAAGCAGTGTTAAAGCACCCTTGTGAAATCACAATACATTCTCATTGAGGTGTACCTTTATCCAGTTATACATAGGGCGGATTTTACACCTTTCAAAATATTTAGTATTCCATGGACTTCAGCGGTTCAAGAAGGCAGCTCACCATCAGCGACAGGCAAAAAAATGCTGGCCCAGCCAATGTTACCCATGTCCTATGAGTGAATAAAAAATTATAAACTGATTATATGTACCGATAGGTTATGTAAACGAGTTGCAGCTCCATTTTCTTTGTGCCATGGTCAAAATTCATCCATCAAGCATCTTTCTTATAAGGTTGTACAGGACGCTGGTGAGGCCTCTACTGTGTCCAGTTCTGGTCAGCCTGTTATAGGAAGGATATTATTAAACTGATTTACAAAAGTGTAGCCAGGACTGGAGGCTTTAAGTTCTAATGAGAGGCTGAATATGCTAGGACTTTTTTCACTGGAGCGTAGGAGGTTGAGTGGGTGACCTTATTGGGATTTATAAAATCATGAGAGGCGTGAATATGTGAACAGCAGGTATCTGCTCCTTAAGGTGGGGGAGAGGGAATAGTTTAAGATGAGAGGAGAAAGATTTAAAAAAAGACGAGGGATAATTTTTTTACACAGCACATGGTTCGTGAATGGAATGAACTTCCAGAGGAAGTGGTGGATGCAGGTGCAGTTACAGTGTTTAAAAGACATTTGGATAAGTAATGAATAGGAATGGTTTGGAGGGATATGGGCCGAATGCAGGAGGCAGGATTGGTTTTATTTAGGACCATGGTCAGTGTGGACTGATTGGACCTAGGGAGGGGACTGTTTTTGCGCTGTGAGACTCTATGGTCATTGTGTTTGAGGAATATTACTGTGCGTAGCCATCTCCTTACATCAGTGACTACAGTTCAAAAAGAACTTCATCAGCTGTAAAGCATTTTGTGATTTCCTGAGGTTGGGAATCGTGTAATGTAATCCTTGCTTTCTATCTTTCCCACTCTCACATGCTTGCATGGTAGTGCTTTGAATGGCTATTCCTTTGCACACCTGCCTGCTACACTGTGTCAAAGGCGGTCCATGCTGAACTTGCCCATTGTTTTCAAAACACAGGTGGTTCCCTTCCATTGTAGGGGAGCATGTAGTGTGATTAGACAGATGGGAGTTCTTAGTTCTAAAAATGGGTTGAGGTGATAGCCACTAACTTACCAGCACAATGTTACACTCCATATCCTCTCAACTGCAGAACCCCTGTAGATATTCTGACCAAAACATGATGATTATGGATGCTGTATCCATTCACATCAATCCAATCCACTGTCACAGATTATTTCATAGATTATTCCGTGAGGTTTTGCCCCATTACTCGATCTGGAAGTTTATTCCATAAGTATAAAAAAGAATGTTTGAAAAACACTCCACTCTAATTTGAACCAGTTTTCTTGAGCTCCAGTCCTGTAGTTGCCAGTAATGATTTTCCTATCCCTTTGATGAGATGGTATATGTCTTTTTTAAATTCATTTATCGGTTCTGGGTGTCACTGGCTTGGTATCGCTGACTGATGGGCATTTGTTGCCCATGCCTAGTTGCCCTTGAAAAGGTTGCCCTTGAGCTGCCTTTTTGAACTGCTCTTTCTATATCTTATGGGCTTGGGAACAGTAGGAAGCCCAAGAGTCTGCTCCACCATTCATTAAGATCATGGCTGAGAGCTGGGTTATGATCTCAGCTTCACTTTCCTGCTGGTCACTCATAATAAACTTTCTAAAATCACCTATCAACCACCTCTTCTTAAACATGGCAAATGGGAGCTGATGGTCTATTGATGTTAACCCACAGACCCAGATAATGTTATGGGGACCCAAGTTCAAATCCCACCATGGCAGTGAGTAGAATTTGAAATCAGTTATTTAAAAATCTGAATTAAGAGTCTAATGATAACCACGATTCCATCTGGTTCCCTAATTTCCTTTAGGGAAGGAAACTGCCATCCTTATCTGGTCCGGCCTACATGTGACTCCAGATCCGCAGCAATGTGGTTGACTCTTAACTGAGCAGTAAGTGCTGTCTAGTTGGTGATGCCCTCATCCTGTGAATGAATTTTTAAAAAGCCCAAAATTCAGTGCACAAGATCTAAAAAGAATTATTTAACCTGTAACTTTTTAATGTTATTTATCAATTTCTGGCAGTCTTTTATGTGTTCTCTATCTTCACCCACATTTTCACATAGCAACTTGAAAATTAAGCATGTTAAAACTACAAGCTGCAAAGATTTATATCCAATCCCTTTCATCCTTCAGCTGTGTCATTCGGTTCCAGTTAATATACTCCACTGAACAATGTCATTCTCCACCACAATCATGAGGTGCCAAAACTTGCATTTTCATTTAACTCTCAAATTCCTGGCTTTGTGCAGGGATGTTTGATGTTTGTTCACTCTCTAGCTTTGGGTCCTGTATTTGCTGTGATTATTCTGCAGCTGTCTATTTAACATCCTTTCGTTCAAATCCCTGCCTGGCCTATCTCTGTAACCTCCTCCAACAGCACATTGTTGCCCTAATTCAGCCCCTTGAATATGCCTCGGAATTACTTGCGTCTTAGCAGTAGGTCAGTTGGCAGCACCCTCTCCTCTGAGTCACGTGGTGACTTGTGCTTAAATCTGACTGCAGGGCTAAAGCACAAAAGACCAGACTAATACTCGCAGTGCAGGAGACAGTGTCCCTCTGCGGAAATACATTTTTCAAATGTGACATTAAACCAAGCCCATCTGTCTGTTCAAGGGCATGCAAAAGATCCATTTTGAAGAGAGAAGGGGAGTTCACACTGTCTGTGATACTTACCTTGCAATGGCTTTTACACAAAAATGTTCATGGAATCTGGAATGGGGCAGCATGGTGGCTCAGTGGTTAGCACTGCTGCCTCACAACGCCAGGGACTGGCTTTGATACCACCCTCAGGCAACTGTGTGTGGAGTTTGCACATTTTCCCTGTGTCTGAGCAGGTTTGCTCCAGTTTTGTCCCACAGTCCAAAGATGTGCAGGTTAGGTGTAATTGTACCAACTTCTATCAACACCTCTGGCAGCTCATTCCAAACCTGCACTACCTCTGTGTGAAAAAGGCACCCCTCATTACCCTTTTAGTCTTTTCTCTCTCACCTTAAACCTATGCCCTCTAGTTTTAGACTTCCCTACGCTGGGAAAAAGACTTTGGTTGTTCACCGTATCCATACCCCTCATGACTTTGTAAACCTCTACAAGGTCACCCCTCAACCTCCAACACTCCAGGGGAAAAAAGCCCCAGCCTACTCAGCCTCTACGTATACCTCAACCTCTCCCAATCCTGGGAACATCTTTGCAAATCTTTTGTGTACCCTTTCAAGATTAATAACATCTTTCCTATAATAGGGAGACTGGAATTGAACATGGCACTCTAAAAGTGGCCGAACCAATGTCCTATACAGCCACAACACGACATATTTACGATAGTGCACTATGCTCCAGGGACAGAGTTAAGATGAAGTTGGAGATTTTTATACCCATAGGCAATGTTAGTAGCGATTATGTCATGTGCCTATCTCTTAAAGATATACAGTACTGTCATCCTGACAGTAATTGTGTGTTGAAGGTTAAAAAAAAGAAAATACTTATATCACTGGAAAGCTTAAAATAGAACTACAGCCAACAAAGTATGTTTGGAAGTGCATCACAGTTGCTGTGCAAGACCTATTACAGCCAATCTAAACTCGGCTGATTCCCACAAGTTACAGCAATTATTGAGTCCTTCTTGTATAGAAAGAGGTCATTCAGCCCATTGACCCTCCTTCCTCCCCTCCCCCCCCCCCCCCCCCCCCCCCCACCCCCCAACCATCCCAAACTCAAAGAACATCCCAACTAGACCCAGTGTCCCAGCCTGTCTCTGTTCTTATCACGGCCAATCCATCTAACCTGCACATCTTTGGACTGTGGAAGGAAACCGGAGCAAACCTGCTCAGACACAGAAAATGTGCAAACTCCACACAAACAGTTGCCCGAGGGTGGAATCAAAGCCAGTCCCTGGCATTGTGAGGCAGCAGTGCTAACCACTGAGCCACCGTGCTGCCCATCTGGATGGCTATATGAATAGGGAGGGTTTGGAAGGATATGGGCCAAATGCTGACAAATAGAACTAGATTAATTTAGGATATCTGGTTGGCATGGACAAGTTGGACCAAAGAGTCTGTTTCCATGCTGTATGTTCCTCTGATATAACCAATAGCTTAATACAATCCCAAACACTTATGTGCCTGAGGAATGTAACGTTTGCACAGAATAGTTAGTTGTAATAAATATCTGTTGGGTTCTTCAATAACATGATATAGGGAATAACATAAACATTGCTTCATCAGGTAAAGCACCTTGTTGGAAGCGAACTCACATCAGGTTCCTCTTTAGTTGTATCACTGATCTAGGGAAGATAGGCCCAGCTGTGTTGAAATAAATGTCCCTTTGTGTGGTTGGCCACTGCTCAATTGCTGCAAAGAGCAAGTCAAAAATCTAATCTTTGAAGTTGGTGCCTTCAGCAAACTAGGCCCCACACTCTAAAATCCTTCCCTCAGTCTGTCCCATTGTTTTCTGCTTTCTCACCTCATTTAAGACATTCCTCAAAACTAGCCACTTTACTCAAGCTTTTGGTTACCTGTGCTAGGCAGCATGGTATCAAACTGTATTTTCTTACATTGCTATGATGCGTCTTGCAATATTTTATGCCCTTATTAAAGAAGAAATAGCAGGACATTTAGAAAAGCCTAATGTGAGTATGATTTGATGAAGGGGAAATCATGTTTGAAAAATTTGCTAGAGTTCTTTGAGGATATAAGCAAAGTTGATAAAGGGGAACTGGTAGATGTAATGTATTTAGATATCCAGATGCCATATAAAAGTTTATTATGCAAGGCAGTAGTGTTGTTCATGTTATTGAGGATAATGTATTAGCAAGGATTGAAGATTGGTTAATACACAGAAGACAAGAGTTTCCTGGGATGAAGGGGTTGGTTTATCAAGACTAGCTAAGCAGGTTAGGCCTTAACAAGTTAGAGCTTAGAAGAATGAGGGGTGATCTTATTGAAACACAAGAGTTTGAGGAGTCTTGACAGGGTGGATGTTGAGAAGTCATTTTCACAAGAGAGGGAATCTCAAACTAGGGATTGGGTCCTGGAGTAAGGGGACAAACATTTAAAACTGAGATGCTAAGGAATTTATTCTCTCAGCAGCTATTAACTGCCTGGAATTCTGTATCCCAGAGAATTATGGAGGTTAGATCACTGGAATTATTCAAAAAAATAGGTAGGTAAAGTTTTTGTAAAATCAGAGATTTGCGAAAGTGGAATTGAAGCCTGGGGCAGATCAGCCATGCTTGATTGAATAGCAGTAGACAAACAGGAGGCTGGAAGAACATAGCAAGCCAGGCAGCATCAGGAGGTGGAGAAGTTGACGTTTCTGTACCCACTCCCAGCCCTGAAGAAGGGTTACACCTGAAGCGCTTCACAGGAGGCTCCCAAGCACTGAGGATGTCACCTAGACAGGGGACGAAACGTTTGCAAGACAAATTCCCAGCTCGGCGAACAGAACCACAACAACAAGCACCCGAGCTACAAATCTTCTCCCAAACTTTGTAAATGATGAAACTTGAGTTAATTTGCAGTGTTTCACTGTCGAGTGTAAAGCTAAAGAACACTGCACCCCTTTTTTTGGCAATGCTGCTTAAAATAAAATTACTGTTTCCCTTCACATCCAACTGTCTGCCCTCAATTTGACATTACGGCAGAAGTTGTAATACGACTTGTTTCTGAACTGAAGTCTGAACTCTCATGATAACTGACTCCTCTCTACATTAAACAGAGACCCTTCTTTTATTGATCATACAATGAAGCTACAGGAAGGTCAAGCTTTCGAAATCCTGGAAGGTGTTTACAAGAGTCTGGACGCCGATAAACCCAAGTGCTGGGCTGACTGCGTGGCCTGGGCCCGAAGACGTTGGCAGACACAGTACAGCAACAATATCCGGCAGCTCCTGCACAATTTCCCACAAGACCAGGTATGGCGGGCGGGAGGGGGATTGAGGGCAGTGAGGGTGTTTTGGGGGCATTGGAATAAATTAGCACTGGGACTGAACATGAATTAATTACTCTGGCAGAAAGGTTTAGTGAGAAGAGATTTTCATACGGAGCCTTGCCATAGACTGAATAATCTTTCTTGTAAGGTGGAGAGCAGACTGTTTTCTTCCTCCCCACATGCAGAATAGGGGTTACTGAAAGGTAATATGAACTGCAGTAACAATTCATCATATTGTATTTACTTGGAAGGGGTGGGCGGGCAACACTGAGTGGAGGGGGAGTGGGAATCCGCAATTGTGAGCTTTTTCTTTCTGCTTAAGTTTCTATTTTGTGCTGGCCTTTTATTAGCTCAGTGATACATCTCCAACACCTGGCTGAAAACACCAGAGGGCTGCCCTTTGACCTTGTCGTACTTCCCAATGGTGTCAATCCTCAAGGCACTGCATGCTAAAGACAGGCCTGAGGTAGAACCTCAGCCAGTGATTTATTTGAAAATGATAAAACCACTGTTCTGTTCCTTCATCCCCACAAGGAGCGGAGTGAATTCCCCCCTACTGTTCATTTGCCTCTGAATGAAATACCAGCAAGACTCATGGGTTGAATCTATTCCTCTGGTGTAGCATTTTGAAATGGGGTGAACCTTGTAATATTTGTAGGTAGTAGAAAGTGAGCACTGCAGACGCTGGAGATCAGAGTCTAGAGTGTGATGCTGGAAAAGCACAACAGGTCAGGCAGCATCCGAGGAGCAGGAGAATCGACGTTTTGGGCATAAGCTCTTCATCAGGAATATTTGTAGGTACAACACTCGTCACTGTTTCCCCTTTCTTTGTCAGTGCCTGAGGGCCTATTTAGTTTCCAATGGTCAAGGATCAACCACTAGTGAATCTGAACAAGAAGAGGCTCTTATCTTAACAAGATGTAGTTTATTGCATGACAGCTGTAAAACGAGACAGTTGGAATCTGAAAGGGTTAACTCAAGTTGTGAGATCTGCTCCATACATATAAAAGACAATACTTGAAAGGAGCTAACCAAAGATTTTAGAGAGTCATTAGATTTCAATGTATGAGAACTCTAATGCTGTATGAGAATATTTTTACTAGCTGTAATGTGAACTTACTCTTAGGTTGAGCCTTATGTCTCAGAAGAGACAGTCACGTCGATGTAATATAACTAACTACTGTATCCTATTTAATGAACTGAGTTGCTGTTTATCAAGATTGTCTTAGACAGAAGATAAGCTCATTGTATGGATATCTCTCCCAGTCAGTAGGCTAGACTAATCTCAATAAGAAGGGAATGGTGGAAATGAATGTAGCCATGACATCCCAGATGCTTCCAACTTATAAAATACAAATCAGGTACAGGTTACATTATCTGAATGAATGTTGGGCTAAAACATTCCTGAAATTGGCTGAGTGGCTAGTCTTAATTTTGGCAGTTTTCCTGGAGGGTTTTTGAGACTCAGCAGGCTTTCCTGTGCTATCTGCCCAAATTCAATACATTACCCATCACCACACCCCAATGACACTCCGCTCATCATAGAATATAGAACAGTAACAGCCCTTCGGCCCACCATGTCTGTGCTGATCATGATACCATTCTAAACTAATCCCATCTGGTTGCATGCGATCCGTATCCCTGTATCCCCTCCAGTTCATGGGTCTGTCTAAATCTCTCTTAAAGGTTGCTTGTCATATCTGCTTCTACCACCTCCTTGACTGCACATTCTATGCCTCTCATAATTTTATATACTTCTTTCAGGTCGCCCCTCAGCCTCTGGTGTTGTAATGAAAGCAATCCAAGTTTGTTTAACCTCTCATTATAGCTAATGCACTCCAATCCAGGCAACATCCTGGGAAAGCTCTCTCACACCCTTTCCAAAGCCTCAACATCCTTCCTACTGTGTGGCAACCAGAATAGCATGCAATACTCCAAATGTGGCCTATCTAAAGCTTTACACAGCTGCAACATGACTTGTCCCAACAGTGCCCCAACCGATGAAGGCAAGCATGCCTTCTTCACCACCTTACCCACTTGTGTTTCAGGCAGCCCAAAATCCCACAGTATATCAATGCTGCTAAGGGTCCTACCATTTATTGTATGCTTTTCCTTTACATTTGACCTCCCAAAATGCATCCCCTCACACTTGTCCGCATTAAACCTCATCTGCCATTTCTCCAGACAACTTTCCAACTGATCTATATCCTGCTGGATCCTTTGATAACCTTCCTCCCTATCCACAGCTCCACCAACTTTTGTGTCATCTGCAGACTTACCAATTAGTGAAACTTACTAGTTTTCATCCAGGTCATTTATATACAAGACAAACAACAGAGGTCCCAGCACTGATCCTTGCAGAACACCACTTGCTGTAGACCTCCAGTCAGAAAAGCACACCTCCACAACTATCCTTGGTCTCTATGACCAAGCCAAATTTGTATCCAACTTACCAACTGACCACGGAGCACATGTGTATTCACCTTCTGGGCCAGCATACCATCAGGAACATAGAGCCGTAGAGCATTTAGCAATTTTGTTGAGTATGAGGGAGATGTTTAGATTTTTTCTGTTACATACTACTCACCAGTCCTTACCTGAATGTTGACCAGCTCAAAAATGCCACTTGTGATAACAGGAGCAGTAGCCGCCATTTCCGCCACCTCCAGTAGGATGTCACCATTAAACACATATATCCACCCCCCCCCAAAGATCTGTCAGCCTTCCGCAAGGACCATTCCCTCCAGAACACCCTGGTCCACTCCTCCTTCATTCCCAACATGTCCCCAAAGCCTCATGGCACCTTTCCGTGTGACCGCAGAAAATGTAACACCAGCACATTCACTTCCTCCCTCCTCAATATCCAAGGGCCCAAATACACCTTCCAGGTGAAGCTGCACTTCACTCAATCCAGTCTATTAGATTCACTGGTCACAATATGGTCTCCCATACATTGGGGAAACGAAGCATAGACCGGGTGAATGCTTCACAGAACACCCAGGTTCTGTATACAAAAACGTTGCACGCCACTCCAACACACCACCCTGTTCCCTGGCCGCCATCTTTGTCTGAGGCTTGCTGCAGTGCTCCAGTGAAGCTCAGCACAAACCTGTCATTTTCCACTTGGGAATACTATAGCCTTCTGGAATCAATATAGAGTTCAACAATTTTAGGGCTTGAGGCACCTTCTGCCATGTCCTTACCTCAACTTTCACACACTAGGCCTTGTTATCACAAGGTTTGCGGTTACACACTATTCATTGATAGCCACTAATTGTACACTAACAGCTATTCATTCTTCCAGGCTGATCATGATCCATCCCTTTGTCTGTCCAGCTGTTCTTCTCTCTTTGGGCTTTATCTTCACACATTGTTTACTCCTTAGCCCTCCACTCACTCTATCTTCTGCATAAAAAAACATTTTCCTAGCCACCACCAGCTCTGAGGAAGGGTCACTGGAGCCAAGACGTTAACTCTGAATTCTCTCCACAGTTGCTGCCAGACCTGCTGAGCTTTTCCAGAAATTTCCGTTTTTATTTGTGACTTGTGATAAACCTTCCAAGCTGAGATCACTTAATGTCATAGAGTTGTACAGCACGGAAACAGACCCTTCGATCCAACCCGTCCATGCCGACCAGATATCTTAAATTACTCTCGTCCCATTTGCCAGCACTTGGCCCGTATCCCTTTAAACCATCCCTATTCATCCAGATGCCTTTTAAATGCTGTAATTGTACCAGATCCACATCCTCTGGCAACTCATTCCATACATGTACCACACTCTGCATGAAATACTTGCCCCTTAGGTCCCTTTTATATCCTTCCCCTCTCACCCTAAACCTATGCCCTGTAGTTCTGGACACCCCCACCCCAGGGAAAGGACCTTGTCTATCACCCCTCAGCCTCCGACACTCCAGGGAAAATGGTCCCAGCCTATTCAGCCTCTCCCTATTATCTCAAACCCTCCAACCCTGGCAGCATCCTTGTAAATCTTTTCTGAACTTTTTCAAGTTTCACAACATTCTTCCATTAGGAAGGAGACCAGAATTGCATGCAATATTCCAACAGTGGCCTAACCAATGTCCTGTACAGCCGCAACATGACCTCCCAACTCCTGTACTCAACGGTCTGACCAATAAAGGAATGCATAATGGGTGACTTTAACTTTCCCAATATTGACTGGAACCTCCTTCGAGCAGATGGTTTGGAAGGAGCTGTTTTTGTAAGGTGTGTTCAGGAGGGTTTCCTAACTCAGTACGTTGACAGGCCGACGAGGGGAGAGGCCATTTTGGATTTGGTGCTCGGCAATGAGCCGGGGCAGGTGTCAGATCTTGCGGTGGGAGAGCATTTTGGTGATAGTGACCACAACTGCCTCACATTCTACATAGCTATGGAGAAGGAGAGAAGCAGGCACAATGGGAGGATATTTAATTGGGGAAAAGGAAACTATGATGCTATCAGACGTGAGTTGGGAAGCATGGACTGGGAGCAATTGTTCCATGGAAAGGGCACTAGAGACATGTGGAGACTGTTTAAGGAACAGTTGTTGCGAGTGATGCATAAATGTGTTCCTCTGAGACAGGCAAGAAGGGGTAAGATAAAAGAACATTGGATGACGAGAGCGGAGGAGCTTCTCGTCAAAAAAAAGAAGGCAGCTTACATAAGGTGGAGGAAGCAAGGGTCTTGCTCAGCTCTAGAGGATTACAGGCAGGCGAGGAAGGAGCTCAGAAATGGTCTGAAGAGAGCCAGGAGGGGGCACAAAAAAGGCTTGGCAGGAAGGATTAGGGAGAATCCAAAGGC
Source organism: Chiloscyllium punctatum (assembly GCF_047496795.1). Classification (NCBI taxonomy): domain Eukaryota; kingdom Metazoa; phylum Chordata; class Chondrichthyes; order Orectolobiformes; family Hemiscylliidae; genus Chiloscyllium; species Chiloscyllium punctatum. The sequence continues at coordinate 15,002,508 of NC_092750.1, read as the reverse complement.
ATTTTACACATATGTGAGGAATAAGAGAATGATCAAAGAAAGAGTAGGGCCGATCAGGGATAGCATAGGGAACTTGTATATAGAGTCTGAAGAGGTAGGGGAAGCCCTAAATGAGTTTTTTGCTTCTGTCTTTACTAAATAAAAGGACCTTGTAGTGAATGAAACCATTGAGGAGCAGGTAAGCATGTTGGAATGGATAGATATTGAGGAAGCTGATGTGCTGAAAGTTGACAAACATTAAGATTGACAGATCACCAGGGCCAGACCAGATTTGTCCTCGGCTGCTTTGGGAAGCGAGAAATGTGATTGCTTCGCCGCTTGCGAAGATCTTTGCAACCTCGCTCTCCACCGGAGTCGAACCTGAGGACTGGAGGGAGGCAAATGTAATTCCTTTCTTCAAGAAAGGAAATAGGGAAATCCCCATCAATTACAGACCAGTCAGTCTCACGTCTGTCGTCTGCAAGGTGTTAGAAAGGAATTTAAGGGATAGGATTTATGACCATCTGGAAGAGCATGGCTTGATTAAATACAGTCAACATGGCTTTGTGAGGGGCAGGTCATGCCTCACAAATCTTATTGAGTTCTTTGAGGATGTTACTAGACAAGTTGATGATGGTCGAGCAGTGGATGTGGTGTATATGGACTTCAACAAGGCATTTGATAAGGTTCCCCATGGTAGGCTCATTAAGAAGGCCAGGAGGAATGGGATACAGGGAAATTTAGCTGTCTGGATACAGAATTGGCTGGTCGACAGAAGACAGCGAGTGGTGGTGGAAGGGAATTAATCTGACTGGAAGTCAGTGGTGAGTGGTGTTCCACAGGGCTCTGTTCTTGGGCCTCTACTCTTTGTAATTTTTATTAATGACTTGGATGAGGAGATTGAAGGATGGGTTAGCAACTTTGCAGACGACACAAAGGTTGGAGGTGTCGTTGTAGGCTGCAGCGTGACATTGACAGGATGTAGAGATGGGCTGAGAGATCGCAGATGGAGTTCAACCTGGATAAATGCGAAGTGATGCATTTTGGAAGGTCGAACTTGAAAGTTGAGTACATGATTAAAGACAGGATTCTTGGCGCTGTGGAGGAACAGCGGGATCTTGGGGTGCTGGTACATAGATCCCTTAAAATTGCCACCCAAGTTGACAGGGTTGTTAAGAAAGCATATGGTGTTTTGGCTTTCATTAACAGAGGGATTGACTTTAAAAGCCGTGAGATCTTGTGCAGCTCTATAAAACTTTGGTTAGACCACACTTGGAATACTGTGTCCAGTTCTGGTCACCCTATTATGGGAAAGATGTGGATGCTTTGGAGAGGGTTCAGAGGAGGTTTACCAGGATGCTGCCTGGAATGGAGGGCTTATCTTACTAAGAGAGGTTAACTGAGCTTGAATTTTTTTTATTGGAAAAAAGAAGAAAGAGAGGGGACCTAATTGAGGTGAACAAGATAATGAGAGGCATAAATAGAGTTGATAGCCAGAGACTTTTTCCCAGAGCAGAAATTATTAACACGAGGGGTCATAGTTTTAAGCTGTTTGGCGGAAAGTATAGAGGGGATGTCAGAGGCGGGTTCTTTACGCAGAGAGTTGTGGGAGCACGGAATGCGTTGCCAGCAGCAGTTGTGGAAGCAAGGTCATTGGGGATATCTAAGAGACTGCTGGACATGCATATGGTCACAGAAATTTGAGGGTCCGTACATTAGGTTTACCTTACATGTGGATCAATGGTCGTGGGTTAAAGGGCCTGTTCTATGTTCTATGTTCTATGTTCTATGTTCCATACCAAACGCCACCTTCACTATCAGACCATATCCATTCATATCCTATCTACATGAGACTCCATTTAAAATAGACAAGGGTCTGAAAGCCTACTCCAGCCACATTTTTGGTACATTTAGATATTTTCAGTCAAATTACTCAGTGGTGCTATGACAAATCTCTGGGACAGAGTGGACCTCAATCTTCGAGCTCCACATCCCAGACGCACCGACAGTACCATGGCACTTCCAGTGACCCTAGGGGAGCTGGAAGAATGACAGACTGGGGTAATGGGCAATCATACCAACAGGACAAGGATGCTCTCCAAAGTCTGAGCTTGAAAGACACTGTGTGGGGAGTGTGCTCTGCACGTAACCTGCTGCTGCTGCTGACATGAACCGACTGACCCTAATACCTAACGTTTCATGCCAAGAAATTCTAAATTCTCTCGCACTTTCTGTCCTTATCTCAATGTCTACAAATCCTTCCCCTCCACCATTACAACCCCATCCCCCAGCCCCACAACAAATCAGAATTTATTTTGGCAAACGCTCCTGGCAAGGGAAGATGTATTACCAGCTGCTTAATTTTGCAAAGCATGTGGAACAGCCATGTGTAGAGTGTAACCCTTCATGTGAGCAAAACCTTTGGAAAGTCTAATTTACTAGCACCATGTTTCACGCACTGAAACCCAAATGTACACAAGGCCATTCAGCCAATGCGCCTGTACTAGCTTGAAGTTTTTTGCAAAGATCTGTAGCTCAGGTTGTGGCTGAAGTAGTTGGTTAGCTGGCTGAGCTGCTGCGTTATTGTGCAGATGTTTCATTACCATACAAGGTAACATCATCAAAGCGACTTCAATGAAGCACTGTTGTTCTGTACCGTTTGGTTTTTCTGTGTGTCTGGTCTGTTAGGGATGAGTGTCACTTCGGGTCTTCTCTGCACTGGTTCGTGCACAGGGTTATCTCTGTGTTTGTTAATGGTCTTTTTTGGCTTCCAAGCACACTCTGGCATGTCTCTGGTTAGCTTGTTCTAGAATGATTACTGTGTCATAGTCGAATTGATGGCCCTCTTGGTCTGTGTGTGCAGAGATGAGAGAGGGTGGATCATGGTGTTAAGTTCCCAGTTGGTGTTTGTGAAGTCGGATGGCTGGTTTTCTACTTGTCTGTCCAATGTAGTGCTTGTTGCAATGGAGTTTGTGTGCCACGTTGGTCTGACACGTTGTGGGTATGGGGTCCTTTGTCCTGGTAAGTAATTGGCATACTGTGGCTGTCGTTTGGTGTGCTGCCATAATATCAAGTGGTCTTAACAGCTGGGTAGTTAATTCTGATATGTTCTTCATATAGGGATAGGCAAAAATGGCCTACGATGCCCTCATCCCATAAATGAAAAAGATGAATGTGGGTGAAAACAATAGTGGGGGGGGGAGGAGGGGGTGGCTGATGCCAAGCCCTCCCCACTCCTTTACATAATGGTCTCCTTGACCTCTTGGCGCCTTTGCTATAACTTGCATTTATCTAACGCCACAGTGTAATTTCATGGGAACATGATTGAACAAAATTTGCCGGACAAGGACCCATTAGGACAAGTGATCAAAAGCTTGGTCAATGCAACAGGTTTTAGGGAATGTCTTAAAGGAGGAAAGAGAGATGAACAGAGAGACTTAAGGAAGGAATTCCTGAGCGTGGTCAAGATAGAGCAGAAGGCACAACTCCCAATGGAGGAGAGAAGATGATCAGGAATGCCAAAGAGGCCATAATTATAGGCTTGAGGTGAATGATCATCTCAAAGGACTATAGAGCTGGAGGAGGTTACAGAGTTGGGGAGGGGAGAGGCTACAGAGGGACTGACCCTCCTTTCCAAAGGGGAGGCCAACAACATAACTTTAAACTAATTAATGCAGTACTTTTTGGAGTGCCATGTTGCTTGCACTGACGTATCTGTGTGTTCTTGTGGAGTTCCACTGGTTACATTCTTCTTCGAAATGTAAACAGACCAATTACACACAGTATTGGTGAAACTACATGTTTGGGTTAAGCAAAGCCATGGAGGGGGAGTGGGGTTGTTGGGGTCAGTTGGCTGGAAGGCTGGTTTACAACGTAGAGTGACACCAACTAAGACTCTTGTTTCCCATCACCTGAACTGTGCTGATCCCCAAGTTAAACAAGCACCAACCAACCATCTCTCTCTCTCTCTCTCTGTCCCTCTCTCTCTGTCTCTCTCTCTCTCTCTCTCTCTCTCTGTCTCTGTGTGTGTGTCTCTCTCTCTCTCTCTCTCTCTCTCTCTCTCTCTCTCTCTCTGTCTCTCTGGTGAGAGAGCAGCCAATGGGTCTGGTAAGGCTGTGGTAACTTGACCTTTTTGTTTATGATTCAGACAGTGTTTACTGGAAGCTCAGGATAGTCCATCCAAGTCCTATCAGTGTGGTTTCAGACTGCCAACAAGTCATGGACCTCATGCATCTTATTGTACCAAGGTTTATGATAATTGACAGTGGGTTAAGATGTGTTCTCTTAAGGGTGCTCACACATCATATCATAACACCAGCTGGAGTCCAAGCAAGGCATCTGAGAGGTTTTTAGACTTTTCTATCTTCGCTGTTCCAATATCAAATTCTTTCCTCGACAAGAACACAATCTGGTTCAGGTGCCACTGGCTGAGTAATGCTTATTTTTTAAAATTCATTGAAAGCCTAAATGAACACCAGCTGGTGGGGCCTCCCTACCTCCTGTGAGCTCACTGTTCGACATTGGTCTTTTGTGACATTGCTCTCGGGGCAAGACAAGGAAAGGTTAATCCCGAATGAAAACAAGAGGCTTTGTGTTGGCACGTGTGCAGTCGGAGGCTGGGGAGGATAGATTGCTGATTTAAAAGCAGGATGTAATGTGGAAAATATAGCTCTCAGGGGTCGCACCCTCCTCCCCTCCACTGTGCCTACCTCCTCATCCACACCAGCCCCACACACCAAAACAAAAATACCATTGGGTCAGATGGTATAACATGCAAGAGCAGCCAGATGTGACAGACAGAATTCCTGTTGTTAACGATACTTTTTGTCTTGTTAACGGTTTGTGTTTCAAAATTCCAAGTAATGCCAAGGGTTTTACTTTTTACTCGGCATCTGAGACGTTAGGCAAACCAAGGCAGTGTGAAACAAGTAAAACCCATTGTGTAAGCAGCCTGCTGGGTAGCTCCTGAATCTGTTTTTAAAAAAAAAAGGAGGTCCCTTTATTTAATATCCATTAGCATAGGCATTTTAGTATTTCACCTCATTTCTTCACTCTAACTTTTCAAAAGCAGCAAATTAGTTAGAATGTTACTAGGTAGGAAGAGGGGTGGGGAGGTCATTCAAGAGCTCAAGGAGTTAGGCTGGAAGCTAAAAGCTAGGACAGACAGAGTCGTCATCTCTGGGTTGTTGCCGGTGCCACGTGACAGAGAGGCAAAGAATAGGGAGAGAGTGCAGTTGAACACGTGGCTGCAAGGATGGTGTAGGAGGGAGGGCTTCAGATATTTGGACAATTGGACTGCATTCTGGGGAAGGTGGGACCTGTATAAACAGGACGGGTTGCACCTGAACCAGAAGGGCACCAATATCCTGGGGGGTAGGTTTGCTAGCACTCTTCGGGGGGGTTTAAACTAATTTGGCAGGGGGATGGGATCCGGACTTGTAGTCCAGCAAGTAAGCTAGCTGTGTGTCAGGATGTCCAAGACTGTAGGGAGGCTGTGGAGAAGGTAGCACTGACAGGGACTACTTGCGGACACAGAGATGGGCTCAAGTGCGTATACTTCAATGCAAGGAGTATCAGAAATAAGGTGGGTGAACTTAAGGCGTGGATCGGTACCTGGGACTACGATGTTGTGGCCATCACGGAAACATGGATAGATGAGGGACAGGAATGGCTGTTGGAGGTTCCTGGGTACAGATGTTTCAGTAAGATTAGGGAGGGTGGTAAAAAAGGAGGGGGGGTGGCATTGCTAATTAGAAATGGTATAATGGCTGCAGAAAGGAAGTTTGAGGGGGATCTGCCTCTGGAGGTAGTATGGGCTGAAGTCAGAAATAGGAAAGGTGCAGTCACCTTGTTGGGTGTTTATTATAGGCCCCCCAATAGCAGCAGAGATGTGGAGAAACAGATTGGGAAACAGATTTTGGAAAGGTGCAGAAGCCACAGGGTCGTAGTCATGGGCGACTTCAACTTCCCAAATATTGATTGGAAGCTCTTTAGATCAAGTAGATTGGATGGGGCGGTGTTTGTGCAGTGTGTCCAGGAAGCTTTTCTAACGCAGTATGTAGATTGTCCAACCAGAGGGGAGGCCATATTGGATTTGGTACTCGGTAACGAACCGGGACAAGTGGTGGGCTTGTTAGTGGGTGAACATTTTGGTGATGGCGACCACAATTCTGTGACTTTCACCTTGGTTATGGAGAGAGATAGGTGCGCACAACAAGGAAGTTTCTACAATTGGGGGAAGGGAAATTACGATGCTGTAAGACAGGATTTGAGGAGCATACGTTGGGAGCATAGGCTGTCAGGGAAGGATGTGGTGGAAATGTGGGACTTTTTCAAGGAGCAGATACGACGTGTCCTTGATATGTATGTACCGATCAGGCAGGAAAGAAATGGTCGTGTGAGGGAGCCTTGGTTGACGAGGGAGGTTGAATGTCTAGTAAAGAGGAAGAAGGAGGCTTACATAAGGTTGAGGAAACAAGGTTCAGACAGAGCAGTGGAGGGATACAGGATAGCCAGAAGGGACCTGAAGAAAGGGATTAGGAGAGCTAAGAGAGGGCATGAAAAATCCCTGGCGGATAGGATCAAGGATAACCCCAAGGCATTCTATGCGTATGTGAGAAACCTGAGAATGACGAGAACGAGGGTAGGTCCGATCAAGGACAGTGGTGGGAGACTGTGTATTGAGTCGGAAGAGATAGGAGAGGTCTTGAACAAGTACTTCTCTTCAGTATTTACGAACGAGAGGGAATGTATTGTTGAAGAGGAGAGTGTGAAACGGACTGATAAGCTAGAGGAGATATCTGTTAGGAAGGAAGATGTGTTGGACATTTTGAACAACTTGAGGATAGACAAGTCCCCCGGGCCTGACGGGATATATCCTAGGATTATGTGGGAAGCAAGAGAGGAAATTGCAGTACCGTTGGCAATGATCTTCTCGTCTTCACTGGCAACGGGGGTGGTACCAGGGGACTGGAGAGTAGCGAATGTTGTGCCCCTGTTCAAAAAAGGGAATAGGGATAACCCCGGGAATTACAGGCCAGTTAGTCTTACTTCTGTGGTAGGCAAAGTAATGGAAAGGGTACTGAGGGATAGGATTTACGAGTATCTGGAACGGCACTGCTTGATTAGGGACAGCCAGCACGGATTTGTGAAGGGTAGGTCTTGCCTTACAAGTCTTATTGAATTCTTCGAGGAGATGACCAAGCATGTGGATGAGGGTAGAGCAGTGGATGTAGTGTACATGGATTTTAGTAAGGCATTTGATAAGGTTCCCCATGGTAGGCTTATGCGGAAAGTCAGGAGGCATGGGATAGAGGGAAATTTGGCCAATTGGATAGAAAACTGGCTAACCGGTCGAAGTCAGAGAGTGATAGTAGATGGTAAATATTCAGCATGGAGTCCAGTTACAAGTGGAGTTCCGCAGGGATCAGTTCTGGGTCCTCTGCTGTTTGTAATTTTTATTAATGACTTAGATGAGGGAGTCGAAGGGTGGGTCAGTAAATTTGCAGATGATACAAAGATAGGTGGAGTTGTGGACAGTGAGGAGGGCTGTTGTCGGCTGCAGAGGGACTTAGATATGATGCAGAGCTGGGCTGAGGAGTGGCAGATGGAGTTCAACCCTGCCAAGTGTGAAGTTGTCCATTTTGGAAGAACAAATAAGAATGCGGAATACAGGGTTAATGGTAGGGTTCTTGGTCAGGTGGAGGAACAGAGGGATCTTGGGGTCTATGTACATAGATCTTTGAAGGTTGCCACTCAAGTGGATAGAGTTTGTAAGAAGGCCTATGGAGTATTATCGTTCATTAGCAGAGGGATTGAATTCAAGAGTCGTGAGGTGATGTTGCAGCTGTACAGGACTTTGGTTAGGCCACATTTGGAGTACTGTGTGCAGTTCTGGTCGCCTCACTTTAGGAAAGATGTGGAAGCTTTGGAGAGGGTGCAGAGAAGATTTACCAGGATGTTGCCTGGAATGGAGAGTAGGTCGTACGAGGATAGGTTGAGAGTTCTCGGCCTTTTCTCGTTGGAACGGCGAAGGATGAGGGGTGACTTGATAGAGGTTTATAAGATGATCAGAGGAATAGATAGAGTAGACAGTCAGAAACTTTTTCCCCGGGTACAACAGAGTGTTACAAGGGGACATAAATTTAAGGTGAACGGTGGAAGGTATAGGGGAGATGTCAGGGGTGGGTTCTTCACCCAGAGAGTGGTGGGGGCATAGAATGCGCTGCCCATGGGAGTGGTAGAGTCAGATTCATTGGCGACCTTTAAGCGGCATTTGGATAGGTACATGGATGGGTGCTTAATCTAGGATAGAAGTTCGGCACAACATCGTGGGCCGAAGGGCCTGTTCTGTGCTGTATTGTTCTATGTTCTATGTTCTATGTTCTATGTTCTATGTTCTATGTTCTATGTTCTATGTTCTATATTCTAACCTTTCCCTGTGGTCATTGAGGGTGCCACAGGGATTCTTAGCCTCTGAGAATCAATATCAAAACTCTCATTCTCTCAAGACAAAGCCCACACCTACAGCCGAATGCAATGCCCTCCCCATTGCCCGAATGTAAACCAGAACAGTTGGCCAGTCCACCATCTTCCTGCAGTCATCAGGTTGGTTCGCTCAGTTGGTTGGATGGCTGGTTTGCAAATTCAACAGCATGAGTTCAATTCCTGTAGCAGCTGAGGTCCCCACAAAGGCCTTACTTTCTCAAGGTTGCCCCTCAACTGAGGCATAGTGACTTTTTTGGTTAAACTCAGTACCAATTGTCTCTCCCTCATGAGAAAACAGCCTATGGTTCCTCTGGGACTAGGGCAACTTCTACTCCCCCCACCCAAACTTGAACCCCACTGCGGGTGGGTAAGCATCAGTCTACCTCAAGCCATTTAGAAGCCGTTTAACTCTGCCTTTGCCACCAAAATATGGTGGTGAGGGAATGGGGGTGGTGGGGGAGTGGGGGAGTGGGGGTGGGAGGGGCAGGTGGAGTGGGATGATGGAGGCTGCTGCTCTTTCACAACCTCACACTAAAAGAGGGTCAAGGTACCTCCTTTTGGAGGGGTGTTCTCTACTGCCCAGAAGCAACCCCACACAAGATGGTACCTCCCATTTGTTTCTGCCCACTCCGTCCCCAACAGACAGAAATGCCTTCCCCTGCCCCTTGCCTAATGTCCTTCATCCCTCCCAGATTTAAATCTATAGAATAGGTGTGAGTCCAGCATCCTTATTCTACTATATCAGAGAGTTATGGTCGATTAGAAAGTTTAACTCTGTTTCTCTCTCCCACAGAAGCTGTTGAGTTTTTTTCTGTGTGTTTATTTCAGATTTCCTGCATCCGCCACAACTTGGTTTTATTCCACTTTCCCTGGGATGGCTTGTAGTTCCAGGAGAGGCCACAGCTGAACTCTGGCACTGCTGGGACAACCCCGCTGCTGGCCAATCAGATCTCAAGGGATCGGACCTCCATTTGCTGAGGACAGACATCCCGCTCTCTGCTTACCAAAGCCCACTCCCGTTGTATCTTTGCTGCAGGGCAATCTTTTTCAAAGTCAGTTGGCTCAAGACCAATATTTCTAGGTGTGATGAGAGGAGCAAGCAATACCATGATTTCCTCCCCCCTCCATTCCAACTCTTGTGAAATACAATGTGTTAACTCAATGATCCCCTTCAACCTCAAGTCTGAACTAGCTTTTGCTTTTGCACCAAATCTATTTATTGTTCTTTAACCTCTTCACTCCACCATTGGTGCTGCCCTTTCAGCTATGTCCCAACAAGAGCTCTCTCCCTGCTTTCAAAAGTCCAACTGAAGACTCTTTGTTTATCTCCTAGACTTTTCTTTTTGTCCACCTATTCTTCTGCATTCCACATCTCTGATCAGTGAAGCAACATCTTTCCAAAGTGAGAGTCAGATGAATGGTTTAGAGTGATATGGGCCAAGTGCTGACAAATGGGATTAGATTAGTTTAGGATATCTGGTCAGCTTGGACAAGTCAGATCTCGTGCTGCGCATCTCTATGTCTCTGTAAATGTGGTCTTAGTATGACTTCACAAATTGGCTTCTAAATCTCTTCCTCATTAAGACCGTAGGAACAGAAATAGGCCATTCAGCCCCTCGAGCCTATTCTGCCGTTCAGTAGGATCATGGCAGATTTAACGTTCCTCACATCCACTTTCCTGCATTGTACTTGAGCATGTTCAGATGTATCCTGGCAACAAGGGGAATTGACCACTGTACAAACATCACATGCCATTCAGATATGTAACTGACTTGTAACTTAACTCTGTCTACAAACTTTGATCTAAAATCCTCTCTGCTCCTTATCTAACATAACCCATCAATCTCAGTCATTATGTTTTCAATTGATGCCCTGAATGGTGTTTTAGAAAAGAAGCTTCCAAGTTTTCACTATCTTTTGTTTGAAGAAGTGCTTAATCTCCCATATTGACCTAGCTGTAATTTTAAGCTTGTATCGTCTGTGGCCTGCACTCGCAATCAGAGAAACTAGTTTTTCTCTCTCTGCTCTTTAAAACTCTTCAATCTTCTTGAAATACCTTAAATAATCACTGCTTAAGTTCCTATCCTCCTGGGAATACAGTTGTAGCCTAGGCAACCTCTCCACCCTGCTTCTGGAATTGTTGATAACCCTGCATCCCAACTCCATATATCTGGTACTTAAACTCTGGTCTGTTTTTTAAAATTTTATTATTTCATGAAATGCGAACATCTCTATCAAGGCCAGCATTTATTATCTTTGAACTGAGTGGTCATTTTCAGAGGCCAGCTAAATATCAGCCTCATTGCTTTGTGTCTGGAGTAACATGTCGGCCAGACCAAGTAAGAATGGCAGATTCCCTTCCTTGAAGGACATCATTGAACAAAATGGCCTTTTACAACAATGCATAGTTCCATGCTGTAGAATAGCGTTCATGAGGCTGGCTTTTATTTCTCGATTTAACTTTCATTGAATTTAAATTCCACCAGCTGTGATGGAAGGATTCAAACCCAGGACTCCAGGGCATTACCTTCGGCCTCAGGATTACCAGTCCAGTGACGTTACCACAATGCCATCATCTCCTTCCCCCACCTCACCAGTGACAGTAGAGGCTTCAGTCATCATGTCCTTGCAATCTAGACTCTTCATTCTTGATGAAGGGCTTTTGCCCGAAACATTGATTTTCCTGCTCCTTGGATGCTGCCTGACCTGTTGTGCTTTTCCAGCACCACTCTAACCAAGACTCTTATCTCTAGTGCCTCCCAATCAGTATATCTTCAAAACCTTCCACCCCTTCAAAAAGCAACCTCTGGAGAATTACTTGTGTGAAACATCCTGTTTCAGTGTGTGTGTTCTATTCATGATATAATACTGAAGTAATTATTTTGATGTGCCATAGTGCTCGTGTAGAAAAAAGAAAACTAAGTGGTGATCTTTTACGATTATGAAAAGATTTGACAGGGTTGTGATAGAGAAGTTATTTCCACTTGTAGGAAGGCCCAAGTCTAGGGTCTATAGTTATGAGACAGTTGCAGTTAAGACCAACTGAGAAGTCAGGCCAAGCTTCTTATCCAAAGAGTTATTAGAATTTGAAACTTGCTATCACAAAAAGTAGGTGAGGTGAATGGAAAAGATGCATTCAAGAGGGAGTTAGGAAAACATGAGGGAGAAAGGAACAGAAAGGCATTGCTGAGTGAGATTAAATGCCACAGCAGGTTTTGAGAAGGTTTGTAACTCCGGTTGAGGTTCTGGATATAGGTTTGCTCGCTGAGCTGGAAGATTCGTTTTCAGATGTTTCGTCACCGTACTAGGCAACATCATCAGTGAGCCTCTGGATGAAGCCTGTTAAATGTCACAAGGTGAGAGGAAACTTAAATGGAGCACAAGAAGTAATCTGCAGGGGCTGTATTGGCACAGGGATAGTGACTCTATCTCAGAGCCAGGATGCCTGGATTCTTGCTCCACCTGTGATTAGAAAACACATAGATAGAAGCCTGTGATGTTTGGATCAAAGGGACTTTTTTTTTAGTGCTGTTTATTCTTTCTTTTTGTAATGTTGATCATCCTGAATTGATATGAAATCTGTACCAGTTAACTTGCTGTATCTCAGGCTGTAGGCTAATACTTCTCAGTGGAGATTTAGAAATGCGTCTCATGAATGGCATTCATGCCCATATGCTGCACCCAGACGAGCAGAGATTAGACCATAGTGTTCTGCCTCTTCATAGTCGAGTCTCTTGCGATAACTCAGCAGCGTTGACTGAGAAATTGCCGAGAGTTCCTTCAGAATGTTTTAAGCAGAGTCTGGATGCTTTCTAATCTTTAAAGCGATGTTGTGACGTACCTCTGAAGAAGGTGGGACTTGAACTCCAGTCTCCTGGCCCAGAGGTAGAAACATTACCACTGCTTAACAAGTTCCCCTCTGTAGTGATTGGGACCACGTTGGTCTTGTTAACTACGAGGCCCTCTTGATTGGGGTTGTTAACCTGGGCCAATCAAGAAAGCCTCAGCTCACCAATATAACCAAGCGATTAGAATCTCCTCAAAGAACAAAGAAAATTTACAGCCCAGGAACAGATCCTTCGGCCCTCCAAGCCTGAGCTGATCCAAATCTACTGTCTAAACCTGTCGCCCAATTCCTAAGCATCTATATCCCCACCTACTCATGCATCTGTCCAGACACATCTACCATGCCTGCCTCTACTACCTCTGCTGGCAACGCTAGCTAATATCTAGGTTATCTTATGATAGACAGGCTTGGCCTGTAACTGCTAGCAGAGTATCAGGCAACTCAATTGAAAAATATAGATCCGGAGGGGTTTTAATAGGTTGGATCCTTTGAAAGAAAGACTAAGAACTAGGGGTCACCTATTGCAATCAGAGATGATGGGAAATTTTGTCTCCAAGGGTGGTGAGTCTTTGGAGCTGTTTTTCTGAAAGGCATTTGTGGGGCGGCACGGTGGCACAGTGGTTAGCACTGCTGCCTCACAGCGCCAGAGACCCGGGTTCAATTCCCGCTTCAGGCGACTAACTGTGTGGAGTTTGCACGTTCTCCCTGTGTCTGCGTGGGTTTCCTCCGGGTGCTCCGGTTTCCTCCCACAGTCCAAAGATGTGCAGGTCAGGTGAATTGGCCATGGTAAATTGCCTGTCGTGTTAGGTGAAGGGGTAAATGTAGGGGAATGGGTCTGGGTGGGCTGCTCTTCGGAGGGTCGGTGTGGACTTGTTGGGCCGAAGGGCCTGTTTCCACACTGTAAGTAATCTAATCTAATCTAACAGTTCAAAATTCCCAGATGTGGAGAAAGCTTTCCATGGATTTCACTGTTCCTCATTGTTCTGTGACAATGGGAAGTGTCACTGGGTGGAAATACTATTGATCTCAGTCATGATGCCCCATGTCATTGAATAATCAGTCAGCAATCATACTGTGGACTGTTATTTCCTCAGACAAGGGACTACAGCATAACTGGCAACCATTGAAGAGTCTGCAAAACAAAGCATACAACCTTTTACACTATTGTCCCCATGATTTATTCCAGAAACTTGCATCAAACCACAACTGTATCTTAAAAGTTTCCATTTGATGAGAATAGCAGTTGATTTACTTGGGACTGATTGCATCATTTCGTCAGAAGTGGTGACAGTGTCTAGATGAAAGCAACAAATGCTGAGGATCATATCATCAGCTCTGAAGAGTCACCTAGACTCAATGTTAGCTTGCTCTCTCTCTGTGGGTGCTGCCTGACCTGCTGAGATCTCCAGCATTTGTTGTTTTCAGGACGGATTCCAGCATCTGCAGTGCTTTGCACCGATGGTGCTTAGTACATGGATCCCAGGACTACTGACTTGGGAAAATCAGGTCTGGCAGCATCTGTGGAAAGAGTAAATGAATTAACTTTTCAAACTTGGAAAATAAGAAGATCCATATTGGACTCATTTCTGTTTCTCTCTCTCTGTCCACGGATGTTGCCAGACTTGCTGAGTTTCTCCAAGAGTCACAGAGTCATAAAGATGTACAGCACAGAGACAGACCCTTCGGTCCAACTTGTCCATGCCGACCAGATATCCTAACCTAACCTAGTCCCATTTGCCAGCACTCGGCCCATATCCCTCCAAACCATTCCTATTCATATACCCATCCAGATGCCTTTTAAATGCTGCCATTGTACCAGCCTCCTCCACTTCCTCTGGCAGCTCATTCCATACACGTTGCCCCTTGGGTCCCTTTTTTATCTTTTCCCTCTCACCCTAACCTATGCCCTCTAGTTCTGGACTTCCCCATCCCAGGGAAAAGACTTTGTCTGTTTATCCTATCCAAGCCCCTCATGATTTTATAAACCTCTATAAGGTCACCCTTCAGCCTCCAATGCTCCAGGGAAAGCAGCCCCAGTCCATTCAGCCCCTCCGTTTAGCTTAAATTCTCCAACCCTGGCAATCTCCTTGTAAATCTTTTCTAAGTACATCTTGTATTAGTTTTCACGTCGGATCTCCAGCATCTGCAATACTTTGCTTTTATTAAAACAATTCACTTAGTCGTTGATCTTTCTGACATTTCAACAGTGGTGACTCTTCAAAAGTATTTCTTTGGCTGCACAGTACTTTGGGAGGTGATATAAGGTGCTAGAGAAATGCAAGGTCTGCCTACACGTTAAACTTGTCTCTGTTGTTTGAAATTGCGAGTCCTGTTTGAGTTGACAATGGTGTGAATTTATCAGTTGACCACATTAGCCCTCACTGTTAATAAAAGTAAACCGTTGTTTGGAGAAACTTGCACTTGGAAGTTGGTTTTTTTTTGGAGCTGGAGGATAAAATTTGATGCTGGGGTTTAGGTATCAAAGACATGTTTTCAAATATCATGTGTTAAAATGTTTGCAGCTATCCCTTATGCAATAGCACTTTCTTTGGATTGAGTTTGCCAATGCTGGATTTAACCAAATAAAATTCCTTACCTCATTCTAGGTTATGTCTTCAGGAGTGCTTTTCTGGTCCGGTCCTAAGAGATGTCCTCATCCCCTGGAATTTGATCCCAATAATGTAAGTGCTAACTCCTGACAGTCCAGTCCAGCTCTTTAAAAAGCTTTGTTACAGTGAGGGAGTAATCCAAGAAATGGATAGTGACAATATTTCTTTTTGAAAAGATTTGAACTTCAGTGTAAATAATGAATGGCTAATTTTTTATTTGCTGTAATTTACGGTATACAAGTCAACCTACCGCACAAGGTGACCCCATTTTTCCAAATCCAAAAAAGATCTCTCTGCTTATACTCTGTATTAAACAGTGTCCTCAACTGCAATATGCTGTATTAAACATCAACTTGTTTACTTGTACTTTATTGCTAGATTTAACAAATCTAGTGATATGAGCAGTGCTGGAGTTTTAAGTCCTGCTTACTGCTTATGTTGGAAGTGGATAATGTTTCAAAAAATGAGAACCACACACATCCACGCCCATGGTTCACATTTATACTCAATCAACCTCCGTTTTTGAAGGGACCTTTTAGTGTATCAAGGGTCAACATTTGTGCTGACATCTTCGGTGTAAAACTGGGGAAGGACTTTGCGCTGGCAGGGAAGAAAGAAGCCCCAGTGCTCAGGTGAACTTAGCATGAGCTACTGATGCCCAGAGAAGTGTTGAGGGGAAACTTTTTTTACACAGAAATTGGTTCGTGTGTGGAATGAACTGCTAGAGGAAATGGTGGATGCAGGTACAGTTACATTTAAAAGGCATTTGGATAAGTACATAAATAGGAAAGGTTTGGAGAGATATGTGCCAAATGCAGGCAGATGGGGCTAGTTTAGTTTGGGAAGATGGTCGGCATGGACGAGTTGGACAGAAGAGTCTGTTTCCATGCCGTATGACTCTAAATGTGAACTGGGATTTCACTGTCACTGATGTCCTATGAAAGGGTTAACACTGAGGAGGGCCATAAGCATGTCCCACTTGTGGAGAGAACAGCTTCAGATGTAAAATGAGTGAGAGCTGACATCCGGTCCTCCTCAAACTCTCTGTTACAATATTTATCAGACCAATGTAACCTGGAATTAGTTGCTAAAGGGCAGGAAACTACCTCTTGTCATCTATAAGAGGCTCTTTTAGCTAAACAAGGAAGTAAGTTACCTCTAACACACCAGAACCTGACATTTCCTAATCTTAAAAAGAATGCTGGTGGAATCTCGCATTATGAGCACTAGCTCATTTAATGTAGAGAGCTGGCATGGCCCTACAACAACAACAGTATAAGAAAACCAAGCACTTTTATGAGGAGTACATTTGGAGTACAAACGTGTGGAATGTATGGCATGGTCAAAGATCACTATTGTCTCAGGCAAGGAGCGTATTGACCACTGCCACCTGAACTGGAGACTGTGGGATAATAATAATATTAGTATAGTTTGGGGAGAATCTTGTGTGCATGAAACATTAAATTGATTGTCTCAATATGGGATTAATTGCACAGAAAATTGCCATTTGACCTCTAGGCTCTTGACAACGAAGTGTGCATGTTGTTCTTTGACTCGAGATTGAATGTCAGGCCTTTCCCTCCGTTCTCACAACTCTCCAAAGGCCAGATGTCAATGGTTTGTTCACAAGGGATATCCTGTGCCAAGTAAACCCACGGCTCGTGCTGCTGTTTCATGAGGAAACCCAAAAGCAACTCCACTGTGGCCAAGTGTCAGCATGATGTGCCTTGATTTCTGAGGGGCTGCATAGAGGGGAGCCTGGGTTGGGGTAGAGGGGTTGGGGAGGGGGGCAATGGGTGTTGTTGTGGAGGTGAAATCAAATAGGGGAAGGGCTTAATGCATTATTGTGAATGCAGCATGTTGTTAATGCATCCCCTCACTGGGCACTTTTCCACAGGCAGAAAAGCAGAGTCTTGTCACTTCTGTTACCTTGACAACAGCACCCCTTTTAACTTGTTAACGTTTTCAGCTGTGCTGAAGTGTGAGGTTTTCCAGGAAGTGTGACCTCTGGTCCATTTTAAACTGGCCTCTGCCTGATATCCTCCACATATTGTTTCGTTCACACTCTGACTTCCTGTTTAACCCTGCAGCACACACCAAATCTCCGGGTTTTGTAACTGGCTTTGGGGGAATAACAATGTACATTTTGAAGAATGGTCAAGGGATCTCTCCCACTCACGAAATGTAGTGTGAATGTTCAGCAGACAAAATTCTGCAAGGAATTGGAAGACCTGCCAGTGTTTTCTACTATTGTTAAACTTTGTAGGATTAAAGAGTGTTTTTTAAAGTCCTGGATTAGTGGTGCTGGAAGAGCACAGCAGTTCAGGCAGCATCCAAGGAGCTTCGTAATCGATGTTTCGGGCAAAAGCCCTTCATCAGGGCTTTTGCCCGAAACATCGATTTTGAAGCTCCTGGGATGCTGCCTGAACTGCTGTGCTCTTCCAGCACCAATAATCCAGAATCTGGTTTCCAGCATCTGCAGTCATTGTTTTTACCTCGTTTTTTAAAGTCCGTCTACTCCCATAACATAGTCGCTATGAGATCACTGGGGTCTAAAGGCTTGAAGTATGGGAAAAGTTGCTTTCATTTCTCAAGAATATAGAATATCAAGGGATTGATTTAAAATGCGAGGAGAATGAGGACATCCTAAATAATATAATTTTATTGGAGACACACAAGAAGAGGGCAAGCCCGCAATGTTTGTACACAAATGTTTGAAGGTGTCAGGAAAAGGTAACTAAGCAGTGAGTAAAAGCATCTGAGATCCTGCACTTTATAAATAGAGGCATGCTGTACAAAAGCCAGGAAGTTAAACTAAACTTACATACACCAGAAGACTATTTCAGCCCAGCTGGAGTATTGTGTCCAATTTGCACATTTTAGGAAGGATGTGAGACTTTGGAGGGGATTGAGGCGAGATTTACAAACATGATTCCAGGGATGAGCGATTACAACAATTGTAGTCAGACTAGAAAACTGGGACTGTTCTCCTCAGCAAAGTTAGGGTTAAAGGACAATTCTGACCCCGCCATTGCTTGGTGAAGGTTGATCAATTAGCAGAGAAGGAAGTTAAAGAGATCTGACCTATTCGGCCCCTCAAATTTACACTCTCATTCAAGAAAATTGTGGCTGATCTGAAAGTGGCCTTAACTCCACTTTGCTGCCAGTCCCTATAAATCTTAAGTTTCTTGTCAGTCAATGGAGTGTCTAATGATATTAAATTAAGATCCGTAGATGTTGCAAGAATACCATGCAATATAGACTTTGGATGCACGAACATCCAATGTTAGAAAAAAAGCAAAATCTAAAGATAAGGATGAAAATAACAATGGAAATCTGGCATTGATTCACATTATCGTAATTAACCCCTCCGTATAACTCCTTTATAAAAGAGAAATATTGATAGGAATGGGATTATAAACTGTGATAGCTATCAAATACTTCGAGGAACCTGTATAATGGGCAATGAGGAATGTTCCGAAGAGAGAAGGCAGACTTGAATAATGGATGAATATATTGGACACTCATGGAGGAAAATGCCTTGGGAGATGAATTAGTTGGGGTCCACGATGGGGTTTAGTGTCTCCCTATTGCACAAACAGTGGGTTGGTGGCCAACTTTCATTCCTCATCTTCTGTCTGCAACAACTGCAGGAGAGTTCCATTGGGAGCACCCTACAGAATGGAACTGAAGAGACTGAGAAGATGATGAGCTAGAGGGGATTGAAAGAGTTAGGACTCAGTAATAGTCATTCCATAAAGAAATAGAGAAGGGAAATCCCTGTTTTGGAAGTTGAGAGTGATTGGTCCTAAATCATTCACTTTGGGGAACACCAAATTTCAATCTTTAGGAATACCCAGAATAGCTGAGTGAATGAAGATCAGTGAAATAAAGTCATAGAGAGCGTGTTTAGGTAAACAGTCCACCCTGATGGGAACTCTTTCTCATTCATAGAATCCCTACAATGTGAAAGCAGGCCATTCAGCCCATCAAGTCCACACCTAAAGCCCAAAGACCATTGCACTCAGATGCACCACTCCACCCTATCCCTGTAAACACACATTACCCAGGCAAACCCACCTAACCTACACATCCCGAGACAGTCTGAGTGATTTACCATGGCCACTTTACATTCTTCTTTAGGCTTAATGAGATAATTAAGTTGTGAAAATGCAGAATGATCAGGCTGGTGGAACTAGAGTAGATAGTATGGTTGGAGGTTCTTTTTCTTCCTTCATGGCCAGTCAATGTTGTTGGCTAGGCCAGTATTTGTTGCCCATCCCTGATCTCCCTGGTACTGAGTGGCTTACTAGGCAATTTCAGAGGACAGTTAAAAGCCAACCATTTTGCTGTTGGTCTGGAGTCATGTGCAGGCCAGAATGAGTAAGTATTAGGACAGCAGAGAATTAATTAGTTGGGGTTTCACAACAAACATCAATGGTTTTGTGGTCATGTTACAGATACTAGTTTACAACTCTGGGTTCAATTCATTGAATTTAAATTCCACCATCTACCTGGACAGAGATTTGTATCTGTGTCCCCAGACTCACCATAGTCTCTGGATTACTAGTCTGCCAACATTACCACTATGCCACCGTCTCACCAAAATTAACCCAAAACCAAGTTCAGTCAGCCAAATGGATTCCATCCATGCTGTATTTGCTGTAGCATTTTTAATAAAACACTGATGGCCATGGTAGGACAGTGGCTAATTGTTACAGACAGGATTATGCCTTCTTCCTACAAAATTTGAAACTGAGCAATTTACGAATATTTATCGATATTCATGTTGAAGTCGCCAGTTTGGTTAAAGAGAAACATAACTGAGTTGATTCTTGTTTTTCAAGGATAGTAGACCTAATCCAGTGTGGGTCTCGAGGAGGCTGCTGTCCCACAGGACCTGTCTTTTTATGTTCTTCAAATTTGCTGAGGAAACCATTAACTTGTAGATGTAGAAGTGATTGATGGGGCAAACCAGTGGAAGGACAATAAGCTAAATGTAACTAGTGTTGCCACACCATGAAACCAAGTTTTCAGAATATATGAGCATTATAGCCATGAGTGTTTTATAAGAACTAGGAGCAGGAATAGGCCATCTACCCCCTTGAGCCTGCTCCAGCATTCAATAAGATCATGGCTGATCTTTTCATGGACTCAGCTCCACATACCTGCCCACTCACCATAACCCTTAATTTCTTTACTGTTAAAAATTCTATCTATCTTTGCTTTTTTGAATTGATTTGAATTTATTGTCATAGATATCAAGGCACAGTGAAAAGCTTTGTCTTGCGAGCAATGCAGGCAGATCACACATTTAAGTAGCATAGATAAGTAAATAATAGGTAAACAGCGAGAAAAACAAAAACACAGGTACAGGCAAATGTTAAGAGTTTGTGAGTCCATTCAGTATTCTAACAACAGTAGGATCGAAACTGTTATGAAACCGGCTAGTGCATGTTCAGGCTTCTGTACCTCCTCCCCGATGGTAGAGGTTGTAGAAAAACATTGCCAGAGTGGGATGGATCTTTGAGAATACTGGCGGCCTTTCCTTGATAGTGGGCCTGGTAGGTGGATTCTACAGATGGGAGGTTGGCCTTTGTGATTGTCCGGGCCGAGTTCACCACTCTCTGTAACTGTCTCCGATCCTGAATGGTACAGTTGCCATCCCAGGTAATGATACATCCAGACAGAATGCTCTTGATGACACACCTATAAAAGTTGGCGAGGGTATTCAGCTGCCTCACTGAGAAGGGAATTCTACACATTCACAACCCTTTGGTTGAAAAGGTTTCTTATCAACTTAGTCCTAAATCTGCTTCCCCTTATTTTGAGGCTATTCCCCCTAGTTCCAGTTTCAACTACCAGTGAAAACTTTTTATCTTTTATATGAAAGTACACTCCATATTGTAGAAAGTACACTAAAACTTGACAGAAACAGACCTACACAAACTTTGCTTTTGGTTCCTGCTGTTGCACCGTTTTGATTTAATCAAGACTGACTCCTGAGATGGCAGGACTGACGTATGAAGAGAATCTGGATCAATTTGGATTGTATTCACTGGAGTTTAGAAGAAGGAGGGGGACCAGGATTAAACACAGGAAGGATGTACCCCATCCCCACTGAAGAGCCCAGAACCAGGTATTCACCATCTAAAGATACAGGGTAGGCCATTTAGGACTGGGATGAGGAGGAACGTCTTCACCCAGGGAATGATGAGCCTGTGGAATTTTCTGCCACTGAAAATGGTTGAGGCCAAAGCATTGAATGTTTTCAAGAAGGCAATATAGTTTTTAGATCTAAAGGGATCAAAGGGTATGAGGAGAAAGTCGGAATGAAGTACTGAGTTGGACAATAAGCTAGGATCATCTTGAATGGTTCAAAGGGCTGAATGGTCTACTCCTGCTCTAATTTTCTACCTTTCTGAAATATGACCTCTGAATCCTAACCAGTTTATCACAGATAATTATGACTTTTATTTTTAAATTTTTCATTTTTGGTAAGTGCAGTCTTTAAAGCTGAATGCATTGCAGAGATCTGCCTGGAAAAGTTTCTTTGCCTTCACACAGTTTGTGAATTTTGTTTCTGTGTCTAAGTTGCCTTTCAGTCTGTCATTGTCCATGTCCTGCTGTTAAATCGAGCAAGACTGACAGTCAGACAGCCTAGATATAGATTTTATTACAGTGCAAATCTCTAGGAACTACATCAAGCAGACATGTAATGCTTAATACATCTAACATGAATGTGAAACATCTAACACCCAATTATAAACAGTAAGCAAAACCGATTACTAATAATTGTTACTGTACATCAACCCATATGTGGATTTGAAATGTTTGAAGTGTTAACTGAGGATGCTGCACCTCAACAGGAAAGTTGCACTATTTGAAAATGCCACTCCTATTTCTCAATGAGGATTGAGTTATTACTGTTTTATATAGATATTAATAGGTCAAGTGTTGCATAGCCATGTATTGTCAGGTCATACTCCTCTGGTGGCACAGTTACGCTACCTCAATTTGTAACCTTAACATTAAAGCAACAATTGATGTGCTGATGTACTGTGTAATTACTTCATGGAAGGGTTTCTTAACATTTGGAAAATGAAGTAAACACTGGGTGCTCTTTTCTCTACTCCCCACTTTTCTCTCTTCCCTCCCTCTCTATCTCTCTCTCTCTTTTCTTTCTTTCTTTCTTTCTTTCTTTTTCTTTCTTTCTTTCTTTCTTTCTTTCTTTCTTTCTTTCTTTCTTTCTTTCTTTCTTCCTCTCTTTCTCTCTTCCTCTCTTCTTTCTTTCTTTCTTTCTTTCTTTCTTTCTTTCTTTCTTTCTTTCTTTCTTTCTTTCTTTCTTTCTTTCTTTCTTTCTTTCTTTCTTTCTTTCTTTCTTTCTTTCTTTCTTTCTTTCTTTCTTTCTTTCTTTTTCTCTCTCTTTCTTTCTTTTTCCCTCTCGCTTCCTTTCTCCCTCTCGCTTTCTCTCTCTCTTCCTCTCTTCCTCTCTTCCTCTCTTCCTCTCTTCCTCTCTTCCTCTCTTTCTCTCTTCCTCTCTTCCTCTCTTCCTCTCTTCCTCTCTTCCTCTCTTCCTCTCTTCCTCTCTTCCTCTCTTCCTCTCTTTCTCTCTCTCTTTCTCTTTCTCTCTTTCTCTTTCTCTCTCTCTCTTTTTCTCTCTCTTTTTCTCTCTCTTTCTTTCTTTCTTTTTCTCTCTCTCTCTCTCTCTTCTCTCTGTCTCTTTCCCTTCTCAGTATCCCAACTACACTCATCATAGTTCACCCAATCATTATGACATCATTGAATTCATAGGTTGCACCTTTTCTTCAACCAATTGCTGCCAGTCTGGTAGTTCGAGCACACAGCACCTCAAGCCATTTGCAACTTGTCACTTGATGAGTGTTATGGGGCGAATTAAACCCACCTTGCACAAGAAAGCACAGGGTCTCCCATTCTCAATTCATTCTAGTTCCTTCTCTCAGAGCACCTGCCCGGCGAAGTATCCAGTGATGTATTGAGCTGATAAGCCACACGTTTGCTGCTCATAAGTAAAGTTAATAATATGGTTCATATTGCCATCTCTTTGCAAGCCCAGACCAGACAGATGGCGAAGTCCAGGCAGGTGATAGAGTACGGGTAGGGCAGAGGGAGGTGATTGTGGCTTGTTTTTCTGACAAAATTCCTCGCAGTCTGAAAAAACTTCTGTTTCTGAAAGCTAGGGAAATGAATGAGGAAATGTTGAACCTTGAAACCGAGCTAGTATTTGATTTCCAGTTTAAAACTCTGCGGTCACAACAACCGTATTCTCTCTCAGTTGACTGGAAGTATTCTTGGAAACTGCATGAACTTTGTCTTATTCTATTTATTGAAATTAATCTTAAAGTGCAGTGTTATTCAGTCCCTTTGTATTGTCTCAAAAGGCTTTAATCCAGCACGAAAATGCAGCAATTTAAAGTAGAACAAATTCGGAAACATACAAAGACTATAAAGCAGTACCAACTACTTCAGGTTAGCGATGGGCACTGTGCCATCGAGTAAAATATGCAGCTGAAATGCAACAAAACAAAACCAGTGAAATTGAGATTGAAACTGCAAGAAATGTACAGCAATGGTGATCTGGAAGGCACTCCTAATAAAGGTGGTGGGAGTGGATTGAATAATTACATTATAAGTAATTAGAAAAATGTTTGAAGGGGTGAAAATGTGCAGGAACATGGTAAGGAGTGGGGAGGACACAAGGGTAAGGAATGGGGAGGACACAAGGGTAAGGAATGGGGAGGACACAAGGGTAAGGAATGGGGGGGAACACAGGGTAAGGAATGGGGGGGAACACAGGGTAAGGAATGGGGGGGAACACAGGGTAAGGAATGAGGGGGGGGGACAGGGTAAGGAATGTGGGACACGGTAAGGAGGGAGGACACAGGGTAAGGAGAGAGGACACAGGGTCAGGAGAGAGGACACAGGGTAAGGAGTGGGGGACACAGGGTAAGGAGGGAGGACACAGGGTAAGGAATGGGGACGACACAGGGTAAGGAATGGTGGGGACACAGGGTAAGGAATGGTGGGGACACAGGGTAAGGAGTTGGGGGGACGCAGGGTAAGGAGTTGGGGGGACGCAGGGTAAGGAGTTGGGGACACAGGGTAAGGAGTGGGGGACACAGGGTAAGGAGTGGGGGACACAGGGTAAGGAGTGGGGGACACAGGGTAAGGAGTGGGGGGGAAACACAGGATAAGGAGTGGGGGGGAAACACAGGATAAGGAGTGGGGGGGGAAACACAGGATAAGGAGTGGGGGGGACACAGGGTAAGGAATGGGAGGACACAGGGTAAGCAATGTGGGACACGGTAAGGAGGGAGGACACAGGGTAAGGAGGGAGGACACAGGGTAAGGAGTGGGGGACACAGGGTAAGGAGTGGGGGACACAGTAAGGAATGGGGGGACACAGGGTAAGGAATGGAGGGGACACAGGGTAAGGAATGGAGGGGACACAGGGTAAGGAATGGAGGGGACACAGGGTAAGGAATGGAGGGGACACAGGGTAAGGAATGGGGGGGACACAGGGTAAGGAATGGAGGGGACACAGGGTAAGGAATGGAGGGGACACAGGGTAAGGAATGGTGAGGACACAGGGTAAGGAATGGTGAGGACGCAGTAAGGAATGGGGGGGACACAGGGTAAGGAATGGAGGGGACACAGGGTAAGGAATGGAGGGGACACAGGGTAAGGAATGGAGGGGACACAGGGTAAGGAATGGGGACACAGTACTGGGGGACACAGGGTAAGGAATGGTGACACAGGGTAAGGAGTGGGACGGACAGGGTAAGGAATGGGGGGGACACAGGGTATGGAGTGTGAAATGTGACTAATTGGATAACTCTTTCAAAGCTCCAGTACAGGTAGAGGTTGAATAGCCTTTAGTTTATTTTTTCAAAGAATGTGGGTGTAAATGGTAAGGCCAACATTCAGTGCCCATCCCTAACTGTCCTTGAACCCAATGGCTTTTTCAGCCATTTCAGAGTACAGTCCTGAGTCAATGACTTTGCTGTGTGTCCGATGTACAATTTAGGCTCGACCAGATAAGGATGGCACATTTCATTCCCTAAAGGGCATTAGTGAGTTTTTATGCTGCCATCTGGATTTTTCAATTCCAGATGTATTCATTGAATTAAGTTTCCACAAGCAGCCACAGTGAGATGTGAACCCATGATCCCAGAATATTAACCTGGAGCCTCTGAATCACTCACCTAGTGACATTACCACTGTATCCACACTCTGCATGCTATGGTACAAGAAGGGTCCATCGGTTCCCATAAAGACAACTAAAAGAGCTAAGTACTGTGGATGCTGAAAATCTGAAATTAAAAATGGTGAAGAAGCTCAGCAGGTCTGGCAGCAACTTTGGTGAGAGAGAAACAGTTAACATTTTGAGTCCAGGATGATTCTTTTTTTTCAGAACGCCATAAAGTGAACAGATAGGTTAATATTTCACATGACAGACCATTCTGTCAGAGGGCAGCACGTGAAGTATTAACTTGTCTTCTTGCAAATCCCTGCGGACATGCTGTGTCCTTGTAGCATTTTCCATTTTATCCACAGCTCATTGTGAAGTATTTAAACACTGAGACTAACCATGAAAGGCAGGAGAGTGAAACAACACAGCTAACAAACTATTTAAAGGAACATTATCCAAGAAAAGTTCCACTAATCCAGATGAGTGTGATGATGCAATTCATCCCCAACAATCTTGTTCACTTTAAATCCTAAAATGTAAAATGTTTTCACTTGTGTCAGCATAGCCTGAGCAATGTGAAGGGTGCAAATAGACAGGGTTGGAGAGTTTGAGCTATAGGGAGAAGCTGTAGAGGCTGGGGCTATTTTCCCTGATATGTCAGAGGCTGAGGGGTGACCTTACAGAGGTTTATAAAATTGTGAGGGTTATGGATAAGGTAAATAGACAAGGACTTTTCACTGGGGTGTGGGAGTCCAAAATTAGAAGGAATAGGTTGAGGGTGAGAGGGAAAAGAATTATAAGGGACCTAAGGGGCAACTCTTTCATGCAGAGTGTGGTGTGTGTATGGAATGAGCTGCCAATGGAAGTGGAGGATTGAAGCATTTAAAAGGCATCTGGGTGGGTACATGAACAGGAAGGCTTTAAAGGGAGATGAGTCAAATGCTGGCAAATGGGACTAGATTAATACTGGTCGGTATGGACAAGTTGGACTGAAGGGTCTGTTTCCGTGCTGTATATCTCTATGACTCTATCTCAAGTTGGTGTAAGCCATTTATATAACACCTTTTAGTGTTTCAAAACCTCCCAAAGCACCTCAGAGGTGACATCCAGATGTAGATTTTAGGGGTAGGAAGAATTGAGGCAATAATGAGTTTCCAATAAGTGGATCAGAATGTTAAATTTGAGGCTTTGGAGGATTGGGAGCCGATGAGACCCTCATGGACCAGATCATTGGGCAATTTCAACTGAGTGCAGTGTAGGGTATGAGCTGTGTCCTGGATGTGACCAGGAGTGCATAAACAGTGGAGAATCTGAAGCTCAGCATCTGAATAGCCCGAACTTGTGCAGTGGTGACAAAGATAGGGTGGGTCCAGGTGGGAACAGGAGCTGATTATGGGCCCGGTGCACAAAGCAGGGATAGGCACTAATTGTCCAACTCTTTCAAAGGACTGAGTGACCACCTTCTGTGCTGTGCTGCAGGGTACCATGGTTACATGATAGTGTGGTGCTGGAAAAGGGTGACCTCTTTGGTCAGTGAGAATATGAGATCAGGTGCTCAGCTCAGAGTCAGATAAGAGGTCATGATGTCACAGCTGGGGCAGCCCCACAAAACTCCTGGAGACAACACAAACAGGGGGCTCAATGAGAGACACACCGGTCTGTGTAAGAACAACTTCCTTCAGAAGATGTATCAGTTATGTAGCTATTCAAATTCAGGCAGTTCTTCTGAAATCTACCTGCGTAGCATGTTGACTGTTCTTACTTAAAATGTAATTATCTTCAAAACCGTCAGAAAGCGATGGAATGACCAGCTGCCTTGGTTAGAGATGGAACTGTCAGATATTGCAGTGTCAGTTCCTCATTTCAAACAGGATTGCAGTAAATGACACCTCCAACTGCTGTCTGTGCTACAATTTCATTTTCCTCTAACTTTGCATAATCGCTCTGTCATCATTGCAGACTTGCTCCAACTTGTCTAGTATCAGTCGAAACTGCAAATGCTTTTCCAGCTTGAGCATTTTTAGGAAACCATTTAACTTTGCAAAGCTTGGCACGCAACAATTTTTTTTGTTAAACTTCCAATTTATTTTTGGTTTTCATATCTGTGAATTGTTACTAAGAATTACTGTTCTCAGTGTTGTTCAAATGTCATATCAACAATTAGCATTCTGGCCTCAGTGTTATATTTAAGTTCACTCATGGGTTGTGGGCATTACTGGCTGATCTAGCATTTACTAACCATCCCTAATTGCCCTTTGAGGAGGTGGTAGTGAGTTTGCTTCCTGAACTGTTGCAGTCCATTTTGTGTAGGGGACACCCCTATGCAGGTAGGGACGGAACTCCAGGAATCTAACCCAGTGACACTGAAAGAATGGTGATATGTTTCCAAGTCAAGCTAGTGTGTGGCTTGGAGGAGAACTCACAGGTCATTGTGACCCCAACTGTCTGCTGCCCTTGTTCTTCTAGCTGGAAGTGGTTGTGAGCTTGGAAGGTGCTGTCTAATGAGCCTTGGTGAATGAATGCAGTACATGTGGATAGTACATTCTGCTGCTCTCAGCACCAGTATTGGAGGGTGTGGTTGCTTGTGGATGTGGTGTCAACCAAGTTGGGTCCTTTTTCCTGGATTGTGCCAAACATCTTGAGCATTGTTGGAACAGTGCATGTCCAGGTAAGTGACCTGTGCCTTGTAGATGATAGACAGGCTTTGGACAATCAAGAGGTAATTATTCATATATGAGAATACTCATTGCAGTATTCCTAGCCTCTGACTTGCTCTTGTATTATATGGCTAATCCAGTTCAGTTTCTGGTCAGTGGTAAACCCAGGATATTGATAGTTAAGCGGTTGGTCGTTGAACATGCTGTATGGTTGCAACCTGTGCAAAGTTTGACCAACCATGTTAACAACTATGATACACAGCATGCTGACCTGCGTGCTATATCACCTCGTGATACATACGAGATTTCAGAGAAAGACATTGCTCTAGAAAACTCTTCTCCCATTCCCTCATGTTACCCAGTGACATTGATCTGCAAACTTCTGCCTATTAAGCACTTCAGACAGCACAAACGTTTGCTGGCTCTTGAATGGATTGATTGGCGTTTTAGTAGCTGAGATTATCTCTGAGTGCTTTTCAGCCTTGCTGAGGGAGACCTGAGTCAATCCTACCCACCAAAACCACTGCTGGCTGTAGCCCAAAACTTCTTTGTAAGAGACATGGTGAAATCCCAAATGGAGATAGCTCCATTCTCCCACTCGAAAGGAAGCGAGCATGAAATCTGGAGAAACTCAAGCACCTGGCAAAATCGAAACCTCTTTCAGCTTTTCTCAAGACGGTCTGCTTTCACTTTCTGTAACTCAGTTCAGATTCAGGACAAGACTGGAAATACACCTGTCTTGTATTTGTATCGACCTTATTCTGCGTTAGATATCGATTCATTAAGGTGTGTAATGTGGCTCCGCCCTCTTGAATTGTCAGTTTGAGGGAAGCCACAGGTTTGTTATTGTGAAAGGCTTTTCAAGGTTTTCCGGAAAGATGACATCACCTTTGACAGTTGCAGTTTTTTTCTTCTGTATTTGAATGTTAACACCTCCCCTACTTTCGTTTTGTGTGTTCCTTTCGAGGTGGAGCACAGTAGGTGAGTAGCCTGGTCCCCACCCCCTCGATAACCTTGGCCCAACCGTGCCCATCAGAATATCAGAAGTGGGAATGTTTGCACAATGTTCAGCACCATTCACAATTCCTCAGATACTCAAGCAGTCCGTGTCCAATTCCAGGAAGATCTAGTCACCTTCCAGCCTCAGGCTGAAAGGTGGCAATTAACATTTGCAGCCCACAAGTGTCCAATAATTGAACATCGAATGTATAATGGTACAGCACAGGAACAGGCCCTTCGGCCCACAATGTTGTGCCAAACATGACGCCAAATTAAACTAATCCCTAATAATTAACGAATTAAACTGAAAGTCTCCTCATGACATTTACTGTTATTACCATTTCTGAATCCTTTACTATCAATGTCTTAAGGATTACCATTAGCCAGAAACTGAGCTAGACTAGCCATATAAATACTGCAGCTCCAAAAGTAGGCGAGAGGCTGGGAATTGTGAGGAAGGTGGTGTAGCTCCATATTCTCTGAAACCAGTCCATATCTACAAGGCACAAGCCAGGACTGTGATGGATTAATGTCCACTTCCCTGGATTGTAGAGAGGCGATAGCCTAGTGGTATTGTCACTATGCTGTTAATGCAGAGATGAAAAGTGTGGTGCTGGAAAAGCACAGCTGGTCAGACAGCGTCTGAGGAGCAAGAGAGTCAACATTTCAAGCGTGAGCTCGTCATCAGGAATGCTCATGCTCGAAACGTCGACTCTCTTGCTCCTCGGACACTGCCTGACCTGCTGTGCTTTTCCAGCACCAAGCTTTTCGACTCTGATCTCCAGCATCTGCAGTCCTCACTTACTCCATTAATCCAGAGACCCAGATAATGTTCTGGGGATTCGTGTTCGCTTCCCACCAAAGCAGATGGTGGAACTTGAATTCAATTAAACCAAAAAATGTAGAATTTAGAGTCCAATGATGACCCTGAATCCATTGTCGATTGCTGGAGAAAAGCACACCTGGTTCACTAATGTCCTTCGTGGGAGAGATTTCCATCCTCACCTGTTCTAGTCTAAATGTGACTCCAGACCCTCAGTAATATGGTTGACTCTCAATTTGAATGTATTGGGGTGGGCAATGAATGCTGGCTTAGCCAGCAATGCTCTCATCCCGTGAATAAAGTTTTTCAAAAGGTTTGGCTCCAACAATACTCAGATGTATCCAGGAGAAAGCAGCTAGGCTGAGGTGGATACTGCAGTTGCTGGAGATTAAAGTCAAGATTAGAGTGATGCTGGAAAAGCACAGTAGGCCAGGCAGCATCCGAGGAGCAGGAAAATTGACGTCCAAATTCCAGCACCTCGGATACTGCCTGACCTGCTGTGCTTTTCCAGCACCACTCTAATCTTGACTCCAGGAGAAAGCAGCCTGTTCACTTAGCATCCCATCCAACTCTTCAAAAATTCTCTCCCTCCACTATCAGTACTTTAAAGATTCACCATGTCCACTACGAGCTGTGGTGTATGTACCATCTACAAGATGCACTGCAGATTCACCAAGGCTCCTTAGACATCTTTTGCAAAGTAGGGTGGCACGGTGGCACAGTGGTTAGCACTGCTGCCTCACAGCGCCAGAGACCTGGGTTCAATTCCTGCCTCAGGTGACTGACTGTGTGGAGTTTGCACGTTCTCCCCGTGTCTGCGTGGGTTTCCTCCGGGTGGTCCGGTTTCCTCCCACAGTCCAAAGATGTGCAGGTCAGGTGAATTGGCCATGCTAAATTGCCCTTAGTGTTAGGTAAAAAAGGGGTAAATGTAGGGGTATGGGTGGGTTGCGCTTCGGCGGGTTGGTGTGGACTTGTTGGGCCGAAGGGCCTGTTTCCACACTGTAAGTAATCTAATCTAATCTAGTTTTGGAAGAAGGATAATGGCAGCAAATATATGGGAATGTTACCACCTGAAAAATAAAGAGAATCTTCCAGAACAAAATCCAGCAGGTGTGGCATTATCTGTGGAGAGAAAATGTTTCCGGTCCAGTGACCCTTCTTCAGAACTCAAGAGTCCCCTGCAAGTTCCCCTCCAAGTCACTCACCAGCCTGACTTGGGCATAAATCACTGCTGCTCCACCATCACTGGTTTGAAAGCCAGAGTGGGTGTTCCTACATCACATGGACTGCAGTGGTTCAAGAAGGTGACTAACCACCGTCATTACAAGTCAGTTAGTGATGGGCATTAGATAATGGACTTGCTAGTGATTCTGACACGCAATGAAAAATCTTTGAAGAAAACACAAGTACTAAGACAAAGACAAAGGAGAACATCTCTGGATGAATTTTAATTCTCCTTTTATGTGTCAAAGGTTGGACGAAGAGCAGTGCCGATGGGCCAACACTTACCCAGTTAAGAAAGTCAGAGGTCTTGAAAGGTAGAAATTTAAACCTGTTGCTGGCTCCAGACTGTGATCATAGAATCCCTACATGTAGAAGCAGGCCGTTCAGCCCATCCAGTCCACAACGACCCTCCGAAGAGCATCCCACGCACAGCCACTCCATCTCTGTAACCCTACATTTCTCATTGGTCAGTCCACCTGACCTGCACATATTTGAACTGTAGGAGGAAACCAGAGCACCCAGTGGAAGCCCATGCAGCTACAAGGGTAATGTGCAGACTCCACACAGCCAATCACCCAAGGTTGAAATTGAACCCAGGTCCCTGGCGCTGTGAGGTCCCTATCAATGATGGCTCAGTATAAGACAATGTTAACTTTTAATTTTTTTCATGGGAAAAGGGCATCACTGGCTGTACCAACATTTATAGAGGGCAGTTAAGAATCGACCACATTGGTATGGGTCTGGAGTCTCATGTAGACCAGAATGATTGATGAAAGTCGTTTCCTTCCCTTAAGGGTACTAGTGACCCAGATGAGGTCTTATGATACTCGTTGATGGTTACATGAACACCATTAGGCTAGTTTTAAAATTTGTGTTTCACAATCTACCATTATGGGATTTGATCCCATGTCCCCAGAAAAGTCACATGGAAGGGGTATGGAACTGTTTTTACCTTCAAAACTCCCTGCAGATGAAGCTCCATCACATATTCCTGAGTCTTTATTTTTATTCATTCATAGGATGTAGGTGTTGCTGACTAGATGACAATTCATTGGCCATCCCTAAGTATCCAGGGGGCAATTAAGAATCAACCGCATTGCTGCAGGTCTGGAATCACATGTAGGGCAGACCAGGTGAGGATGGCAGATTTTCTTCCCTGAAGGACATTAGTGAACCAGATGGAATGTTGTGACAGTCGGCAGCGATTTCACAGTAACCATTAGACTCTTAGTGGATGAGAGCAGTAGTTCTAAGAAGAACCAGAGAATCAGTTAAAAGGTAAAGCACAAAGGGAGGACTTATACGTCTCCTCCCAAAGAGAGGGAGATTAAGGGCATGGAAACAATTGATAAATGACATCTCAACATAACAGAAGAATTCAAGGTCGGTGAGACAAATGAGTAACTTGACCATGTTACATCACTCCAGTGATATAATCTAAATACTGTGAATGGACTGCTGCCTTGTAATCCTTATGAGCATTTGAACAAGGAACAAGAGAAGGACACTCAGT
Source organism: Chiloscyllium punctatum (assembly GCF_047496795.1). Taxonomy (NCBI): domain Eukaryota; kingdom Metazoa; phylum Chordata; class Chondrichthyes; order Orectolobiformes; family Hemiscylliidae; genus Chiloscyllium; species Chiloscyllium punctatum. The sequence goes on along the minus strand of NC_092750.1, from coordinate 14,970,157 downwards.
CCTTCGAACCTGCTCCACCATTCCACAAAATCATGGCTGATCTGATTTCAAACTCAACTCCACATTCCCGCAGAACCCCAATAATCTTTCATCCCCTCAGCAAGCAAGAATCTATCCACCTCTGCCTTAAACATCTTTAAATATTTTCATCCAAAGCTTTTTGAGGAAGGGAATTCCAAAGATTGTATTTGTTTTGTGCCATATCGGGCTTTGCAGATGGTGAATGGCTTTGAAATGTGGTGATTGGTATCTATGCAGGAAATATTGGTGAGGGGGGTCATTTTAGCTTCTGTGAGCTCTCTGGATCAGAGTGACAGCTGGTTAACAGTTCAGGCGGTATCCTTTATCTCTGTCGTTTGCATTTTGCAGGTGCTTTTAAGGCCCAGATGTATTTACTATTAAAGCTGTGCAGCTGGCTACATCAATGCTAAATCCAACTGTTTACTCATCCTTGCCAACCAGACTTGTAGCTCAGTGGCCGAGTAGGATGTATAATCATCTTTTATGATCCATTCATGAATGTTCAGTTAGATTTTCACAATCTTGTCACACCCGCTCCTTTGGATAATTAGCTCTTGTGTCAACACCCACATCTGTTCATATTTTAACAGTTTTACTTTTCACCATGTAATTTTTGATTCCTCCTTCATAATGAACCAAGAGGACCTAGTTCTACCACCTCAAAACACCGCAAGGTGGACTAACCCAATAACACAGACGTTCCGAAAGGATTGTTCTACTCAGGTGATAAGGACTTAACAAATAGGAGCGGGCTGTTCAGCCCATCAAGCCGGCTATACCATTCAATAAGATTGTGGCTGATTTGATTCTGATCTCAACACCAACTTTCTGCCTTTACTCCATTGTCAATCAAAGATCTATCTTACTTAGGCTTGAATATGTTCAATGACCTGCCTCTATTTCTCTCTGGGGAGGAGACTTCCACAGAATCAATTATTGAATTATTATGATGCAGAAAAAGGTCCTTCAGCCATCAGGTCTGTGCCAGTCAAAACCTAATGATCCTAATCCCATTTAAGAGCAGGAATAGTTGTACACTCTATCTCGGTCACTCATAGTTTTGAAAACCTCTATTACATCTGCTCTCAGCTGAATTATTGTGACCCTTATTTATTAGACTAATGATCCCCTGAGGGAAGAAACATCTCCTCATCTCCATCTAAAACATCTTATCCTTCAAGTACTCCCCCAGGTTCTGAATTGCCCCCCATGGGGGGAGGGGGGGGGAATATCTTCTCAGCATCTATCACAGCAAGCTCCCTCAGCATCCTAAGCTATCTCAATCAGTTCACCTCTCATTTTTCCAAATTACAATGAATATTCTAACCTAGTCTCAGAAATATAAAATCCCTACAGTGTGGGAGCACACCATTTGGGCCATTGAGTCCGTACTACTCCTCTGAAGAACGTCCCAGACCCACCCCCATCCTATCCCCCACCCTATCCCTGCAACCCTGCACTTCCTATGGCCAATCCACCTAACCCATACATCTTTGGACTGTGGGAAGAACCGGAGCACCCAGAGGCAGACACAGGGAGAATGTGCAAACTCCACAGAGACAGCTGCCGAAGGGTGAAATCAAACCCTGGTGCTGTGAGGCAATGGCACTAACCACTGAGCCACTCTGTCCCCCTTAGCCTACTCAAAGTTTCCTCATAAAACAGTCTCTTCAATCCCACAAATCCCAGCCAAAAACAGTGATTAGGGGTCCAAACCTCTGGCCAGTACACCAGGTACAATCTCCCCAGAGCCCCGAGTACTACTTTCACAAGTCCAGCTTGAGCACTACTCAGTGCTTTGTACAGTTTTGTTTGGAATTGTATCTCATGTTTACATCCTATGTGTGTCAGAGAAGTTGGACACGGTCTCAGTAGAATCCATTTAGCCTTAGCTATCAAAACATCAAAGCAGCAGGGCTACTTCAGCGTTACTCATTAGCATTGTTCATATCTTGTTAATTCTGACTACTGTTCTTCCCTGCATACCCAAGAACAGCTTGCATTTATATAGCATCGCTATTGGAGGAGAGTGTTCCAAGATGCTTCAAAGCAGCATTATCGAACACAATTTGACATCAAAGCAGCCATGGACATATAAGGCTGGTGACACAAAGCCTTGTCAAAAAGTCATGATTTGGAGATGCCGGTGTTGGACTGGGGTGTACAAAGTTAAAAATCACACAACACCAGGTTATAGTCCAACAGGTTTAATTGGAAGCACACTAGCTTTCGGAGCGACGCTTAGTTTAGTTGGCTGAATGGCTAGGTAGTGATGCGGTCAAAGATGAAGCAGTTAAAGTGGGAGATGCCACACGAGGATGGAATTAGAGAAGGTCCGAGTAATTAAGTTACACAGAGTATGCCTGAAATTTCCAGCAGCTAGTGGTCTAACCAAATTTGGTCGCTCTGTCAGTGGCAGATGTGGGATTCAGGAAGATCAGTTCATCCAAGACTCCACCATGACTTTCACCCCTTCCAGAATGATAAAGCTACCTTTCTCTGCCCTTTCAGCATCCTGAAGGGAACTTTTTCCAGCAATACCCTGGTCCACTCCTCAATCCTCTCTAATACAGTTCCCTCCGGAAGCTCTAAGCCAAAATGATCAGAGTTGCTGAATGATCCCCAAATGAAGTAATGACCAACTAATACTTTATCACAACATGCAACCAGTGAAAATTAAACATAAATTAACAGGCAAATGATACTTAATATAGAAAGAACAAATCTCACTTTTTACAAACAGTACAACAAAGATACATCTTACCATAAGCAATTTCCTTCGGCATGTTTGACGTTATGTAGCTACATAGTTCTACATTAACCTGTTCCTTATTCACACAGGACAAGTCAGGTGTCCCAACAGATAGTGGTTTTCACTTCTGTGTTACACTGGGAGGGGTTTCACCAGCAATAAAGTTAGTTTAGTTGGCTGAACGGCTAGGTAGTGATGCCAGTGGCATGGGTTCAATTCCTGTGCCAGCTGAGGCCACCATGAAAGTTCTGCCCTCTCAATCTCACACCTTGCTTGAGGCATAGTGACCCTCAGGTTAAACGCATCATCAGTCATCTCTCTCCAATGAAACAGTAGCCATAACCTCTCTGGGGCTATGGTAACTTTATCATCAGTGCACCCTTGGTCCCTCAAGTCATGATAGTCTTGGTGGTGTACTTTTCGAGGGTCCTTTTCTCAATTAACATTGAGCTATTTGCACAGCCATAGAATATTCTAGTGGAACAGGAGTGGCTCCTTTAAGTTCTGATATCAAAGGAATGCAAACCAGCAGGGCTGGGATTATCCACCAGATTTCTCAATGCTCTCTGAACTGGAGTCTCTAAAGTCGCAGATGCCACCAAGAGATAGTATTGCCCCATTGGCTACAGCAACCAAATACAGGCATGTTCCAAGTTGGGGTCACAACTGTGTTATAATGTTGATTGAAGGATATACATTAGCCTGGGCACTGGAGGGAAATACCCTATTCTCCTTTGAAGTAGAGTGCAAGGACCTTCAACATCAGTCTGACTCTGAAATATAACATTGCTGACAGTGTAACAACCCCTCGCAACTGTAGATGAGTAATGCAAGTCTGGTAAAGGAAGCTGATATCTGATTCATGTAATACAGGTTTCATTTTACTGTCCTGGGCACCACCTCACCAATTCGGCAAAAGTGAGGACTACAGATGCTGGAAACCAGAGTTTAGATCAGCGTGGTGCTAGACAAGCACCGCAGGTCAGGCAGCATCTGAGGAGCAGGAAAATCAATGGTTCGGGCAAAAGCCCTTCACCAGGAATAGAGGCAGGAAGCCTCCAGGGTGGAGAGATAAATGGGGGGATGGGGGTGGGAGAAGGTAGCAAAGAGTACATTAGGTGAATGGGGGTGGAGATGGAGGTGATAGGTCAGAGAGAAAGGGTGGGGGAAGGTAGCAAAGAGTACAGTATGTGAATGGGGGTGGGGATGGAGGTGATGGACAATAGACAATAGGTGCAGGAGTAGGCCATTCTGCCCTTCAAGCCAGCACCACCATTCATTATGATCATGGCTGATCATCCTCAATCAGTATCATGTTCCTGCCTTATCCCCATAATCCTTGATTCCACTCTCCTTAAGAGCTCTATCCAACTGTTTCTTGAAAGTGTCCAGAGACTTGGCCTCCACTGCCTTCTGGGGCAGAGCATCCATACACCCACCACTTTATGGGTGGCATGGTGGCACAGTGGTTAGCACTGTTGCCTCACAGTGCCAGAGACCCAGGTTCAATTCCCGCCTCAGGCAACTGTCTGTGTGGAGTTTGCACATTCTCCCCGTGTCTGCATGGGTTTCCTCCGGGTGCTCCGGTTTCCTTCCACAGTCCAAAAATGTACAGGTTAAGTGAATTGGCCATGCTAAATTGCCTATAGTGTTAGGTGAAGGGGTAAATGTAGGGGAATAGGTGTGGGTGGGTTGTTCTTTGGACGGTCGGTGTGGACTTGTTGGGCCAAAGGGCCTGTTTCCACACTGTAGGGAATCTAATCTCTCTGGGTGAAGAAGTTTCTCCTCAACTCTGTTCTAAGTGGCCTCCTCCTTATTTTTAAACTGTGTCCTCTGGTTCGGGACTCACCCATCAGTGGAAACATGCTTCCTGCCTCCAGAGTATCCGATCCTTTAATAATCTTATACGTCTCAGCCTTCTAAACTCAAGGGTATACAAGCCCAGTCACTCCAAACTTTCAGTGTAAGGTAGTCCCGCTGTTCCAGGAATTGACCTTGTGAACCTACACTGCACTCCCTCAATTGCCAGAATGTCTTTCCTCAATTTTGGAGACCAAAACTGCGCACAATATTCCAGGTGCGGTCTCACCAGGGCCCTGTACAGCTGCAGAAGGACCTCTTTGCTTCTGTACTCAATTCCTCTTGTTATGAAAGCCAGCATGCTATTAGCTTTCTTCACTACCTGCTGTACCTGCATGCTTACTTTCATTGAATGATGTACAAGAACACCTAAATCTCATTGTACTGCCCCTTTACCTAACTTGACTCCATTTACGTAGTAATCTACCTTCCTGTTCTTGCCACCAAAGTGGATAACCACACAATTATCCACATTAAACTGCATCTGCCGTGCATCTGTCCACTCACCTAACCTAACCAGGTTACCCTATAATCTCCGAACATCCTCCTCACATTTCACCCTGCCACCCAGCTTTGTGTCATCAGCAAATTTGCTCATATTACTTTTAATACCTTCATCTATATCATTAATGTACATTGTAAAAAGCTGCGGTCCCAGCACTGATCCCTGCGGCACACCACTGGTCACTGCCTGCCATTCTGAAAGGGAGCCATTTATCACTACTCTTTGTTTCCGGTCAGCCAAGCAATTTTCAATCTATGTCAGTACTTTGCCCCTAATACCATGCGCCCTAATTTTGCTCACTAACCTCCTATATGGGACTTTATCAAAACCTTTCTGAAAGTCCACGTATACTATATCCACTGGATCTCCCTTGTCCATCTTTAGAGTTACATCCTCAAAAAAATCCAGATTAGTCAAGCATGATTTCCCCTTCATAAATCCATGCTGACTCTGACCTATTCTGTTACTGCTATCCAGATGTGTCATACTTTCATCCTTTATAATTGACTCCAGCATCTTTCCCACCACTGAGGTCAGACTAACTGGTCTATAATTTCCTGCTTTCTCTCTCGTTCCTTTCTTAAAATGTGGTACAACATTAGCCACCCTCCAATCCGCAGGAACTGATCCTGAATCTATTGAACTCTGGAAAATAATCACCAATGCATCCACGATTTCTAGAGCCACCTCCTTCAGTACCCTGGGATGTAGACCATCAGGCCCTGGGGGCTTATCAGCCTTCAGACCCAACAGTCTCTCCAACACCATTTCCTGGCAAATATAAATTCCCTTCAGTTCAGGTCCTTCAGCCACTATTACATCTAGGAGATTGGTCGTGTCTTCCCCAGTGAAGATAGATCTAAAGTACCAATTCAACTCTTCTGCGATTTCTTTGTTCCCCGTAATAAATTCACCCACTTCTGTCTTCAAGGGCCCAATTTTAGTCTTAACCTATTTTTTTTTTCACATACCTAAAAAAGCCTTTACTATCCTCCTTTATATTTTTGGCCAGTTTACCTCCATACCTTATTTTTTCTTTGTGCATTTCCTTTTTATTTATCCTCTGTTGTTTTTTAAAAGCTTCCCAGTCCCCTGATTTCCCACTCATCTTTGCTATGTTATACTTTTTCCCTTTAGTCTTTATATGGTCCTTAACTTCCCTCATCAGCCACGGCCACCCCTGCCTCCCCTTAGGATCTTTCTTCCTTTTTGGAATGAACTGATCCTGCATCTTCTGCATTATACCCAGAAATACCTGCCATTGTTGCTCCACTGCCTTCCCTGCTAGGGTATTGCACCATTGAACTTTGGCCAGCTCCTCCCTCATAGCTCCATAGTTCCCCTTACTCAACTGAAATATTGTCACTTCCGATTCTACCCTCTCCCTTTCACACTGCAGATTAAAGCTTATTGTATTGTGGTCACTACCTCCTAATGGCTCCTTCACTTCGAGGTCCCTGATCAAATCCAGTTCATTGCACGACACCAGATCCAGAATTGCTTTCTCCCTGGTAGACTCCAGTACAAGCTGTTCTAAGAATCCATCTCGGAGGCACTCCACAAACTCCCTTTCTTGGGGTCCAGTACTATCCTGATTCTCCCAGTCTACCTGCATATTGAAATCCCCCATAACAACTTTAGTAATATCTTTACGACAGGCCAATTTCAGCTCCTTATTCAACTTACACACTACATCCAGGCTACTGTTTGGGGGCCTGTAGATAACTCCCATTAGGGTCTTTCTACCATTAGAATTTCTCAGCTCTATCCATACTGACTCTACATCCCCTGATTCTAGGCCCCCCCCACGCAAGGGACTGAATATCATTCCTTACCAACAGGGCCATTCCACCCCCTATGCCAGGCAGTCTGTCCTTACGGTAGCACGTATAGTCTTGAATATTCATTTCCAGGCCCTGTCCACTTGAAGCCATGTCTCAGTTATCCCCACAACATAGGTCAGAGAGGAGGGTGCAGAGGTTAGGTGGGAAGGGAGATTGGCAGGTAGGACAGGTCATGAGGACAGTGCTGAGCTGGAAGGTTGGAACTGGGATAAGATGGGGGGAGGGGAAATGAGGAACCTGGTGAAGTCCACATTGATGCCCTGGGGTTGAAGTGTTCCGAGGCAGAACACCTCACCAACTGACTTCCCAGGAGATGCCGACGCCAGTGTGTGTACCCACAAAAGCACTTAAATATTGAAACCCAGCCTGAGACTTCACTAGGATCAGATACCTTCTCACTAGACAGGGGCAGTGCTTACTATACAATGTTTATAGAGATAGAACATGATTACAGTGTTTGATGTCCATTTATTAATTCACAAATGTCCATGTGAAACAAAAAAATCTGGATTTAGGTTTTGGGGAGATCCAGGTCAAATCTCATACTGGATGGAAATCTACAGACATCTTACAAGATTGGATGTAAAACCTAACTGTAGAAGGGCAAAACTTTCACTTGGAAAATATTCTTTCTGCAGCCGTAGATTTTAATTGTGATGCCCTTCCTGCAGTCTCATGGGTTCAGAACAGGGACCTTCTGAACTGTCTCTTGGGATTGTGAAGTTGCTTGACAGGATAAAAATGCTGGGAGGATGTTTCCCTTCATGGGAGAGTCTAGGCCCAGAGAGCATAGTCTAAGCCAGTTTAAGACTGAGATGAGGAGTGTTATGAATCTTTGCAACTCTTTGCCACTGAGAGCTGTGAGGGAGCTCCTGTATATTTGAGGCTGAGATAGATAGATTCTTGATCAATAGGGGAATCAAGGTTGTCAGAGAAAGGGCAGGAATGTGATCTTGAAGAATGTCAGATCAGCCATGATCCTATTGTATGGTGGAGCAGGCTTGATGGGGCAAAGGGCCTCCTCCTGTTCCTGTGCCTTATAGTCTTATTGTGGTCTCCTTTATACATTTGAGGCATACTGACAACATTTAAGTCCAGCGTTGGTTACCTATCTCTACTTGCCCTTGAACTGAGTGACCTGTGAGACTATCTCAGAGGGCAGTTAAAAGTCATCCACACTGCTGTGAGTCTGGAGTCACACATAAACCAGACCAATTATTCATGGAATCCCTACAGTGTGGACACAGGCCAATACCAATCCTGTGGAGGGCAATCCACCTAGGCCAAGCCCCAGTGCAATCCCTGTGACCTACAAGTTCCAATGGCTAACCTACCCTGGCATGCACATCCCCAAACACTATGGGCAATTTAGCATTGCCAATCCACCTAATCTACAAGTCTTTGGACAGTGGGAAGAAACCCATGGGAGAACATGCAAATTCCACAGAGTCACCCAAGGCTGGAATCAAACCCAGGTCCCTGGCACTGTGAGGCAGTAGTGCTAATCACTGAGCCACCGTGACATATCTTTCTCCAAAGGACATTAGGGAACCAGATGAGTTTTAATGACAATTGACAATGTTGTTTTCTTGGCTTTCAATTCCAGATTTTATAAAATTGAATTCAAATTCCACCATCTGCCATGTAAAGCCTGGGTTTCTACGTTACCAGTTTAGTGACAAGGCCACTAGGCCAACACCTCACTACGTGAAGCATTTTTCCATAGGAATCAATGTTAAAGCTAGAGTCAGGTTCTTGGGGACAATTTTTCCCAGAAAGGATTGTATAAAAGTTGAAATACCATAGCATGGTGCATTCTTTAGTGAAAAAAGCAAACTTCTAGCTTGTAGACAAATCTTTAAATAAATTTACAGCAAAACACATACATTGGAAGTTTCCCAGTTAACGTATTGTCGAGATAATATACTGTAGAGTACACAGAGCAGGGAATTATTGTTAAAGGCAGAGAAATGTGAAACATAGAAAATAGGTGCAGGTAGGCCATTCAGCCCTTTGAGCTTGCACCACCATTCAATTTGATCCTGCAATCCCAGTATCCCACACCCGCTTCTCTCCATACCTCTTGATCCCTTTAACCACTAGGGCCACGCCCAGCTCCCTCCTGAATATATCGAATGAACTGGCCTTAACAGCTTCCTGTGGGAAAGAATTCCACAGGTTCATGACTCTGAGTGAAGAAATTCTTCCTCATCTCAGTCCTGACTGGCTTACCCCTTCGGTTTACCCCTTATTCTTAGACTGTGAAAAAGAAGTTGACTTCAGTACCTGAGCGGTGAACTGTTTCAAAACAAAACACACTAATCTTTGACTGCAGAGCTCAGAGACAATGGAACTGACTTTAGCAGCACAATAAGGGGGCCTCACTGATGATGTAATGACGCATGAGGTACAAAAATGGGAATCTCATTTCTAATGAGAAGGTTTGAAATCCAAAAACCTTTAAAGGGAACTCTCGGAGTGAGAACTACCTGTATCTCATGCTTCTAATCTTAACTTTTTTATTACCATTTAAAGCCATAATATTTATCTTTGTCTCATTTTATTCCGTCCAAAGGACTTAGTGTGCATTTGACTAAGCTAGCTGTAGTCTTTAGAACATAGAACATAGACCATAGAACAATACAGCATAGAACAGGCCCTTCGACCCACGATGTTGTGCCGAACATTTGTCCTAGCTTAAGCACCTATCCATGTACCTATCCAATTGCCGCTTAAAGGTCACCAATGATTCTGCCTCTGCCACTCCCACAGGCAGCGCATTCCATGCCCCCATCACTCTCGGGTAAAGAACCTACCCCTGACATCCCCCGTATACCTTCCACCCTTCACCTTAAATTTATGTCCCCTTGTAACACTCTGTTGTACCGGGGAAAAAGTCTCTGACTGTCTATCTATTCCCCTGATCATCTTATAAACCTCTATCACGTCACCCCTCATCCTTCGCCGTTCCAATGAGAAAAGGTCTAGCACTCTCAACCTATCCTCGTACGACCTATTCTCCATTCCAGGCAACATCCTGGTAAATCTCCTCTGCACCCTCTCCAAATCTTCCACATCTTTCCTAAAATGAGGTGACCAGAACTGCACACAGTACTCCAAATGTGGCTTTACAAAGATCCTATATAGCTGCAACACCACCTCACGACTCTTCAATTCAATCCCTCTGCTAATGAACGCTAATACACCATAGGTCTTCTTACAAACTCTATCAAACTTTCAAAGATCTATGAACATAGACCCCAAGATCCCTCTGCTCCTCCACCTTACTAAGAACCCTACCGTTAACCCTGTATTCCGCATTCTTATTTGTCCTTCCAAAATGGACAACCTCACAGGGCTGAACTCCACCTGCCACTCCTCAGCCCAGCTCCACAACTCCACCAATCTTCGTATCGTCTGCAAATTTACTGACCCACCCTTCGACTCCCTCTTCCAAGTCATTAATAAATATTACAAACAGCAGAGGACCCAGAACTGATCCCTGCGAAACTCCACTTGTAACTGGGCTGCGGGCTGAATATTTACCATCTAATACCACTCTCTGGCTTCGACCGGTTAGCCAGTTCTCTATCCAACTGGCCAAACTTCCCACTATCCCATGCCTCCTGACTTTCCGCATAAGCCTACCATGGGGAACCTTATCAAATGCCTTACTAAAATCCATGTACACTACATCCACTGCTCTACCCTCATCCACATGCTTGGTCACCTCCTCAAAGAATTTAATAAGACTTGTAAGGCAAGACCTACCCCTCACAAATCCGTGCTGGCTGTCCCTAATCAAGCAGTGTCTTTCCGGATACTCATAAATCCTATCCCTCAGTACTCTATCCATACTTTGCCTACCACCAAAGTAAGACTAACTGGTCTGTAATTCCTGGGGTTATCCCTATTCCCTTTTTTGAACAGGGGCACAACATTCGCCATTCTTCAGTCCCCTGGCACCACCCCCATTGACAGTGAAGACGAAAAGATCATTGCCAACGGTTCTGCATTTTCTTCTCTTGCTTCCTACAAAATCCTAGGATATTACCTGTCAGGCCCGGGGGACGTGTCTTTCCTCAAGTTTTTCAAAATGCCCAACACATCTTCCTTCCTAACAAATATCTCCTCTAGCTTACCGGTCCGTTTCATACTCTCCTCTTCAACAATACGGTCCCTCTCTTTTGTAAATACTGAAGAAAAGTACTCATTCGAGACCTCTCCTATCTCTTCCTGCTCAATACAGAGTCTCCCACTACTGTCCTTGATCTGACCTACCCTCGTTCTCGTCATTCTCACGTTTCTCACATACGCATAAAAGGCCTTGGGGTTATCCTTGATCCTATCCGCCAAAGATTTTTCATGCCCTCTCTTAGCTCTCCTAATCCTTTTCTTCAGCTCCCTCCTGGTTATCCTGTATCCCTCCAACCCTCTGTCTGAACCCTGTTTCCTCAACCTTATGTAAGCCTCCTTCTTCCTCCTTACAAGACATTCAACCTCCCTCGTCAACTAAGGTTCCCTCACATGACCAAATCTTTCCTGCCTGACAGGTACATACATATCAAGGACACGTCGTATCTGTTCCTTGAAAAAGTTCCACATTTCAATGACATCCTTCCCTGACAGCCTATGCTCCCAATTTTGCTCCTCAGATCCTGTCTTGCAGCATTATATTTACCCTTCCCCCAATTGTAAAACCTGTCCTGTTGCACGTACCTATCTCTCTCCATAACCAAGGTGAAAGTCACAGAATTGTGGTCACCATCACCAAAATGCTCACCCACTAACAAGCTCATCACTTGTCCTGGTTTGTTACCAAGTACCAAATCTAATATACCGTCCCCTCTGGTTGGACAATCTACATACTGAGTTAGAAAAGCTTCCTGGACTCACTGCACAAACACCGCCCCATCCAATCTACTTGATCTAAAGAGCTTCCAATCAATATTTGGGAAGTTGAAATCGCCCATGGCTACTACCCTGTGGCTTCTGCACCTTTCCAAAATCTGTTTCCCAATCTGTTTCTCCACATCTCTGCTGATATTGAGGGGCCTATAGTAAACACCCAACAAGGTGACTGCTCCTTTTCTATTTCTGACTTCAGCCCATACTACCTCCAAAGGCAGATCCCCCTCGAACTGCCTTTCTGCAGCCGTTATACCATTTCTAAATAGCAACGCTACCCCCCTCCTTTTTTACCACCCCCCAAATCTTACTGAAACATCTGTAACCAGGAACCTCCAACAACCATTCCTGTCCCTCATCTATCCACGTTTCTGTGATGGCCACAACATCGTAGTCACAAGTACAGATCCACGCCTTAAGTTCACCCACCTTATTTCTGATACTCCTTGCGTTGAAGTATACAGAATTGAGCCCATCTCTATGTCCACAAGTATTCCCTGTCAGTGCTACCTTCTCCACAGCCTCCCTACATTCTTGGACATCCTGAAAAACAGCTAACCTACTTGCTGGACTACAAGTCCGGATCCCATCCCCCTGCCAAATTAGTTTAAACCCCCCCCCGAAGAGTGCTAGCAAACCTACCTCCCAGGATATTGGTGCCCTTCTGGTTCAGGTGCAACCCGTCCTGCTTGTACAGTTCCTTCCTTCCCCAGAATGCAGTCCAATTGTCCAAATACCTGAAGCCCTCCCTCCTATACCATCCTTGCAGCCACGTGTTCAACTGCACTCTCTCCCTATTCCTTGCCTCATTGTCACGTGGCACCGGCAACAACCCAGAGATGATGACTCTGTCCGTCCTAGCTTTTAGCTTCTAGCCTAACTCCCTGAGCTCCTGAATGACCTCCCCACCCCTCTTCCTACCTATGTCGTTGGTGCCAATGTGCACCACGACTTCTGGCTGCACACCCTCCCCCTTAAGGATTCTGAAGACACGGTCTGAGACGTCTCGGACCCTGGCACCCGGGAGGCAACAAACCATCCGAGAGTCTCACCCATGTCTACAGAACCGCCTGTCTGTCCCTCTAACTATAGAGTCTCCTATAACTAGCGCTCTTCTCCTCTCCCCCTTTCCCTTCTGAGCCTCAGAGCCAGACCTCGTGCCAGAGACCCGGTCACTGCAGCTTACCCCTGCTAGGCCGTCCCCCCCAACAGTATCCAAAGTGGTATACTTATTGTTGAGGGGAACAACCACAGGGGATCCCTGCACTGCCTGCTCCCTCCCCTTCCCACCTCTAACTGTTACCCAGCTACCTCTGTTCTCTGGCGTAACTATGTCCCTGTAGCTTCTATCTATCACCCTCTCAGCCTCTCGAATAATCCTCAGTTCATCCGACTCCAGCTCCAGTTCCCTAACGCGGTCTGTGAGGGAGGAGCTGGAGCTGGCTGCATTTCCTGTAGGTGAAGTCGGCAGGAGCATCGGTGGTCACCCCTACCTCAAACATCCTGCAGGAGTAACATTCCACTGCCTGCGCTGCCATAACTCTACACTTAGTATCCAAAACAAGGACACTAAGTAGCTTATCTGTTCAGCCGACTGGTTCCTTCTCCACTCAATCTTCTTACCTTCCCAGAAGCCTCTATTGACGACTTCCGGGTTCCCATTCCTAGTTGGAAAAAAAACACAGACTGCGAAAAGTAAAACGTTAATTTAAACTGGTCTCCACTTACCTTCTGGCTCCCCTCTCTGTGTGCCCGCTGTAGCACTGAGGTCGAAACCTCGGAGGTACGCGCTTTTAAATCAAATTTCTTACCTTCCCAGAAGCCTCTGTTGATGACTTCCGGGTTCCCGCTCCTAGTTGAAAAAAAACACACCGACTGCGAAAAGAAAATGTTAATTTAAACTGGTCTCCGTTTGCCTTCTGGCTTCCGTCTCTGTGCGCCCGCTGTAGCACTGAGCACTTTCTCTCTTCTTTTGTTCTAGCTATGCATGTGGCACTGGACCGTCCATTTCAGTTACTTTCCCATGTGGGGGTGATCTTTTATGGAACTGTATTGGGGCATTGACTGGCTTTCATTCCCTTGTATTAACAGCATGTCCACATGGATTACATAATGGCGGCAGCCAACTTGTACGCGCAGAGTTATTGCATGCAGGGGTCTCAGGACAGAGCTGCAGTCCAGCAGATACTGCTGTCAGTTGATGTTCCTCCATTCTCCCCCAAGTCTGGAGTCACCATCCACACCAATGATGCAGAGATGGAGGACGCTGCAAGTTTCGCAGGTATCGTATCCATCGTATGGCCCATCGTATCTTCCTATTGTCTGTATCTGTTACTAACCAGCTGGTCACCCTTGCATGTCCTGCTCTTTTGTACTTTGAGTAAGGAAGACACACAATGTACCAATGCATCATAAAGGGTTCAAGGACCCCAGGAATAGAAGTCCCACCAGCTGCCAGTCAGTCAGAGGCGGGAAACCTTATGTCCCTCAGCAATGCCAGTGATACAGTGACAGGAATTGTTGGAAATACGCACACACACTGAGGAATCCAGGCCACAAATGAGTGATGATGGGGTGAGGTCTAGTAAGTGGAGGAGTGCTATAGAATCATTCACCATGGAAACTTCTGTCCAACTCCTCCATGCCAACCAAGTTTCCCAAACTAAACTGGTCCCAATTGCCTGCATTTGGCCCATATCCCGCTAAGGTAAAAACAATGACTGCAGATGCTGGAAACCAGATTCTGGGTTAGTGGTGCTGGAAGAGCACAGCAGTTCAGGCAGCATCCAAGTAGCTTCGAAATCGACGTTTTGGGCAAAAGCCCTTCATCAGGAATAAAGGCAGTGAGCCTGAAGCATGGAGAGATAAGCTAGAGGAGGGTGGGGGTGGGGAGAAAGTAGCATATAGTACAATGGGTGAGTGGGGGAGGGGATGAAGGTGATAGGTCAAGGAGGAGAGGGTGGAGTTGATAGGTGGAAAAGGAGATAGGCAGGTAGGACTAGTCCGGACAAGTTATGGGGACAGTTACTGAGCTGGAAGTTTAGAACTAGGGTGAGGTGGGGGAAGGGGAAATGAGGAAACTGTTGAAGTCCACATTGATGCCCTGGGGTTGAAGTGTTCCGAGGCGGAAGATGAGGCGTTCTTCCTCCAGGCGTCTGGTGGTGAGGGAGCAGCGGTGAAGGAGGCCCAGGACCTCCATGTCCTCGGCAGAGTGGGAGGGGGAGTTGAAATGTTGGGCCACGGGGCGGTGTGGTTGATTGGTGCGGGTGTCCCAGAGATGTTCCCTAAAGCGCTCTGCTAGGAGGTGCCCAGTCTCCCCAATGAGACCGCATCGGGAGCAACGGATACAATAAATGATATTAGTGGATGTGCAAGTAAAACTTTGATGGATGTGGAAGGCTCCTTTAGGGCCTTGGATAGAGGTGAGGGAGGAGGTGTGGGCGCAGGTTTTACAGTTCCTGCGGTGGCAGGAGAAAGTGCCAGGATTGGAGGGTGGGTTGTTTGGGGGCGTGGACCTGACCAGGTAGTCGCGGAGGGAACGGTCTTTGCGGAAGGCGGAAAGGGGTGGGGAGGGAAAAATATCCCTGGTAGTGGGGTCCGTTTGGAGGTGGCGGAAATGTCGGCGGATGATTTGGTTTATGCGAAGGTTGATAGGGTGGAAGGTGAGCACCAGGGGTGTTCTGTCCTTGTTACAGTTGGAGGGGTGGGGTCTGAGGGCGGAGGTGCGGGATGTGGACGAGATGCGTTGGAGGGCATCTTTAACCACGTGGGAAGGGAAATTGCGGTCTCTAAAGAAGGAGGCCATCTGGTGTGTTCTGTGGTGGAACTGGTCTTCCTGGGAGCAGATCCGGCAGAGGCGGAGGAATTGGGAATACGGGATGGCATTTTTGCAAGAGGTGAGGTGGGAAGAGGTGTAATCCAGGTAGCTATGGGAGTCGGTGGGTTTGTAAAAAATGTCAGTGTCAAGTCGGTCGTCATTAATGGAGATGGAGAGGTCCAGGAAGGGGAGGGAGGTATCAGAGATGGTCCAGGTAAATTTAAGGTCAGGGTGGAATGTGTTGGTGAAGTTGATGAATTGCTCAACCTTCTCGCGGGAGCACGAGGTGGCGCCAATGCAGTCATCAATGTAGCAGAGGAAGAGGTGGGGAGTGGTGCCGGTGTAATTACGGAAGATCAACTGCTCTACGTAGCCAACAAAGAGACAGGCATAGCTGGGGCCCATACATGTGCCCATGGCAACCCCTTTGGTCTGGAGGAAATGGGAGGATTCAAAGGAGAAATTGTTAAGGGTGAGGACCAGTTCGGCCAAACGAATGAGAGTGTCGGTGGAAGGGTACTGTTGGGGACGTCTGGAGAGGAAAAAGCGGAGGGCATGGAGGCCCTGGTCATGGCGGATGGAGGTGTAGAAGGATTGGATATCCATGGTGAAGATGAGGTGTTGGGGGCCAGAGAAACGGAAGTCTTGGAGGAGGTGGAGGGCGTGGGTGGTGTCTCGAACCTATGTGGGGAGTTCCCTCTTATCCCTCTAAACCTTTCCTGTTCATGTACCTGCCCAACTGTCTTTTAAATGTTGTGATTGTACCTACATCTACCACTTCCTCTGGCAGTTCATTCTGCATACAAACCAACCTCTGTGTGAAAAAAGACTGGGTGCAGTTACAACAGAATGGAGCCCTGGTGTGGGCATTAGTTTCCCAGTTCAGTGCCTCAGTTGGCCAGCAGATGGGGATTTGAGGAAGGGAGCTGCCCATAGCTCTGTCTGTCTCACCCTGCTTTCTCCTCCCTGCTTAAATGCACCACCACCACTAAGCTCACCACAGAGGAAGCTGTTAAATTCTACCCACTGTCTCTGCGTCAAACTCTCTAAGAATTTTACCCCTCTAAATAAGATTACATTCCACTTTTCTAAATTCCTGAGAATCTCAGCCTGTTCTACTCCGTCATTATTGGCATGGAGATTCAGAACACTGAATAAGAACCAGTAAAGTAGATCAGGAGTGGCTACTTTATGGTAAATCTTCAGCAGGACAGTGAGATGTGTTACTGGGAGAAGTTTAGGGAAATACATTCCTTTTATGCTCACAGAACCCTGGATGCCCAGGAATAGTCAGTACTGGAAGGAAAAGAAGGTCATGTAACAAGAACATATAAATGGAACAATCAATGGAGGCCTTAGAGGAGTATAGAAAGTACAGGGGGTTCTCAAGTAAATAATTTGGAGATCAAAACAATGGTCATGAAAAAGTGCTGGCAAACAACATTAGGAAGAATCCCAAGCCATTATGGCAGTATGGTGGCTTAGTGGTTAGCACTGCTGCCTCAAAGTATCAGGGACCTGGGTTCGATTCCACCAGCAGACAACTGGCTGCATGGAGTTTACACATTTTTTCCTGTGTCTGTGTGGGTTTCCTCGCACAGTCCAAAGATGTGCAGGTTAGGTGGATTGGCCGTGCTAAATTGGACATAGTGTCCAGGGATGTGGAAGCTAGGTGGGCTAGCCATGGGAAATGTGGGGTTACAGGAATAGGATAGGGGTTGGATCTGGGCGGGATGACTCTTTCGAGGGTGGATATGGGCTCGATGGGCTGAATGGCCTGCTTCCAAGTTGGAGGAATTCTATATTTTACAAGTATATCAAGGGGAAGAGAAGCAGAAGGGCCCATTAGGAACCAAGGGGGCAATCTGGATTGGTACAGTGATAAATGAGTACTTCACATCCATCCCTATGCAGGCGAAGGAGAATGCAAGTATAGAATTCAAGAAGGTGGATTATGATGTTCCTGAGTAGATTGATAGAAGATGCGAGGAGGTATTAGAGGTTTCAGCAGATTGAAAAGTAGACAGATCCCAGATGAACTGTATCCCAGGTCGCTGCAGAAGACGTGAGATGAAATTATGAAGCCCTGACTCACAGGGGAGGCGCCAGAGGATTGGAATACACCACTTTACTAGAAGGGTGGTCGAAATAGACCAGAGAACCATAGACCAGTGAGACTAACATGAGTGGTAGGCAGTCTATTGGAGAAGATTAATCTCCATATAGAGTGACATGGAGGTGCCAGTGTTGGACTAGGTTGACCACCTGAAAAAGGAGCAAAGTTCCAAAAGCTTGTGTTTTCAAATAAACTTGTTGGACTATAATCTGGTCTCATGTGATTTTTGACTTTATCCATGTGGAGTGGCAAGGTTTGATCAGGGATAGTCAGAATGGTTTTGTCAGAGGGAGGTCATGCCTCATTAATCTGGTGGAACTTTTCGAGGAGGTGACCAAGTGTTTGGATCAGGGCGGTTGATGTAGTTTATTTGGATTTCAGCAAGACCTTTGATGAGGTCCCACATGGAAAACCACTAAAATAAAACCTCTTGGGATCCAAGATAACTTGGCAAGATCCAAAACAGGCTTTGAGGCAGGAGGCAGATAGATGATGGTGATAGAATGCTATTTGTGTGACTGGAGCCCATTGTGAGTGGTGTGTCTCAGGGATCAGTGCTGTGTCCTTTCTTAAAAATCACACAACACCAGGTTATAGTCCAACAAGTTTAATTGGAAGCACTAGCTTTCAGAGCGATGCCCCTTCATCAGGTGGTAGTGGAGGAAGGAGCGTCACTCCGAAAGCTAGTGTGCTTCCAATTAAACCTGTTGGACTATAACCTGGTGTTGTGTGATTTTTAACTTTGTACACCCCAGTCCAACACCGGCATCTCCAAATCGTGTCCTTTGTTGTTTGTGACATTCATAAATGATGTCGATGAGATTGTTGGGAGATCATAAGAAGTTTGTGGGTGACACAAAAATTGACTGAGTAGTTAACAGTGAGGAGGAAGATGTTAGGTTACAGAAGGATATAAATGATTAGTCAGATAAGCAGATCAGTGCAGTGGAACTTAACCCTGATAAATATAAGATGATATACTTTAGAAGAGGGAGTACTCCATGAATGGCAAAACGCTAAGAAGTTCAAAGGAACAGAGGGATCTTGGGGTGCTTGTCCATGGATCACAGATGGTGACAAAGGGCTGGTTAAGAAGGCATGTGGTATGCTTTCCTTTGTCAGCCAAGGCATAGGTTATAAGAGCTGAGAGGTTATGTTGGAGCTGTACAGAACTTTGGTTAGGCCACAACTGGAGTACTGTGTGCAGTTCTAGTCACCACATCACAGGAGGGATGTGATTGCACTGGAGGGGGAGCAGAGGAGATTTTTCAGGATGATGCCTAGGGCGGAGCATTTCAGCGATGAAGAGAGTGTGGATAAGCTCAGGCTGTTTCTTTGGATCAAAGAATACTGAGGGGGGATTTGGTTAAAGTGTGTAAGTTTATGAGGGGCATGGTCAGGATGGATAGAAAGCAGAGTCAAAAAGTGTAGCGCTGGAAAAGCACAGCAGGTCAGGCAGCATCCGAGGAGCAGGAGAGTCAACGTTTCGGGCGAAAGCCCTTCTTCAGAACATTTTGACTCTGATCTCCAGCATCTGCAGTCCCTTTCTCCCTGAATAGAAAACAACTGTTCCCCTTAGTTGAAGGGTCAAGTGATGGGAGGGGGGTTGTAGCATAATTTTGAAGTGAAAGGCAGGAAATTTAGGGGGAATTTGAGGAAAACCCTTTTAACCCAGAGGAGATCTAGAATGCACTGCCTGGGAGGGTTCTTGAGGTGGGAATGCACATAACCAAAAAAGTATTTTGATGAGCATGTGAGGTGTCATAACATTCAAGGATATGAGCCTAATGTGGGAAAGGGGCTCTCGTATCAGTAGTGTATCACTGGGCCGAAGGATCTCTTCTATACTCTGTGAAGAGTGGAGTACTGGAAGTAAGTTGTTTTTCCTTAAGTACCCTATATACTTTTATTTTCTTCTTTTATGTTCTGTAGTAAGTTTGATCTGAAGATTTGTGAGCCTCCGCCCACTTGTTGTGAGTGATCTTGCCGACTATATAAATATATAAATATACACACTCCAGTGATGGCCCTGGGAATGTAACTGCTCACCTTTCATGTCAGCACGCTTACTCGACTTCTGAGCCTGCTCATGCGCTTGGCTTTTTTCAGTATTTAGAAAGAAAATGTTTTGGTTAGGTCTTTGTCATTTCAGAAATATAAATCCAAATAACAGTGGGTTGTCAAAATGAAGCCCAATTGTTGTGAATTTGCCAGCCCTAGTTTGACAATAATCATTGGAAGCTCTCTGTAACATTTCTCCGACACCTTCTTCCGAAAATAGGAACACATGCAATAAAGGAGCTGACTCAGACAGATTGCAGAGATCAAAATGATCTTGTTAAACCTTTGAATACACAAGTGCACAATCATTTCTGACTGCTTTCATTCTGCTAATCTTATTTTGTACATGGAAACATTGCCTGTGGTGACACTTGAAGAATATGCTGTATTTCATTTAGGGGGCTGCTGTCTCATTAAAGAGAGACAACTGTTGGTGGTTTAACCTGAGGGTTCATTTCTCAATATCTCCCCTTGCCTGAGGTGTGGTGACCTTCAGGTTAAACCACCACCAGTCATCTTTCTTTATTGGGAGAGAGGCCTTATTGTCCACTAGGACTACGGCTGACTTGACTCCATTGACAAATTTGGACCAAGTTGTTATCAGCCTTATGCTGTATCATCAACTTTCTCTAAACTCACCTTCTCAATTGTTTCTTGTTTCAGAAAATGAGCGTTTGCTGGAATTGAAAACTCTCCTCTCTTCTTGTAAGAATTTTCCTGGATGTAAGATGCAAGCTATTGACTTTGAGAAGGTACGTTTGGTCTCGTCAATTACAGATTTTTACAGAGAATTTTAAGAAGGAATTTTGTCATAATTTCCTACTTTCCTACTTGGTTTTATAGAGTCATAGAGATGTACAGCAAGGAAACAGACCCTTCCATCCAACCCGTCCATGTCGGCCAGATATCCCAACCCAATCTAGTCCCACTTGCCAGCACCCGGCCCATATCCCTCCAAACCCTTCCTATTCATATACCCATCCAATTACCTTTTAAGTGTTGCATTTGTACCAGCCTCCACCACTTCCTCTGGCAGCTCATGAGGTTCCTCACACTTCCTGTCACCTATATCTTCAAATTGTGATTTCTTGGAGCATGCATGTTCCTTCTTGTCCTGATCAGAATAATGGAGCAATGTCCATCAGGTGAGCCCCACATCTGTTTTATTATCTTCAATTTAATTATTTACTCTTCACGCTTTCTGCTTTTCTTTATTCACTTGTGGAGGGAAAGGTGTCACTGGCTGGGCCAGGATGTATTGACCATCCCTTGTTGCCATTGAGAATTGGCAGTGAGCTGCCTCCTTGAACTGCTGCAGTCCTCGTGCTTTAGACAAACCCACAATGCTGGTAGGGAGGGAATTCCAGGAATTTGTCTCTGCGACGGTGAAGGAGCAGCGATATATTTCCGAGTCTGAATCGTGCAGTGTCTTGGAGGAGAACTTGCAGGTGGTGGTGTTCCCATGTGTCTGCTGCCCTTGTCCTTCCAGAAGCAGCCAAAGATTTTGAAGGTGCTGTCTGAGGATCTTTGGTGGATTTCTGCAGTGCACCTTGTAGATAGTACACACTGCTGCTACTATCGGTGATGGAGTGAGTGGATGTTTGTGGATATGGTGCCAGTCAAGCAGACTGTTTTGTCATAATAATAGAGTCGTTCAGCACAGAATGGCCTTCAGCCCAACTAGTCCATGCCAGCCAGGTTTCCTGAACTGAACTAGTCCCATTTGCATGTGTTTGGCCAATCTCCCTCTAACCCTTTCCCATCCATTTACCTGTCCAAATGTCTTTTAAATGTTGTAATTGTACTTGCCTCGACTACGTCATCTGGCAGCTCGTTCCATATACTCTGTGTTAGAAAAGTTGCCCTTCAAGTCCCGTTTAAATCTTGTGCCTCTCACCTTAAACCTATGCCCTCTCGTTTTGGACTCCCCTAGCCTAGGGAAAAAAGATCTTGGCTATTCACCTTATCTGTGCCCCTCAAGATTTTATAAACCTCTAAGTGCTGGATGGTGGCAAGATTTGTGACTGTTGTTGGCGTGGAAATGGTGTGGGAGGATCTCGTTTGCAGGATTGACGGTTTTTTTGTAACACCATTGCTTCTCCTTCATATAGAGCCTATTCTTTGGATTTCACCACACAGTGTGGTGCTTTACTCGGTAACAGGGTCCTTGGTCATTGACTTTGTCCTTCCCCATGTTGGAGAAAGTGAGAACTGCGGATGCTGGAGATCAGAGTTGAGAGTGTGATGCAGGAAAATCACAGCAGATCAGGCAGCATCCGAGGAGCAGGAGAATCGACATTTCAGGCATAAGCCCTTCATCAGGAAATCCTTCATTCCGAAGGGCTTATGTCTGAAATGTCAATTCTCCTTTTCCTCAGATGCTGCCTGACCTGCAGTGCTTTTCCAGCACCACACTCTCGACTCCTTCCCCATGTTGCCCGAGATGGGCAGCAGATGTGCAGTAGTATGGCACTCTGGATGGGTATCTGAATAGGGAAGGATTAGAGAGATATGAGCCAAGTGCTAGCAAATGGGACTAAATTAAGTTAGGATATCTGGTCGGCATGGATGAGTTGGACCGAAGGATCTGTTTCTATGCTGTACAGCTCTAAGACTGTGTGATGGGTTGAGTTTCATAAGGCAGTTATCATTAACAAGGGTTAATTGATTTGATATTTTAAGGGTTAATGATTTTAGCCCCTCTCACTGAGATGGAAAAGACTGTTGGAAGATGGTAACCAGTATTGTTCAAGTTTCTCTGTTGTGAGCCATAACTGGTAGATTTTGGAGTAACAATACACGGCCTTTCACTGAAGGGATCATTTTGAATTAGATATAGCTCTTAGGACTAAAGAGATCAGAGGAGAAAGCAGAATCAAGTTGGATAATGGTATCAGATTATGCAGCTGGCTTGAGGGCCGAATGGCCTATTCCTGCTCCTAGTTTATATGTTAAGAGGAAGATTTTAGTTGACAAGATGAAGAAAAAGTTATGATTTGCTAAAACATACACAAGCAAAAATGCCCATTGTGGATTTTCAATAATTGAATTATTTAATTTGCAGGACGACGATACAAACTTCCACATGGATTTCATTGTCGCTGCCTCAAATTTGAGGGCTGAGAATTACGACATTCCAGCTGCCGATCGCCACAAGGTAGGCAGCGCACACCTGGACAGAGTGCTTTGAAATGGCATGCACAGGCAAGCAGGAGAACATGATCTTCCCCTATAAGGGGGTGGAGTTCCAGGTGGGGTATAGGGAACATTAACCACAGCGCGTGCCGATTACTGTTTAATGTCTGCCATGTGAACTGAGCTGGAACCTCCGAGACCCAATTAACCGTCAAAGGGTTAGTAATATCCTGGAAGTCATTAATCATTGTGTGTAACCCCAACCAGGACCGTCCACACCGCACTGGTCTCTCAGCTTTCACACTACCTGTACATGCAAGCTTTCTGTCACTGTAACATCTGCAGAGTAAGATTGATACCAACCATTAACCACAGGATATTAGCACAGAGCAGTCACTGCAGCAAATGAAAATGCTAGCAATTTTTAACCCTGGGGGAACGTTATGGAATGTTGTTCCTCATTATGTAGAATTTAAAGCTCAGAAACATTTGGTCCACCTGCCCTCTGCAAGTGCTTATACTCCACACGAGGCTCCTCTCATTCTATTTCTTCTCACTACTTCAACATATTCATCTATTCCTGTCTCTCTCATGTCCTGATCTAGGTTCCCTTTAAATGCCTCCATAGTCCTACCAGACCAAAGGGCTGCGCTCTCATTAGAGAGAAGAGAGAGGTAACTGGTGGTGGTTTCTGAGGGTCTCTATGCCTCAGATGAGGGGAGAGGTTGAGAAGGAGGATATTCATGGTAACTTCAACCAATGTGGGAATTGAGCCCATGCTATTGGCATCACTGCATTGCAGTTGAAAAGTATGGCGCTGGAAAAGCACAGCAGGTCAGGCAGCATCTGAGGAGCAGGAGAGTCGACATTTTGGGCATAAGCCCTTCCATTACTGCATCGCAAACCAACTGTCCAACCCCTGCATATTTGGCCTTAAATTTTCAATGTGATAGCTAGCAAGTTCCTCAATCTGCCAATTATTCCCTTATTGAATTTATTGGTGATAATTTCATGTTCTTTTGGCACAGTCAGTAGTGTTCCTGCCTCTGAGCCAGGGGCTCCTGATTCATGTCCCAACATAAACTTTACTAGTCAAGAAAGGTGGGTTAGTAACACGCCCACAGGTGAATTTGTAAAGTCTTCTGAGACGCACCAATGGCTGAGGGTAAGAGTGGGAGCCAAGTGGAGGAAAGAAGTTTGGAGCCTTTACTGTCACTATCTAAAGTTCCAGATGCATGTAAAATATGAATGTTTGCCACAGCAACTCAACTTGCCTGAGTGAACTGTACACGTACTATCTTCTCTCTATAGTCCCTAATGTGTGTAAACCCTAGGAATGGAAACATCTTTGCTGCATCCTGCAATTCTTATAGAGTTCTGTTAGGTTGGGGTCCTCGGCCTTCACTTTATTAAAGGAATGTGCCACAGCTTGCTTAATCGTTCCTGTTTTATTTGCTGTTTCTCTCCCCTTCATTTCTCTGCCCTGTGATCTTCCTCTGATGCTTCCCCGAGCTCTCTCTGGCCTTCCGGTCCGGCACCGCTCTTTCTGTTTAAGCCCAAGACAGTGACTGTCTGCATGTTACCTGACTCCAGTAAAGGCATCACTGCCAAATTGAGCTGATCTTTTCCTGTTGTCGACAAGCGCATATCCTCCAGCAGGAGGCAGAAGCATAAGTGAATTGATAATCATGAGGCAATTGAAAAGTGATTTGGGCAGCACTTGCTCCGTCATCCAAAAACTCGAGAGTTAAACTCAGGGGGTGCAACACCTCATCTGGAATCCACCTGATACTCTCCTTAAACCAATGGCTCAGTGGTTAGCGCTGCTGCCTTATAGCGCCAGGGACCTGGGTTTGATTCCAGCTTCGGGCGACTGTGTGGAGTTTGCACATGCTCCTTGTGTTCATGCAGGATTGCTCCAGTTTCCTCCCCCAGTCTAAAGATGTGTGGGTGAGGTGGATTGACCATGCTAAAATATCCAGAGATGTGCAGGCTGGGTGGGTTAACCATGGGAAGTGCAGTGTTACAGGGATGGGGTTGGGTATGAGTGGAGGGTTGGTGTGGGCTCAGTGGGCTGAATGGCCTGCTTCCATACTGCAGGGATTCTGTGATTAATGTGGTTTATTAGCTAGGGAAGAAGGAACTTGTTTGTATAGACCATTGTTCCTCAGGGCATCTCCACGCATCTCCACATAATTTAAGACTACTTTTTGTTGTCAATATTTAAGTGTAGGAAGTTGCAGAATGTTGGAGACAGGCTTTCAAACCACTCGGCTCCCTTGTTTTAATCAGAAACATGTTGGGAACAGGTAAAGGTTTCCAACTGCATCTTTCACTTTCCTGACAGAAGTAACAGATGCACTTTTGCCCTGCCAAAGACAGCATCTGACCCCCAATGTCAAACAGGAACCATATCTTTACGACGGGTGTGAAATGTTCCAGACTGAATTTCAAATAAATGAGCACAAAGTGACCCAATCACTGAAAACCTGTTAATTCAGTGCCAGGTTTCATCAGAAGCCGACGGAGGGAACTACTCATCGGTTCCAGCCATAACCTTTAGCCACAACACCCAAACATTCAGAACAGACTGGCACTGTGCCAGTGCACTTAACATCATTAATGTTTCTAAAGCAGTGTGTTTATAATAATATGAGAAGTGATAGCAGGCAGATGGAGTCTGATTTACAATAGTCCTGTAAATGTGCACTCTGAAGCTCTTCCAAATGATGTTAGTTGAAAAATGTTTACTCTTAACTCCACACTTTGACTTGATTCCGAAATTCTCGATTAAACTGTACCCTGCCCTCGTTTCCCTCGAGTTCACCTTTCCTTGGTACCAATTCTCAACTCCTAAGCAGTTCCTTCTCTCTGACCTACAATCATACCACACACAAATAGTTTTAACGTTTGGCTTGACAAAGAATCCGGTCTGGCCGAGGCATAGAAGGGAAGTGGCATGAGAAGACGCTTGTCCATACTATAACATGAGGAAAGTGCAGACCGGAGAGACACATGCCAATCACTTCAGCTGCACCTGTAAAGATATGCCATCTAATCCTTATTTGGGCAATGTCTGTTCCTGATGAAGGGCTTATGCCTGAAACATCAACTCTCCAGCTCCTTGAATACTGCCTGACCTACTTTTCCAGCGCCACACTTTCCAACAATGTGCACTTCGGTATGAAAATGGCATTGGGAATACTGCTGACACCCCGAGCCAAACTTACGTGAGGCATTTTGATCAGCTCAGTGCCCTGTTGAGGCAGTCACTCTGAGCATCTACTCGAAGGATCCAGGTCAATGATCGCAAAGGCAACAGGATGCTATTTGAAACCTAAATGAACTGCAGATGCTAGAATTCAGAAACAAAAACTGAAATTGCTGGAAAGTGAGAGGAGTTAAGAGAAGTTTTTTCAGGGTGAGGATGAGCTCAGCCAGGGGGAGGAGGCTGCTGGTGGATGGGGTCAGGATTTTCTTCCAGGAAGAAGAGAGCCCTGACACCATCTTGGTGAGGGACAGACAGGTAAAGGGATTGTTCGTCCATGGTAAAGAGGAGGCAGCTGCAGCCTGCAAACTGGATGTTCTGAAACTGATGTAAAGTCTCAGAGAAATCCCGGTTGTAAGTGGGCAGGAACTGGACGAGGGAAGGATGGAATGTGAGTCTTGCACTGTGTACTCAACTTGCAATCACATAGGGTGGCAGACCTGAAAATGCAGTCCAGTGATACAATAGTTTACACCATGGTGATTTGCTGCAAAGCACCAACCCTAACTCAATACTGTTCAGTTTAGCTTGTCCTACATCGTAGGTGTTGTTGAGGAGGAATTTGTCTGAACATTGCATCAGATCACACTGTACATAGAACATTATAGCGCAGTGTAGATTACAGTGGTGCTGCTAAAGCACAGCTGGTTGGGCAGCATCTGAGGACCAGGAAAATCGACGCTTCGGGCAAATGCGCTTTATCAGGACTGAAGCTTCAGTCCTGATGAAGGGCTTTTCCCTGAAATGTCGATTTTCCTGCTCCTTGGATGCTGCCCAACCAGCTGTGTTTTTCCAGCACCACTGTAATCTAGAGTCTGATTTCCAGCATCTGCAGTCCTCACATTTGCCTATTACAGTGCAGTACAGGCCCTTTGGCACTCAATGTTGCGCCAACCTGTGAAATTCATCTGAAGCTCATTTAACCTACACTATTCCATTCTCATCCATATGTTTATCCAATGACCATTTAAATGCCCTTAAAGTTGGCGAGTCCACTACTGTTGCAGGCAGTGCATTCCACACACCCTACTACTCTCTGAGTAAAGAAACTACCTCTGACATCTGTCCTATAACAATTTAAAACGATGTCCCCTCATGCTAGCCATTGCCATCCAAGGTAAAAGGCTCTCGCTATCCAACCTATCTAACCCTCTGATTATCTTATATGTCTCAATTAAGTCGTCTCTCAATCTTCTTCTCTCTAATGAAAACAGCCTCAAGTCCCTCAGCCATTCTTTGTTAGACCCTCCCTCCATACCAGGCAACATCCTAGTTAATCTCCTCCGAACCCTTTCCAAAGCTTCCACATCCTTCCTATAATGCGGTGACCAGAACTGTACACATTACTCCAAGTGCGGCTGCACTAGAGCTGCAGGATGGCCTCATGACTCTGAAGCTCAATCCCTCTACCAATAAAAGCTAACACACTGTATGCCTTCTTAACAACCCTATCAACCTGGGTGGCAACTTTCAAGGATCTGTGTACCTGGACACCGAGATCTATCTACTCATCTACACTACCAAGAATCTTACCAGTAGCCCAGTACTCTACATTCCTGTTACTCCTTCCAAAGTGAATCACCTCACATTTTTCTGCATTAAACTCCACTTGCCACATCTCTGCTCAGCTCTGCAGCTTATCTATGTCTCTCAGTAACCTACAATATCCTTCGTCACTATCTACAACTCTACTGACCTTAGTGTCATTCACAAATTTACTAACCCATCCTTCTATGCTCTCATCCAGGTCATTTATATAAATGACAAACAACAGTGGGCCCAAAATAGATCCTTGCGGGCACCCCATTAGCAACTGAATTCCAGGATGAATATTTCCCATTAACCACCACCCTCTGATTTCTTTCAGCTAGTCAATATCTGATCCAAATCTCTAAATCACCCTCAATCCATTGCCTCTATATTTTGTGCAACAGCCTACTGTGGGGAACCTTATCAAATGCCTTACTGAAATCCATATACACCACATCAACCGCTTTACCCTCATCCACCCACCTAGAACACAGAACATTACAGCACAGTACAGGCCCTTCAGCCCTTGATGTTGCACCGACCTGTGGAACCAATCTGAAGCCCATCCAGCCTACACTATTCCATTCTCATCCATATGTTTATCCAATGACCATTTAAATGCCCTTAAAGTTGGTGCGTCTACTACTGTTGCAAAATCATAGAATCCCTACAGTGTGGAAACAGGCCCTTTGGCCCAACACGTCCACACTGGCCTCCGAAGAGTAACCCTCCCAGACCCATTCCGCTACCCTATTACTCTACATTTGCCCTGTTAAAGCATCCCTGAAGATTAAGGACAATTCAGCATGGACAATTCACCTAACTTACACATCTTTGGATTGTGGGGGGAATCCGGAGCACCCAGAGGAAACCCTTACAGATATGGGGAAAATGTGCAAACTCCACACAGACAGTCATCTGAGTTTGGAATAGAATCTAGGTCCCTGCTGCTGAGAGGCAACAGTGCTGACCACTGAGCCACCATGCCACCCCAATCACCTGTTTGGTCACCTTCTCAAAGAACTCCATAAGGTTTGTGAGGCATGTCCTACCCTTCAGAAAACCGTGTTGACTATCCCTAATCCTCACTCTTATAACCCTTTCCAACACTTTACCCACAACCAAAGTAAGGCTCACAGGTCTGTAATTTCCAGGGTTGTCTCTACTCCCCTTCTTGAACAAGGGTGCCGTCTTCTGTTCAGTCTTCTGGCACTATTCCTGTAGACAATGATGACATAAAGATCAAAGCCAAAAGCTCAGCAATCTCCTCCCTGACTTCCCAGAGAATCCTCAGATAAATTCCATTCGGCCCAGGGGACTTATCTATTTTTACACTTTCCAGAATTTCTAACACCTCCTCCTTATGCACCTCAATCCCATCTAGTCTAGTAACCTGTACCTCAGCATTTCCCACAACCTCATAGTCTTTTTCTAGTGTGACTACTGACGAAAAGTATTCATTTAGTGCTTCCCCATCTCATCTGACTCCACGCACAACTTCCCACTGCTATGCTTGATTATCCCTAATCTTACTCGAGTCATTCTTTTATTCCTTTATACCTATAGAAAGCTTTAGGGTTTTCCTTGATCCTATCTGCCAATGAATTCTCATGGCCCCTCCTGGCTCTTCTTAGCTCTTTCTTTAGGTCTTTCCTGACTAACCTATAACTCTCAAGTGCCGTAAGTGAGCCATCACATCTCCTTCTAACATAAGCCTTGTTCTTCCTCTTGACAAGAGATTCAACTTTACAAATTCTAAACCATGTGACACCCCAGTCAGACTCTCTGGCTGTACTCCTGGTGGAAACCTCTTGAGGAAGTTTCATTTATAGCTTCACTGTGTGGTTTCCTTTGGAGCCAGGTTTGTAATCATGCCCCTTGGAGCCGAATCGGTATTGGAAAGCAGAGCTTCCTTATTCATCAAACAGGACTAAAACCTTATCCTCTGACACATTTCACAAGGTATAGAAAATCCCTTGCTATGTCTCTGCTCATACATTTTTGTGTCTTATTTACAGTAAAGCTAATACAGTTGAGTGCATGGCCTGAGCTAAACATCCTGAAAACATTGAATTGAATTGAATTGAATTTATTGTCACGTGTACCGAGGCACAGTGAAAAGCTTTGTCTTGCGAGCAATCCAGGCAGATCAGAGTTAAATAGCATAGATAAGTAAGTAGTCGATAAATAGCGGCATAAGCAAAAACACCGGTACAGGCAAATGTTAATAGTTTCTGAGTCCATTCAGTGTTCTAACAACAGTAGAGTAGAAACTGTTTTGAAACCAGCTGGTGTGTGTGTTCAGGCTTCTGTACCTTCTCCCCGATGGTAGAAGTTGTAGAAAAATATTGCCAGGCTGGGATGGATCTTTGAGAATGTTGGCGGCCTATCCTTGACAGCGGGCCTAGTAGATGAATTCTCTAGATGGGAAGTTGGCCTTTGTGACTGTCCGGGCCGAGTTCACCACTCTCTGTAACCATCTCTGATCTTGAATGGTACAGTTGCCGTACCAGGTAGTGATGCATCCAGTCAGAATGCTCTTGATGACACATTTATAAAAGTAGGCAAGGGTGTTCGCCGTCATGCCAAATTTCTTCAGCTGCCTGAGGAAGAAGAGACGTTGGGCCTTTGTAACCAGTGCATCCACATGAAGAGTCCAAGAAAGCTTGTTGTGGATTATCACTACCAGGAGCTTGACACTCTCCACTCGTTCCATCTCTGTGCTGTTAGTATGTAGGGGGGCATGAGTAATATCCCGCCATAAGTCAATAATGAGTTACTTGGTTTTGCCGGCATTGAGAGCTAGGTTGTTCTCAGTGTAGCATTTTTCCATTTGAGACATTTTGAGAGATGAAAAAATATTGTGTACTTTGGCCACACATTTCACAAACTCAAGGCATCCCAACACGCTTTGCAATGACTGAGGTACTTCTGAGATACAAGCATTATTGTACTTTTTATGATTTCATGGGATATGGGCATTGCTGGCATGGCCAGTATTTGTTGCCCATCCTGAATTGGCCTTGAGAAGGTGTTAGCAAGCTGCTTTCTTGAACTTCTGTAGTCCACGTTGTGTAATTGTTGTATTTGGACCTTGAAGAATGTGAAAGGGTCATTCCTGGAACTGAGTGTAAAAGTACCATGCACTGTGATGGTTTTTCAAGGACCTCATAAGAAAGGAAATTAGACATACTTCAGGCTAGGTTTTTGTCGTAATACAGACCCTATTCCTACCACCTAAAAATAGTTCCAGATATGCAATAGCCTACATCAAGATTACTCAATGAGACTATTCTCATTAGATCTGAAGCAGACTAGTTTTGGACACACAAGCCCATGTAATCCCCAAAAGGGCCCACACACTTTGTAGATACACTGAATGGTAGATGCATTCTGCCACTGGAGAAAGGCTTCCAGGATTTGAGCCCATGACAGTGAAGGAATGGTAATATAGCTCCCAGTCAGGAGGGTATCCAAAGTGACCTCAGAGTTACAGAGAATCATAGAGGTTCATACAGCACGGAAACAGTCCAATTCATTCGGGCCAACCAGATATCCTAAGTTAATCTAGTCCCAGTTGGCCCATATGTCTCTAAACCCTTCCCATTCATGTACCCATCCAGGCGCCTTTGAAATTATAAGAGCCTGCATCTCTGACAGCCCATTCCATACAAGCACCACCTCTGCCAACACTCTAGGAGAGTTGCCACATAAATGAGATGGACAATATAAAGTAGCAACAATTTTTACTTCTTTTACTGGGCAGTGAGAATGGTCCCAATTATAATTAATTTCTTGGACATCAAAATAAAATCTACTGGATTTTTGGTGAATTTGGATAATTTACTTTATTTTTAAAAGAGCTATTCACAGGATGTGGGCATCACTGACCAGGGAAGCATTTATTGCCCATCCCTAACTGCCCAGAGGGCACAATTTGACCACAATTGTTTTATATGCTTCCAAGAAATGATAGTGCCCTATCTGAGCTAATTCAGAGTTAGTAGGTATTTTAAGATATTGGTTGAGAAATTAAGAGAAGAAAAAGGATATTGTTTTTAAAAAAATCTCACTCATGTTGACTGATTCTGAAAGACATTTGGGTCCATGACTTAGAATCTATGAGATTCCTCACTATCCTTTTATCTTATACTGACATTCATTTGCTGTGATCCAATGGCTGCTAACTGCTTCCCCAAAGTATTTACAACTCACGCAGGCCATTTATTACCAACTGGACAATGACCAGAAGACAAAGACACAAAAGTAGACCATTCAGTGAGATCATGGCTGATCTGATCATCCTCAACTTCACTGTGCTGCCTTTTCTGCTGCTGCCTTATGCGCCGCATGAGCCATCTCCTTGTCTAACTCTTCATCTAACTCCATAAACAGATCCTTCTACTCTTTTCTCCCTCCTTGAGTTCCCCTTGAATGCATTTAGGGCGGCACGGTGGCTCAGTGGTTAGCACTGTTGCCTCAGGCGACTGTCTGTGCGGAGTTTGCACATTCTCCCTGTTTCCTCCAGGTGCTCCGGTTCCCTCCCACAGTCCAAAGTTGTGCAGGTCAGGTGGATTGGCCATGCTAAATTGCCCGTAGTGTTAGGTGCATCATTCAGAGGGAAATGGGTCTGGGTGGGTTACTCTTCGGAGGGTTGGTGTGGACTGGTTGGGCTGAAGGGCCTGTTTCCACACTGTAGGGAATCTAATCTAATCTCTTCCCTGAGCTAAAGAGTTCTCCATTCTAACCACTCAGTTGATAATGAGGTTTCCCCTGAATTTCCATTTTGGATTCATTCGTGACTTAAATTTATGGCAACAATTTCTGGTCTCCCTTACAAGTGGAAACATCCAGGAAGATATGTTTTAGGACCAGATTGGACCATGTGACATTTGAGCTTGTTCCACCAACCAATATGATTAGGACTAATCTTTTTATAGTTAATGGCCAGTCA
Source organism: Chiloscyllium punctatum (assembly GCF_047496795.1). NCBI lineage: Eukaryota > Metazoa > Chordata > Chondrichthyes > Orectolobiformes > Hemiscylliidae > Chiloscyllium > Chiloscyllium punctatum. The sequence goes on along the minus strand of NC_092750.1, from coordinate 14,937,386 downwards.
CATTGCTGCAGGTCTAGAGTCACCCAAAGGCCAGACCAGGTAAGGATGACTGTTATCTTCACAAAATGGCATCAGTGAACAAGATAGGACTTTCCTGGCAATCAACAATGATTAAGTATTCATCATTAGACTCTTATTGAATTTATTTTTCACCATCTGCCATGGTAGGTTTCAGACGCAGGTCCCCACAACGTTACTTAGGTCTCTCTGAATTAATAGACTAGTGTTAATACCACTAGGCCATTGCCTCCCTCAAAGTTTAAAAAACTCCATTGAACAGAGAATTCAGTAGCCAGCCAGCAACACCGACGTTCGAGAGGGAATATAAAACGACAAATGGAAACAACAAACTAAATATAGAATCCTCTTGGGTACCCAGTCTAGAGAGGGCAAAGGAAGTATTACCATACTCTGTAGCTGAGCTAGGATTTAGTAACTTTGGAAAAGAGAGAGGATTGTGAAACTTGCAGTTGTATTGTAGGTTTGAACCCAATTGCACTCATGCAGTGTGTCAGAAATTGTTTTCACTAATCTAATAAGACCAGCTTGTTTTTATTATTGTCCAGTCCAATTAACACATTTCCTCTGGTACTTTGTTTACTGAACCAGTTTTCCAGTATTCCACACTTTTCCCACAATTGTTTCATTCACTTACAACTACTGACACTGCCATGTGTGAGCTAATTCAGAGTTAGTGGATATTTTAAGATATTGATTGAGAAATTGGACGAGGAGAAAGTTTTTTTTTAAAAAGTCACTCATGTTGACTGATTCTGAATGACATTTGGGTCCATGACTTAGAAACTATGAGACTCCTCACAATCCTTTTACCATATACTGACGGTCATCAGGCTTTTGAAACTTTCATTTGCTGTGATCCAATGGCTTCTAACTGCTTACCCAAAGTATTTACAACTCACACAGGCCAGTTAGTACAACTGGACAATGACTAGAAGACCATAAGACAAAGATGCAAAAGCAGGCCATTCAGCCCACCAAGTCTACTCTGAGATTCAATGAGATCATGGCTGATCTGATCATCCTCAACTTCACTGTGCTGCCTTTTCTGCTGCTGCCTTATTCTCCACATGAACCATCTCCTTGTCTAACTCTTTACCTAACTCCATAAACAGATCTTTCTATTCCTTTCTCCCTCCTGGATTTATCCAACTTTGAATTCCCCTTGATTCCCCTTGACTGCATTCCCTGAGCTAAAATGTTCCCCATTCTAACCACTCAGTTGTAATGAGGTTTCCCTGAATTTCCCTGTTTGATTCATTCGTGACTTAATTTATGGCCACAACTTATAGTCTCCTTTACAAGTGGAAACTTCAATATTTTTGAATATGATTAACAAGTCACCTCTTAGTCTTCACTTTTTTCAGAGGAAAGCCCCTCATTATTTCCTGATCGGTATAACCACTCAATTTGGGTATTTTTATTTTCCATTTCCTTCTCTAATTCCTTTTAATAACATGGAAGCTGTTCATTTTTTTTGGTCTCTGTATTTAAGGAAGAATATATTTCCATTGATTGGAAGTAATATAGCTAAAGGTTAGCCCCTAGTATGAGATTCCTCTAAATTCTTCCTATTTATGTACCTGTCAAACTCTCTTTTAAATGTTGTAATGAGACACACTGCTGCTACTTCATCTGGCAGCTCATTTCATACACCACCCTCGGTGTGAAAATATTGCCCCTCAATACCCTTTTAAATCTTTCCCCTTTCACCTTAAACCTATGCCCTCTAGTTTTGGACTCCACTACCGTTGGAAAAAGACCTTGACTATTCAGCCTATCCAAGTCCCTCATGGTTTTTAAAACCTCTATTAAGTCACCCCTCAGTCACCAATGCGTTACAGAAAGCAGCTGCAGCCTATTCAGCCTCTCCATATAACTCAAACCCTCCAATCCCAGCAACATCTTGTCATTATTTTTCTGCATCCTTTCTTGTTCAATAACATTGTTACCGTAACAAGACAACCAGAATCGTACGCACTATTCCAAAAGTGGCCTCACCAGTGGCTAGTTTAGTTTGTGATGCATGGTCGGCATAAACCGAAGGGACTGTTTCCATGTTGTATGACTCTATGAGTAGTTTGTCCTGTGCTACAGCCAAAGCTATCTTAAATGATCAATTCTAAGTTTCCCAATGATAGGTGACAAGCTAACTGACCCTGTTTACTGTCTCCCTCCATTCTTAAATGGAGGACTTATATTTGCTCCTTTCCTGAGCAAATTTTGAGAAAAAAAACACTAACACAACTATCACCTCATCGATCACCTACTTTCAGAGCTTAGGATAAAGTCCATGTGGATCCATGGAATTATCAGTCTGCAGCTCTAGCAGTGTGCTCAGTACTGCTTCCCTTGTGATTAAAATTTCATATTTTCCTTTCATCTCCTGAGTCCCAGCTGTTACTGGGATGATGTTCATCATCTCTATGGTGAAGACAGAAGCAAATTATTTGTTCATTTCATTCATCGTATTTTCATTATTTGCTCTACGTTCCCCATTCTCAGTCTGTGGAGAACTTTGTTTTACTCACTGTTTTTCTTTTTAGATATTGGTAGAGACTCTTGCTATCTATTGTTAGATTTGTAGCTAGCTTTCTCTTGTAGTCAGACCTCCTGATTAGCCTTTCAGTAATTCTCTGCAGTTTGTTCTATTCCGACCAACCATCAAATGTGCTGTTCATTGGACAGGTGGGAAAATGGAGTTGAAGTCCAAGATCAGCTATGATCATCTTAAATATTGGGGCAACTTAATGGGCCTTATGGCCTACTCTTCCTCCTATTTGTTATGGTCATGTTCTGTTTTCAGTCAAGGTGATGGTCTGCCCATTGTGTCTTAATCTTATTTTTTCGATCACTGAGAAGCTCAGTACATAGGCAAGTGATTATCCCAGATCTACGCTGATCCACTATGTTGTGATTGTACACATCCTCTTAGTTCTTTAAATCTGCCAATGCTTCCTTCTTGCACATTCCTGATTCCATTTACTCCCTTCCAGCTGCTAAAGCTGTGGAATTTCTTTCCTCCTTTTGGAATTAACCTTGTTGCAGCCAACCGAGGGTGAGGTGGTTTGGGTGACGGCAGAAAGAGAGCCAGTTCATCCTTCGCCGTCTGGGAGCTTATCACTTTGGGGTATCCCCTCTGGAACAATAGTGACCTGGGGAAACACTCTTCAGGTCAGGTGGTAACAAAGTTATCTGACTGAAATATTTTTAAGCTGGTTATGTTACTGATGAAAATAACTTCCTAAAATCACTTGAACTAGTTGGAGTATGTTTCCAGTGAGCTGTGAGAACCTTTTGTGAGGAATTTGAGAGCACCGTGGAAGATAGGATTTATGATTTCCCAGTCACGGCTGCACAATCCTCCAAACCCTTGACTCTGAACAATGCTCAGAATCACAGAATCGTCATGGGGCAGAATTGTGACAGCCTTTTGTCCGTGTACCAGTTATATTACCTCTTGCCTTTTCCCCATGTCCCTGCACACATTTCTATCCAAATAATCATCCACCACCCTTTTCAATGACTGTGTTGGGTTCCTTCTTTTCCTCAAGGGTACAAATTGATGCCAAACTTCTAATCTTTTCTTCTTGAAAGCTCCCAAGAGGTGGGTGATGTTGGCTGTGAAGTTGTTGGTCATGGTTGTGGCACTAGACCTTTTCTTTGGTTGGGAGAATGTTGAGGGAGCTTTCCTCTGTATTCCACTCATGCTGTACCTGAGGTGAGGATGTTTAAACCACAGCCCGCTGAATCCCAGAGCCAAACATCCCCACCTTTAATGAGCAAACAATTGCCTTTTTAAGAGATGATAGTACAGTTGAATAGATGGATAGCTTCCAGGAAACTTCAAAGGTGGCTCCTTTCTTGTAAAGGTCACCTGAGGTTCATTTTCATTCTGACTAAGATTCAGAATTAGGAGCAACCTGCCAGTCCATGGGAAGATCTGACATTTCAGATTTCATTTTAGTCAGTGGACAAACTGGTTCCAGCCAATTTAATAAATCAACAGGATAATTGTGTGCACATGCGAGTTTGGGAAATAACTTGTGTCGAGGGAGGGGCACCTCCCAGAGATTTCTTATACTGTTTGAAATTTGCTTCCAGCGGAGTCGCTAGGAAAGGGAATCTGAGGAAAATCTATTGACTAAGAGCACATGGAAATCTGGATACTGTGGAAATAGGCTTGTTGGAGTGTTTGTCTAAGGAAGCTTTTTCAACACTTTGTATGAGAGTAGCTTAGTCCTTATGCTTATATTTCCAAACTAGACCACCAGCATCCTGCCACCCCCACCCTGTTTGAAGGTGGAATCGCTGCAGTAGATTTTTTGTTTCAAACTAACAGTTATGAATTTCCAAAGTGCATAACCTCACGTATTCCCACATAATATTTCATCTGCTGCATTTTTGCCCATTTGCTGAACCTGTGGGCTGTGAGTTATCTTCACCACTTATCGACCCACCTACTTTTGTTTCACCTGCAAACCTGGCTATAATAAAAAAGGAGGAGGAGGTGGTGATGCAGTGATGATATCACTGGCCTTGCTAATCCACAGACCCTGGGCTAATGTCTGGGGAAGGGGTTCAAATGACACTTGGTGAAATTTGGATTTTATCTTTCAAAACAAAATGCTATCCAAAGAGCCGCTGTTGATTGTCATTTTAGAAAAAAGTACTGTCTGGTTCACAAATGGGAAGAAAATTTGTCAACCTTACCTCAACTGGTCCCCAAGACCTTATGGTGTAGGCAATAAATACTGGCCTAATCAGTGATGACCACATCTCATGAATGCTTTTTTAGAAAAGGTTTTCTCCTTGAAGTCATATGTTGTATCTAATTGTGGCCTCCCAACAGTTACAGGTTGCCATCCTGAAAACTCCCTCCTTATCCCAACTTTCTGTCTTTCATTAGCTAGTCATTCCCCTATCCATGCTAACATACTACCTCCAACACCATGGGCTCTGATCTTGTAAAGTAGTCCAACATTAATATGAAGGTAGGCTAGCCAGTAATATTAGAAATGAAAGTAAAAGATTCTTTCAATACATAAGAAACAAACGACAGGCAAAAGTAGACATTGGGCCACTTCAAACTGATGCTGGAAGCCTAGTGATGGGAGATAAGGAAATAGCTGGCGAACTTAACAAGTACTTTGCGTCAGTCTTCACAGTGGAAGACATTAGTAATATCCCAACAATTAAAGGGAGTCAGGGGGCTGAGTTGAGTTTGGTTGCCATTACAAAACAGAAAGTGCTAGAAAAGCTAAAAGGTCTTAAAATTGATAAATCTCCTAGCCCCGATGGGCTACATCCTACAGTTCTGAGGGACGTGGCTGAGGAAATAGCGGAGGCGTTGGTTGAGATCTTTCAAAAGTCACTGGAGTCAGGGAAAGTCCCAGATGATTGGAAGATCGCTGTTGTAACCCCCTTGTTCAAGAAAGGGTCAAGACAAAAGATGGAAAATTATAGGCCAATTAGCCTAACCTCAGTTGTTGGTAAAATTCTAGAATCCATCATTAAGGATGAGGTTTCTAAATTCTTGGAAGAGCAGGGTCGGATTAGAACAAGTCAACATGGATTTAGTAAGGTGAGGCCGTGCCTGACAAACCTATTAGAATTCTTTGAAGAGGTGACAAGTAGGTTAGACCAGGGAAACCCAGTGGATGTGGTCTATCTAGACTTCCAAAAGGCCTTTGATAAGATGCCACACGGGAGGCTGCTGAGTAAGGTGAGGGCCCAAGGTGTTCGAGGTGAGCTACTGGTATGGATTGAGGTTTGGCTGTCTGACAGAAGGCAGAGAGTTGGGATAAAAGGTTCTTTTTCGGAATGGCAACTGATGACACGCGGTGTCCCGCAGGGTTCAGTGTTGGGGCCGCAGCTGTTCACGTTATATATTAATGATCTGGATGAAGGGACTGGGTGCATTTGAGTGAAGTTTGCCGATGATACGAAGTTAGGTGGGCAGGCAGGTAGTACTGAGGAAGTGGGGAGGCTGCAGAAGGATCTAGACAGTTGGGAGAGTGGTCCAGGAAATGGCTGATGGAATTCAATGTGAGCAAATGCGAGGTCTTGCACTTTGGAAAAAAAGAATACAAGCATGGACAACTTTCAAAACGGTGAGAAAATTCGTAAAGCCAAAGTACAAAGGGATCTGGGAGTGCTAGTCGAGGATTCTCAAAAGGTAAACATGCAGGTTGAGTCCGTGATTAAGAAAGCGAATGCAATGTTGTCATTTATCTCAAGAGGGTTGGAATATAAAAGGACCGTTGTGCTACTGAGACTTTATAAAGCTCTGGTTAGGCCCCATTTGGAGTACTGTGTCCAGTTTTGGTCCCCACACCTCAGGAAGGACATACTGGCACTGGAGTGTGTCCAGCGGAGATTCACACGGATGATCCCTGGAATGGTAGGTCTAACATAGGAGGAATGGCTGAGGATCCTGGGATTGTATTTATTGGAGTTTAGAAGATTAAGGGGAGATCTAATAGAAACTTACAAGATAAGGGTGGACGCTAGGAAATTGTTTCCGTTAGGCGAGGAGACTAGGACCCGTGGGCACAGCCTTAGAATTAGAGGGGGTAAATTCAGAACAGAAATGCGGAGACATTTCTTCAGCCAGAGAGTGGTGGGCCTGTGGAATTCATTGCCGCGGAGTGCAGTGGAGGCCAGGATGCTAAATGTCTTCAAGGCAGAGATTGATAAATTCTTGTCACAAGGAATTAAGGGTGATGGGGAGAATGCGGGTAAGTGGAGTTGAAATGCCCATCAGCCATGATTGAATGGCAGAGTGGACTCGATGGGCCGAATGGCCTTACTTCCACTCCTATGTCTTATGGTCTTAACTTGTAGAGTGCAGAAGAAATTTACAAGGATGTAGCAAGGACTCAAGTGACTGAGTTATAGGTAAAGGTTGGACAAGCTAGGACTTCTTTCTTAGGAGCAAAGGGGAATGGGGGATTCCTGTAGTAGTGTATAAAATCATGAGAGGCACATTTAGGGTGAATGCACTCACCAAGGTTGGGGAATTGAGAAATGGAGGGCATCAGTTTAAAGTAAGAGGGGAAATAAGAATAGGGAACCTGAGGGGCAATTTCTTACACAGAGGGTGGTATGCATATGGAATGAGCTGGCAATGGAGGTGAGACTGTGGTGCTGGAAGAGCACAGCCAGTCAGGCAGCATCCGACGAGCAGGAAAATTGACAGTTCGGGCAAAAGCCCTTCATCAGTCCTCACTTTCGTCTGACAATGGAAGTGGTTGAGGCAGATACATCAACAACATTTAAAGGCATTGAGACAATTTCATGGATAGGAAAGATTTCGAAGGACATGGGCCAAATATAGGGAAATGGGATTAGTGTGGATGGACATTTTGGTCAGCATGGACCAGTTCGGGCCGAAGGGCCTGTCTCCATGCTGTAGGACTCTGACTCTATGTCGTACCTCATCAAAATGCCTTTTATTTGCCCACTCACCTAATCTCTGCATATCCGTTTGTCAGCTCCTTATGTTCTCTTCTCAACTCCCCTTTCTACCTATCTTTATTTGAAGTTAAAAATCACACAACACCAGGTTACAGTCCAACAGGTTTAATTGGAAGCACTAGCTTTTGGAGCACTGCTCCTTCATCGGGTGGTTGTGGGACCTGATGAACCACCTGATGAAGGAGCAGCGTTCGGAAAGCTCGTGTTGGACTATAACCTGGTGTTGTGTGACTTGTAACTTTGTACACCCCAGTCCAACACTGGCACCTCCAAATCATATATTTGTGTGATCAGCAAATGGAGCTACCTCACCATCAGTCCCTTCATTCTAAATAATTTATTTAAATTAAAGATTTGAGGCCCCAACACTAACCCCTATGGCACATTACTCATGACAAATTGAAATAGACTCACTTATTCCTACTCTCTGCTTAGTGTTAGCCAATCAATCTTCTATCCATGCTGATACGTTACCCCCAACACCATGAGCTATTGTGTTCCCCAATAACCTATGAAATGGCACCTCATCAAATGCCTTTTGGAAATCAAAATGAGTACATCTGTTGGTTCCCATTTATTCACAACACAAGTTACTTCTTCAAAGAACTTCAATCAGTTAGTTAAACATGATTTCCCTTTGACAAAACCATGCCAGCTCTGTCAGATTACCTTGAACTTATCTCTGTTTTAACGTCCTTAATAATAGCTTCTAATATTTTCCCTATGACAGATGTTAAGTTAATTAGCCTGTAATTTCCAGCTTTCTGTTTCCCTCCCTTTTGGAATAAAGGAGCTACAATAGCCATTTTCCAACTGAAATGAACCTTCCCAAATCTAATGAGTTTTGGAAAGTTAAAACTAACACATCAACTATCTTATCAGTCAGTTCTTTTAAGACCCTAGAATGGAATCCATCAGAACTCGAGGACTCGTTAACTCACAATGCCAATAGTTTATGGCCTGTTGATTATAATTTTCTTTAGTTCCTCCCTCTCTTTCAGTTCCTGATTTATTGCTATTTCCAGGATGTTTCTTATATCCTATCTAGTGAAAATGAACACAAAATATCTGTTCGATTTATCTGCCATCACCTCCTCCTCCATTATTAATTTTCTGACACATTTTCTATTGGACTGGCAGTTTGGTTTTAAATCTTTTTTATTTTTAAATATCTGAAGAAATTTTTCCTTTATTTATGTTTTTGGCTAACTTTTTCTCATGCTGTAATTTTTCCTTCCTTATTAATCTTTTAATAATTCTTCTCTTTTTTGTATATATTCTGTCAAATCTTCTAACCTGTCACCTATCATAGAACAAACATATGCCTTTTCTTTGAGTGTGATACTATCTTTAAGTTCTTTAGTTAACCATGGATAGCGGGTCTGTCCTTAAATTTTTTCTTATTTGTTGGAATATATCTATTCTGCGCTTTCCGAAATATTCCCTGAAATGTTAATCGCTGCATGTCTATCGAGCTATCCCTGAAGCTAATTGATATTACTACCCTCAAAGTTTATCGTCTCCATCTTTATTATTTTATGGTTGTCTTTTATTGTTTTTCAAAAACTTTCCCAATCCACTGGCATACCACTAATGTTTGCCACATTGTATGTTGTTTTCTTTCAACTTGATATTATCTTTAACTTGGCTGGTTAACCACGGTTGGATTATCCCTTTCTAGAATCCTCCTTTCTTATTGGAATCTGTCTTTGCTGTGAGCTGTGAATTCTTAAATGTCTGCCCCTGTTTCTAAACCATCTTTGCTGCTGAATTCCTTTCCCAGTTCGCTACAGCCAGCTCTGCCCTCATGCCTTGGTAATTACTCTTATTTTAACTTGTTACAGTTGTTTCTGACCAAGTTCATTGTTCTTGAACTAAATGCTAAATTTTACATTGTTATGGTTACTGTTTCATAAGGGATATTTTATTCATAGAATCCCGACAGTGTGGAAACAGGCCCTTTGGCCCAACAAGTCCACACCGACTCTTGAAGAGAAACCCACCCAGACCCATTCCCCTACCCTATATTTACCCTTGACTAATGCACCTAACCTACACATCCCTGAACACTATGGGCAATTTAGCATGGCCAATTTGAACTATGGGAGGAAAGTGGAGCACCCAAAGGAAACCCATGCTGACACAGGGATAATGTGCAAACATTACACACAGACAGTCACCTGAGGCTGGAATCGAACCCGGGTCCCTGGCACTGTGTGGCAGCAGTGCTAACCACTAAGCCACCATGCCACCAATTATTCTGACATAATTTATTAAACCTGCCTCATTGCATATCACCAGATGCAAATTAGCCTGATCCACAGTTGGATCCACAACATATTGTTCTAGGAAACTTTCCCAAAAACACTCTATGAATTTTTCATTATGGCTCTCTCTGTCAATCTGACTGTTACAGTCTATATGAAGTTTAAATCACCCTTGATTAATATCCTGCCTTTATTACATACCCTTCTTACCTCCTGTTTATTCTCTGTCTCACTGCATCATTACTGTTAGGAGATCTATAGAATACTCCTACCAGTGGCAGCTTCCCCTTTTTATTACTTACATACACCATTATGGATTCTACATTTTCCGTTTCAAGATCATGTCTTGCTATCATACTTATTCCATCCCATATTAACAATACTAACCCGCAAGGTGAAAGTGAGGGCGACAGATGCTGAAGATCAGAGTTGAGAGTGTAGTGCTGAAAAAGCACAGCAGGCCAGACAGCATCCAAGGAGCAGGAGAATTGACGTTTCAGGCAAAAACCCTTCATCAGGATTGATTCTAATCCACACCCCCCTTTCCTTTTTGCCTGTCCTTTTGAAAAGTCACATTCCTTAAATATTTAGTTCACAGCTTAGATCTGCTTGTAATCATGACTTCATAATGGCTATTAGATCATAAGTGGTTCTGTTCGCCAAGCTGGGAATTTGTGTTGCAGACGTTTTATCCCCTGTCTGGGCGACATCCTCAGTGCTTGGGAGCCTCCTGTGAAGCGCTTCTGTGATGTTTCCTCCGGCATTTGTAGTGGTTTGTCTCTGCCGCTTCCGGTTGTCAGTTCCAGCTGTCCGCTGCAGTGGCCGGTATATTGGGTCCAGGTCGATGTGTTTGTTGATAGAATCTGTGGATGAGTGCCATGCCTCTAGGAATTCCCTGGCTGTTCTCTGTTTGGCTTGTCCTATAATAGTAGTGTTGTTCCAGTTGAACTCATGTTGCTGGTCATCTGTGTGTGTGGCTACTAAGGATAACTGGTCGTGTCATTTCGTGGCTAGTTGGTGTTCATGGATATGGATCGTTAGCTGTCTTCCTGTTTGTCCTATGTAGTGTTTTGTGCAGTCCTTGCATGGGATTTTGTACACTACGTTGGTTTTGCTCATGCTGGGTATCGGGTCCTTTGTGCTGGTGAACAGAACCACAACAACGAGCACCCGAGCTACAAATCTTCTCACAAACTTTGATCATAAGCATTAACTTGTATTAGTGGATTAGTATATCTAATTATTGCCCATCCTTGGTTGCCCTTGAGAAAGTGGTGGTGAGGTGCCTTCTTGAAACACAGTTCATTTCCTGTTGGTAGACACACAATGCATTTAGGGAGGGAATTCCAGGATTTTAAATAGGATTAGAGTGGTCTCAAGTTATTGAGTAAGGTCACAAGTAAATTAATTAATTCCTTTCAGAGTACGTTGACAACGTAAAACATTCTGGTCACTGCTGTCTTCAATTAACTAATGATTCCAGCAGTGCACATGTTCCAAATGGCTCCAATTAGCTATTGTTCAGAGGTCACTGCTGTACCAAGGAGACATCAGTGACTGAATTGAAGTTCAATTTAAAGTCATTGTAGGAGAGAAACAGAGGCGGGGGAGGGTGCTCTTGGCCAGAAGATTCAGATTCAGATTCAAGTCCTACCTGCCTTGGTCGTGTGTTATAAATGTCTGAATAGGTTGTTTATAATAATTAGGAGGAGTGAGAGACCTGGGTCAGGATTCAAGTGGCTACTATAAGCCCAGTTTTTATCCATTAAAAGCTCCACCATTATGGGTTGGGGGTGTACGCTACTGTGAAGAATTCTTTCTGTGATGTGATGTGGCCATCACTGACCTAACTGCTCTTGAACTGAATAGCTTGCTAGATCAGTTCAGAGTCAACCACAGAGCTGCAGACCTGAATCACATGTAGGCCAGACCAGGTAAGAATGGCAGAATAAGAATCCCCTTATTCTAAAGGGAATAAGAAACTAGTCAGGTTTTATGACAACTGATGATAGCTTTATTGTCACCATTACTAAGACCAGTTTTCAATTTAATAATTGAATTTAAATTCCACTAATGGCTATAACAGGATTTGAGGAGAAAGTGAGGACTGCAGATGTTGGAGATCAGAGCTGAAAATGTGTAGCTGGAAAAGCGCAGCAGGTCAGGCAGCATCCAAGGAACAGGAGAATCGACGTTTCGGGCATCTTCGAATCATTCCTGAAGAAAGGCTGATGCCCTAAACGTCGATTCTCCTGTTCCTTGGATGCTGCCTGACCTGCTGCGCTTGTCCAGCAACACATAACAGGATTTGAACTCATATCCCCAGAGAATTAACCCATTCTCTGGATTGCTAGTCCAGTGATATTACCATTATGCTACCATTTCCTATTCATTTGGTAGGGGTACAGCTCCCTCCAGTTTCAAACCCTGCCACATTTAGCATTGGTTCCTTCTGACAAGATCGAGTTAATGTCTGGGCAGAAAGCATGTGTAAACCTTTGACAGTGTACTGTTAATAATAAACTTGAGCAGTGACCCAGAACAATAATATCAGGGCAGCAAACTGACACCAAACCTGAGCAAATAAAACTGAAGGAACTGCTGATGCTGGAAATCAGAAACAAAATTGGAAATTGCTGGAAAAGCTCAGCAGGTCTGGCAACACGCGTGAAATCAGAGTCAACGTTTCGGGTACAGTGACCCTTCCTCAGAATTCAAACCTGGGTAAGCTAGCCTCTCTAATAGGCACAAGCTGTTCAGTCTTGAGCATGACTTGAGACTCGAAAGTTAGATCGTCAGAGCTGTTCTGCTCAATGTATCAGAAACGTGGGAAATGTTACTGAAGGATCACTGTGTTTTCAGATGGTCAGCCGTAATAGACTTCCCAACATTCTAGACAGGCACAGAGTCAGAATTGACACAACACGCAGCCAGTAATCTGTTGTGTTTAAAGCTAGAAAGAGCTGCAGTGTGGATAATGTTATGTATGTCTGCAGGTTTAATCCTCCAGCAGAATAGGAGCATCTGTTCTCCTCTTTCACTGACCATTTTTACTTGTTGTAAATTAATCCCTGTGGTCTTGAGCTGAAATTGTCCTTTCTGCCCATCATCTAAACAGTAAGCGTTTTACAGTGCTCTATGTGTCTGAGAGAGGGGAAGGCTTCCCTGAAGGTGATTGTATGTTGTATATTGTTGCTCAGGTGTAAGTCAGAATACTCTCCCACTTTCACTTGGTTTATATTTTCATTCAAAGTAATCTTCACGGTTTCAATCTCAGGGATGAGGGGGTGTGGGGGGGGAACAATGAATAGAAGTCTTCGTGAAACATTCAAAAGGTGAAAATCATGACTCAGGAATGATTCAAACCAGTTTGGGCACTTATTTAATCGTATGTTGCTCTAACTCCAGCAATTACTTATCACTGCATCATGATCCCCAGGAGCCAATCTGTCAGTATCATTATATCAGTATCAATGTGGCACCCATTTAATGAGTTGCTGATCTCAAAACCAACCAATGTGGGGAAATGTCCACACATGTAGAGAGGCCACCATAACACAAAATGTCCAGTGGTCATGTCTCATGATTAGGGAGCAGGTCATGCCAAGTTTCGGTCCCATTGTGAGGAAATCTTTCCAAATCAGTTCACAGGCTACATCAGTATGAAGCTTATCCAATTGGTCTAATGCTGAGTTAACTTGCAGTCAGTGCTGCACCAGGGGTGACTGCTGAGATGGTGCTCATGACCCTGGGTTCGGTAATGGAAATGGAATAAGTCAAGCCTGCCGTATCAGACACTAACCTTACTGGGAACTTGCACATCTAAGAATGGCAGTCTATAATATTAAAAGACAAGTTGTCACTCCCAATCCTGCCAAACAGATGAAGAACAGTCACTCGAGGTGGGTGGGGTTGACGACTAATGAGGGCTATCAGCATCAAGGGAACAGTTCCCATAAAGAGTTGGCATCTTCAAGAGAGGAAGAGAGACAGAGAACTTTTAAAAAAAGAGGTGGGGAACTGACCGTTTTGAAAGAACCCCTTTCAAAAGTTGTTTAATGATTACTTAGATTACTTACAGTGTGGAAACAAGCCCTTCGGCCCAACAAGTCCACACAGACCCTCCGAAGAGCAACCCACCCAGACCCATTCCCCTACATTTACCCCTTCACCTAACACTACGGGCAATTTAGCATGGCCAATTCACCTAACCTGCACATTTTTGGACAGTGGGAGAAAACTGGAGCAGCCGGAGGAAACCCACGCAGACACGGGCGAGAATGTGCAAACTCCACACAGACAGTTGCCTGAGGCGGGAATTGAACCCAGGTCTCTGGCGCTGTGAGACAGCAGTGCTAACCACCATGATGATTCAAAACAACTTGCTAACATGGTAAAAATCCCCATTTTGTTTTAATTCAGTGAAGAGATGTGAATGTCACTGGCTAGGTCAACATTTACTCCCCATTCCTAATTACCCTTGAGTAGGTGTTGGGGGTGAACAGGGACAGGGAAAGAAAGCATGGCTACCATTGGCCCTGTCCAGTCGCATACCCAACCCCCTGACCCAGACACAGCAAGTCCACTAGGGGCTCTGGTTTTGAACCCTGAGATACCACTGTGTCCTGGGCCCTGGTGGTGAGCCGCCATCTTGAACCACTGCAACCTATTAACATGTAATACCCAAATCAGGGAATCTAGGGAGAAGGAGAGCATCCACAACATAGAGTTGAAGCCCAGAATCAACCATGACTATGTTGGCTTGAAGAACCATATCATATACTCCTTCTGCTAACTGTTATGTCCTTTCTCATTGATATCCAAACAGCGTTAGTATTGGTGGGCTGTGAGTGATCCATCTCAGATGTTTATTGCTGATGGTGCTGATCATTTTATCTCTTCTTATTTGAATTTGTTGACGACAAGCCAGAAAGTGGGTCAAGGCCACAAACAAGTCAGACATGATCCTATCTCAAGGCAGAGCAGGCATAAGAGGCTGAATAGCCCAATTGTGTCTGATATCTCATGTTTTTGATTTATTATTGTCAGATGTACCTAGGTACAGTGAAAAGTTTTTTTTTTGTTTTGCATGCAGTACAGGCAGGGTAATAGAACAGAGATAGGAATAGAATATTACGGCTGCAGAGAAAGTGCACAAAAAGCAAGATCAACATTAAATTTAAAATTTGAGGGGTCCATTCAGAAGTCTAATAACAGCTGGGAAGAAGCTGTTCTTCAATTTGTTGTGATGTGTTTAAGCTTTTGTACCTTCTGCCTGACCAGAAGAGGTTGGAAGAGATTATAACCAGGGTAGGAGGGGGCTTTGATTAGGTTGACTGCCGTCTTGAGGCAGTGAGAAGTGTAGATGGAGTCAGTGGATGGAAGGTTGGTTTGCGTGATGGACCAGGCTGTGTTCGCAACTCTGTGTAGTTTTTCACGATCCTGGGCAGAGCAGTTGCCATACCAAGCTGTGATGCATCTGGATTCAAAGCTTTCTATGGTGCATCTGTAAAAATTGGTAACAGTGTTTATGGACATGCTGAATTTTCTTTTACCACCCTCAGTACATTGTTATGTTGAGTACAGCCTGTTAATATTCACTCCGATAAGGGTGGGCCTTGCTGTACTACAATGCTCCCAGACCTGCAAAGGCACTGTGGTTCAATGGTTAGCACTGCTGCTTCACACCACCAGGCACCTGGTTTTGATTTCAACCTCGGGTGACTGTCCACGTGGAGCTTGCACGTTCTCCTCGTGTTTGCGTGGGTTTCCTCCAGGTGCTCCAGTTTCCTCCCACAGTCCAAAGATGTGCAGGTTAGCTGGATTGGCTGTGCTAAGTTGCCCATCATGTCCATGGATCTGCAGGCAAGGTGTGTTAGCCATGGGAAATGCAGGGTTTTGGGGGTAGGGTCTAGGTGGGATGCCCTCCAAAGAGTTGGTGCTGACTTGATGGGCCAAATGGTCTCTATGAGGGATTCTATGCTATTCTGTGTTTTAAATGGCCAGCCACTGATTTTTAAGCAGTGACCCTTAGCTCTATGTTCTCCCATAAGGGAAGGCATCCTCTCTATATCTACACTGTTGAGACTTTTCAGGACTTCATACATTTCAATTAATCACCTTTGACTCCTCTAACCTAAAATACAAGCCTAGATTGTCCAACGTGTCCTCATAAAACCATCCAGAGAAAGTGAGGACTGCAGATGCTGGAAATCAGTCAAAATGAGTGGTGCTGGGAAAGCACAGCCAGTCAGGCAGCATCTGAGGAGCAGGAGGGTCGACTTGCTCAAAACACCAACTCTCCTGCTCTCGGATGCTGCCTGACCGGCTGTGCTTTTCCAGCATCACACTTTTTAATTCATAAGACAATCTACCCATTCAAGCTGTTAGTCTCATAAACCATCTCTACTTCCAATGAAGCATTTGTATTATTCCTTCAACATACACAGTGTGGCAAGTTTGCTTAAAAGCAAATTACTGCGGATGCTGGAATCTGAAACCAAAAGAGAAAATGCTGGAAAATCTCAGCAGGTCTGGTAACAACTGTAAGGAAAGAAAAGAGCTGATGTTTCGAGTCTTACTGACCCTTTGTCAAAGCTTTGACAAAGGGTCAGTTAGACTCGAACCGTCAGCTCTTTTCTCTCCTTAGAGATGCTGCCAGACCTGCTGAGATTTTCCAGCATTTTCTCTTTTGGTGGCAAATTTGCTTTCTGTGTTGACTCCTATCGCTGCACTGTCATGACAGCACTTCTCTGAGCTCTCTATCAACTCCAGTCAAACTATTCACAGGCAGATGCATGAGATGGTGGGAGATACTGGGGAGGTTGTCAAGCAGGGAGCGAGACGCTGCCCGACTGCCTGTGCTGTCGTGTAGTTATATCCCCAGTAAACATAGACCAGTTGCATTTGTAGAATGCCTTCCCTAACCTCCTCATATTCTTTACAAACAGTGATTTATGTCTGCCAGCTCTCCACACTGTGTGAGCTGCTGCTCATGATGAAGATAGTTCCCACTAATATCTTTAAGTGTAGGATACTACAGGACCTGTTTGGTCTAGTGCGGAAGAGGAAAACCACTTCCTGGTATAACTATAAGGATCCCTTGGAGTTAACAACATGTAATTTATTAACAAAAGTTACATGTTACATCAATACTATTACTTTGAGGAGGGCCAGACGTTCAGTCTCATTCCTTTGAAATATTAAGCTGTTCTGCCTACACATGGCATCATGAAAATGGGCTGTACTTATGGCTGTATGAATCCTCTCAGGGAAGAAGGGAGGCAATGGCCTCGTGGTATTACTGCTGAACTGTACTCGAGAGAGACATAGGTTCAAATCCTACCATGTCAGATGGTGGAACTTAAAGTCAATTTTTAAAAAATCTGGAATTAAGAATCTAAGGATCACCATGGATCCATGCCAATAGACAGGAAAAGAGCCCCATCTGGTTCTCTAATGTCCTTGAGGGAAGGAAACTGCCATCCTTACCTGGTCTGGCCTACATGTGACTCTAGACCCAGTGCAATGTGGTTGACTCTTAACTGCCCTCTGGGCAATTAGGGACAGACAAAAACTGCTTGGTCTGGCCAGAGACACACTCATCCTGTGAATGAGTTTTTAAAAATGCAACAAGTTACAAAAATGGCAATACTCCAACAGTACTTTAGAAAGCATGACACTCAATTTCTGCAGCGCAAGGTCCTACAGCAATGTATTCCTGACCAGATCGTCTGTTCCCATGATTTTGGTTGAAGGCAATTATTACCTGTGATATCACACTGGTGCCAGAAAATCTTTTATATCTCAATGAGGGATGGGTTTAACACCTCATCTGAAGAGCCACACCTTGCAACAGTGTGGCACTCCCTCGGTACTGCACTGGATTGTCAGCATGAATTATACAACAACTTCTCAGTGTTCGGTCTGAACCCGTTGCTTTCCAGTTCAGAGGTGTGGAAACAAACACAATCAGGAGAGGAGTGAGGCAGGCCAATCAATGGACCAACAGCAGAGATTTGAGGACTCAGAGTGTCTGGACATGAGGCAAAGGGATTTGTATACCTCGGGATGCAGGCATCGGGGCAAGACTGGTATTTGCCACCCATCTCCAATTGCCCTTCAACTGATTGTGTGTCAGAGGGCAAATAAGAGTCAAAGCCATATGTAGGTGAGTTCAGATAAAGGTGCTGAGGTTTATTCCTGAAGGAGGGAAAGCGAACCACATCGGCTTTGACAAGTGAAGATAATTTCTTGGTCACCATTTCTGAGACTAACATTTAAACCCAGATCTTTATTGATCAAGTTTAAATTTCACCAACTGCCACAGAAAGATTTGAACCTGCGACCCCTCCACCCCGCCAAGGCTCTGGTATAGTGGACACTGTGACAGAATTTAAGAGAGACTTTTTAAGGGAGAACTGACAGGTATTTGAAGCAGCTGAAAGTACATTGCGACAGTCGGAGTTGATCGAGCAAAGAGCCAATACTGACACAGTAACAAAGTGGCTTCCTTCTATGTTGTAGCAGTTGATTCAACACAGTATTGCTGTTCCTTCACTGTCACTGGGTCAAAGTCCTGGAATTCCTTCCCTAATAGCATCGTGGGCCAACCCACAGCAGGTGGACTGCAGTGGTGCAAGAAAGCAGGTCACCACCACCTTCTCAAGGGCAATTAGGGATGGTCAATAAATGCTGGCCCAGCCAGCAATGCCCGTACCCCACAAGTGAAAAAGCTTTTTAAATGTCAATGGTTCTATGACTATCTGCCAGTTATTATAAATTGGGCAAAAGTGAGGACTGCAGATGCTGGAAACCACAGTTTAGATCAGAGTGGTGCTGGAAAAGCACAGCAGGTCAGGCAGCATTCGAGGACCAGGAAAATCGACGTTTCAGGCAAAAGTCCTTCACCAGGAATAGAGGCAGGAAGCCTCCGGGGGGGGGGGGGGGGGGGGGGGGTGGATGCTGGGGAGAAGGTAACAAAGAGTACAATAGGTGAATGGGGGTAGGGATAGAGGTGATAGGTCAGAGAGGATTAGTCTTCCTGAGGCAGGAATAGCCTTTAATTAAGACAGGTAATTATATTTTCACTGTATTTTGTTTTGCTGGATCATCTTCCCACACCCCCTTTCATGTTTTGATGTTCCACACCCATTCCCTCTAATATTGAAATGTAAACTCACCATCAGTTGAGTCTCTCCAATGAGTCCTCTGGGACTATGGCTACTATTCCTATCCTGATGATTCCTTTGGTTAGTCCTTTGGTTGCTCTCAGAGGACCCCCTCTCAGATTGGGTCAGAAGCCTCCCTCTATATAAAATTCCAAGGTCAGTGTATAATTCTGAGAAAAAAATAGCATTGGTGAGGAGTCATGGGATTGAAAATCTCTTAAATTGGCAGTGCGAACTCTGCTGGAAGACGGCAATGGTGAGGGATATACTTTTGAACCTGGTATTAATGTTGAACTCCTGCAACCCCCCCCCCCCCAACCCCCTGCTTCCAGCTTCCTTCTTCCTTCTCAGCCACACTCTCCAATATCTGTCCAACTCTGGCAAGTATAAGAATAAAAGGCAATAAAAGAAATCAGACTGTGGGGGCCCCTGGTTCCCATCAGGCAAATGATATTAACGAGATCTGATGGGAACAGGAAATGTGCAGACATAAGGCAACTGTGAATCCTGGGAAAGGTTACTTTCCCTTGTCTACCAACTGGCCCCTTAACCACAGCTGTGTTGAATCACTCAGTGCTTACAGTAACAGGATAAAGTTCAAGCAGAGAGCCAGACTTGCCTCGGCTATTAACATTTCCTTACAGACAAACTAATTCATCAAATTAAATATCTGTTTTTCTGGACTCCAGAGCTGAATGAACCTTGTGATTCCAATTACTCCTATATCTAGGCGAACTGAAGCTTTCTGATGACTGCAACAAAGAATCACCTTCATAGTTGCTGCTGTTGTAGAATCTGGGTCAAGAGACGTTGTGGCAATGTTACTGGACTCGTAATCCACTGGTTCACAGCCTAATGGTTTAGGGACACAGGTTCAAATCTCACCACAGATAGCTGATGGGAGTTTGAATGTGATGAGCAAAAATCTGATGTTAATACCCAGGTATCACTGGAGAGGGAGCACTTTGTGCCTATCAGTATTATTAGAGAGAGACTACAGGGGGCAAAATGCCTTATCTCCCCCCTCTAACTCCATTTTAATTTTGATTTTGGATTCCCACTCGCTCTCACCCTCACCTTTAGTGTTGTTGCATTGCCTTTAATGGGCTCTGCATATAAGTTGAACAATTGGAAATGTGAGTGGTTTAATAATGGTGGTAATAGGTGAAGATTGTCACAAGTTGTGGAAAATGCCGTTTGGTTGTATATGATGGTTCTAATGCATTTAGAAAAACAAATAAAGTCTGGAACTAAAAGTCTTGTGATGTGGTGATGGTGTCCCTACCTCTGCCCTTGAAAGTCCAGGTTCAAATCCCTCCTCAGAGTGTGATGGCTATGGAGATGTGTCATTTCATGTCTGAACAGATAAATTTCGAAATAAATCTTTAAAGGGCTGTTATGATACAGCGGTATGAGCCACAGGGACAAAGTTCAAGTCTCATCTGTTCCAAAAGGATGTCTGAAGTGATTGATTACAAACATTTTAAAAATCTGGAATTGAATCTGCCATCAATTAGTTTTAGAATTCTAGTTTTCCAACTTGTCCATGGCCTTACTCCACTCTATCTCAGAGGTCTCCTTCAGCTCATCCAAGGTTTTGCCCTCTGGAGCTGCCAAAGTCTTACACAAGGAAGTTCCTTCCTTGAAGCAGAGTCTGGAAAATTCCAGGCCCTGCAATCCTGACCCAGGAGAAGGAGCCATAGGTGTTCTGGTATTGGTTTAGGAGGTGTTCACCATGAGGTTATTAGAGCCCGCTGTCCTCTGAAACAGTTGCAAAGGTCAGCCTATGTGCACTTTGGTGCACAGCTTCTAAAAACAAAAAAAGATTCCGCCCCTTCCACACACTCCCCATGCTCCATCTTTGTTCCAACATGAACTCTCACACCCTCCATACTAATCTAAGTCCCCATCCATTGTCCCTTGGCCTGTTATTATCCTATGCCATCTTATTGCCAACCCAAGTCTCCCATTCACCAACCTCTTCCTTTTCATCCTCCACAGCAATGCATCGAGCATCCACCACTGGCTGACCACAGGAAGTGAAGTGAAATAAAATTCTTACATACCCATTGATGGAATCACTATTTTTAAAAAAACACTCTCGCTGATAAAACATTTAATTTCCTTCAAATACTTTGTACCTTAATAAAACAAGTATTTGTATTCATAACCCCACTTCAAAAAACTTTAAAGGACTTGGAGCTGTAAATCAAACTGTGAACTGACAGGCTCCCCACTGTGACAATGATAGGTTGTGAAATCACTCATGCAGCACAAATTCTATAATGATAGCCTTAGGTATTATGTCACCAGTTAGTGAAATACCAAAATCTATTTTTGGTACTGCAGATAGACTCTTTTTCAAACATTTAAAGAGCAAAAGTTTTAATTGCCTTGAAAGCTTGACTGCTCCCTTAATAGCCTCTTCAACAGTCCCAATCAGCTTGACAGTTCCAGTAAGTTTATTCACTTTGTAACATATATTACTGTGTACATCTTAACAGTCCCAAAGAGCACACACCCCTCCCACAGGACATTTTACCTCTCTCAAATGTTTCCCTGGATCTGTCCAAAAGGCTTTTTCTTTACCCTCCCTCTAAAGACCTCCGGTAGCTTCAAACTTTCTCTTCAAGGGTCTAATGTCCACAAGTAATGTTTTGAACATCCTCCTACAGAAATGTCCGGGAGCTGATATGACTGACCTCCAATAACCACAACCATCTTCTTACGTGTGAGATATGACTCCAACCAGTGGACGGTTTCCCACCAATGATCATTGATTCCAGTTTTGTTCAGGCTCCTTAATGCCAGACTTAGTCAAATATAGCTTTGATATCAAGAGCCATCATTCTCACCTCACCTCGCCTCTTTAGGTCTATCTACCTACACTAGATGGTCTGCAGTGATGCAAGAAGGGATTAGGGATGAGCAAGTCCTACTGTGGATGAAATGTATAAAACTGAGTAGAGACGCTGTTTGTGGGGTCTTCTGTCTGCAAATTTGTTGTCCATGTTTCCAATTCTCACTCTTCTGAGCATTCTTCGGAAACCTTACTTGACTATTACATTGCCCCAAAGCCCTGGGAGGTGCTACATAAATGCAATTTATTTTTCTGGCAGTGTGACTTGAGAGTGAGCAGCAGTTGAGTTAATCGAGAAGGGATGGGGGAGCGAAAAGGTTGCAAAGACAACCTTCAGTGATCTAACAACAGTTAGACAAACTCAAATGATCGATTCCCCTCAGTTTCAGCACAAGCCCAGCATTGTACCTTTGGTTCAGTCAGATGACATTACCCAGAACCCCTTAGTGCTGGAGACTGACTGGGTTGTGTCAGTTTCTGCAGCCCCACCTACTATTACAAACTTGAATGATGCGGAGCTATTAATCCTAGGAATACTCATCACACCCAATATTCATTACATCGCAACTCCTACCAAAAGCCTTAAAAGTAATATTGTGTGGAAATGTGCAGTCTCCTTGGCACATATTTGCTTTGAAAGCATTAAAATTAATTATTTTTCATGATCTTTTAAAATTATTGTTTGATTTCCCATAAGATTGCTCATTAAGAAATATAATTAGACTGTCTTCTGCTTTCTCGCTTCTGCTCGTCTCTCACCTTCTAATTATTTTGCAAGGTTCGGGATGACAGTACAGTATGCTGTGCAAGAGTGCAAAGAGAGAAATATGATTTGGTGGAGAGTGGATTGATTTGTAGACTGCTGGGGCAAGAACAGAGTTGGCTGGGATTGACTGGAATGAGAGGTTGATTGAGGAACAGGAACTGAACAATGGATTGTCTTCAAAGAGGAGATAGCTCAGGTATAGTCCCTCAAATGGGAAAGGTAGAGCAAACAAATCCAGAACTCACTGGATGACAAAGGAGACAGAAATTAAGATAAAGAAGAAAACATGCGCTTAAGTGTCAGGTCAAAAATTAAACTGCGAACAGAAATGAATATCAGTGGTTGAGAGGAGAGATGACAAAGCAAATGAGAGAAGCTAAGAGTAATTACGAGGAGAGACTGGCAGCCAACGTAAAGATGTGTCCTAAATTATTCAATGGCCAGATAATAAAAGGGTAGCATAAGAAGGGGTAGGGTTGATTAGGGGCTGGAAAAGGGGATTTGCTTGTGGAGATGGGACTGCGTGGCTGAGGTGTTAAATTAATAATTTGCATCTGTCTTTATCGAAGAGAGAGATGCTACCAGACCATGGTGACAGAGGAGGGAACTTAGTCAGATGAAGTGTTCACAATTGTTAGGATGGAAGTGTTGGTACTTAAAGTTAATAAGACATCGGAACCAGAAGAAATGTGTCAAAGGATTGTGAAGGCAGTGAGAGTGGAAATTGCAGGGGCTCTGGTCACAGTCTTTCAGCCTTCCCTAGACTTGGGGAGATTGTAAAATTCAAACATTGTGGCTTTCTTTAAGGAAGGTGGTAAGGACAAGCCCAGCAGTTACAGTCCGGTCAGTTTAACAGTGGTGTGGAATCTTCTGGAGACAGTTGTTCGGGATAGAATTAATAGTTGCATGGAAAAAGGTGGGTTCATTACGAAACATGGATTTCTAAACTTTAACTAGATTTCTGGAGTTTTTTGAAGATGGAACTGAAAGACTCGACAAGGGTAACACTGTTGATCTGGTGTACATAGACTTTCAGAAGGCGTTTGATCTGGTACCACATACAAGGCAATTGTGAGGGAAGTTGTAAGTTATGGAATAAAAAAGTCACAGCAATATGGATTTGAAATTGGCTGAGGCATAGGAAACAAAGAGTAATGGCCAATCAACATTTATCAGGTGAGAGGAGGGTTTGTAGTGGAGTATTGCTTTTCCCTTGCTTGGACCCTTGCCCTTCCTGATACATATTAATGATTGAGGTCTTGGTGTGTAGGGTCAGAGGTCACACCACACCAGGTTATAGTCCAACACGGTCCGACAGCTTGTGATTTCAAAGAAACCTGTTGGACTATAACCTGGTGTCGTGTGACTTCTGACCTTTTCCAACCAATCCAACACCGGCACCTCCACATCTTGGTGCATAGGGAAAAATTTCAAAGTCTGCAGATGCCATAAAGCTTGAAAGAGTTACACACTGTGAGGAGGACTGTGCAGAATTCCAGAAACACATAGTCAAGTTAGTAGAGTGGGCAGATAGATCAATTGATTTAATGTTGTCACATGTATCAAGATATAGTGAAAAGTTATGTTTTACGTTCTTTGCAGGCAAATCACAACATTCAAAGTGCATCAGGGTAGCAGAATAGAGTGTTACAGCCACAGAGAAATTACAGAGAGAGAGATCAGAATTAGCATTTGAGAGGTCCGTTCAAAAGTCTGATAACAGGAGGGAAGACGCTGTTGTTGAAACTATTCGTACGCATATAAAAACTTTTTCTGCCGATGAAAAAGGGTGGAAGAGAGTATAATGGAGTGGGAGGGGTCTTTGATTATATTAGTTGCTTTCCTGAGGCAGTGGGGAATATAGATGGAGTCAATGGAGGGAAGGCTGGTTTGCGCAATGGACTGGATTGTGTTCACAACTCTCCATCGATTCTTTCAGTCTTGGGCAGAACAGTTCCCAAACCACACTATAACACATCCAGATAGAATGCTTTCTAAGGTGCATCTATAAAAATTTGTAAGACTACTTCTGGACATGCTGAATTTTCTTAGCTTCCTGAGGGAGTAGAGACATTGTACAGGATGTTAGTGAGGCCGCACTTGGAGTATTGTGTTCAGTTTTGGTCACCTTGCTATAGGAAGGATGTTATTAAACTGGAAAGAGTGCAGGAAAAAAATTACAAGAATGTCACCAGGACTGAACAATCTGAGCTATAGGGAGAGGTTGGACAAACTGAGACTTTTTCTTCAGAGTGTAGCAGACTGAGGGGCGGAGGGATCTTACAGAAGTGTATAAGATCAAGAGAGGCATGGATAGGGTGAATGCACTTAGTCTTTTTCCCAGGGTTGAGGAATCGAGGACTAGAGGGCATCAGTTTAAGGTTAGAGGGGAAAGAATAATAGGGAATCTGAGGGGCAACGTTTTTACGCAGAGGGTGGAATATTCTGTTTGGTACATAATTACATTTAAAAAGTATTTAGACAAATACATGGATAGGAAAGGCTTAGAAGGATATGGGCCAAGTGCAGGGAAATAAGGTTAGCATGGATAGACATTTTGGTCAGCATGGTCCAGTTTGGACCAAAGGGCCTGTCTATATGCTGTAGGTCTCAATGACTCTATGAGTTAGTTGTGTTTTCTTGACCATCTCATCGCCGTGGGTGGACCGGGACAGATTATTGGTGATCATCGCTCCCAGGAACTTGACGGTCTCAACCATCTCCAGCTCAGCTCGATTAATGCAGATAGGGGCATGCCCTAAACTCCAATTTGTTAAGACAATGACCAGCAGTTTTGTTTTGATGACATTGATGGAGAGGTTATTGTCTTTACGCCACACCACTAAGCACTCAATCTCGTTTATGTATTCTGTTCACTATCCAACCTACAATGGTGGTGTTGTCAGATAGATGGCAGTGAGTTTCAATGCAAAGAAATGAGTAGTGATGCACTTTGATAGAAAGAGCATTGAAAGATAATATAAAATAAGGGGCGAAAGTGGGTACTGCAGATGCTGGCGATTAAAGTGGTGCTGGGAAAGGACAGCAGGTCTGGCAGCATCTGAGGAGCAGGAAAATCGACGTTTCAGGCAAAAGATCTTCATCAGAAATGAGGCAATATAAGAGGCACAATTCCAGAGTGGGTATAAGGGAAGAAGGAGCTGGGCGTATTTATGCACAGATCATTGAAGGTGAAAGGACCAGTAAATGAAACGGATAGTATTCTCGGCTTTATGAATAAGGACAGAGATTTCAAGAGTAAGGACACAATGTTCGTCTTGTATTATACACTTTTTAGACCTCACCAAGAGGTTTGTGGAAGTCCTAGGCATCTCAGCATAGGAAGTATGTGAATGCATTGGAGAGAGTGAGGAAGGGGTTTACAAAAATGGTTCTGGGGGTGAGGGTCTTCAGTTCTGAGGATAAATTGAAGAAGTTGGGACTATTGTCCTTGGAGAGAAGAAATCTAAGAAGAGATCTGATTAAGCACTGAGATCTGGTTTACAAAATCATGAACAGACTTGACAGAGTAGATCAGAATTGTTTTCCACTTGTGAAAGGAGCAAAAGCAAGGCAGCATCAATTTAAACTGATCTGTGGAAGGAACAAAGGGTGAAGGTGGGGGGAAACACTTTCACACAACAGTCATTAGGGTTTGGACTGCACCAACTGGAAGAAGTGGAAACATGTTCAGTTGACAGATTCAGGAGGGTATTGGATGTTTATTTGGGTCAAAACAATGTGCAAGATGTGGGAAAAAAAACAGGAAATTAGCCATAGATAATGATGATCATTTAACAAGCTGGTGTAGGCATGATGGGCCAAATGGCCTCCTGCATCGTAAGACTTCTGTAAATCTGCGATTGTAATCTCCACCTCTTGCTTTACCTTTCTCCCTTTCTACCACGACTTCTCTTTCCTGCGAGATTCTTTTGGAGTTCGGTCTTGATTTTTGTGAAACAGAGATCCCAGATTGGCTACCCATTTTCCAAGCCTTTCGGTTCTTATTGACTGCTGCCTCACTGTGTACCACCAAAGCAAGGTAAGATCCAGCTCTGCCTTCTCCAGATCTCCTGCTTGTTATATACGTTGCTTTGCAGGAGCTCAGATGCACCAAAGAGGTTGCAGTGAAGAACTTTTCAAAGTATTCGTGTCAACTTTCACATATTTCTAATTTATAATAACATGCACATTGCCTTTGCATGCGGTTGACATTATCGCTTCTGTTTTTAGATTAGAGTGATGCTGGAAAAGCATCCGAGGAGCAGAAAAATCGATGTTTCGGGCAAAAGCCCTTCATCAAGAATTACAGGCAGAGTGATTCTGTACTCAAAGGCTGTCCATCATGGGACCTATCACAGAATTATGACCCAGAGAGAAACACTAATAATTCTTAGAAATGAATGTCCTATTCACACTGGAGCTCATTTTCAAGTGTATGAGTTGGATCAATATGTTCCATTCACAAAGTTTATTGTTTTCTCTTTTCTGGGTAATGTAGCTTTCTGTTTATGTAATCAGGTGTTAACCCTTTACACTATGGGGGTTTTCTTCTCAGTACCCAGCACCCACAACCCCCACACTACCTCCCCCACCCACATCCCCATTCTCCCCATAAGGCATTCCTCAAGGTTCACTCTAGAGATCTGGCTGTCAAATCAAGGCAGACACTTCTACAGTACCAGGGGAGCACAGTATTGTCAGCAGCACTGTCTTTCCCATGAGACATTAAACTGAGGTACTCCGTCCCCCATCCTCATGAGTGGATGTTAAAGATCCACTGGGCCTTGAAGAACAGAATTCTCCCGGGGAGAGATGCAGAGAGATAGAAAGAGAGGAAGGCGTAGTTGGAGGTGGAAATGATTAGGCAAGAGAAAAACAGAGACAGTTAAAGGAGATGCACCTATTTATTTTTCTTAATGAGCAACCTCAAGGGAAACGAAATAGTAATTTGCAAAGATTGTGACTTTTTAAAAAATGTTATCACCATTATTAAAAAGTGAAGATTACCTCATGGAGCTTAGCTACTGTACTTTTAAGAATAAATTATTTTGTGTTCAGTGCTTCGGTGGGTCCTGTAGTCATGAAAGTCACGATATGAATGCAGTATGTGCGTCTTGTATTTACCTGTTTGGCAGCATTTTAACTCGTCGCACATTTCTCTCTTTCTCCATTTTGTTCACACTCACTCACTCCCTTACCTCCCACAGAGGCAGATTCTGTGCCTCAGCTCTGATAGTTGTAGAAGAATGTCTGGTGGAGCAAGGTAGACAGGGGATTCAGTGCCCAGACAATGAGGGAATGGGTGGTCCAGATTTGGGTAGAAGGGAGAAGTGTGGTGGGGATGCGCAGATAGGGAGGAGCTGCATGGAAAGGTCCAAGGGGCCATTTGTGTCCTGAGTTGCTGACAGAGTGGAGGAGATCAGACTCTGTGCTTGCTGCTTGTTGTGTGGGGAAACACGGTGGGTCAGCGGTAAGCACCGCTGCCTCTCAGTGACAGGGACCTGGATTCAATTCCCCCCTCAGGCAACTGTCTGTGTGGAGTTTGCATGTTCTCCCTGTGACTGTGTGGGTGCTCTGGTTTCCTCCCACTGTCCAAAGTTATGCAGGTTAGGGTGGATTAGCTAAATTGCCCATGGTGTTCTGGGATGTGCAGGCTAGGGAGGTTTGTCATGGGAAATGCAGGATTACAGGGGACGGGTCTGGGTGGGATGTTCTTCTGAGGGTCGGTGTGGACCAGTTGGGCCAAATGGCCAGTTTACACACTCAAGGGTTTCTATTCTATTCTAAATAAGGGTGTGCAATATTTCTGACCATGTTCGTGCTGCAATTAAAATAGAAAGGCTTGCATTTATATGGCAACACATGTAGATGCCAAAACACTTTACTGTACTGTGCAGCTGTTTTTATAATGTTGGAAACACAGGAGCCAATTGTGCACAGCATTCTGACACAAACAACCACATGACTATGAGTTGGGGAATAAATACCACACAGGACATTAGAGAGAAGTCCCCCATTCCTCTTCAAAGTAGAGAACGTTGGGGTCTTTCACATCCTCCCAGAAGGCCCTGCTTTTATGTCTCATTCAAAAGATAGCACCATCAACAGGCCAGCACTCCCTCAATGTTACACTGCAAGGCTAGATTTGATATGGTGCCTGTGCCATATTCAGGGTGGAGACTTGAACATGTAACATTCTGTCTATTGGATAAGAATGCTACCATTGAGCACAGCTGGCAGGTAAACAGTAGCCAGTGGATATGTTTACCATGGCAGGCCAATCGTTTTAACCTCTGCTTTATTACTTTATGTTTCAGAGCAAACTGATTGCCGGAAGGATTATCCCAGCCATTGCCACCACAACAGCTGCAATCGTTGGTCTGGTGTGTTTGGAGCTGTACAAGGTTGTGCAGGGTGACAAGCCGATAACGGCCTACAGGAATGGCTTCATCAACTTGGCCTTGCCTTTTTATGCTTTCTCTGAGCCCGTCCCAGCTGGCAAACAGAAGGTAAGTGGGTCTCCCTCAGCCCTTGTTTAAACAAGGTGTGACAAACCTCTCACCATCTGCCACAGGTCTTGACTGCTGAACCCCACGAAACAACCTTCAGCACCTTGAGCATTTAGGAGAGGATTAGGTCCTCCATTTAATCTTGTTAAACCCAAGCACTTTGAGGTAATTTTTACTGAACAGCTGAGGGGCTCCCTTTGCAATGAGTACAAGAGCTGGTGTGATTTACCTTTGTTCTGCCTTACCACACACATTGTTATCGTGTGGCAGAATATGTGTGTGCGTGCCCAAAAGGTATCATCAGACACTGCTAATTCCACCCTATTAGTAGACTCTGTTTCTAGGCAACCATGCTGCTTGAGTGACTGGAGACAGCAATTTGCACGACCCGTCCTGACTCATAAATAACTAGAAATCCCAGAATAGGAGACAAGAGGATTTGAACCTGTGGGAGTCTGGAGTATTTTTAATGTAAGATTGATCTTTGTTGTTCCATCTCTGTGTGGATTCCAGGGGTTGTTGTTTTGTTTGTCACATGTAAAATTGCCCTGACCATTTAGCATGGATTTGCAGGGTCTATTAGTCTAAGAGATACTACTTTTCGGGAAAGAACTTACCTTTAATTTTTGTCCTAATTGGACATTGAAATTTATTGAGGTTGTGTTAACACAATGTTGAACTGTGATTGATGAAAGACGTAGAAATCAAAAGAAATTCTTAACAAAAAAATCATATAGGACTCAAAACGGTAATTTAGTTTATTTCTCCACAGATGCTGCCAGACCTACTGAGTATCTCCACCACTTTCAGTTTTAAATCTCCAGCATCTGCAGTATTTTGCTTTAATGCAATTGAAAAAAACATTGTGTTTGAATTATGACTAAACTGACACATCTGATTGCAATAGTACCAACAATTTGGTGATCAGATTTGATAAGGGTCCCTGTGCACTCAACTTCCATTTCTTTAGTGTGACCATTCCCGCAGTTTCTAGGATTTTTATCAAGGCCACCTCACGAAACTGAACATAATGTATTCCACCAATATGAGAGAAAGGTATTGAAATATAGGCCTGAACCTTTCTTTTCTCGAGTATCATTATTGGCGAGAGGACTGTTGAACAAACTCCTATTGAGATCTAATATTAAGGGTTTGAGTAATTTCCCCAATCAGAGCTGCTGTTGCTACAACAAACCTTTCTAATTAGAGTCGAGAGTCTGGTGCTGAAAAAGCACAGCAGGTCAGGCAGCATCCTGATGAAGGGCTTATGCCCAAAACGTCGATTCTCCTGCTCTTTGGATGCTGCCTGACCTGCTGTGTGCTTTTCCAGCACCAGACTCTCGACTCTGATCTCCAGCACCTGCAGTCCTCACTTTCTCCTTGTCCTTTTGTTTCATCCATTCAGGGGATTTGAGCCTCACTCGCTAGGTTATCATTTGTTGCCTGTCCCTAATTGCCCTGGAAAAGGTGACAGTGAGCTGCCTGTTCATCCAGTGTGAGTCCAGCCTTCGCTCATCCACCATTTTGAAGAAAAGCACTAAAGTTGTGGTGTAGAAGGTACACACTATCTATGTGTTGTACTGCACATGCATAGTCCAATTTGTTTGCCATTTGTGAAAATTACCATTTGAGATTTTCTGAGAATTCAAACCCTGCAATTGCCAGCGTTCTACTGTATATGGGTTCCGACCACAGTGTTATTAAACTTGACACCCATCTGCCAAGTGTCATGTGAGCCAGGTAATTTGTGATCCGTCTGTTGCGCAGGAAGAGGTGCGAGAGCACTGTGACCTGAGCACAGATGTGCCTTTTCCTGATAATATCACATTAGGACTTCTGTTTGGGATCATTTAAAAGTAAATCTGTTGTGGTGACCCTTCAATGCCAGATGGATGTGCAGATGGTGCCAGTGTGTTATGTTCCATCCAGAAGGCTGTACCTTATAGGTTACAAACATGTTTACTCAAAAAGTAATATGAATTACGGGAATACTGCGCAATTTGATAGAATGAATGCCACAGTGGCTCGGTGGTTAAATATATCATCCTGTATTATGTAACAAATTCAATCCATGATCAATTCCGCTGTTGGAAAATGGCTTTGGATTAACCTTGAGGAAAGAGAAAGACTTTATGTAACAACCTTTCACAACCTCAGGACGTATCAATTAAGCACCTTACAACAATCATTTTGAAGTATCATCATTTCAATAATGTAGGAAATAAGGTAGCCATCACAAGAAAGTGTGACGCTCTCATCACTGCCATATGAGCTTTGGCTTGAGCTTTATTCTCACATCCACAGGCCACAGCATCAGAAAATAATTGGTTTTAAACCCCCGTTGCAAATATATAATAGTTTACTCCCATGTTTGTGTCTCAACTTTACGTAAGGATGAACAGACAACAGCTGAGCAGAGCGACCTGACAGCTCAGTACTGGCATTGTCCCATCACCATCTGATATTACTCAGGTTTCTCACAGGAGCAGACTGACCTGATTTAGCTTTGAGAAGACTCCAGCTGGCTCCTGCCCTTTGAACTCTGGGGTCCGATGCAGTTCACTGAAAGCCAGCAGCAGCAGCAGAGAGACTGGGTGGAGGAAAATGCATCTGTGTCCAATCCTGGGAGTATGAGGTTTACTTTGTCACAAAGTAATGCCCTGCATCTCTGGAAGAAACTTGAAAGGATTGACAAAAGCTTCACAAGGTTGTTGCCAGGGTTTGGAGGATTTGAGATATAGGGAGAGGCGGAATACGCTGGGGCTGCTTTCCAGGAACGTTGGAGGCTGAGCTTTGACGTTATAGAGGTTTATACAATCATGAGGGGCACGGTTAGGGTAAATAGTCAAGGTCTTTTCTCCAGGGTAGGGGAGTCCAAAACTAGAAGGCATAGGTTTAGGGGGAGAGGGAAAGATTTAAAAAGGACCTGAGGGGCAACCTTTTCACACAGAAAGTGGTGCGTGTATGGAATGAGACATCAGAGGAAGTGGTGGAGGCTGGTACAATTACAACATTTAAAGGCAACTAGATGGGTGTATGAGTAGGAGGATTTAGAGCGATAAGGACCAAATGGAACTAGATTAAATTTTAGGATATCTGGTCAGCCTAGATGAGTTGATCCTGGAGGATCATCTCTACGACACTGAGTCTATATCTGAATAAGCCAAATTTCAGTCTCCAGTTCAGCCAATGTCATGCGGAATGCTCAGCCTGTTCCTAAGGCAAATGGAAGTAATAGTGGAGTTTATGGAAGGAAGAGGCAAAAATAAGGTACTAAGAGTGCAGTACATGTCGGCTATGTTTAAAAGCATTAGGGCTAATTGGTCTTCTCTTGTGGCTTGGTGTGGGTAGTACTCTTGCTGTGAAGTCGTGGGTTCCAGGTTCAAATTCAACTCAAGATCTCCAGAATTAAATTGTTGTTGACACTCCAGTGCAATACTGAAGGTGTGCTGTGCTGTCAAAGTTGCCCTCTTTCAGACGAGCCGTTAACTCTGAAGAAGAGTCATTTACTAGAGTCGAACTGTTCATTCCATTTCTCTCTCCGCAGATATTGCCAGACCTGCTGAGTTTGACCAGCATTCTCTGAATTTGTTTCAGATTTCCAGCAGCACTTTGCCTTTATTCAAGACGTTAAATCAATTAGTCTCATCTGCCTGTTCGGGTGGACTCATTCCTCATAATGGGCTTTTGCCTGAAACGTCGATTTTTCTGCTCCTCAGATGCTGCTTGACCTGCTGTGCCTTTTCAACACCACTCTAATCTTAACTCTAATCTCCGGCATCTGTCGTACCCAGTTCTGCCTATAAACATTCAATGGTACTAGTTTGAAGGTGGAGGTGATGTGAAAATTCACTGAACTAGTAATCCACAAGAGACATGGTTTAAAACCCTCTATAGCAGATTGAAATCAAATTTCACAATGAAAGAAATTCTGAAAAATCAAATAGCGAGCACAATGGCGACTGTGGGACCACTTGTAAAAACTCATCAATAATGTCCTTTAGGGAAAGAAATCTTCCCTTCACACCTGACCTGGACTAAATGGCACTCTAGACCCACTGCAATGTAGTTGCCTCTTAACTGTCCTCTGGGCAATTAGAGATGTGACACCTGCATCCAGTGAACAACTTTATAAAAGAAAGGTTTATTTTTTTAAAAAAACAGAAGAACTATTCCTGGCCTCCTGGCCAATATTTTTCCCTCAGTGAACATCATAAAAACAGATTATCACGTTATCATGTTGCTGTTTGTAGGAGTTCACTGTGCGCAACTAGCTGCCACGTTTCCTGCATTACAACACATGCTACAATTCAACAATGTAGCCATTGACTGTAATACATTGTGGAAATATCTGGTAATCATGAAAAGCACAAACACATGCACGTCTTTACTTTTTTATCTTTTATTTTTTATCTTTTCTTCTGGCAGTGACTGATGGTTGAGTATTGCACATAATAAGCATTCTTCCTATGTGAACCCAATGTTTTCATGGGATATGGCCACCATTGGCTAGGCCAGTATTTATTACCCCATCTCTAATCACCCCTCAGAGGGTAGTGGTAAGCAGCCTCCTTGAACTGCTGCAGTCTGTTTGATGTAGGTACACCCACAATGCTGTTAGGAAGGGAAGTCCTGAACTTTGACCCAGTGTCAGTGAGGGAATGACGGTTATAGTTCCAAGTCAGCATTGTGTATGAATTAGAGGGGAGCTTGCAGGTGGTGACAATCCCATGTATCTGTTGGCATTGTACTTTCTCAATGGTGCACGTCATTGGTTTGGAAAGTGTTGTCAAAAAAGCCTTGGTGAGTTACTGCCCATCAGTGGTACTGACTCTATCACTCATTGTACATTCTGGGCATTTTTCGCCTTTAGTGCTTCATCCAATGGTACTGATTCATCGGTTGAAAGGTGAGGGATTATGCAGGCCTGCAGTATTTGGTTATTAACAGGAGTTTTTGACCTGATGCCATGAGATATCATGGGGCCCATAGTCAATGTTGAGGACTCCCAGTCAGCCCTCTCCCAACTGTATAGCACTGTGCCATCACCTCTGTTGGTGGGACTGGATGTACTGAAGGATGGTGAAGGGCATACCTGGGATATTGGCAGTATGGTATGATTCTGTGTCAGGTTCTTGCTTGATTAGTCTGTTGGACATCTCTCTAATTTTCCATAAGCTCCTGTGGTGTTTTTCCAAATGATTGCTGTTGATGTTTTGTGGTATTTGCTACCTTTACCAGTATGTACTAGGTACCAGTACTAGGTAAGGGTTGTTTGAGATAAGTTGTTGTCATCGCTCCCTTTGTCGTGAGCTTATCTAGTGATTAGCGGGAGAGGATACACCAGCATACAATATCTACAGGAGAGACCCTGTTCTCAGATAACAAGAAGGTCCATTGCATGGTAACTGTGTACAGCTATGTTTGATCAGGCCTAATTGCTGGGGCCTTATGGACCTGGTGCAGTTGCATCTTCTCCCTCTGAAAGCTAGTGTAGAATGTGTGGAGGGGTCTGCTGAGTTGTATGGAGGCAGAAACCTCAAGATCCCAATCTCAGCCTTCTCCTGAGACGCTGTTGATTCAAACTAAATCAGCTTCCAATCGCTTTGTTTGCTGGACCTGTTATGCAAAGTGACCTACCTGAGGCTTGGTCCTCTTGTTTCCACGGCAACACTAGCAGTTATTATGCGAAAAAGGTTGTGCTTCAGTTACTTGAGTCTCATTTCTGCTTTGTTCACTGGAGAGAATATTACATGTTCTCTCCCCCAGCCAGTATTTATATTTTTGCAGCTAACTATGATTCTAGCTCCGTACATTTGTACCAAGTCGTGGTACTTCTCAGCTGCCTGGAGTCAGTTACATTATTTCTTGAGGATAATTAAAATGATAGCCTCTGTGAAACTATAACATGTAACTGATGGACTGGGACAGATGGTCACGTAGCGCAGAAGTATACAGTGCAAATGTTGAACTGCACGCTACTAATGAGGCTCTCTCCTGTTCTGCAGTCACCCCCGGACTCCAAACTATAAATTCCAATGCATCAAACAGATTCCCAAAGATTAACCATCATAATAAATTCCAATGGACCACAGTGTTCTCTGTTTGTCCTGTCGTTCTTTCCTGGCTCTCAAAATGTTGGAATCCCTCAATTTTCTAATATTCTGGACTCTGTATCAGAACTAAAGAACACGAGAACTAGGAGTAGGAGTATCAATTTAGCTTCTTGAGCAGGCTCTGCCATTTAATAAAATCATGGCTAATATAATCTCAGCTTCAACTCTACTTGCCTGCCCATCCTCCATAACCCTGCAACCAATTGTTCATTAAAAATCTATGTCCTTCTTAAACAATATAAGCCACATGTTAACCATTAACCATGGCCTAATACCTCCACCTCTGACTCTTGACAGCCTTGTCAGGTAGCACAATGGTTATGATATTGGGGTAAAAATTTGAAATTAAAAAGGCGAGTAATACAAAGACGTGGACCAATGATCTGCAAACACCAGTTTAAATCTCTCCACGATAATTGGGGAATTTCAGTTGAATTCAGTGAACCTGGATAAGAAAGCCTGTTTCAGTAATGGTGACCATGGAACTACCAGATTGGCGTAAAAAACTCAGCTGATTCACTCATGCAGGAAAATCTGCAGTCCTTTTCTGGCCACCAGAGTCATGGAAAAGTGGTTCACTTTTTACTGTCCTATTCAGTGGCCAAGCCAGTTATTGTCATTCAGAGCATACTTAGAGACAAGTGATAAATGTTGGTATTGGCAATGATGCCCTTACCACAGGAATGAATAAAAAAAGTCCTTGACAGTACCTTACATTCTCCCTTCACAAAAGAGTGATTCCCATTGTCTGAAATACTAATTGAATAAACCTCAACTAATCACTCCTCTGTGTGAAATAGCAGCAGATCAATATATTCCACTTTGTCATCTTGACTGAGTCTGTTCCTGAGTTCTCATACTCAGTGAATTACCACAAGGTGACTTCTTTTTCACAGTCATCATTAGACTTCTTAATTCCCAATTTTTATTACATTTAAATTCCATCTGCTGTGGTGAGATTCAAGCCCATGCCCTCAGAACATTAGCCTGTGATTCTGAATTATGATTCCTGTGGCATTATCACAACACTACCATTGCCCCATAATGTGGATGCTGCCTGTAGAATTTAGCTCCTCTGTTCATTTCCTGGATTTCTGGATTACTAGTCTAGTGACAATACCATTCTGCTACAGCCTCCCCTCAACCAATCATTGTTCTTGACTCCTATTGCTTCCATGTTTCCACCCCATTCCACATACTCTATTCCCAAGTACCAGCTCACACTCCCAATGCAATACACTCTGGCTCCTTTAAGCCTAATGTTCCAGCATCATAGATTAGCTTCAATGAAGTCTGACAGATAGAGAAAGTGGACAGGAGGAACCTGTTTCCCTTTGCAGGGAGCACAGTGGCTCAGTGGTTAGCACTGATACCTCCCAGTGCCGGGGACTGAGGTTCAGTTCCAGCCTGGGGCAACTGACTCACTGGATTTTGTGCATTCTCCCCATGTTTGCATGGGTTTCCTCCGGGTTCTCTGGTTTCCTCCCATGATCTGGCAATGTACAAGTTAGGGTGAATTGGCCATGCTAAATTTCCAATCATGTCCAGGGATGTGCAGGCCAGGTGGATCAGCCATGGGAAATGTTAGGGTTATAGGGATAGGGTGAGTCTGGGTGGATGTGGGCTCGATGTTCTTTGAGACTTCAAAAAGCAGGGGTCATAGATTCAAGCTAAGTAGCAGAAGGATTGCAGGGGACATGAGGAAGAGGGTTTTTACATAGAGGATGGGGTGTGTGTAGAATTTGCTGCCTGAGTTGGTGGTGGAGGCAATGGGCCATTTGCAGGAAGATTGGATTAGAAAAGGCATCTGGGTGTCTTTGAGTCGGCATGGACAATATGATGTAAATGGCCCCTTTCTGTGTTGTATCATTTCTGTGGTTCTACATAGAGTAGTCTGTGAGAATCTTGTCACTGTGACAGATGTGTCTAAGGCTAGAGGGTATAAGTTTATGGATAGGAGTAAATGATTTAGTGGATGTCTGAGAAAACCGTTTTTGTCCAGAGGTTGGTAGAAATATGGAACATGGTGCCTAAGAGGGTATGGAGGCAGGTATTATCACAACATTTAAGAAGGATTTGGATGAGCACTTCAACTGTTGGGGCACAGTAAGCTGTGGACCAAGTGCACGTAAATGGGATTAGTGCAGGTTAGTGCTTGTTGGTCAGCATGGACGTGATGGGTCGAAGGTCCTGTTTTTAATGCTGTATGACTCTAAGATGAGTGCCCTGGGGCATTTATTGCACTAAGGGTGCTATTGCATTATTGTAAAGACCTATTTTCAAATTGTAAAACCATTCATTTAATATCAAATACAAAATACATCTTTAAATGGATGAGAGAGCTGTTATTTTCTCACCTACAGTTACAACAGTTCCAATTCAAACGGAGACAGTTCTTATTTAATCATGTTCTCTTTCACTGTGATTTTCTCCTTACTCTGTGCATGCCATCATTTGGACATTCCATTCATGGACTATCCCATGAACATGTTTCATCTTGTCCACCGTATTTTCAAACCTTTCTGACCTGTCATATTTTCCCTCCTGTCAGCTGTCGAGTTAATAATGTCAGTTTCTTGAATTGTGTTTGACAGTTCAGCAACAGCGCTGCAGAAGTGATTAAACGATCAGACAGTGCACTCAGAATCCGTTCACATTAGTTTTCGCATAAGTGAGCAGGAGATGCAAAAGGATAGTGAGAACAAAAGGAGGAACGATTGAGGGAGGGCGGATGATAGAGCCTTGCGTATTGTGGCGAAAGACTGGACTTCTCACCATTTCCCTCCGAATTGTTCCTTCTGAGTGCATCGCTTTTTAAGATACAGTTTCAGCAAATGGATGGATTAACTTGGGCCCAAGCTTTTGGGCCTGTCTACTTGCATACTCTGGTGCAGAGGCAGCAGCAGATGTTGCATTAGGTAATGGCTTTACAACGGCTACCGTCCAGCATTTTGCAGGCGGAGCCAGCTCAACGTGGGGCTTGAACCATAATGAGGTTGTTTCAAGGTGAGGGGAGAGTGCGTTCCGTGGAAGGCAACTAGGGGCTATTGCTCTTTAACTGCGCAGGGCACCCGCAGGGTTAAATTAATTAGCAGATAGAGGGTCACCAGAAGGAGAGCCAGCGGGTTTGTAAAATGCAGTCACATCCCGGGAGGGTAGAGATCAGTTTCATGCTTTCGGGCTAATTTACTGCAGTTATCAAGCAACAGTAGTGATTGGATTTCAGACTGATTATTGCCCATGTCACCATTACCCCAGATATATAACCCAGGTAAGAAAAAATCACTCCATTACTGAATGACAGAAAAATCCATTGGCGTTACAGTATAATTGAATCAGAATGAAAGTATTAAGTAGACTCAGATAACAAAATGGAAGTTTATGACCGGAACTGGACTAATAGTTGGCTAGCACAGCCTAATTAAAATCCCTTTCTAAGACCCCAGAAGTAAAGGTTTATTTCCATGAAGCATACACATGCACACAGAAAAAGTTAACAGCTGGACTCAGGCAAAGGATCAAACTACACTGAATGGTTACATCAGTGTCCCTGTTGTAGTGAGGACTGTAATAGCATTCAGATGGAAGCACTCATCTGTACTTGCCAAAATATTTCACTGTCAATCTGAAACAAAACATGCTGAGCATATCAACGTACCAGCTTTCAGGCTCTGTGGTTCTGGGTCCCAGGCCAAATAGAAAGCGATATTCAGGTACAATATCTGAAAGCATCTTAAAGTTTTGAGCCAAATATTTCAAAAATGTAATGGAAGGCTGAAGGGGGATAGAGGGAGGCATACATGCACGGATACATGTACAAGTGCACACACTTGTAGATGCATACAGGGATCTAAAAATATAGAGGGAGAGCTTCACACATACATTTCAGGAACATTTTAGTGCATCTATGGGAAAGAGTCATTATCCAAGCTTGATAAAAGTGCAATCAGACATTGGCACAGATTGAGAGATCGCTGGCGAGATTGATTTCAATGGGAGAGCCTTTTGATAGCAATGATCAAAATTCAATAAGATTTAGCACAGTTACAAATAGGAGGGCAGCACGGTGGCACAGTGGTTAGCATTGCTGCCTCACAACGCCAGAGACACCGATTCGATTCCTGCCTTGGGTGACTGCCTGTGTGGAGTTTGCACATTGTCCCCATGTCTGCATGGGTTTCCTCCGGGTGCTCCTGTTTCCTCCCACACTCCAAAGATGTGCAGGTCAGGTAAATTGGTCATGCTAAATTGCCCATAGGGTGAATATGGGAAATGGGTCTGGGTGGGTTACTCTTTGGAGGGTCAGTGTGGACTTGTTGGGCCGAAGGGCCTGTTTCCATACTGTAGGGAA
The DNA here is from genome assembly GCF_047496795.1 of Chiloscyllium punctatum. Lineage (NCBI taxonomy): Eukaryota > Metazoa > Chordata > Chondrichthyes > Orectolobiformes > Hemiscylliidae > Chiloscyllium > Chiloscyllium punctatum. The sequence goes on along the minus strand of NC_092750.1, from coordinate 14,897,847 downwards.
TCTATTCTAATCTAAAAGAGCAGTAAGGGAAAGACAGTTCTCAGTTCTGAAATGTAACTCAGCCAACATAGATTGGAAACAGCCAGGTGAAAGTAAACCATTCCTCAAGCAGTGGAGAGAATTGAAAATGGACATACTGAGGGTTCAAGACAAATTTATTCCCGCAAAAACCCCAAAATCTCGAGCACCTTGGATGTCAAGTAGCACAAGTTGGGTAAGGCAAAAAAGGTCTTAAGAACCAGGAGCTAAAGTAGACAATTTAATTTTATTATGGCTTATCTCATCTCGACCTCAATTCCACTTTGCAGCCTGCTGCCCATAAAACTTCAACTCATTATTAATTACAACTCTGGCCATCTCCTCCTTAGATTTATTCAGTGTCCCAATGTCCACCACGCAGTGTGACCCTTTGAGAGAAGTAATTTCTCCTCCTGTCTGTTTTAAACCTGCCACCCTTAACGTCAGACTATGATCTCTCACTCTGGATTGTTCCACAAGAGAAATCTTACATCAGGTACAGGGAACTCAATACTTCAGAAATCCTAGAGGAATAGAGAAAGTGTGGGTGAAATTTAAAATGAAAGTCGAGATCCAAAGACAGGGCACGAGAAATGTATGATCAAGTTAAATCAAGAAATACCCAAAGATGTTCCCAAAAATACATAAAAGGGAGAAGAATAATTAAGGAAAGAGTGGGAACTATTAAAGAACAAAAAAAAATCATTTCTGTGTGGAGGTGGAAAATATGGGCACACTTCTGAAACTTTGCATCTGTTTTTACAGAAGTGGGGGGTCAAAGCAGACACTGCTATCAAAGAGGATATCAAAGAGAAGTATTGGATGGGATAAACATAGTGAAAGAGAAAATATTTAAGAGATTCGACAACTTTGAAAGTAGATAGATGCCAAGTCCGGATGAAATGTATCACAAGCTGTTAAGAAAGCAAAGGAGGAAATAACGGAGGCTCTGACCAGCTGGACTGACCGGATGGCTATTTCCAGTGGGAATTTTGCAGAAATCAGTACTTGATCCCACGCTTTTTGTAGTATATATCACTCTTTTGGGCGTAAGTACAGCAGCTACCATTAAGAAGTTTGCTTATGTTAGAAAAATTGGCCATGTGGCTGACAGTGAGGAATAAAGCTGGTCACTGCAAAACGATATCAATGGACTGGTCAAATAGGCAGGGAAGAGAAAAATGCAATTCAATCAGAAGAAATATGCAAGGTATTGCATTTTGGGGATAGCAAGGGAATACACAATAAATGGTGATGTACTGACATGAGGAACAGAGGGACCTTGGAGTATTTGTGCACAGTGCCCTGAAAGTAGCAGGATCTTCTGATTACCTGGTTAAGAAGCAATATGGGACACTTTCCTTCATTAGCTAAGACCTCAAGTATAAGACCAAGCATGTGATGCTCGGACATTAGTTAGAGCAAAGCTAGAGTAATCTGTGCAATTCTGATCACTATAATCTAGGAAGGAAGTGATGGCACTATAGAGAGGGTACAGAGGAGATTCATAAGGGTGTTGTCTGGAGTGGAAGAAAGATTGGATAGGCTGAGGTTGTTGTCTTTGAAATAGAGGAAGCTAAGGGTGGGGGTGGGGGCTGTTGGTGATGTTAGAAAAATTGTATATAACATAGGGATGGAGGAAGGACCCATTTCCCTTCGTAAACAAGGCTCTTTATTTCGCTTTTTTTTTAAGTTCTTGTGTTCATCTAGTATTACATTCCCTGTACCTGACATACGATTTACTTTTTTGCCTTATCCTAGCCCCTGCTCCTTGACATCCATGCTTCTTCAGACTTAGGAGAGAACAAATTTGTTCCATCTCTTATTGTGTCAAATAACCTATGATTTTAAAAATTGGTGGAAGGAATAGAAGGGAGCTAAGGAGAAATATTTTCACTAAGAGGCTAATGGGTATTGCTGCCTAAAAGGGTATTAGGGACAGACCGTCAAAAGGTATTTGATATGTGTTGAGGTGATGTAACTTGCATGGCTATGGGGAACAGCTGAGAAGTGAGGTCAGGTTAGATAACATTTTTTTAAACATAGAAGATAGGAGCAGGTGCAGACCATTTCACTCCTTGAGCCTGCTCCACCATTTAATATAATCATGGCTGATCATTGAGCTCAATACCCTCATCTCCGTCCCCTAATATCCCTTGATCCTTTTAGCCACAAGAGCTATATCTACCTCCTTGAAAACACATTACATTTTGACTTCAAACACTTTCTGCGCCAGTGAATGCTACAGGCTCACTGTACTCTAGAGGAAGATGTTTCACCTCATCTCAGTCCTGAAAGGTCTATGCCTTATCCTTAAGCTATGACTTTCGATTCTGGAGTGCCCCAGCATCAGGGTCATCCATCCTGCATCTAACCTGTCACTTCCTGTTAGTATTTTGTACATTTCTATGCGATTTCCACCCCCACCCCCCCATTCTTTGTAACTCCAGTGAATATAATCCTAACTAACGTAATCTATCCTCACACATCAGTCCTGTCATTCCAAGGAATCAATTTGGTGAACCTTCAATGCACTGTAGTAAGATCGTCCTTCTTCAGATAAGGAGTTCAAAACTGAACACAACATTCCGGATGTGGCCTATGCAATGCACTGTGTAACTGCAGCAACTCTACTTGTTCTTCTACTTGAATCCTCCTGCCTCAAAGGCTGAATATTTAGGCGAGCACAAACACGATGGACCAAATGGTCTTCTGAGCCATAAATTGTTATGATTCTATAAGACTGATGCAGCAAGTGAGTCCAGTGGCTGAACTTATGGTTTGACCTTAAAAGTTTGAGGGGCTCCCATTGAATCATGTGAACACTATGAGGCTATTCAGCCCATCATACCTGTGCTATCTGTTTGAAGGAGTTTTTCAATCAGTCCCGCTGCAATGTTCTTTTCTGATGGTTCAACAATATTTTTGGTTTCAAGAAGATTTCCAACCGTGAAAGTTAATTTTGTACCTGCGTCCATGACACTTTTGGTTAGTAAATTCCAAAAGGCATTAACATGTTTCCAAACTATCTGTTGGGAGAAAAAAAGTAGTAAAACCATGGGTTGGACTTTGGAAACAAAGTTGTTTCAAGGAGATTTGTGATTTTATTCTTGGGGAGTTTTATATTCTGTTAGCTTCAAAGTAACAGTTGGAGAGCTTCAGGATCAGAATGTTTAGCTAATTTTTACCAATTAATGAGTCACAGTCTACCCCATGCTCATTTGTTCCTTAATCTTTATATTAAATTAATACTTTTAATCAAACAGTGGTTGTTGACAACATCAGGACAGTTGGAAACAAGTGAGTTCAACATGATGTGTGGGGGTTGAAATCAGCAGAGAGGCAGAGGCACAGGCACAGGCACACACATTGGGAATTGTTTCTCTCAGTTCAACTCCCCCATCTATCAGTTTCTCCAATTAGTGAAAACATTTGATTAGAACTATACGGTGGCCAACAATTCTCTCTGTCTTTCCCCAGAGTGCAATGGATCTGGGACACTGCACAAATTTAAGGACAAGACAAACAGGTTTTTAATTATTGGTGAATTAAATGGTTATGAGGAGTGGGCAGGAAAGTAGAGTTAAGGCCGCGATGAGATCTGTCATGATTGTATCAAATAGTGTAGCACGCTCAAGACTCTGAATTGCCTACTCCTGCTCCTATTCTTATGTTCCAAGTGGCCCGTGAACAAAGGCTTGGACATTGCCAAGTTATTGGATGAGTTAATGATGGAAACATTATTAACGTTCTCCCTTCCTCACATCAGACAATCATTACATTGCATAAGAAGGCCATTCGTCCCATCAGCTCTCTGAGTGTTTTGATTTAGTGCCAAGCCCCTGCCTTTTGCCTGTAACAGCATGTCAGTTCCATTTAAATAACCATCCAATTCCTTCTTGAATACCTCACTCGAAGCTTGCTCCCACCCCCTGCCAACCAGCAGCAACAACAACAACCATACTTTCCAAACAATGCATTCCAAATTCTGACTACTTGCTGTGTGAAAGTGCTCCTTCTCGCACCTCGCAAAATCTCTTTAAAGCTGTGCTGTTGTGTTCTCAACGTAATGTTTTCTCTTTCATTCTCTAACAAAATGCTAAATTGAGGCCCTGCCCACCCTCTCAGAGTGAATTGTTTCTTTAAAAATCCATGGACCTATTCTGAAGATGAGCAGGAGCTTGTTACTCTCCCTTCACTGACATCACTAAAGAACAATGTGTTTACACAGTGATATTAGTGCAAATTGGTTGTAAAGGTGACTATGTCTCAACAGTACTCCATTGGCTGTAAAGTGCCCTAGAATGCCCTGAAGTCAAGAAAGGCGCCAAGTAAATGCAACCTTCTTTTTTTGCTTGGATAATGCCAATTGAGAACTTTGCAGGAATCCTAAAATGTTGGTGCTATCACCATGAAGCCATGGTGACACCATGGTGGGGGAGATTTGTAACTCTCTTCCATAAATGGCAGTTGATGCTAGGTCAGTTGGTTAATTTTAAATCTGAGAATAGATCATTTTTGTTAAGTGAAGATATTAAGGGATATGGGCCCAAGGCAGGTATATGACAAGTCAGCCATGATCTCATTGAATTGCAGAACATTGAGAAGCTGAATAGCCTACTCCTGTTCCTACCTGTTTCGATTCCAGTTTTCAATTCAATACACTGCTCTCCGTTCTATTGGGGTTATTTGTCACAATGAGGAAGTTCTCTTGTGGTAAACCCAGCCCTTACGATTATGTGGAAGTGTGATGATGGTGCTTATGAATGGGGAAAACCGTTACTCAATTTATAGTTTGTTGAGGGGGAGTTTTGACCTCTGCTCAGTGTTTACTGTTTAAGGAACTGGTTGAAAATTTTGAGGGTGGAAGAGGGGACAGTAAATCTGTGAAGCCATCCTGAGTAATTTCACAATTTCGTTTGCAATGGTGTAAATTTCTGTAAAGCAATTTCATAATTTTCTTTTGTTTTAATTCTCTCTGGAGTCTGAGCCTGTTATAATCAGCTTTACATGAGCAGTTCTTTTTCTGTGGATTTGAGAAACTTCACATGGATACAGAACCCCTTTGAACAAGAAACTGAAAATTCTCAATCTAATGTTTGGTGTAGCAACAAATTAAAAGGTCAAATAGCAGAACATGATAAAGCATCCATTGAGGTCCCTTAATGAGTTGTCGGTGCTCCTTTAAGCAGAATCTGGAGCCTGAATACTCCAGCTTTGTTAGGGCTGGCAAATATGGAACTAATTTTGTCTCAGACTTCCTTTGCCCAGTAGGAGGATGAATAGAGGGAGAGGACAGCATGTGTAATTGGTTTCAGTAATAAACTCTTTCAGAGATGGACTTCAGAAGGTTTTCATTGTAAGTTACAATGTGAAAGACACAGCATTTCCTGTTGCAAGGCTGCCACATATTGAAACCAGATTGCTGTGAGTGTCTCTGATCTCTGCTTCACTTCAGATACATCACAGACGCAACTGTCTTAAAACAGGCCTTCATCACTTCTGTTATGAAAAAAATGGATTCAGTAGCTTCCTACTGTGTCTCCTTTTTTTCTCCTTTTAACACTTTCACTGCCACTCTATTTGGAGGAGTAATTTGAGTAGTGTTGAACGCTGTGTTGATTTGCATTGTTAAATGATTCTGTCTTGGCTGGTGGACTACAACATGGCCCTTTCCCCTCTGGTTTTGAATCCAGTCTAGACTCTGGGATTCAAAGATCTCTTTTATGTCAACTTGACTCAGCACTCTTATCTCTGAGTCGGAGTGACGTGGTTTCAAAACCTACTCTAGGCTTCAGTCTAGCCTGATAATTCAGGGAGACAGTGTTTGATTATTGAAGCTTATTCAAGTGAAATGTTATACTGAGGCCGGCTCTGTCTAGGAAGGTGTGAGAGATCCTAATGGCATAACTTGGAAGCACAGCAGTGAGTTGCTTCAGAACGTTATTCTTCCCTCAACCAAGGGAATCAGAAAACCTGACGAGATGATCAATTAACTGATTAGTTATTTGTCATAGAGTCACAGAGTTGTACAGAAATAGACCCTTCAGTCCAACTCATTCATGCTGACCAGATATCCTAAATTAATCTAATCCCATTCGCCAGCACTTGGCCCATATCCCTCTAAACTCTTCCTATTCATATACCCATCCAGATGCATTTTAAGTGTTATAATTGTACCAGCCTCCACCACTTCCTCTCATTCCATACACACACCACCCTTTGCGTGAAAAGGTTGCTCCTTAGTGAACTCTTGCAATGTACACACTTGGCACCAGGGTTTTTAAGTCTTTATCTTGCTGCCAGATAAGAATCACCTCCTTCTGTTACACAACCACAAAACCCTGAGATGACTTGGCATCATGGGTTAGAATCTAGATTAGAGTAGTGCTGGAAAAGCACAGCAGGTCAGGCAGTATCCGAGGAGCAGGAAAATTGATGTTTCAGGCAAAAGCCCTTCATCATTCCTGATTTTCCTGTTCCTCGGATGCTGCCTGACCTGCTGTGCTTTTCCAGCACCACTCTAATCTAGACTCTGATCTCCAGCATCTGCAGTCCTCACTTTTGCCTGATCATAGGTTAGAAATATAGTGAAAGGAATAGGCCATTCAGCCCCTCAATGTTCCCCACTTAATTAGATCATGGCTAATCTGTGGTTTAACTCTGTGATCTTGCCTTTGGCTCATATCCCTTAAAACGTTTGCTTAACAAAAATCTATCTATCTCAGATTTAAAATTAAGAACTGATCATGCATCCACTCCATTTGTGGAAATGGGTTCTAAACCTCTGATTGAGCTGCCAGAGGAAGTGGTGGAGGCTGGTCCATTTGCAACATTTAAAAAGGAGAAAGTGAGGACTGCAGATGCTGGAGATCAGAGCTGAAAATGTGTTGCTGGAAAAGCGCAGCAGGTCAGGCAGCATCCAAGGAACAGGAGAACCGACGTTTCGGGCATAAGCCCTTCATCATTCCTGATTTTCCTGTTCCTTGGATGCTGCCTGACCTGCTGTGCTTTTCCAGCAGCACTCTAATCTAGACTCTGACCTCCCTGAAGAAGGGCTTATGTCCGAAACGTTGATTCTCCTGTTCCTTGGATGCTGCCTGACCAGCTGCACTTTTCCAGCAACACATTTTCAACATTTAAAAAGGATCTGGTTGGGTACATGAATAGGAAGGGTTTAGAGGGATATGGGCCAAATGGGACTAGATTAATTTAGATTAGATTAGATTACTTACAGTGTGGAAACAGGCCCTACGGCCCAACAAGTCCACACCGCCCCGCCAAAGCGTAACCCACCCATACCCCTACATCTACATTTACCCCTTACCTAACACTATGGGCAATTTAGCATGGCCAGTTCACCTGACCTGCACATCTTTGGACTGTGGGAGGAAACCGGAGCACCCGGAGGAAACCCACGCAGACACGGGGAGAACGTGCAAACTCCACACAGTCAGTCACCTGAGGCGGGAATTGAACCCGGGTCTCAGGTGCTGTGAGGCAGCAGTGCTAACCACTGTGCCACCGTGCCGCCCACGATATCTGGTCGGCATGGAAGATTTGAACCAAAGGGTCTATTTCTGTGCTGTACAATTCTACAATTCTATGTGCTTTCTAACATCTCCCTTGGAAGACCCGGCCTTATTTCTTAGACTATGTCCCCTAGTTCTAGAATTCCCAACCAGTGGAAATTGTTTATCTACCCAGTCTTTTCCTGTCAACATCTTAACGACTTTAATCAGGTTACCACTTAACCTTTTACATTCTAATCAAGGCAGGCCTAATTTGTATAAACTCTCCTCATACCTTAACCCCTGAAGTTCAGGACCATGCTTGTAAACCCATATTCTACTCCCCCCAAGACCAATGTATCCTTTCTCAGGTGTTGTGCCCAAATCTGACCGTAGTACTCCAAGTTTGGACTAACCTCAAGTTTGAGGTTTTGTATAGCTGCAGATATGGCCATGATTACAACCAATGTTTTACAGTAAACTCACATTTTTATCAGCTGGGATTTTGAGATCATACCAATTTTGCCAATTTGGTTATTTAATTCTCTTTGTTTCAAATTGGGCAAGCAAATTTATCATTTGCTGGGTAAGTCAAATTCCATTTTAATTACGTGAGATATTCCAGGTGTTTTGCCAGTTTCTTGAATCGCATATTTGACTATTTTTATCCCTTTTAATGTGGGGGCTGAGAAACAGCCGTCCATCTGGAACTCGAACTAGAATCGATCCCAGGTACACATCGACACTTTTGCTTTGAGAAGCTTAAAGTGCATTCTTACAATATAAGAATTGCATATGGGCGAATTGTTTACAGGTGATCTGGTTTACTTGTTAGGGAAGGATTCTACTCTGGAGATCCAACAGTGATCACTCGCGGATAATATGCTTGACGTGACCCGTATAGTGTGGGATGGGTAAAATAGGCCGTGTGGCAACCACATTTTCAGGTGGAACATTGTGTGGCTATGCCAAAAAGCTTTGAAGCCGTCAATGCTTGAGAGAAAATATATCTTCCTCTCGATATCGCTGCTCGGATTCCTGCAGCTCATCAAATCTTTTGACACCTGACTTGAATTTCAGATGGTTTTCAGTAAACTCCATTTGACAACTCTGCCTTATCCATAAAAATGTGACGCGTGACCCCCAAGGCTGAGATGGAGGGAGAGTGGAATCAGGCCAGATATTAGAAACAGATTTAATTGTCTACCGTGCATCCTTTAAGCTGCTCGGAGAATCGTGCCATTCCACATCTGGTGAGCTGATGATAGAATCTTTTCATTGTTGGATTTAGCGTAGACAGTTTTTAAAAATTCATGCATGAGTCACAACCTAGGCCAGCATCTGCCCAGAGGGCAGTTAGAAGTCAACCACATTGCTATGGGTTTGGGGTCACATGTAGTCCAGGCCACGCAAGGATGGCAGTTTCCTTGCCTAAAAGGCATGTGTGAACCATCAGTAGTTTCATGGTCATCATTCGACTCTTAATTCCAGATTTTTTAAAAAATTTAATTCCGTTGTCTGCCATGGCAGGATTCGAACCCAGGTCCCTGAAAAATTATTTGGGTCTCTGGATTAACAGTCCGGCAATAATACCACAAAACCATCACCTCCCCTGGATTTAATATGATGATATCTGACATGATGCTTTGTCTCTATCTGATCTTTTCCATCAATCAAACTATTTCAATTTTGCTAACACGGTGTCACATTTCAATCTTCTTTTCATGGGATCAGGATGTCTCTGGCTGGGCCAGAATTGGTTGCCCATCCCAGGTTGGTCTTGCGAAGGCCCTGGCAAGCTGCCAGCTTAAACCATTGCAGTCCATCCAGGGCAAGTCCGCTCACAGAGCATTAGATGGGCATTTCAGGGTGTAAACTCAGCGACAGTGTAGGAATGGTAATACAGTCAGGTTGGTGTGTGGCTTGGAGCAGGGGTTCCCATGTATTTGCCACCCTTGTTCTTTGAGATCGTAGAGATGTGGGTTTGGAAGCTGCTCTTGAAGGAACTATGGTGGATTAGAGCGGATGAGATTGAGAGGGAGCATGATTGAGATGTATAAAATTATGAGGGGCATGGATAGACTGGACAGGAAGAAACTTTTTCCCTTGATGGAGGGATCAATGACCAGGGGTATAGATTTAAGGGAAGAGGGAGGAGGTTTAGAGGGGATATGAGGAAGCACTTTCTCACCCAGAGATTGGTGGGAATCTGGAACTCACAGCCTGTAAGGGTGGTAGAGACAGAAACCCTCATCACATTTAAGAAGTATTTAGGTGTGCACTTGTGCTGCCAAGGCATATAAGGTTCTGGTGAAGAGTCATCTAGACTTGAAACATTAGTTTGCTCTCTCTCCATGGATGTTTCCTGACCCGCTGTGACTTCCAGCATTTTTCATTTTCAAAGCAAAGAAGGTTATTAGCCAAATACTGGAAAGTGGAATTTGAATAGTAAGGCTGCTGTTTTTGTCCAGTGCAGACTTAATGGGCCAAAAGGCCTCTTATGGATCTGTGATTACTTTCAAGTTGCTAATGAAAGGCTGCTTGAAGACAGGCCCAAGTAATGATTAAGTGTGCCACAGGAACTTTGATGGGTATTTTCTATGACTGGGAAGTTGGCCATATATGGACTTTGACCTAGTTTAGGTGCTATAGCCTTTTGATTATGGTCATGAGTTCAAATTTCACCAGCACAGGCTGTGATATTAAATTCAATAAATTTTAATCACTTGCTTGTTCAGAACAAACGAAATGATCATGGAAGCTATTGAATTTTCAAATAAACCAATCTTGCTCATTCATGCCCTTCAGGAGCTTGCCAGCTTCTGATCATAGCACCTTTACAGTGTGGAAACAGGCCATTCAGCCCATCGAGTTCACACCAACCTCTGAAGAGCATCGCATCCAGACCCAACTCTATCTCCACATTTCCCCATAGCTAATTCACCTTGCCTGCACATCCCTGGACACTATGGGGCAATTTAGCATGAGCAATCCACCTAACCTGCACATCTTTGGACTGTGGGAGGAAACCTATGCAGCATCGGGGAGAACGTGTAAACTCCACTCAGACAGTTGCCCAAAGCTGGAATCAAACCTGGGTCCCTGGCACTGTGAGGCAGCTGTGCTGACCACCAATTCACCGAGCATCCCCAACCCAGTCTGGTTATGTGTGTCGTAGTATTTCTGGTGGTCAGTGTGTCAGTACACCTAAAAGAGACATGCTCACTATAGCATCACTGTATCAGAGCATGTGACCTAAATGTTAAAAGATCTCACACTCCATCCTTGGATCATGTGAAGCATGATACTCAATTAAAAGCGTATGAGTAGGCAATAGCCTAACGGCATTATCGCTAGACTATTAGTCCAGAGGCCCAGGTAATGTTCTGGAGACCTGAGTTTGAACACTGCCACGGCAAATGGTGGTATTTGAATTCAATAATAATCTGGAAATAATGACCATGAAACCATTGCCAGTTGTCAAGAAAATCCCATCTGGCTCACTAACATCCTTCTGCCATCTTTACCTGGTCTGGCCTACCTTTGACTGTAGAATCACATCAATGACTCTGAACTGGGCAATCCATATTGGCCTGGCTAGTGACGCCCACATCCCGTTGATGAATCAACAAAGAAGCATCTCAAGAAGAAATACAATAATAAATCACTTTAAAAAATCACTTTTCAGGGCTAGCGGGTAAGAGGAGGAGCTGGTTCTAATTTGCTAACTTTCAAAATTAGTACTGGCATGATGAGCTGAATGGAATCCTCATACACCGTTTATTTCTACACTTCAGGCTTGTGGAATCTTCACCAATTGCACAATATTTACAAGGGGTTGGATACAGTTTCATTCATTACACAGTCCATTAAGTTAAATCCATGAATGGCTGCTGTATTGAGGTTGTCAGAAATTCTAGCATCGGGAAGGAATGACCATTTGGCTCAAAGCCTACTATTGGTGTCATGCAATGTAAATTTATGATGCATGTGAATGAACAGCTGCTTGAAACGAACCATATGGGACCCAGTCCTCGATCATTCAACACACAGACACTGTGGGTCCCCTCCTTTTGTAGAAATATGAATTGTGAGGCCAGAATCTTAAACCAGTTACATGATTTTAAGGTTACTGTCACCTTGTCTTGCCACAACCAATCTTGAGATGGGTGGTCCTTAGTTGATCCATTTGGACAGCCATTTGGACTCTAGCTCCTGCTTCTAATTGCTGCTGGAACCATCTCACTTGGGTTGTCAGTCTCTGCCACATGTCCCTCTGTCCAACATGGAGGTCACAGAATTGTTGAGGTGTAGAAGGAGACCGTTCAGCCCTTCACTTTCATTCTACCCCCTCTAGTCCTTGTTCCTTTCATGAATAAGAATAGTTTCTCCCTCGCTGTCTATCCAGCTCACTCATGATTTTGAAAACCTCTAGAAAATCTCCTCTCAGCTTCCTTCTTCCATTAGAGGGGTGCAGACAGATTCACTAAGTTGATTCCCAAATTGGGAGGGTTGGGGCTTATGAGGAGAAATTGAGTAGGGTGGGAATATACTCATTGGAATTTGGAAGAATTATGGCGGATCTTACAGAAATATATAAAATTGTGAAGGGAATAGGTAAGAAAGAAGCAAGGAGATTGTTTCCACTCGCAGGTGAAATTAGAACTAGGGGCATAGCCTCAAAAATAAAGGGAAGCAGATTTAGGACTGAGTTGAGGAGGAACTTGTTTACCAAAGGGTTGTGAATCTGTGGAATTCCATGCCCTCAATGTTTTTAAGGCAAAGATAGATTTTTGAATAGTAAAGGAATTAAGAGTTATGGTGAGTGGGCAGGTAAGTGGAGCTGAGTCCACAAAAAGATCAGCCACGATCTTATTGAATGGCAGAGCAGGTTCAATGGGCCAGATGGCCTACTCCTGCTCCTGGTTCTTATGTTCTTATGTTCCATTCTCCAATGAGAACAATCCCAACCTCTTCAATGGATTCACATCACTGAACCCATTCTTGTAAATTGCTCTGCACTCTCTCCAATGTAGTCACAACTTTTGTATCATGTGGCACCCACAACTGTATACAATATTCCTACCATTAGGGACCAGTCTCTCTTCGTGCTAATTCTACATAACTGATTGGAATGTCTTTGAGAACCAGGGCAGGACCATCAACATGTGGATCTAGTTAATGTAAACCATGGACTGAGGCGACCAATGTGTTACTCATTACAGGACCAAAGTGCGGAGCAGATATTGGCTCTCTTATCATCCCCCATAGTTATCAGCAGATAGTGTCCTCTCTCTCCCATACCCCTCTAGCTATCAGCACAATCACTTTACTCGAGACTAAACTCAGATAATGCTTCAAGAGGTCTGAGTAGGTGCTGCTTTTTTTGAAACAATCATGAATAAGCAGAAACATTTCTTCACTGACCACAGTACAAAATTGTACTCTGTTTAATTCATGTGAGTGGGTTCCACAGCACTGGCAAGGAATAGCAGAAATGTTATCCCTGCTGTCACGGCAAATATTTTATCCCTCAACCATCTTCACTAAAACAGATTATTTGTCTTGCTCCATGCTGTGCACAAATTGGCAACCATGTTTCCTGTATAAGCACAGTGATTACATGTCAACACAACTTAATTGGTTATAAAGCACAAAGGGACATTCCATTTATTGAATTTTTTTTATTTGTGCATTCTTGGGATGTGGGCATTGCTGCCAATGTTCTTGTTTATTGCACATCCATCCTTGCCCTCAAGAGGGGACAAGTTTCCTTCTTGGACCACTGCAGTGCAAGTGCCAACGGTGCTGCCACAGTGCAGTTTGATTGAGAGTTCTGGGATTTTGTTTCCCGTTGTGGGATGGATAATTCCCTGGCACTTCATTAGCAGCAAGGAAGATGGAGGATGCTTTGCAATGGATTGGGCCACAGAGTGGACATCAGTGAAGGCAGGTCCTATCTGCCTTCACTCAAAGTTCATGTTCTCCCTGGTCCCTACAGTGTTGAATTGGTTGGTTGTCCTCATCTAGTCTACTCTACTGTCAGTCTAAAATGTAGACATGATAAACAATGTGAGCACTTCATGAACACAATCGATACATATTGCAATCTAATACAGAGTGCAACTTCTCTCTCAGACCCCATCTTGCTGAGGAAAACCCTCCCTCTCAATGGGCTGAGTGTTTTCCTACTGTGCTGTACTACTTTATGATTCTGTGAATTCATTCTTTCACTGGTTGGGACAGCATTTATTAGGAGAAAATGAGTACTGCAGATGCTGGAGATTAGAGCCAAGAATGTGGTGCTGGAAAAGCACAGCTGGTCAGGCAGCATCGGAAGAGCAGGAGAATTGACATTTCGTGCAAAAGCCCTTCATCAGGAATCTGATGAGACAGCATTTATTGTCCATGATTGATTGGCCTTGTTGGTGACTTGCTTGGCTCTTACAGAGGACAGTTCAGACTCAACCACATTGCTGTGGCTCTGGAGTCACATGTAGGCCAGACCAGGTGAGGTTGTTCGATTTCCTTCACTGAAGGAAATTAGTGAACCACCGAGGTTTTTAGTAATAATAGCTTCATGGTTACCAAACTTCCAGTTACAGATTTTTGTTTTATCAATCAAGTTTAAACTAATTGGCATGGTGGGATTTGAACCCATACTCCCAGAGCATTCTCTTGGGTTACCAGCCACCATTTCCCCTCAAGTGTATGGCAATTTGTGATGCTTAGGGTGTGGTTCCTCAAGGTCAGATTATTAATACCTCCAGATTGCTACCTTAACCCCTAGGAAGAAACCTTGCCTCCCTTCTCCTAACCCATGTTCAAATAAATGAGAGAAGGCAGCTTCTGCCCATCAGTGATAGCATCACAACGACTCGGGCCGGACACGGTGGAGCTGGGGTTGAGGAAGCAGTGAGTTGAGGTTACAAGGGTTGGGCATTTTAGAAACCTAAAACACTAAGCCAATAACATGACAGCATTGCATCACCCTTTTAAACGACTGAGGATTATTTTTATTTAGACATTTATCATATGGTACTTTGAAACTGAGGTACTCACACAAAGTATTGATAGAATCCCTACATTGTAGGAACAGGCTATTTGGCCCAAGTCCACACTGACTCTCTGAAGAGCATCCCACTCAGACCTAACCCCTTATCCTATAACCCTGCAATTTCCATGGCTAATCCACACATCCCTGGACACTATGGGGAAATTTAGCATGGCCAATCAACCCAACTTGCACATCTTTGGACTGTGGAAAGAAACTGGAGCACCTGGAGGAAACCCATGTAGACATGAGGAGAACCTGCAAACTCCACACACACAATCACCCGAGGGTGGAATTGAACTTAGGTCCCTGGCGCTGTGAGCCACTGAGCCTTGTCTGTTCACTTAATGTTTCTGTTGTTGCCTCCATATCCCTCGCATTCGTTGTAAGATGAAAAGTATGGCTGACTCTCTTAACTTGAGTGGATATGATGTTAAGTATTGTAGCCCCTAGCCTGGATCCCTTATTATTATCAAGCATTTCCATGCGGGAATGCTTTAAGAAGCTATTGGAAAACGTTACCGTGCACTGGAGGTAATTCTGTTTTGTTGAAGTACTCTGTAAGGAATGGTTACAGTGTCTGAGAGCCTTCCTTTTACAATTCTTCTCAGACTTTTAACTTTCTGACATGGTGCATTCTTGAGGCCAGCAAATACTTCAAACACATTAACAATCAGGACTCACAGGAGACTGTAACAGGGATTGTCGCTGGATTAATGGTGTTGTAAAGAGCCCTTCTAAAATTTGATACGTGAGCTAATGGAACAGTGTCCCGATGTGTTTGTTTTTAAGTCTGCTCTGCATTCTAACAATATGGCCAACTCATACTTTCTCTCCCCTTCTCATCTGAATAACCCTGGAGTGAACTGTCTGCAAAGAGGTATTTATTACCAGTGTGTTCACAGTTCCCAAAGGCAGAATATTCTGCAACTTGTTCTCAAGATTTGACACTATCAAAATCCCAAATATATGTCGTTTGTTTGTACTTGCTTTCTGTCTTCTAACTCAGTGCAGTCCAGAGGGTAGGCTGCACTGTCAGAAGTGCTGCCACTCCAGTTGAGACATTGAGAGTGGCACAGTGGCTCAGTGGTTAGCACTGCTGCCTCATAGCACCAGGGACACGGGTTCGATTCCACCCTCGGGCAACTGTCTATGTGGAGTTTGCATATTCTTCCCGTGCCTGCATCGGTTTTCTCTGGGTCCTCTGGTTTCCTCCCACAATCCAAAGGTTAAGTGAATTGGCAATGCTAAATTGCCTGTAGTGTTAGGTGCATTAGTCAGGGGTACGTAGGGGGGATGGGTCTGGGTGGGTTACTCTTCGGAGGGTCAGTATGGAGTTGTTGGGCTGAAGGGCCTGTTTCCATACTGTAGGGAATCTAATTCTTAAATTGTACCCTCGGCTGAATGTAAAAGATCCCAAATGACCTTTCAGAGAAGAGCAGGGGAGCTTTCTCTGATGCTCTGGTGAATATTCAACACAATGTGATTAAAACAGATTACCTGGTCAGTACCTCATTGCTGTTTGTAGGGTCTTGCTCCCAGTTGGCTACCCTGATTCCTAACATAGCGGCAATACTTTAACAAATCATGTCATTTGCTGTGAAGCCTGTTTGTATGCTCTGAAGTCATAACAGGAGTTACAGCGACATAGTCATTTATTTTGTCCCTTGGCAACCACCCTCACCACCATTGAGATTTGGATTACCTTGTTCCCATTGGCACTGTTTTTACACTAAGAGGTGTGATAGGTGACTTGATGCCAGTGCCAATCAAAAGAGGGGTAGTGTGAGTGTTCCCGAATGACTCAGTCCCCCTTTATACAAGATGTTAAAGGATGAGCCTTTGAGACAATGTTTGATGAGTTTTCCCAATGGATCTTGAGATGAGTGACACCACGTGTGTGCGGTAACATGGGCATATTGAGCCAGATTGTGTGCATATCAGTTTTAATTTGGCAAGTTACAGAATCCTTGGCTTTTCAAATAGAGACATTGAGTACAAACAATGAAGTGTGTTAGGCCTTGATGTAGATCTCTGATTAAACCAATTCTGGGCAGCACACTTGTAAGAATTATGTCAGGGCCTTGCTACAAAGGAGATTAACCAGAATAGTACAAGGAAGGGGACACTTACATGGAGACACTGCAGAAACTTAGATTGTTATCCTTAGAGCAGAGATGGCTCAGGGAGATTTAATAATGCTCTGTTATGATTTCTACTGTCAGGCAGAAGAGACAGAACCTTGAACACACGCACCAGCAGGTTAAGGAGCAGCTTCTTCCCTGCAATTATTAAATTGATGAATGGACTCTGTAACTTCAAATAATGTTAATCTTGCTAATGTTGTTCTCGCCTCCCAGACATCTGTGCAGTGTAACCTGTATGCCTCACTCTATCCAAGTTTTTTCTCACCCCATGATCTGTATGTCTTTGCTTACTATGCTCTGCCTGTAATGCTCGCAAACAAAGAGTCATAGAGATGTACAGCATGGAAACAGACCCTTCAGTCCAACCTGTCCATGCCGACCAGATATCCCAACCCAATCTAATCCCACCTGCCAGCACCCAGCCCATATCCCTCCAAACCCTTCCTATTCATATACCCATCCAAATGCCTTTTAAATGTTGCAATTGGACCAGCCTCCACCACACGCTCTGGCAGGTCATTCCATACACATACCGCCCTGTGTGTGAAAACATTTCCCCCTTAGGTCTCTTTTATATCTTTCCATTCTCACCCTAAACCTATGCCCTCTAGTTCTGGACTCCCCCCTCCCAGAGAAAAGACTTTGTCTATTTATCCTATCCATGCCCCTCATAATTTTGTAAACCTCTATAAGATCACCCCTCAGCCTCCGACGCTCCAGGGAAAAACAGCCCCAACCTGTTCAGCCTCTCCCTATAGTTCAAATCCTCCAACCCTGGCAACATCCTTGTGAATCTTTTCTGAACGCTTTCAAGTTTCACAACATCTTTCAGATAGAAAGGAGACCAGAAAAGCTTTTCACTGTACTTAGGTACATGTGACAATAAATCAAATCAATCAATCAATAGTGCTTTTCACAATTATGAAGAATTTGATAGAATAAATAGGCAGAAACTGCTTCATGAGGCGAAGGAACCAGTTAGGACGCAGGTTTAAATAATTAGTATGACAACCCTGAGGGCAGGTGAGTTGAATTTTGTTTTGAACAGTGTGTGATGTTGTGATCCGGAATGAGCAGTCTGGAAAGACAGTGGGAGCAAGTTTATTAGTAACGTTCCAAAAAGGATTTGGAAATATATTTATTGTGAGTCACTGGAAGCCTCTTCTCCAGAGAGCAGTGGAGATGGTATCATTGAATATCGTGATGGCCAAGGTAGATAGATTCTTGATTGATAACAGAGTCTCTGTTTATCAGCAGAAGGAGGATAATTTAATGAAAACACAGTAAATAAAAACACTGTGTGTACTGGAGTTACATTTTGAAGTATACAAGACTAGTTAAACCAGTATGTCTCATTCACAAACAAGAACAGAAATTGCTGGAAAAGCTCAGCAGGTCTGGCAGCGTAATTGGAGAGAAATCAGAGTTAACCTTTCGGGTCCAGTCTGGAGAAGGCTCTCTGGACCCGAAACGTTAACTCTGCTTTCTCTCCACAGACACTGCCAGACCTGCTGAGCTTTTCCAGCAATTTCTGTTTTTGTTTCTGATTTACAGGATCTGCAGTTCTTTCAGTTTTTATTAAGTATGTCTCATTCACCAGCTTTACTGGCTTTTTCTATTGGGTAGATGGGGAAGTGGAATTGAGGTCATAATCAGATCAGTTATGATCACATTGAATGTTTGAGCAGAATAGAAGGGCTGGATGGCCTAATCCTCCTCCAAATTTGTGTGTTATTATGAAAGGAAGATATTTGCAGGGCCAAGGGGAAAGATCAGAGAAGTGGGAATAATTGGATACCTCTTCCAAAGATTCAGCAATGACACAATGGGCTGGATGGTCTCCTGTACCATGTAATTCTGCGTGTTTTGTTTGTGATTGCCACAGGCAGACCATTAACTACATAGATTAATATAAGAAAGCAAAACACACAAATTCCATGTCCACTGTAATGAGCCAACTGGCAAATGAAAGAGTGCAGAAAAGATTTACAAGGATGTTGCCAGAGTAAGAGGGTTTGAGCTATAGAGAGATGCTGGATAGGCTGGAGCTATTTTCCCTGGAGAGTCAGAGATTAAGGAGTGACCTTATAAAGGTTTATAAAATCACAAGGGGCATGGATAGGTTGAACAACCAAGGTCTTTTTCCCCAGGGTAGGGGAGTCCATAACTAGAGGCCATAGGTTTTAGGTGAGAGTGGAAAGATTTGAAAGGGAGCACCTTTTTCACGCAGAGAGTGGTGTGTGTATATGGAATGAGCTGCCAGACAAAGTGATGGAGGCTGGTACAATTACAACATTTAAAAGGCATCTGGATGGGTATATGAATAGGAAGGGTTTAGAGGGATATGGGCCAAATGGGACTAGATTGGTTTCGGACATCTGGTCGGCATGGACAGGTTGGACTGAAAGGTCTGTTCTGTGCTATACATCTCTATGACTAAGTTGAGAGTGGTTTATTTGCTGCAGTGACACTGGTTTAAACTTACTGAAAAGAATACGTTTGGGTGTGTTTTTTTTGTATGAGTCAGTCTGGAAGCTCATTAAATTGGTTGGAACTGGCTTTATTGCGGTGAGGCATACAGGAACACCAGCGAATCTCACTTAAAATAAGAGTGACTTGATTAGCCTGTCATGTAGGGAGGTAATACGGCTGTCATCCATCTCACTTAGGCACATGTACATATCACACAAGATGCTGTATTAGGGAGGGAATCCTTTTAAGCCTCACTAAATTACCACTGTTTGATTTTTATTTTGAGTTATGTTGTGAATGTATTTCTCACCTGCACTGGAGGAGGCAATGTAGAATCTTTTGACAATCAGCCCATTAACCTTTGTCAGAGCTAAGTCTGTACATTGATTTAAAAATAACTCTTTTGTTACCAGAAAGTTCTTCATTATTCTCTGGAATCAGTCCTATTGCCCTAACTTTTCACAAACGTGAAATAATTTGAAACTTTTCAGTAACTTAATTATGTGACACTGTATCTAAAGTAGGGCACGACCACCACGTTTGCTGGTCGCGGTGTGGGTTTTAGTATCTTTGGGATCATTCAGAGGAAGTAATAAGCGAAACAACTTACTTTCCAATGGGAAAGCAAATGGAGAAGGTGGGCAAATGAGGGCTAAATTGCCGAAATGCCTCCATGACCTTTTCAATTAGATCGTAGCTCATCCGCACCTTAACTTCATTTACCTGCTTTTATTCTGTTTCCCTTCATTCCATTCCCCAACAAAAATCTAACAGTCTTAGATTTTACAACATTCAAAAAAAAGACAAGTCCCACATTTCCACCACACTTTGGTGTGACAGTTTTTCCTCCCCTCTCTCCTAAATGACCTGGGTCTAATTTTAAGCTTAATTGTAGTGATTTCCCCACTATAAGATACTCAGTATCCCATACGTCAAATCCTTTGTTTTAAATTACTTAGTTAGATTGCCTTTGCAACCACTAAACTCCAGGCTATGTAAATTACTTTAGTCTGTCCACCTGAGTTAATCCTTGAAACACTGGTTCCGTTCTTGTGAATCTGCACAGCACCCCTTTAGAACGTGTTGTTTGGAGCCCAGACTAGAAGTCGTCTGAGAGAGCACAGCAGTTCAGGCAGCATCCAAGTAGCTTCGAAATCGATGTTTCGGGCAAAAGCCCTTCGGTTTCCAGGATCTGCAGTCATTGTTTTTACCTAGAAGTGGTCTGACCAAGGCTAACTGATGCACAATCTCTTCATCTTAAAACCCAACCCCCCCATAAGAATGACGTCAGAACACTGGTAGTCCTTTTGGTCACTTTTCTACCAGCACCTTACCCTCTCGTGATCTGTGCACAGAGACGCCTAAATCCATTTGCTCATTTTCTTCAGAGTCATTGGACTGGAAACGTTAACTCTGTTTCTCTCAGTGCAGATCTGCTCAGTTTCTTCAGTACATACTGTTTCAACTTCAGATCTCCAGCATCCACAATATTTTATTTTTATGTAGTTAAAAATCACACAACACCAGGTTGTAGTCCAACAGGTTTACTTGGAAGCACACTAGCTTTCGGAGCGACGCTCCTTCATCAGGTGATTGTGGAGGGCTCAATTGTAACACAGAATTTATAGCAAAAATTTGCAGTGTGATGTAACTGAAATTATACATTGAAAAATTGATTGTCTGTTAAGCCTTTCATCTGTTAGAATACATTGATAGTTTCACTTCTTTCATGTGTAAATCACAAAACCTTTTTTTTAAAGTTGCATTCTCGGGTTGCATTCTCCAAATCATTATTTTTATGTAGGTCCTTTTGAATCGTTTTCTTTCCATCTGCAATCATTACTGCCCTTAACAAAGTTAAAAATCAAACAACACCAGGTTATAGTCCAACAGGTTTATTTGGAAGCACTAGCTTTTGGAGCGCTGCTCCTTCATCAGGTGATTGTAGAGAATAAGACTGTAAGACACAGAATTTATAGCAAAAGTTTAAAGTGCACTTGAGAATGTAACTTTAAAAAAAATGTTTTGCGATTTACGTATGAAAGAAACAATGCAGGTCTTTTTCAATATATAATTTCAGTTACATCAAACTGTAAATTTTTGCTATAAATTCTGTGTCTTACAACCTAATTCTCCACAATCACCTGATGAAGGAGCAACGCTCCGGGAGAGAGTAGCATAGAGTACAATGGGTGAGTGGGGGAGGAGATGAAGGTGATAGGTCAAGGAGGAGAGGGTGGAGTGGATAGGTGGAAAAGAAGATAGGCAGGTCGGACAAGTCCGGACAAGTCAAGGAGATCCTTTTCCACCTATCCACTCCACCCTCCCCTCCTTGACCTATCACCTTCATCTCCTCCCCCACTCACCCATTGTACTCTATGCTACTCTCTCCCCACCCCCACCCTCCTCTAGCTTATCTCTCCATGCTTCAGGCTCACTGCCTTTATTCCTGATGAAGGGCTTTTGCCCGAAACGTCGATTTCGCTGCTCGTTGGATGCTGCCTGAACTGCTGTGCTCTTCCAGCACCATTAATCCAGTATTTGCTTTCCAGCATCTGCAGTCATTGTTTTTACCTCTATAACCTGGTGTTGTGTTATGTTTAACTTTGCATACCCCAGTCCAACACCGGCGTCTCCAAATCATGCCCTTGATAATGCAGTGCTGTCCACCAAATGGGAAATGCCTATTCCTTGCTCCGAGTAAGCAATTTACATGGTGGAAAGCCAAATCAAAGCAGGACCTATACACTTAATGGTAAGGTCCTAGGGAGTGTTGCTGAACAAAGAGACCTTGGAGTGCAGGTTCATAGCTCCTTGAAAGTGGAGTCACAGGTAGATAGCAGTGTGATGACGGCATTTGGTATGCTTTCCTTTATTGGTCAGAGCATTGGGTTTGGGGGTGCGGGAGATCATGCTGCAGCTGTACAGGACATTGGTTAGGCCACTTTTGGAATACTGTGTGTAATTCTAGTCTCCCTGCTATCAAAAGGATGTTGTGAAACTTGAAAGGGTTCAGAAAAGTTTTACAAGGATTTAAGCTAAAGGGAGAGGCTGAATAGGCTGAGGCTGTTTTCCTTCGAGCATCAAAGGCTGAGGGGTGACCTTATAGAGGTTTATAAGATGAAGAAGGGCATGGAAAGAGTAAATAGACGAGGTGATGGTCGAGTGGTGGATGTGGTGTATATGGACTTCAGCAAGGCATTTGATAAGGTTCCCCATGGTAGGCTCGTTCAGAAGGTCAGGAGGAATGGGATACAGGGAAATTTAGCTGTCTGGATACAGAATTGGCTGGTCAACAGAAGACAGCGAGTGGTGGTGGAAGGAAAGTATTCTGTCTGGAAGTCAGTGGGGAGTGGTGTTCCACAGGGCTCTGTTCTTGGGCCTCTACTCTTTGTAATTTTTATTAATAACTTGGATGAGGGGATTGGAGGATGGGTCAGCAAGTTTGCCGACGACACACCGGTTGGAGGTGTCGTTGACAGTATAGAGGACTGTTGTAGGCTGCAGCATGACATTGACAGGATGCAGAGATGGGCTGAGAGGTGGCAGATGGAGTTCAACCTGGATAAATGCGAAGTGATGCATTTTGGAAGGTCGAACTTGAAAGTTGAGTACAGGATTAAAGACAGGATTCTTGGCGCTGTGGAGGAACAGCGGGATCTTGGTGTGCAGGTACATAGATCCCTTAAAATTGCCACCAAGTGGACAGGGTTGTTAAGAAAGCATATGGTGTTTTGGCTTTCATTAACAGGGGGATTGAGTTTAAGAGCCGTGAGATCTTGTTGCAGCTCTATAAAACTTTGGTTAGACCGCACTGTGTCCAGTTCTGGTCGCCCTATTATAGGAAAGATGTGGATGCTTTGGAGAGGGTTCAGAGGAGGTTTACCAGAATGCTGCCTGGAATGGAGGGCTTATCTTACGAAGAGAGGTTGACTGAGCTCAGACATTTTTCATTGGAAAAAAGAAGGAAGACAGGGGACGTAATTGAGGTGTACAAGATAATGAGAGGCATAAATAGAGTTGATAGCCAGAGACTTTTTCCCCAAGCAGAAATTGTTAACACGAGGGGTCATGGTTTTAAGCTGTTTGGCATAAAGTATAGAGGGGATGTCAGAGGCGGGTTCTTTATGCAGAGAGTTGTGAGAGCATGGAATGCGTTGCCAGCAGCAGTTGTGGAAGCGAGGTCATTGGGGATATTTAAGAGACTGCTAGACATGCATATGGTCGCAGAAATTTGAGGGTTCGTACATTAGGTTTACCTTACATGTGGATCAATGGTCGGCACAACATCGTGGGCTGAAGGGCCTGTTATGTGCTGTTCTGTTCTTTGTTCTATGTAAGGGGCAACATTTTCACGTAGAGGGTGGTGGTGTGTATGGAATGAGCTGTCAGAGGAAGTGGTGGAGGCTGGTACTATTGCAACATTTAAAAAGGCATCTGGATGGGTAGGAAGGGTTAAAGGGATATGGGTCAAGTTTGGCAAATGGGACTAGATGTGGTTAAGATGTCTGGTCGGCATGGACAAGTTGGACCGAACGGTCTGTTTATGTGCTGTACATGTCTATGACTCTATGACTATCGTACAGGTCCCTCGCAAATTCCACTTCTCACATCCCGTATTGTCGAAGGAAATATTTATCCTTCTTTAAGCCAAGGCATTGCTGAAGAAGGCTTTTTATTTTGCATTCATTAGGACAACCAAAATGGATCACCAAAGTAAAATGAAAACAACATTTATTTTATATGCAAGGAAAGCATTGATTTGTTCTGATTGGTTGAGGTGTTTTTGTGGTGAATGTACCAGTCACTGATGATTAACAGTTAACTGCCAAACTTTCTAAACGGACTGCTTTTTCAACTACTTTCTAATGATCTAATCAATTCTTGTTAAAGGGTTACTTCCAATAAGTAGCATTATTGCTTTAGAGTGACAGTGACATTCACACAAAACAATCTGGGGTCAAGCGCTTGATCAATTGTTTTTTTTCTTGGCAGCAATCAAAAAGCTTATTTCAAGCTACTTACATTTACCATCTACCTTTAACATGTTAGAGCATCCCAATGCACCTCACAGGAGTGCTCACCAAATTTGACACAAAAGGATTTGATTTTGATTTTATTGTCACGTGTATTTTACAGTAAAATAAAACAAAATACAGTGAAACACTTATTTGTCACCACAAAACAGCATCGTTTTGAGTAAAGTTTGGACAAGCGACTAAGTGATCAACTAGGTAGGGTTTGAAGGCGTTGAAGAAACAAGGAAGTTTAGAAAGAATGTTCTTGAACTTCAGGCCCGGATAGCTGAAGGCACAGCTGCCAATGGTGGAACATTGAGGATACACAACACAGCTGGATGAGCCCAGGTATCCTGGGGGACTGTAGGGCAGGAATTAATTACACAGTTAGGGAAGGGTGAACACATGGAGGAGTTAAAAATTAAGAATGGAATGTTAAGACTGAGGCATTGCTGGGCAGACAGCCAATATCAGTCAGCAAGCACAGGGTTGAGGGGGACATGAGCAGGACTGCAGAGTTTTGGATGAGATGAAGATTATGGAGGTGGAAGAACAGTGGCTGGCTAGGAAACCACGGTAATAGTTAAGTCTAGAGATAACACAAACACAAGTGAGCATTTTAACAGGAGTAGAGAGGAAGCAGAGACAGACTCAATAGATTTTAAAGAGACTGAAATAGGTGATGGCACAGACACATGATCAAATGCTGAACTCAGGGTCAAAGGCAATAATTTACAGGAGGAAGTGGCATAATGGTAATATCACGGGGCTAGTAATCCCAAACCCCAGGCTAATGTTTTGCAGACACAGGATTTGAATCCCATCATGGCAGATTATGGTAAAATTTAAACTCAATAAAAAACTGAACAAAAGAAATGCTAGCCTAATGACAGCCATTGTTGGTTGTTGCAAAAAGTCCATCTGGTTCACTATGGTAGGGAAGAAAATCCTTACCTGGTCTGGCCTACATGTGACTCCAGACCCACAGCAATGTAGTTGACTCTTTTTCAGAAGTGATGGCACAGGGCTTGAAACATTTATGCCATTGCCCTCTCCACAGACACTGCCTTTTCCAGCACTCTCTGTGTTTGTTTCAGATTTCTAGCGCTCACCGTATTTTGCCTTTATGCTGTTGACTCTCAACTGTCCTCTGGGCAATTAGGAGTGGGCAATAAATGCCGGTCCAGCCGGCGAAATGGGTAAATTAAGCTAATCTCAGGGTTAATCCTCCAGCTGCGAAAGGCAAACAATTTTCATAAACCTGATATTAACATGGGTAGATAAAGACAGATGCACTTGCCTAAACATCTGTTGATGCAGAAATAAACAGAAAGTGCCAGTCATGTGAGTGTGACCACTCCCAATGACTAATGGCTTTTGTTTGTAGCACAAGCCACTTAAAACCCCATTTTGTCAAATTTGTTTTTAATTTCAAATTAGGGTTGAGTGTTTTAGTTTTCTTTGAACTGGCCAATCAGCCAACTCCTCTTCGATGACACAAGTCCACATGATTTCTATTATTACAATTTCTATTATTACAAATGGACAAGTTTTCACAATTAGCACAACACAATTAGGGGAACATAAGAAAAATTAAGTTCAAGATTTTCATGCTAGTCTTCATCAATTATATTTGTGTATTGTTAATTGAAAAATAATAGTCTTTGCAGTTATTATTTAATGTCAAGGTTTTTTTAACATGTTTGCAAGGATTGACCAAGCTTTGAATCACAAGCTAAATAGCTCCGCCCCTACACAATCCATCCTCAATCTGATTTGATACATACCCATCAAAGTGGAATTTGATTATCCGTCTCTTAATTGTACCCTAAGGATAGGTTTGATTAGTGATGAAGCTTAAGTTTACTGTAATGTTTTCCTTTTATTTCCTGGAACGTGGACACTGTTAGCAAAGCCAAACTGTATTCCCCATCCCTAATTGCTCTCAAGAAGTGAGCTGCCATCTTGAATTGCTGCAGTCCATCAGGTGGAGATACTCAGTGCAGTTCGAAAGGGAATTGTGGGAATTTGCTCCATTGACTGTGAAGGAATGGCTGTGTAATTCCAATGCAAGATAATGTGCAGCCTGCTGGTCAAGGGAACTGCCTTTTCCAGGACGGCATCCCATTTCTTGGGTGTTGATGGTGCTACATCCATCCAGGCAGGTGAAGACTATCTCATCACACTCCTGACTTGACCTTTTTAGATGGTGGACAGGCTTTGGGAATCAAGAGGTGAGTTATTTGCCACAGAATTCCCCACCTCAGACCTGCTCGTCGACATGACATGGCTGGTCTAGTTACTAATAACTGCTGAAAATGTGCTGCTGGAAAAGCGCAGCAGGTCAGGCAGCATCCAAGGAGCAGGAGAATCTATTCTCCTGCTCCTTGGATGCTGCCTGGCCTGCTGCGCTTTTCCAGCAACACATTTTCAGCTCTGATTTTCAGCATCTGCGGTCCTCACTTTCTCCTAGTTAATAATAACCCCCACGATGCTGATAGTGGAGAATTCGGTGAACATTCATCAAGTACCAATAGGAGATGGATAGATTCTTTCTTCCTGGAGATGGTTATAATCTATCCCTTGTGTCACGCAAATTTATTTGCCGTTATTCAGCACGTACTGCTTCAGTAACTGAGGAGTTGCATATAGCCCTGAACATCAGCAAAAGCGATAGATTTATCTCGAGCATCATGATGACATTCAGCTCAAACACTTTAAAATCCATATGGATCTGTTGCTGCCCAGTTTGGACATTGTTGTATTTGACCAGCTTGGATCAGTGGAGAATTGTTTTGACTGCCAAGCTTTCTGTGTTTGAATTTGTAATTTTAGTCTCATATGTAAAAACTTCACAGACTGAAAATCTGTATCTCAATTCGATGCTGTAACCATGGCAAAGCTTACATCAAAATATAGAAAATAGAAGAAGGAATAGGTCATTTGGCCCTTTAAGCCTTCTGCAGCATTCAATGTGATAAAGATTAGATTTTTTTTTAGATTACTTACAGTGTGGAAACAGGCCCTTCGGCCCAACAAGTCCACACCGCAACCCACCCACACCCCTACATCTACCCCTTACCTAACACTACGGGCAATTTAGCATGGCCAATTCACCTGACCTGCACATCTTTGGACTGTGGGAGGAAACCAGAGCACCTGAAGGAAACCCACGCAGACACGGGGAGAACGTGCAAACTCCACACAGTCAGTCGCCTGAGGCGGGAATTGAACCCGGGTCTCTGGCGCTGTGAGGCAGCAGTGCTAACCACTGTGCCACCGTGCCGCCCTGATGATCCAACTCAGTAACCTGTTCCCACTTTCACCTCAAGCCCTTGATCCCTTTAGCCCTAACTCCTTCTTGAAAATGTTCAATTTTTTTACCTCAGCCATTTCTGTGGCAGAGCACTCCACACTGAAGGAGCGGCACTCCGAAAGCTAGTGCTTTCAATCAAACCTGTTGCACTATAATCTGCCATTAAATTATTCAGTGTGATGACTTTAAACTGAAAATCAAATAGGTTTCTTAAGACGATGAGTAAGAATTTAAGATGGTGGGTAAGAATTATTCCGGTTGCTGATACAAAATGCATGTTCTTGATTCCGGTGTACATGAGAAAAGGGTTTCCCCTCAAACAGGGCTAAAGTTGTTGGTTAAAAACAGTGGTGTTTCTATTTCACATTTTGTTCCTTGTGGTTTTACTTTGAAACATCAAACGTTGTCATAAACAGCTGGCCAAGACAAGCAGCCAATCAGGTCAGTACTGTGTGGTACAATCTGAAATTAGCACGACATTTAAGATGACAGATGAGCTGAAATTTAAGCACAGGCATGGCCTGGCTTTGCAGTGGGGTAGGTGTGCCAGACTGCACTGAACAGAGGTGTTAATGAGAGGAGACTCTGTGCTCCTCCGAGGTGTGAAGGTCAGTACATAATTAGGCTTAGACAAAGAAACATTTGGCGATCCCTTCTGTGCGGATCTCATCAAAATAAACAAATGGCCCTGCCAAGGGGCCTAATGATGTGTGGCTGTTCCTTTCAGATCAGAGGCTTGAACCAAGGAGAGTGGCTATGCTGATTAGGACGCAGATGGGAGCGTGTTGAAACTTTTAGCTTTGTCTACACACGTGGCAAATCCATTGGGAAATCTCGAGATAATGAAAACGCTGAAGAAATTAAGAGTTTTTACTTTGGTGCAGAAGTAATAATTCAGGGATCCAGGCAAATAATCTAAATTCCAGTCGGAGAATTGGAGTTTTTAAAAACCTGGAAATGAAGAGTTGCTATCAGCAAATCGGACCATGATGCTACTGCGTTGTTTCTACTCTTGCCCTTTAGGTAAGGAAAGTTGTTCTCCTTACCCAGTCCCACATCAATACAGCTAATCACTTGACTATTGTCAGTCATGCAAAAGCTCCTTCAGTTCAAGAAGAAGGCCATTATCTTCTCAGGAGAACCAGGGATGGACATTTTAAAATGTATTTCTTCATGGATGTGGGTGTCGCTGGCAATTTGGCCAGCATTTATAACCCATGTCTAATTGCCCTTAAACTGAGTAACTTGCTGCGCTGTTTCTGAGGGCAGTTAGGAATCAATCAAATGTAGGTCAGACGAGATAAGGATGGCATAAATCCTTCCCTAAAGAACATTAGTGAATCAGATGGGATTTTGCAACATTTGATAATGATTTCATTGACACCATGACAGAGAATTCCAGATTTTGTTGATTGCTATGGAGCAGCCATCCCCTCAGTGTATTAGTGCATTAACTGGGACCTCTGGGTTATTCCTACAGTGGAAATATCAATACATCACCACTTTCCCTTGTACATGAAGCACTGATCTTTCCAAATTCCAATAGACTTTAAAATATTGCAGGACTGCAATTAAATAAAATTACAGACATCCTGACTTTCCCTGCTACGGAAAGTGGTTCAGGCCAAAACACTGAATGCTTTCAGGAAGGAGGTAAATACTTTGGGCTAAAGTGATCAAAGATGGGGAGAAAGTGGGAATAGGGAACAGAGTTAGCTGATCAGCCTTGATCAGATTGAATGCTAGAGTAGGCTCAAAGGGCTGAGTGGCCTACTCTAGCCCCTATTTTATTTCTATGTTTCTGGTGTTGCAAACTAGTTTAGAAGCATTGCAGAACAGGTTTAATCAAATGTCCCAGAGGTATCAGCACCATTGATGCTCTTTGTTTTCCTGATGAGAGTTAGTCTGAATTGTCTACCCATTGAGACCAAAGATGTTTGTTCCCCATTTTGCTCACCCCTTGTAGACCCTTCCCCCAATGCTGAGGGTGCTCAGTGGGCAGGCATGATTTCTAACTGGAAAGCAGCACATTTATGATAGGTTGATGTTACTGAGCTACTGCAGTATAATTGGGCCACCAGCAATTTCACAAGCCACCCCAACACAGTAAAGAACCACTCTCAATTATAACACAAAGAGACACATTTGAATACAGTTTATATGCATCCAATTTTATATTACATTTGTACCAGATAAGTCATGACCATATGATCCCTTCAAAACTGAGTGAAACATCTCATTGAAATAAACATAATTTCCCTTTTTAGAGCAATGGTAAGCATTCCTTTACAAAGTTTGTTCTCTAGTTGCATTTATTTCCCATGCCTAGATGGCTGTATTGAAAGATTACCATTTACTTTGCAAATGCGGTTTCATGTAGAATAGACAGGCTGATGGCAGATGTCATTCTCTCTCCTGATGATTTTGGTGAATCAGTTTGGGTTTTTCCAACAATCCAACAGCTTTCATAGTTACTTTATCAGATGCTTGTCAACTCAATACCTGAATTACTCACCTGAACCTTGCAACTTTCCACAGTTTTTTTTATTCTTTATGGGGATGGATGTCACTAGATTAGATTACTTACAGTGTGGAAACAGGCCCTTCGGCCCAACAAGTCCACACCCACCCAGACCCATTCCCCTACATTCACCTAACACTATGGGCAATTTTGCATGGCCAATTCACCTCACCTGCACATTTTTAGACTGTGGGAGGAAACCGGAGCACCCGGAGGAAACCCACGCAGACACAGGGAGAATGTGCAAACTCCACACAGACAGTTGCCTGAGGCGGGAATTGAACCTGGGTCTCTGGCGCTGTGAGGCAGCAGTGCTAACCACCGTGCCACCATGTGTCCCTCGCAAGGCCATCCTGTTTTGTCTGTCACAAATTGTTCCGGAGAAGATCGTGATTGACTGCCTTTGTGAATCATTGCAGTCCATGTGGCTTGGGGACAGCCTTTTGCTATTACAAATACATTGTCAGGATTTTGACCCCAGTGACACCGAAGGAAGCTAGTTCCAAATTAGGATGGTGAATGCCTTGGAAAATTTGCAGGGAATGGTGTTCCCAGCATCTGCTATCTTTGACCTTCTAGATGATTGGATTGGTGAGTTGGGAAGGTGCTGCCAAACGAATCCTGACATACCTGATCGGAAATCACAAAACACCGGGTTATATTTCCCAACAGGTTTATTTGAAATCACAAGCGTTCAGAGAACCTGATGAAGGAGCAACGTTCCAAAAGCATGTGATTTCAGATAAACCTGTTGGACAATAACCTGGTGTCGTGTGAATTCTGACTTTGTCCATGCCAGTCCGACACCAGCACGTCTACGTCTTGGCATACGTGAGCAGTGGTTAGGATTCATCGTGCAACTGTAACCTGTGAGGGTAGACCTGCCCTGACTATCAAACCACCCAAGTCTTTGCAGGCAATGTACAGATTTTAATGCAAGTTATGCAAAATCTGGGGAGATGTATCGTATTCAAATGGTGACTGTTTGAAAAGTTGTCACAGTGGTGCAAGGTCTTGAACCTAATATCAGTGTATGCTGGCCTTTTCTGATATCCTAAGTAATAAAGTGCAGATTTATCATCAAGGAAATGATGTGGCCTTGATAGATTCAGATAGATGTCTGATTCCAAAGGCAGCCTTCATTCCCAACCTGAAAGAGCTAGAGTTTTAAACCACTGTGCTGTCCTTGTCATCCGTTAGAAAGAAATGCTTCTTACCCTGACCCTGCTGATATGACAGGAAACCCTGCAACTTTAACATAACAAATACAATGACTGGTGCTTTAAGGGTTACAGTGCAAGGTCGGAGAGTCGAGAATGCTGTCTTCTTTGAACATTTTCCCCACAGCTGCAGTCATTTAACAAAACAAACAGAAATGAGTTAATTGCTTCTTTGAACATTAAATAACGTGAAACAAGTTATTATAATTTCTGTCATCGTCCTTCAGCTTTGCTGCCATATTGCCTAACTCTTGTGAAAACGGCAGGTCCTTTTCTACTTTATTTTGCTAAAGCTCTGCACTGACATACAAAATAAACAGTGCTTTTTTTTCCTGTTTTCTTTTTAGAAATCTGTCACTCCATGTGATCTCTGTTCTCCACCTCCCCCCATCCCAGAACTTGAATGAAAATGTCTTTATTTCCACAGAATCCTCTTATTTTCTCTCTCATTTGTCTCCCTCCCTCACATAATGGTTCTCATGCTGTCGGGATTGTCTGGATTTGGGGAATTTTGCCGGGATGGAAGGTTCACTTATACTATGAGGACTGGCAGATTGTGAGGGAATGTCAGAGCCAATCCCAACCCTCTCCCTGACTCAGACTAAAATTTTCAGCCAAGATTGTGGTGGGGCTAGAGAGGGGAGAGATCAAGAGTGAGAGTCCTGGGTGGTGTTCCCTGCAACAACTGTATTCATTGAGCTATTTGTTACTAGTGGCTCAGTTTAGTAACACTCTCATGTTATAGTCCCTGTGTTGAAGTCTCACTGCATGGCTTAAGTACAAAATTGAAGGGCATTACTAAAGGAGTAAATAAGGGGGAGCAGTTTTAGGACTGAGTTGAGAAGGAACTAGAAGAAAGTGAAGACTGCAGATGCTGGAGATTAGAATCGAGGGTGTGGTGCTGGAAAAGCACAGCAGGTCAGGGAGCATACAAGGAGCAGGAAAATCAATGTTTCGGGCAAAAGCCATTCATCAGGAATGAGGCCGAGGGAGTGGTGAAATGAATGGGAGAGGGGTGGGGCGGGGTGGGGCTGGGTGGAAGGTAGCTGAGAGTGCGCTAGGAGGATGGAGGTGGGGGGAATAGTGATAGGTTGGAAGGGAGGGTGGAGCGGATAGGTGGGAAGGAAGATGGACAAGTCATGAGGGCAGTGCTGAGCTAGAAGGTTGGAACTGGGACAAGGTGGGGGGGACTGGAAATGAGGAAACTGGTGAAATCCACATTGGGGTTGGAGGGTTCCGAGGCGGAAGATGAGGCATTTTTCCTCCAGGCATTGGGTGGTTAGGGAATGGCGATAGAGTAGGCCCAGGAGATGCATGTCCTTGTTTGCCCAAAGGGTTGTGAATCTGTGGAATTCCCTGCCCAGTGAAGTGCTTAAGGCTACCTCCTTAAATGTTTTTAAAGCAAAGATACAATTTCGAACAGTAAAGGAATTAAGGGCTATGGTGAGCAGATGGGTAAATGGGCTTTAGTCCACAAAAAGATCAGCTGGGATCTTATTGAATGGCAGAGAGGCTAAACAGGCCAGATGACGTAATCCTGATCCTATTTCTGATGTTCTTCTGAGTGCTATTTCTTGTACAAGAAATTAAACTTGAGACTCCATTTGGCTGAATGTGAAAGTTCAAATATCTTACAGAAAAGAAAGGGGCTTATTGTTGGTATCCTGGCCAATACTTCCTTTCAAGAAACAAAGTTCATTACCTGGACATCATCACATTGTTGTTCGCACATAGACCTATAAAATGTTATTCACTTTCCTATAAGTCTCAGAAACCTGGACAAGATGTAGAGATCTCTGGAAGGAAATAGAGAGCTTTGAAATATATGATTCGAAGCTGAAACATATGATTCAAATATGATAAAATAAAACAAAGAAATGTGGGTGCTGCAGATCTGAAACAAAAACACTCAGCTGGAGACACTCAGCAGGTCTGGGAGCAAATGCATTTTTTAGCTTAATACCATTAAAGAGGTATTTGAAATTGCAACAGCAAAACTACCTCTTAAAAGGTGACATCCAGAAAATAATATGTCAGTATTTCAGTCCTTTAATCAGAGTTGAAAAGCTAAGGATCTCTTCCAGAGGGCAAAGTGGAAGTAGCAGAAAGAGGGACCACTGTTGGTATATAGTTCAATGTATTTCCAGGCCACGTTGAGCAGTCTGCTTTCTTTCATCTTTCCTCACTTTATTAGTTGCTGCTTTGACTGAGAATCCCTAAAATGCTGGAGGAGAGTTTGCACTGACCCTCCGAAGAGCATCCCCTCAAGACCCACCCAATAATCCTGCATTTCCCTGGCTAATCCACCTAGTCGGCACACCTCCTGGGCACTATGGGCAATTTAGCATGGCCAATCCACCTAACCTGCACATACTTAGACTGTGGGAGGAAACCAGAGCACCCAGAGAAAACCCACGCAGACACGGGGAGAGTGTGCAAACTCCACACAGGCAGTCACCCAAGGGTGGAATCAAACCTGGGTCCCTGATGCTATGATGCCAACACTGAGCCACCACGCTGCCCACAAGAGGGGAATGATTAAGGCAGATGAGGAATTCCTTCTCTTAAAGGGTTGTGAATCCATGGAATTCTTTCCCACAGCGGGTTGCAAACGTTAGGTCATTAATTATATTCTCGGCTGAGATAGATACTTAATCAGTATGGGAATCAAGTCTTATGAAGGAAGCATGGGAGGACAGTGGAGTTGAGGATTATTAGACTTAAAATTACATGCTCAATTATAAGAATACAGGAGTACAGTGAAAAGTGTACAAAGTCGCCATCTTGTTTCCAAAACCCATAATTTAAAAAGCACAAGAAAACAACAATAATTTTAAAAAAAACATCAACAGCAGAAATAAAAGAAAAAGAGCCCAAAGGAAAAAAAAAGTCTACAACTTAAAATTTATCGGATCAGCCATGATCTCATTGAATGTTGAAGCTGACTCGATGAGCTGAATGGCCTCCATCTGCTCCTACATCCGACAGTCTTATTGATGATCTGCTGACAAACCAACTATCTCTGCTCAGAGAGTGGTTAGCAGAAGTGACCCCAGGTTGACTTGCTTCCAAAACGTGTCTCTCCTCCCTGATGATGAATCGCTGGTAGGTGCTTACTACTCATGTAAAGTTGTGTTGGGACACGACGCTCTAGTTTCTTGAACAATGAAGAAATGGCCCTTGTTTTTACAAAGATTACGTGCAAAATCCAAAAGCAGTTTCCGATACCAAACAACAGCTAACCATGATGCTGGTGCATGCCCATCAAAAGCAGCAGATGTATCTTATTCAAAGGCATCCCTTTACACTAGAGGGCATGAAATAACTTGCATGTATATTCAAATACATTTGAAGTGTTGTACTGTAGGAAAAAGGGCAGACAACCTGTAAGCAACCTTGTCCCAGAAGATAAAGACGAGATGAACATATAAAACCATGTAAAGTTCTCACAATTTTAAGTGTGAGATAAATATTATGCAGGATACCTTCCTGCTTCTCTTCAAATAATGTCATGGGGCTTTTTTTTACTTCCACACTGCCAATGCCAGCCCTCCCCACCCTGCTTTCTCATACCGACTGCTCAATTCAGATACTAAGCGCCTTTGAACAAGGCTACTTGCAAACCCACATTACCACCCCCCCCCCCCCCCCCCCCCCCCCACCAACTGTTTGCTTGTTGACTTGAATCAAATTGAATTTATTGTCATGTATACCGAGGCACAGGGAAAAGTGTTGTCTGTGAGCAATACAGGCTGATCACATAGTTAAGTAGTGTAGATAAGTAAATAATAGGTAAACAGTGGCAAAATAAAAACACAGGTACAGGCGAATGTTACAAGTTTGAGAGTCCATTCAGTATTCTAACAACACTCGGGTAGAAACTGTTTTGAAACCAGCTGGTGCATGTGTTCAAGCTTCTGTACCTTCTCCCTGATGGTAGAGGTCATAGAAAAACATTGCCAGGGTGGGATGGATCCTTGAGAATGCTGGAGGCCTTTCCTACAGCGGGCCTGGTAGATGGATTCTACAGATGGGAGATTGGCCTGTGTGATTGTCTGGCTGAGTTCACCACTCTCTGTAACCATCTCTGATCTTGGATGGTACAGTTGCCATCCCAGGTAGTGATATATCCAGACAGAATGCTCTCGATGGTGCACCTAGAAAATTTGGCAAGGGTATTCGCTGTCATACCAAATTTCCTCAGTTATCTGAGGAAGAAGAGATATTGTTGGGCTTTGTAACCAGTGCATCCACTTGAAGAGTCTAAGAAAGCTTGTTGTGGATGACCACTCCCAGGAGCTTGATACTCTCCTCTCGTTCCACCTCTGTTAAAATATAGGGGGAGCATGAGTTACATCCTGCCGAAAGTCAATAATGAGTTCCTTGGTTTTGCTGGCATTGAGAGTTAAGTTGTTCTCAGTGCACCATTTTTCCAGATCTTCCACCTCCCATCTGTAGACTGTTTTGTCACCATCTTAGATTCGACCAACTATGGTGGTGTCATCAGCGAACTTGTAAATGGCATTAGTCTGGTATTTGGCGACGCAATCATGGGTATACAGTGAGTACAGTAGGGGGCTGAATCTGCACCCCTGGGGGGCTCCAGTGTTGAGTGTTAGTGAGAATGAAATATTGCTCCCAATCTTCACTGATTGTGGCCTATGGGTCAAGAAACTGAGGATCCAGTTGCAGAGAGTGGGGCTTAGTCCGAGATCTCAAAGTTTAGTAATCAGTCTTGAGGGGATAATACTGTTGAAGGCTGACTGTAGTCAATGATAGGATTCTTATGTAGCTGTTCTTGGTGTCAAGATGTTCTAGGGAGGAGTGATGGGCAAATGATATGGCATCTGATGTGGATCTGTTGGTCCGATAGGCAAATTGGAGTGGGTCAAGAGTAGTGGGGAGGCTGGAGTTGATTAATGCCATGACCAGCTTTTTAAAGCACTTCATGACCACTGAAGTTAGAGCCACTGGGTGGTAGTCATTGAGACATGTTGCATGAGCCTTCTTAGGCACAGGGATGACATTGGCCCTCTAGAAATAGGCAGGAATAGTGGCCTGCTGCAGGGAGAGGTTGGAGATGTCCGAGAAGACCTCTGCCAGTTGATCTGTGCATGCTCTGAGTGCACAGCCTGGTACTCTGTCTGGTCCCATCACTTTCCTTGGATTCACATAAAGGAAAACTGATCTGACCTCTGATGCAATGACTGTTGGGATAGGTTCGTCAGGACTTGTTGGAATAGGTGTTACCTCTCCACTGAAATTCTGCTCAAAGCGAGCATAGAAGGCATTGAGATGATCTGGGAGGGGTGTGTCATCGTCTGCTATCTTGCACTGACTATTTTTAGAACCTGTGATGTCATTCAGTCCCTGCCGTAGTCACCGGATGTCTGTCTGGGTCTCTAGTTTGGATCGGTATTGGTCCTTGGCTGTGTTAATGGCTCTGCAAAGGTCATATTTGGATTCATATTATTTAATTGGGTCTCCTGATCTCAAGGCCTCACACCTGGTTTTTAGCAGGTTCTGTATGTCCTGATTCATCCAGGGTTTCCTCTTGGGGAGCATCCGGATTGACTTCCTCGTTAACAATCCTGCACACACTTGCTGATAAAGTCTATGACGTTGGTGAAGTACTCATCCAAAGTACCTGCAGACTGTTGCACTCTGTGCCACTGAGCTGATACCAATGATAGCAGAATGGGGTCCTTGAGTGGGGTCTCAAACTCCCAACCCTATTGCAAACCTCAATTAAGGGGTGGGGGGGGGGGGGGGGCAGTAGATTCTAGCCATAGACTGTGCAGGACTCTGGCTCAACATGAGTCACTTTTTACCCTTCTTTATTTCATCCTCTGTCCAGCCCTCTCATTCCTCCATGTATTGTGTACCTATCGTATCCCTAAGTGCATCTATCAATTCAACCACCCCTTGTGGTGGTGAGTTCCATATTCTCACTGTTCTCCAGGTATAGAGGTTTCACCTGAATTCCTTCTTGAATTTATTTCTCACTGTCTTCCATTGATAGCCATCCCTTTACTCTGCCCCTGAAGTGGGAGCCTACAATTACCCAAATAAACCCTATTGTCTACCTACCCAGTCCTGTCATCTGAAAGATTTCAGTGGGGCCATCCCTAATGTAAGAGGCATTCATTCATAAATGCAGGTAGTGTTAACAGATAAAAACTGATAGCGCTGATTGAAATAAACTTTCTGCTGATCGAGAAGTGTCGGACTGGAGCACAGTAAAACAAATTGCAGCTCGAGCTGCAACACAAAAGGTGGTCAAACTCTGTCACATGCGGCAATCAATGGTTCAAATTTTAAAACTGGAATTGATACATTTTAGTTAACCAAAGGTATTAAGGGATATGGGACAATGGCAGGTATATGGAGTTAGGTTGCACACTGTGCTCTCTGTGAATGACAGAATAGGCTTGAGGGTCTACTCCTGTTCCTGTGTTCCACCCAACAGGATTTGTAAGATTTATGAGATTAAAATCAGACAATAACAGAAACAAACAGCAGCTGAAAGAGAACAATCAGGTGACTTTTATATTGTGATTCCTCAATAGAAAGTTTTGCTTCTGATTAGATTAGACTAGATTCCCTACAGTGTGGAAACAGGCCCTTCGGCCCAACAAGTCCACACCAACCCTCCGAAGAGTAACCCACCCAGACACATTTCCCTCTGACTAATGCACCGAATACTACAGGCAATTTAATATGGCCCATTCACCTGACCTGCACATCTTTGGATAGTGGGAGGAAACCGGAGCACCTGGAGGAAACCCATGCAGACACGGAGAGAATGTGCAAACTCTATTCTCTGTTCATAGCCACAGATAAAGAAATAAGCTGTCGTAATAGTTCTGTATCAGTAGCTGTCTTCTCTTGTGTTGCAGTAGACTTATGGAGTGAGAGATAAATGTATTGATAGGAATTGGGAGTTGGTAGTTAGCTTGGAGTGCTTGTTGTCTTGTGGAGTACAATGCTAATTATAATGTCTGGCTCTACCTGTTGTAGTAATTATGAAAGCAGTTAGGCTGACATTTTTAACATCTCAAAGTTTGCCAGTTGTATTCTAAGATGAGTTGGAATGAAAGTGGAGCAATATAAATGAAACATAATTAGTATTTATGAGTATATTGTTACTAAGGTAATGCATTAAGAAATTTGGGTGGTATAAACCATAGCAGTGAAACTAAAGGGAGTTTGTGAATTTATGTTTTCTCAAACTTAGTAATTTCCACCCTGAAACATGCTCCTCAACGTTGTAATGGATTCTTATAAAATGAAAGTTTAAATAGAGGCCCCACAGACCCTCTATAAGGGAATGTAAAAAATGACACTTCAAATAGGAGGTGGAGCATTCTTTCCGATTGTCCTGATCAACATTCAATTCTCAGCTTAATACCAAAAGGCAAATTATATATTCAGTATCCTCACCTTTGTTTGTGGGATCTTGCTGTGCACAAATGGGCTTCCCTATTTCATATGCTACAGCAGTAGCAGCATGTCAGCAGTGTTTCAACCCATGCCATTCAGTTTAACATTACTGTAGATTGTCTCCTCTACAGGTTAAGAGACGGACTAAGCTCAACAAATGAGGAGGCCACTGCTTGACTTTGGCAATTAATGCCTGTTAAATAAATAAAGAAAATAAAGCACTGTTTCTTAAAGCTCTGTGGAAGCACTAAAGGGGTTCCACAAATGCAAGCATTTCTCTCTTTCCTTTATGTATCGGAAATATCACAGTTTAAGGATTGAGTTTTTTTGTGGTGGAAGGTGTTTGTAGTAACAAAGGAGTGAATCCATTCTTTCTTTGTTGGTTATCTCTAATCACCAAAATAGTGCAGATTTTAATTTCACGTAGACATCTCAAATGTCTTTTGGATATTCTTATCATTCTAAAGTCTTAAGATAAATAAAAGCTAAGCATAACTATTGGGCATTGCTGAGATTATCAACCAAACCGAGTTTTGATTATCCTGATGTTCTCTAAGTGGGGGTAAAGTCTTCCATTTCTAGCATTTCTTCTCAGTATCCACCCATTCAAATTGAAACTCTAATCTAATTTCATTTCATTGCCTTCCACAAACTTCAACTGGTCTCAAATCTAGCCTCCTATGCTCAGTCCCGCTCACCCAAGACTCCTGTCATTGTGAGATGTATGGGCTCCCATTTCCAAAAGCATTGACCTTAAAACACTTGCCCCAGTCTTCAATACCTCCACATTTCTAAACCTGTTCTATCTCTGCAACCTTCTCATTCCCCTCCCTAATGTTTTGTCTGTCTTGACCTCCACAATTGAAAGACTTCAGTTGGACCAACCTAAACCTTTCTTCCTTGCTATTTTTAAGTATCTCTCCTAACATACGTATTAATTCACAAGATGCGGGAATGATTCTATTTATTTCCCATTCCTAACTGCCCTTGAGAAGGTATTGGGGAACCGCTTTCTTGAACAGCTGCAGTCCATGTGGTGTGGGTACACCCACAGTGTTGTTAGGAAGGGAAATCCAGGATTTGGATCCACCAATGACGGAGAAATAGTGATATCATTTCTAGTCAGAATGGTGTGTGACTTGGAGAAGGACTTTCAGGGAGTGGTTTTTCCAGGCATCTGCAGCCCATGTCCATCAAGATGGGAAAGGTTGCATGTCTGAAAGGTGCTTCCGAATTGGTGAGCAGCTGCAGTGCATCTTGTAGATGGTACACTCTGCTGCCCGTGTGTGTTGGTGGTTCAGGCAGTGAAATTGGATGGTGGTGCATGGGATGCCATTCAAGCTGGGCTTCTTTGTCCAAGAAGGTGTCAAGCTTCCTGAGTGTTGTTGGAGCTGCTCTCAACCAGACAGAATCTGTTCCTTTAATGCTTTCCTCAATCCCCCCTTGTGCCATAAAGTGCAATGATTTGCCTGCTATGTTCTCGAAATGCAAGTTGTTGTTGTTGAATGGGAATCATGTGATCTAGGGCTGATGAGCTTCTAAACCATTACTTTCAGAACTGAAGGCTTTTTAAATGGGAGTCCATTACTCAGCTGATGAAACTGATGATTTTTGAAATAAAATTGCACATTCTATCTCTGAAGTAATTTGT
Source organism: Chiloscyllium punctatum (assembly GCF_047496795.1). NCBI lineage: Eukaryota > Metazoa > Chordata > Chondrichthyes > Orectolobiformes > Hemiscylliidae > Chiloscyllium > Chiloscyllium punctatum. The sequence goes on along the minus strand of NC_092750.1, from coordinate 14,857,476 downwards.
CCCCTAAATGGGCACCCGGACCTTTATTGGCAGAGACAAAGAGCCTTCTGAACAGAAATTCAATGCACAGCATGCCATCGCTTCAAATGGGAACTCATCAGGTTTATTGCGAGAAGTAAAGGGCCATTTCTCTCTTTCTGTCCCTCTTAGTACTTCAGTTAATTGTCCACTTTGTCTGATCGCCCAATTATTTATTGTTGTGCATAATGGACTCTCTGAATGGTGCTCAGTAAACTACTATTAAAGCTACCAGATTCACTCCATGGAAGTCTGCAGCTCTGGTACTAAAGCACTTACTGAAGGAGGTCCTCTGTTCTCTGGAAACTCTTGAACAGGCAGGGGGCCCAGGCATGTAGTTTCTGAGCTGGTACGCCTGAATTCTGGTCACTGTCAGAGTGTTGCAGTCAGGATTTGGAAAGGAAATACTTTGAGTCCTTCAGGCCGTTGCACATGATCGAGGCAGCCGTCAGATTGTCAGTGTGCATTTTAGTTTTATTTCTGATGTATAAAACCCCTTTGTGTTTAATTCTTCAGAAGATGTTGTCCTGTGTTGGGTCTTGTTCAGAATCAAAATAAAGCCTTTGTTCCTCCCACAGCAAAACAGTCCTCAGCATTACTGCTCATCCTGGACAAAACCAGTAAGCAGAGACAGGATTTTTCAAATCATTAACATTGCACAATGGGCAAGTGTATGCTTGTACCTTGACTGATTGATAACAAGTTCTAAGCCTGTATTGGTTTTATCTTGAGGAATGGAGTTCAAAGATATATGCAACTGGTAAGATTTTAGATCAAGTTGCTTCTGGGCCATTCAAAGGGTAATTAGAGTCATAGAGTCACAGAGACATACAGCACAGAAACAGACCCTTTGGTCCAACTCGTCCATGCTAACCAGATACCCTAAATTAACCAAATCCTATTTGCCAGCACTTGGCCCATGTCCCTCTAAACCCTTCCCATTCACTTGCCCATCCAGATGCCTTTTAATATTGTAATTGTACCTGCCTCCACCATTTCCTCTGGCAGCTCATTCCACCCTCTGCATGACAATGTTGCTCCTTAGGTCCCTCTTAAATCTTTCCCCCTCACCCTAAACCCATACTGTCCAGTTATGAATTCCCCCACCCCAAGGAAAAGACCTTGGCTATTTACCCTATCCATATACAGTACCTCTCATGATTTTATAAATCTCTATAAGATCACCCCTCAGACTCTGACACTGCTGAGAAAACAGCCCCTGGTCTATTCAGCCTCTCCCTGTGGCTCAAACCCTCCAACCCTGATAACATTGTTGTAGACCTTTTCTGAACACTTTCAAGTTTCACAACAGCCTTCCCATTGGAGGGAGACCAGGACTGTGCACAGTATTCCAAATTAATTAAACATTCTGAATAAACATTAAAACATAGTTCATGACCTCAGGATCTCCCAAACTGATTTATAGACAGTGAGGTATTCTTGAAGTTCAATGACATTAAGAAATAATGATAACCAATTTGCACACTGCAAGCTGCACGTGCATTAGTGAGATAATGACCAAGTAATTATATTTAACAGCGTTGAATGGTGGAATAACTATTGGCCACAGTACAGGAAGATTGCCCATCACTTCTTAAATGAATGCCTTGGGATTTTATTTACATCCATCTGAGAAGGCAGACAGTATCACTGAGAGATGTTTTCTCCACAGTACAGCACACCTTCAGGGCTGCACTAAATTGTCAATCCTAGGTCATTTACTCGATTCACTGGTTAGCTTGTTGACTGAGATCAAGTATGGTGTCTGTTCTTATCTTATGTCTCATCATCTTATACACTTCTATAAGGTCTGAAGGAAAAAAGGTCCAACCTCTCTCTATAACTCAGACCATTGAGTCCAGGCAACAGCTTTGTAAATTTCTTCTGTGCTCTTTCCAGCTTAATAACATCCTTCCGATAACAAGTTGACCAAAACTGAGCACAATATTCCAAATGCGGCCTCACCAACTCTCCATTTTTCTCCTACACTATGCATGTACTTCTCATTTCCAGAATAAATTGGAATAGATAACATTGGTTTGAGAATGAGGGATGTGGTCTCACAAATCTACTCGAAGTCTTTGAGGAAGGAAGTAACTTGGATAGAACAGAGAGAGAGTAATTCACCAGATACAATGGGCCAGATGCTCCAAGGAGTGACAATCACATGCTTTTTTTCAAGTTGTGAAAGAGCTCAGCATTTCTGACAATAGATTCTGATCGGAGCTCCCTCAGACATGTGGAGCTGTACTTCCATCCTGACAGGTCCCTGGTAGTGCAGAACAGTTAGGGGAAAGCAAACCGTGTTCCCTTTCTCACAGCAGTCAGTTTGGAGATGTAAAGTTCCAGAACCAGAGATAGCCAATGTGACAGCTGCTGTGAAAGGCTAAATATATAAGTTACATGTGAGGTTAGGGTGCACAGAGGGTAGGGTACCTGTTAAGTCAGGAGCCAAGTGGCTTGACAATATTGTGCCAGGTTTGTAGGGTGCCAGAGTAGAGTGTCGGGAAGGGTAGGGTGCAAGGCAACAAAGGGATCTGGTAAGTAGGATGCCAGGGTATAGGGTGACAAGGTGGTCAAGTAACTGATGGAGTGTTTAGGATAGTTTAGGATGGGCAGGACATAGAGTCACAGAGTCATACAGCATGGAAACAGACCCTTCGATCCAACCAGTCCATGCTGACCAGGTTCTCAAACTAAGCTAGTCCCATCTGCCTGCGCTTGGCCCATATCCCTCTAACCTTTCTATTCATGAACGTATCCAAATGGTTTTAAATGTTGCAACTGTACTTGCATCCACCACTTTCTCTGGCAGTTTATTCCACACACTGAGTAAAAACAAATTGCTCCTCATATCCTTTTTAAATCATTCTCCTCTCACGTTAAAAATAAGCCCCCTTGTTTTGAACTCCCCCATCCTGGAGAGAAGAACCTTGTCATTCACCTTATCTAAGCCCCTCATGATTTTATAAACGACATATGAGGTTTGGTAGTCCAATGGGATAGGTTGGTGTTGGGTCCCAAGGGAGGTGGTTGTCAGATCCATTAGTGCAGTTGGGGTGGGGGAGAGTGGTGGATGCAGGTGATGGTAGACTCCATGGATTAGGGGTTGGGGAGGTGTGATGTGTGTCTAGCAGCAGACTGTTACATCAACGGGCTGTAGTTGGTGAGGAGTTGTCAGGTGGCCGAGCAATGGGGGTGGGATACAAATCCAATGTTTTGAGAGGGGCTTTGGGTGTGCTGACAGGGAAGTGTTCAAGTCCTGGGGAAGCAGTAGCCATGACAGAGCATCAAGGTTTGGGGGGGTGGGGGGAAGGGGCAGTTCCCCAGAAGAAGAGGGATGTAGTCAGATCTGAGTCTTGATGGTTTTGGAGTCGTGGACGCGTGTGTAGTTGGGGATGTGTGTGGTAATTTGGGGATCCAGGTGAATAGTTACTCAGGAGTTAGACTGGGATTTTAGTAGTCCAACTATCCCTTGACTTGACTGCATTGGAACCCACTGAAATCTCAGATTTAAATGGATACTTTCAGAAAATTCCAAGCATTGGGGAATTGCCCAGAGGAATGTTCTATTTTCCCGGACAATTCCTTTGGACTCTGCTATACTAGGGATTACACAGGGTCCCCATGTGCAATCCTGGAATAATGACATCGGAAAATCCGGGCCAATATATCTGGACTTTCAGAGGAGAGTTGATTGACTGTCACGTTGGTCTAATGAAGAAAAGATTAACCAGCATTAATTAACTGCACATTAGCTAAATGTAATTAGAAATGGCTGAGCTGCAGGAAAACAGAAGTTGAAAATAAACAGTAAAATAAACTCCAACTGTGAGGCAGAGATTACAGAAACTCAGTGGGAGGGGGGAACGGGGGATGGATTGGAAGGGGTGGGGGGAGGGAAGGGGTTTGGAGTTGGGATATGGCATGTCGTCCACAGGGATTATTCTATTTACACTATTCAAGAACAATATGTAAGTGGGTGATAGGGCAACTTGATACAAGTTTAAATTAACATGCTCAAATTTGCCTATTGAATAGCAGCAACTGATTATAAAAGTGTATGAAGTGTTTTTCAAAACACTTTGATGTGTAAAGACACGACATAAATATGATGCAAATTATAGAACATGAGGCTAGAGATGCTATTTCCCCATTTTGTAAAAAAAAGGTTAATGCCTTCATAACATTGCTGGAATTTCATACAGTTAAACCAGAATCAGACGATTAGTCATTTATAGACTGGGATAAATGACTTTCTATCATTTTTTTAGCAGATCAAGTCACTCATATGCTAGAGTGGGGCTTGAACCCACAGCTCACTAATATGAAGTATGAGCTCTACCACTGAGCCAAGCTGTAATTATATATATATGAGCTTCTGAAAAAAACAGCTCAAACCTTTAAGGCTGTAGTCTCTAGTCCCATTGTGGTGGGTTGGTGGTTCAGTGGTTAGCACCGCTGCCTCACAGCACCAGGGTCCCGGGTTCAATTCCAGTCTTGGGCCACTGTCTGTGTGAGTTTTCTCTGGGTGCTCTGGTTTCCTCTCACATCACATCACAAAGATGTGCAGGTGAGGTGAATTGGCCATGCTAAATTGTCTTTAGTGTTAGATGCATTAGTCGGGGGGGGGGGGAGGGATAAGTTACTCTTCAGAGGGTCGGTATTGACTTTTTGAGCTAAAGGGCCTGTTTCCACACTGTAAGGAATCTAACCTCTAATCTACTGACCCTAGTGAACATTTCAGGATCTGACCAGCAGCCTATCATATTTATATCATATGTGATGGATACATGTCATGCCAAACATAGTCTCCTGGAAAGTTAGCAGTAACCCCTGTACATCTGGATCTCAGTCGAACTTCTATCCTATGTATTGTGCCCTAGCAGGACTGGAATATAGAGTGTTTGCTCCTTTATTGCTGTTTCAATCAACACTGTTAGGTAAGCTACACTGACAAATACTTAACAAAGAATATAATTGTGATATTCCAAAGCTAAGCACAGGTATATAAAAAAAAATTGTGGAATGTGGTTCCACAGAAAAATCATTGCATTGCTGGCAACAGATTGAACATTATGTCAAACATGATGCAAAGCTACCTTGAGTTTCACCCGGTTCACCCAGGGGATGGATAAAACCGATTAGAACCTTTCCTCAGGGAATTAAGAAATGTATTTTCTTCTTCACCAACCAGGCAAAAGTGTGAGACAGAGCCTCCCCATGCAAATCTGGGCTCAAGGTTCGCCTGATTTTCTAACCATCCATTTCAGTGGATGGAAAACTGCTAATGGCTTCCTGCAAACTTTGTAGTAAATGTTTTTGCAATACATTTCCCAGAGCTCAAATGCATGAGTGACGGAGAAGAAAGTGTGCCTGTAAATGCATCAAATAGACCATCATTGTACCCAGTCACATTTAAAATTCTGGGCTTCTTCTCAAAATGATTACGTCTGTCTCATGATATTTTTGTTCTAATTCAAATTTTTTTGAAAAAAAGAGATAAATTTATATTCACAACATCCCAAAGTGCTGCACAGCCAGAGCCAACAGGGAGAAATATATCCCACATCTGACTGAAGGCACATTGAACAATGCACTGTAGTGTCAGGTTTGTTTATGTGCTCATGTTCTGACTTAGAAGCAAACATGTTACTACTGAAATAAAGTTGTCACCCTGCCTTGATGACACTGTGTTATCCTTAAATCACATTTTCTACTCACTGTTCATTTTAATTTCACGTACGAAATATAAATACAATCAACTTGGAAACAGGGGTGTAATTCATCTTATAATAAGGAGACTTTGAATCTGTCCCATTTCCATTGATGTTTATGTTCAAATATAACGCTTACTGGATTTGCCTTTGCTCCCTGTTAATATAATGTTCCAAGTAACTGTGTATCTATTGAACTGATCAGATTTGAGCGGGGGGGGGGGGGGAGCGGAATGAGTCGATCACTTCTGCACAGTACTACTCCATCCAGTCACCAAACACAAAAATTAGTTTTCAGCAGCTGGGATGATCTGCAGAAATGTCTACTGTTAAAGCACAAACCATAGGACACACTCCTTGCTTTACTCGTGGGTCAAACCTTTTCCTGTTTCAGGAATGCACAGTAGCTGCCACATTCTCAGACAAAGTGCCCATTGATGCTGAAATGTCTTACTCATTTCTTTGGCAGAATGCTGGCTTTCTCTGGTCATTTGATGGTTTGAATTGAGTGTTTTTTTGGAGAAGTAATTGCTTGTTGATTATCGCTTCATGCATGGTGGCTGGAAGAGAGAGTTTATTATAATGTCACCAGGAAGGTCATAGGGTTGGCTGTTGTAAAGAGCCCTCAGAGCATCTGACTGTAGAACAGGATGACATTAAGGGAAATATATAATAAAAGTGTTGTGCAAAGCCCTGTACTTGTGCCCAGTATATTAGACCATCCTTCCTCCCTTTTTTGCATGATCATCTTGGTTATGTGTCGAGCTCTTTATCTATGCATAAGAGCTGACAGAGACTCTTTCATTGCAGAAACCGCTAGATGCAACGTGTCCAAATTCTTGGCGACCCTCGAATAAGTCAATTCTTTTTTTTTCTCTTTCTTTCCTTTTAATTTGCCTTAATTAACTGGCTTGTTGCTGGGTTGTGAGAGAGGAGTTTGTTGGGTCTCTGTATCCCATAGGGTCACCTCAGGATATCCAAGGGGCACCACAGCAGGACCAGGCTGTGCTCCTCACATTAATTAGAACCTAATTTGGCACCACTGTACTGTGAAATGATGGTGTGGAGATTAAACCCTGACTTTCTTTTCATAAAAGCCATGTATTTATTTGTTTTAGTCATAGGCAGGAAATTGCATAAACTATAGGCTAGTAATTGGCAGGGGATGTCAGTCTCCTGCACTGAGGTTCAATGAGTAAGCACACAATCATCAGGATAAGAAACTAAACTTGCTCACTCGTGTCATTTCTCTCAACCCCTGTGGGCATTGGAACAGGTTACTTCAAATATAGATCTCAGCCTTTGCATTTCCCCTGGAGCCGAACATTACCAAATCTGCGGTATTCAGAATCACTAAACGTAAAGTCTCTCCAGTGTGGAAACAGACCATTCGGCCCATTGAGTCCGTACCAACCCTCTGAAGAGCATCCCATTTCTACAATATCCCTGTAACCCCACATTTCCCATGGCTAATCCATCGAGCCTGCACATCCCAAGACACAATAAGGCTATTTAGCATAGCCAATGCAGCTAACCTGTACATCTTTGGACTGTGGGAGGAAACTGGAGAACCCAGAGGAAACTCATGCAGAGAATGTGCAAACTCCACACAGATACCTGAGGGTAGAATCGAACCCAAGTCCCTAGTGCTCTGAGGTTATCCGAAAGATTTTGCCCCGCATGTCTTTTTTCCTCTTACTGGAACCAAACCCAGGTTCCTGGCACTGGGTTGCGGCCAGTGTGCTCTGCAATGAAAGAATATGCTTCCTAAGCATCTAGAAGAAAGTGAGGACTGTAGATGCTGGAGATCAGAGTTGAGAATGTTTTGCTAGAAAAGCACAGCAGGTCAGGCAGCATCCGAGGAGCAGGAGAATCAACGTTTTGGAAGGGCTTATGCTCAAAACGACGACTCTCCTGCTCCTCGGATGCTGCCTGACCTGTGCTTTTCGAGCAATACACTCCCAACTTCCTAAGCATCTTGCAAGTGCATTGCAAAGATGCTGTAAGGATTGTGAGAGTCCATAGGTGAAGGGTACATGTGGCTGGTGCCCACGGTCTGTGCCATGAGGTACTGTTTCCCAGTTCTGATTTGGAGGTGCCAGTGTTGGACAGGAGCAGCGCTCCAAAAGCTAATGCTCCCAAATAAACCCGTTGGACTATAACCTCGTGTTGTGTGATTTTTAACTTCCCAGTTCTGACTTCCATGTCAAAATTGCCCGGTGTCTGGTTTGCTCACGCCGTATTAATGAGATAAGGTTTGCAGCTGATAAGGTCAATTACAACCAATAATCCCCGCTTAATAGGGAACTCTCTGCTCCCAACTGAGGATGTCACCTCAACTGGGACTTAACTCAACCTTGCAGCAACCTGCTGCCAGTATTGAGACTGGCTTTGCCAGTCACCTCATGTGATTCTGCCACTTTTCTCTCCAGATCACCTGTAGTTGAGGCCCCTGTAAGATTCTGCCCGTTCAGTTGCACATTTGTGTATGCAACAAGCTTTCATTCCAATAGAACTTTTAAAAAAAAGGCTTGCTTTTACATTGCACTTTTCAGGACCACCATATTTCTCAAAGTGCTTTGAGGCCAATGCTGTACTTTTGAAGTGTAGTTCTTCCTGTGGTGTAGATAACAAGCTGACAAAGTTGCATACAGCAAGCTCCCACAGGCAGCAACGTGGTACTGACCAGATAATCTGTCTCAGTGTTATTGATTGATGGATAAATATTGAGCAGCACATAAGGGCTAACAGGGAGCTTTTGTGGTGGAATGGTAATGTCCCTACCTTCGAAGCAGGAGATCTGGGTTCAAGTCATATCTGCTCCAGAGGTGTATTCCTAACATTTCTGAACAGGTTGATTAGGAAAGAATTCAGAGTATGAGGAGTCAGGGTAAGTAACAGCATACTGTAGATAGAAAACAGGCATGAGGGATAACAGCCAATGGTCTTTCTTCGAATTCACACCATGGGATCTGTGAGAACAGACATGGCCTCAGTTTAATATGTTATTCAAAAGGCAGCATTCCTAACTGTGCAGCACTCCCTCACTGCTGCACTAACATGGCAGCTTCGATATTTTTATCGTGCTCAAGTTCTGGAGTGGAACTTGAAACCTTGAACCTTCCGAATCCAAGGTGACCAATTGAGCAAGAGCTGGCAAACTAACTCCTTTTAAAAGAGGCTAACGTTTAGCCTCAAACAAACACTGAAATTGCTGGGAAAACTCAACCAGCTTGGCAGTACCAGTGGAGAGAAAACAGAGTTAATGTTTCAGGTCCAGTTACCCTCCTTCAGAACTTTGTTTAATGTTTAGCCTCTTGCCTTGATGCAAGCTTGAACCATGTAGTGATGCTTCAAAGCCAATTCATGGACTCAGTTTGCTACATTTCTTTCTTAAGATCCAGAGCTTAATGAATTCATACCATTGACTATCGTTTGAAACTGGAATTTAACTTCTTGGAAAATCCACAGAAAAGTAATAAAATCTGTAATAGATCATGTGTGTTTATATATTGTACCGAAGGGTATTGTAATATGCCTGGAAACATGGTGTTCCACAGGTGATAGTTCTGGGTCCGCTTTTGTTTGTCATTTATATAAAATATTTTGGGTGAGAGTATAGAAGACGTGGTTAGTAAATTTGCAGACAACACTAATACTGTTGGCATAGTAGACAGTGAAGACGTTTTTACAAATGGGTCAATGGACTGAAAAATGGCAGATGGAGTTCAATCTGGATAAATGCAAGGTATTGCAATTTGGTGTAATACACAAGGGGTAGTGCTTATACAATTAATGGTAGGGCCTTGGGTGGTGTTGTAGAACAGAGGGATTATATATAAAATATAGAATCCCTACAGTGTGGAAACAGGCCCTTCGGCCCAACAAGTCCACACCAACCCTCCGGAGAGTAACCCACCCAGACCCATTCCCCTACCCTATATTTACTCCAGACCAATGCACCTAACCTACGCACCCCTGAACACTGTGGACAATTTAGCATGGCTAATTCACCTAATCTGCACATCTTTGGACTGTGGGAGGAAACCGGAGCACCTGGAGGAAACCCACACAGACAGAAGGAGAATGTGCACAACTCCACACAGACAGTCATCTGACACTGGAATCGAACCCAAGTCCCTGGTGTTATGCCATAGCAGTGTTAACCACTGAACCACCTTGCCACCCTGTAGGGATACATATTTCTTTGAAGTTTGCATCACATATAGACAGGATGTTTAAAAAGACTTGCCTTCATTGCTTAGTTCTTTGAGTCTAGGAGTTGGGTAGTCATGTTGAGGTTGTAAAGGACATTGGTGAGGCCTCTTCTGGAATACTATGTCCAGTTCTGATCACCCAATTATAGGAAAGATATTATTAAGCTGGAGAGAGTTCAGAAGAGATTTACCAGGATGTTGCCAAGTACGGAAGATTTGAGTTATAAATAAAATCTGGATAGGCTGGGACTTTTTTCACTGGAGCATAGGAAGTTGAAAGGTGACCTTTTATAGATGTTTATAAAATAATGAGGGGGATAGATAGAGTTAATGTTAGTTGTCTTTTCCTTAGGATGAGGGATTCCAAGACTAGGGGGCACATTTTAAGTTGAGAGGAGAGAGATTTAAACAAGACACAAGGGGCAGACTTTTTACACGTTTTGAATGAACTTCCTGAGGAAGTGGTGGACAATCGCGACATTTAAAAGACATTTGGATAAGTACATGAATAGGAAAGGCTTGAAGAGATATGGGCCAGGAGCATATTCGCTTCACCGTTATTCATTAGGTGTGTCACACACAAGTAGTCCAAGTCCCCAGGCTAATATGCTGAGAATAAGGGCTTGAACCGTGGCCTATAATGAAAATTGAATCCAAGATTAATATTGAATTTAGTTCAAGGCAAGATTCTGAATTGTATTCAATAAAAGTCTGGAATTTTAAAAAAATGAACCTAATGGTGATTGTGGTTAAGAACCTGTCTGGTTCACTAATGTCCATCAAGGAAAGAAATCTGCTGTCCTTACCTGGATTTCAGACCCACAGCAATGTGCTGGCTGATTCCTAACTATCTGGGAAATGAGACTAGCTTAGCCAGAAACATCCTGTAAACAAATTTTTTTTTAAAATCTAGGCACAAAGCAGTCTTTTGTTAACTCATACAATAAGAATTGAATTTTGCAAGGATTATTTTCTGATGTGAGTCAGTTCCTCTGTTGCATCAGCAATAATATTTTTTTTTTGCATAGTCAAAGTTTTGAGGGATCCTCTCTCCCATTATCGGATCCACAGCCTTGTAAAGGAGATCCTAATTTCTCCAGGAAGCCCCACACCCAAGTCTGATGCTTCCTGAAATATAATTCAAATCACCACGTCCTATTATGATGAATTTCCTATTGCGAGACAAGTTTAATGCCACCTCATTTGGAGCCACCCTTATCCAAAAGGACGCATCCACTCTTGCGAGCGCCTGGCTTGAACTGAAGTGTGCTGGGTGTAGGCTCACACAAGTTAGGACAAGATTCTGAATAACATTGATACTATAATCTCCAGTCCTTTTGAAAGATCAGGCAATGGCTGATGCAGTGATGCTTTGGAGTGTTTGAGGTAATCACAGATTAAACAGGGATTAAATGTGAGCAGTTAAAACTGCAGCCTGGGTGGGGGTGGAGGCGGGGGGAGGTGGGGAGAAATAGGAAACCCTCTATAAGAAATGGACTCTAACCTCTGGCACTGCAAATTCTCAATCCTCACCGGATGGGAGTCCAGGTGAGCTGGGCTTAATTAAAACAGTCGTAAAAACACCAAATGCATTGGAAAAATAATTGAACATTTAGTCCAAATGACATTGGTACACATCGTGTTCTCAAGTCAACCCCAACCCCTTTCGGAATGGATCTGTTATCAGCTGTGCCACATCCAGTTTCTCAGTGTCAACAGATGAAGTACTTTCTAACCAAACTGAATTTTTATTCAAAGTAAGCGAATCTTCCCCTGAAAGAGTTAATTATTTTGTTTGAGCTTTTTCTGCTTCGAGGTACTGTATCATTCCAGATAGTGCAATCTCTATTATAGCTTACTCCTTTCATTTCTGAGGAGGTTCAATTTTTCATTTAGCAGACCCACCAAATAGCAGGCTAAATTAATTTTATCGTCTGCAGACTGTGTTTAGCACCAACAGATCATGTTTTGACTTATAAAAGTACAATCTTCAATGAGAAGCCAAACCTGTGGCAATTGCCCCACTTTAGCTGTTAACTTGCAAATAGTGAACAGAGAGACTGAGAGGGACTGCTCCTGAAATGTGTTCCTCATTAGCAACCTGCTTGCTATTATTTGGTTGCTCTTATTCCTGCAGTATGTGTGACATTAAACTGGCCTGTGGAATGATCAGACCAGCCTGGGCTGTTGGCTCACATCAGCCTGTGGCAGCATTTCCGCTCTCAGCTCTCTCCTTTTCCTCCCCCACTTCACATGTGGATTGATGGAGACAGGAAGCGGGCTGGGGAGAGAGGGAGCAGCTGTGGGTGAGACAAACCCCCCCCCCCCGCCCACCCCACAAACACACACTCCATTACTTTTGGAAAAGATGCATGAACTTAGCCAGATGTGCCAAGAAAATGTGACAGAGAGACAGATGAAATAATGGGGCGGGGGGAGCTTAAGACATTAATATGAGCTGGGAGATTTATGCAGCTTAATAATGTTCTTTTTTTTTCATCCTGTACAAAGAGTTGAGAGGATGGAACGGATACCTGTACAGATAGGGAGTACGTGTGTGTGGAGAGGGAGAACACATGACACCCAAAACTATGCATTTATGGTTTGAATAAAGGGAAATTAGAACAAACCATTTGTATTATATCAGGTTTATAGGAGGAAAATGGATTAATAGCTGCTATACTGATATCGCAGCCAAATACATCAATCACACCAGTTATTTGTCTCTTAAAAACTGTTTCTAACTGGAGACTGTGGTGGTAAACTGCTGACCCCAGAGCTTGCTGTAGTTTCCAACGCTGCGGATTCTAGTCATTAATGCTCACTTCTGTAACCTGAGGAAAGAAGGTTTACCTCTTATTATATATAGGGAGATGTATGTGGATATATATGTGTTTCATAATTTAACAAGTTCAGTCATTTTTTTCTTGTGTTGTGGAGGCATTTTGATGTAGCTCAGAATTAGGGGAAGTGGGATGGGAGACTGTAAGGGTGGGGTGAGCCAAAGGGATTGAACCTTAAAACCAGATTGCAATCATTTTCACCTTGGAGCTTAGTCACGACGACTGATTTTTATTGTTTTTTTTGGTTACAAACTATAAATTAGGCTGTGTGAATAGTAAAATGTTAACAGTTTTAAAAAATTAATTCACGGGAAGTGGCTTCGTTGATGGGGCCAGCATTTGTTGCCCGTCCCTAGTTGCCCTTGAGAAGCTGGTAGTGAGCTGCCTTCCAGTACCCACTGCAGTAGATCCATAGTGCCCTGAGGGACGAAACCACAAGATTTTGACCCAGCAACACTGAAGGAACAGTGATATTTTTCCAAGTCAGGATGGTAAGTGGCTTGAAGGGAGCTTGCAGGTCTTGATGTTTCCATGTATCTGTTGTCAGTACTCTTCGAGATGGAAGTGCTTGTGGATTGGGAAGGTGCAGTCACAGGAGCCTTGATGAATTTCTGTAGATATTACATGCTGCTGATATTGAGTGTTGGTGGTAGAGGGATGCTTGTGATGCAGCACCAGTCAAGTGGCCTGCTTTGTCCTGGATGGTGTCAAGTTCTTGAGTGTTGTTGGAGCTGCACTCATCCAGGCAGATGGGAATATTACATCGCACTCCTGATTTATGTTTTGTCAGTGGTGGACAGGCTTTGGGGAGTCAGGAGATGAGTTAGTCACTTTAGTATTTCTAGTCTCTGAACTACTTTTGTAGCCACTGTGTTTTTATGGCTAGTCTAATTCAATTTCTGGGTGAAAGTGAGGTCTGCAGATGCTGGAGAGTGGTGCTGGAAAAGCACAGCAGATCAGGCAGCATCCAAAGAGCAGGAAAATAGACGTTTTGGGCAAAAGCCCTTCATCAGGAATGAGGCTGAGAGCCTCAGGGGTGGAGAGATAAATGGGAAGCGGGTGGAGCTGGGGAGAAGGTAGCCGACAGTGTGATAGGTAAACGGAGGTGGGGGTAAAGGTGGCAGGTCAGAGGGGAGGGTGGAGCAGATAGGAATAAAGGGCTTTTGCCCGAAACATCAATTTTCCTGCTTCTCGGATGCTGCCTGACTTGTTGTGATTTCCAGCACCACTCTAATCTAGACTCTAATTCAATTTCTGGTCAGTGGTAACTCCCAGGCTCATTGAAAATGTTTTGAACAAGCCCAGTTTTTTGAGACAGTTTTACTTTGAAGTCTGTATATCTATTGTAAGTCACAGAGAGACTTGATTGAACCCTGTACCCACTGGCTGAACAGATGAGCACCTCACTCCCCAATCTCCACCACTCCCAGACAGTTCCTGCTACTAATTTCCTTGTTGAGATTTTTCAGAAATGGGACAATATATTAGACACTTCTCGTACATACAAGTTAACATATTTCGATTGGACCCTTAATCAAACCAGCATGATTGCAAGATTAGATTAGATTAGATTAGATTACTTACAGTGTGGAAACAGGCCCTTCGGCCCAACAAGTCCACACCGCCCCGCCGAAGCGTACCCACCCATACCCCTACATCTACATCTACATCTACCCCTTACCTAACACTGCGGGCAATTTAGCATGGCCAATTCACCCTAACCTGCACATCTTTGGACTGTGGGAGGAAACCGGAGCACCCGGAGGAAACCCACGCAGACACAGGGAGAACGTGCAAACTCCACACAGAGAGTCGCCTGAGGCGGGAATTGAACCCGGGTCTCCGGCGCAGTGAGGCGGCAGTGCTAACCACTGTGCCAATAGTGAAGCTATTTGTGATCTAGCTCTGAAAACGTGTAATCAAGATTGTCAGCAAGAGAGCTAGGAGTGAGATGAGTAAAAACCTCTTGTGAAGCCGGTATAGACATGATGGGTTGAATGGCCTCCATCTATATTGTAAATAGTATAATTCTACAAAATTCAAGGCACAAGTCAAATTTTTTAATTTGAATTTTTTTTCTCCGAATGTGAAAATTTCTGCGAATTAGATTTATTTAAAGGTGATGATATCCTTGTTTTGGAACTGTACAAGTTCAAATAGGTTCAAATCCCACCACAACAGCTGAAGTAGTTTAAATTCAATGAATTAATAAATTTGCAAGATATTCTCATTAATTGTGGTTGTGAACCCATTTTTGATTGCTGTGAAAATGCATCTGCTTCATTAATGTCCTTTAGAGAAGAAAATCTGCTGTCCTTACCTGGTCTGGCCTATGTATGACTCCAGACCCACAGCAACATGGTTCGCTCTTCACAGTGCTGTGAAAAGACCTGGACAGCCAATCAGACCAAGGGCAAACAGGGATGGGCAATAAATGCTGACATAGAGTCATACAACACAGAAGGAGCCCTTTGGCCACTGTCTTTGTCAGTAGTGCCATCACTCAAAAATAAAGTTGAGTATTCTATGGCTGCTGTTGTGAAATAAGGACTGCTTTGTGAAATGTGGTCCCAACTGTGAAGCCAACAGTGTGGGTTCAATTCCCACACCAGCTGAGTTCACCATGAATGACTCTCCTTTCCAACTTCTCCCTTCACCTAAGGTGTGGTGATCCATAGGTTAAACTACCACCAGTTGTTTAGAGTCATAAAGATGTACAGCATGGAAAAGAGACCCTTTAGCCCAACTCGTCCATGCCAACCAGATATCCAAAAATATTCTAGTCCCATTTGCTAGCATTTGGCCCATATCCATTTAAACCCTTGCTATTCATATACCCATTCTCTCTAATGAGAGAGCAGCCCTATGGTCCGGTAGAACTGTGGTGAATTTATTTTTTTCATGGAGTCCCAAATATAGAGGACTGCTACGGTGCCATAATGGTAGAGTCAGCTCAGCATTAGCTTTCCTCTGTGAAGCGGTTCTTTTCTATGTTAAAAGGTTCTGCTATTGATTTGAAAACAATGGGACTCCCTTTGGGGACTTTCTGTAAGTGATGTCACCCATTGTTTCACTCCACGGTTTTTCCAGTCATTGGCTCAGATAATGTTTTAACATAAAACCTTTTGTTTTCTGGTGAGTTGTGTTTGTGACACGGTGCAATTTTCAGGGAGCTAGTACAAATTCAACTGTCCGAATGGTCTCTGTCTTAGCTGTAGTCGCTCTGCCATGGAATGTAAATATTAAGCATACAGTCTGAAGTCTAAGTAAATTTGAAGAAATTTTAGCTTTTATTTTCGTAAGTAAACAAGTAAAGTTCAGTCTTGCCCTCAGGCTAAATTGCGTACAGAGTATCTGTCTCCAATGTTCATGTGCAAACAGATGCATATAAACAAGGAGGAAAGTACAAATCATCTCTGTCCCCTTCACAAAACACATAAACACAAATACAAACTTGTAGCTCTTTAACTCACTGCTTCTCAACTTTTCTACATCTGGAACCCCAGCTTCTAAAATTCCACATACCCCCAAAACAAAAAAAATTGTAAAATTGAACAGCTATATTTATTATTGTTTTTGTTTTGCTTACTTAATGTGAACTTAGGCAATTAATATAATCAAAATAACTATTACGTGATTTTTGATGAGCAATCATTCTCAAATCGCGTGTCAACATTCAACATTCAAACCTAAAGTCACATGATTTCCCTCCCCTGTGAAAGCGTTTTTTTTTAAATATAAGTCTTAGTTCACCTTCTCCAGCACCTTCCAAATCCAGGGCCTGTACCATCCAGAAAGACCAGGATTGTAGATGCATGGGAAGATCAGCACCCATGTAAACCACTCACCATCCTGAATTGAAGCTCTTTCCAAACAGCACTATGGGTATATCCACACCCATACCCACCAACCCCAACATCCACCGCCCCCCCTCCCCCCACTCACCCACCAAAGCCGCTTTTGTTTCTGTTATGGGCTGTGAGCAGCTGATTTGTGGTTACAAAGACCCAAGAAGTAAATGTAGGCCATCCAGTCCTACAAACTTGCTCTACCATTCATTAGGATGGTGGCCGATCCTCTACCCCAATTCCATATTGCTTTCCTGGCCTCCCAACAACATGTCAACTCATTGAATACCACTCTCCCATACCATTGATACTTGTAACATCCCCTGCATCATTCAAGTGGTCGTGGGTCCAGCTCCTTCCTCTGGAACCTGGGTGCAAAATACAAACCCACCCTTCACCATGAAGAAGTCCTATACACCAGGCGTGCTGTGCTACTGGACGTTACATATTTTGGATCGAAACATAAAACTGAGGCCCTATCTGTCCTTTGAGGGCGAATGTAAAAGATCCCACGGTAGTGTCTTAATTGGGACAGGGGACAATGGTGTAGTGGTAATGTCACAGGGTTATATTCTTTGATTCAAATCCCATAGCTGCTGTTGGAAAATGAGCTAAATTAATAAAGATCTGCCTGGATGTCCTCTCCTAAAGGACATTATTGAGCTGACAGGTTTCATAACAAGCAATCATACTTTTTCTAGATTAATGGTCATAGATTTAAGGTGATGTACAAAAGATGCAACAGTGATGTGAGGAAACACTTTTTTTTTACCCAGTGGGTTGTTTGGGTGTGGAATGAACTGGCTAGAAGTGTAGTGGAGGCATTCAAAAGGGCATTAGATAATTTTGGATAAAACTAATGTGCAAGAATATGTGGGAAAAGCAGGAGATTGGCACCTGGTGTTCATTTAATGAGCTAGTCCAGGCTCAATGGGCTGAATGGCCTCCTTCTACACCATAACAATTCTATAAATTCCATGAATCCTTCTTTCTCCCTATACCCCTTGATGCCTTTACATGTATTGATTTCTTTCCTGAATATATTCAATGACTTGGTCTCCACAGCCTTCACTGGTAGAGAATTCCACAGCTTCACTAGCCTTTGAGTAAAGAATGTTTTTCTTAATTCAACCCTAACTGGTCTACCCCCTGATTCTAGACTCCCCAACCCGGGAAAATATTCTCCCTGCATCTAGTCTGCCCAGATCTGTTAAAATTGTATCTATTTCAGTCAGTCCCCTCTCACCTTCCTAGACTCTAGTGAATACAGGCCCAGTCAAACTAATCTCTCATAGGAGAGTCCTGACATCCCCGGTGTTGTCCTAGTGAACCTCAGCTACACTTCCTTTATGGCATGTATAGTCTCTCTTCGATAGGGAGACCAAAACTACATGCAGTATTCCAGGTGAGGTCACCAAGGCCTTGTATAACTGCAGTAAGACATCCCTACAACTTCCTGTCTTTTCTTTGTAAATGTTCTGTGATGACTCTTGGTAGACACCTTGAGACTATCACAGCTCCTAGTCTTATACAACTATCCATGGTGACAATGTGACTAACTCTGTCTTTTTAATGTTGCAGTATCGTGATAAAGAATGGACATTGTGGGATCACATAGATGTCCAAGGCATTAAACCAAATGGTGAAGAGATGACATTGGCAGAATTCCTAGATTACTTTAAGGTAACGACAACTTCCTGTCTACTCCTTTGGGTCGTGAGTCATTGAGACATAGAATCATACAGCACAGAAACAGACATCTTGGTCCAACTCGTCCATGCCAACCAGATATCATAAACTAATCTAGTCCCATTTACCTGCATTTAGCCCATTTCCCTCCAAACCTTCCCTATTCACGTACCTGTCCAAATATTTTTTAAATGTTGAAACTGTACCTGCAACTACCACTTCCTCTGGCAGTTCATTCCATAAACTCACCACCCTCTGTTTGAAAGTATTGCCCCTCAGGTCCATTTTAAATCTTTCCCCTCTCGCCTTAAAGTTATGCCCCTCCAGCTTTAGACTTCCCTAGGGAAAAGACCTTTGCTATTCATCTTATCTATGCCCTGCATGATTTTACGACCCTCTATAAGGACTCCATTTCAGAACCCACCAGGTCCACAGATGAACAGTCTATGGCAGTTATGCATTTTGCCTGACAGGTTTTGAGCTCTTTCTCATGAAGAAGCTTTCATCTCTGATTTTTTTTGTTGTTGTTCCTTAACCACTGCTTGAGTTGGGGCTGCGGGTAGGTTAGTTCAGTTGCCTGGACAGCAGGTTTCCAATGCACAGTAATAGCAAAACAGTATGAGTTTAATTCCAGCTGACGTTACCAGGAAGGTTCTGCCTTCTAATCTCACTCCACACTTGAGACATAGTGACCCTCAAGTTAAACTTGCAGTCAACTCTCTCTCTCTAATAAGACAGTGAGACTATGATAACCTGTGCAAGCATTTCTATGATTTAGCTTTAATAGAAACCATGTTTCTGTGTGGTCCAAACATGAAGTGAAACTGCAATGAACCATAACACAGAGCCAAACAATGTGGGCAGTGATCTGTCAGGGCTTACGATGTTAGATAAAAACTCTGAACTGACCAGGGGTAGAACAAGGCATAGGCCATTGCACTTGGATAACATGTTAAATATTTTAGTGAGGCTGGAAATAATATACAGCTAGGTAAAAACAATGACTGCAGATGCTGGAAACCAGATTCTGGATTAGTGGTGCTGGAAGAGCACAGCAGTTCAGGCAGTATCCAAGTATCTTCGAAATCGACGTTTCGGGCAAAAGAAGGGCTTTTGCCCAAAACGTCGATTTTGAAGCTACTTGGATGCTGCCTGAACTGCTGTGCTCTTCCAGCACCACTAATCCAGAATAATATACAGCTGTCAACATAATGCTCAAATGAGCAATGTTCCAAAGCCCACCTAACTTTGTTGAGACAAGACTATCAGTTTTATTGTTCTGTTTTTCTGCCTCTCTATTCTGCATCTTGGTTTATTTTCGGTGTTTTAAGATGGCGGTGGAGAGTGGTAATACTAACTACTATCTTTCACCTTTCTTGTAATAAATACAAATGACAATAAATCAAATCAAATCAGATTGATATCGTGCAAATGTCCACTCCAACTTTTGGCAAAACTATTATTCATTTTTCATATGCCTTCTCATAGGTTAATCCCTGAAATTTCGACAGAAAGTCTGAACTCTTTGCACTTACCTGAAGTCAAACTTGTACTGTGCAAATCTCTTCAATAGAAACTTAGGACAACATCACTGTGAAGTTGGCTGTTGAACTCATGTCTGTGCACATCAGTGTGCAATGTCAGAGCTTCCTCATCAGTGGTGTATGCTGCATTCCCTTCAATCTTGTCCCCCAAATATAGCAACAAGGTTCCAGTGGATACACAGCCCAGTTCAAACCTAAAGTCATTGAAATTGCATAGAAAGCAATTAATTGGGCATCCAGTACAGCATTCAAGTTTTCAGGGAAGAGTGTTAGAGGTTATTAAGAAGCTTTCTGCACAGCTTGAGCATGTGATTAAGAATAAACATGCAAACCCGGGAATGCCTGGTGTGCATGATCACAATTGGAAAATAAAGTTGCAAAGTGAATTGATAAAAATCACCAGATCGGCTTCTCAGTTTCATGAAGATCAACCTGGATCTTCAGCCTGGGAGAAGCAAGAACAGGGAGTGTCCAGAACAAGAGGGCATAGGTTTAAGGTGAGAGGGGAAGGATCTAAAAGGGACCTAAGGGGCAACTTTTTTCACACGGAGGGTGGTGTGTGTATGGACGAGCTGCCAGTGGAAGTGGTGGAGGCTGGTACAATTACGACATTTAACAGGCATCTGGTATATTAGTGGGAAGGGTTTACAGGAATATGGGCCAAGTGCCAGCAAATGGGACTAGATTTATTTAGGATATCTGATCGGCATGGACCAGTTGGACCGAAGGCTCTGTTTCCATGTTGTATAGCTTGATGACTCAATTTCAAAGCTAGCACTAAATGGTGTACCAGCTTTATGGAGAGAAACATTTTTGTACATCATCAGAAGATCAGGATTTCACAGCGTCGCCCCACGAAACATGACAACAGGCTTATTACACATCCACGATTTATAATCAAGCATTGACAAAAGAATAGATACAGATTGGTCTGCATTATAAGAAAGTAGTCTTCTCATCTGGGTCGTGTTCAAGTCCTACCTTGTCAATGATACTGTTGCTGAAGATAGATAGCAAAGCAAAAATGACCAGCCATTGGATGTCTTCAAACAAGTCCTTCAGTGATAGAATGAGTGAAATGATTATCTGATCAAAATAGGAAAGTCATTCACAAAGGGAGGAACATATAGGCTCCAACAATAGCTACCCTGTGAGAACTGGTGATTTTCTGGATTGTTAAAAGTTCAAATATCCTCAGTGTTACCTCACATATGTTGGCTGGCAGGAGGAAGTATGGGTACAAATTTTGCATATTGGGACCACCCACACAGAAGGGAGTCACCTCCAATCCTCATATAATCTAAAACTAATCCCGCTACCCCATTCGCACACCCCTCCCTAAGGAGACAAAACCCTCACCACCCAATGTGGCATGGTGTCTCAGTGGTTAGCACTGCTGCCTCCCAGCACCAGGGACCTGGGTTCAATTCCAGCCTCAGGCGAATGTCTGTGTGGGGTTTGCATATTCTCTCCGTGCCTGCGAGTGTTTCGTCCAGGTGCTCCGGGTTTCCTCCCAAGACATGCAGGTTAGGTGGATTGGCCATGCTATGGTGTTCATAGATGTGCAGGCTAGATGGGTTAGCCATGGGAAATGCAGGGTTACAGGGATAGTGTAGGAGGATGAGTCTGGGTGGGATGCTCTTTGGAAAGTTGGTGTGGACTTGCTGGGCCAAATGGCCTGTTTCCTCACTGTAGGGATTATATTCTATAATGCCTAGGTCCTGGAACCCTTTGGTGTCTTCATCCTGCATCAGATTGTATAACACTACTGAGCTCTGTCACTGCTGGGACTGCCAGTGAATCAGAGTGGCTTCACTCTGCCTGTGGTTTATAGTATGAGGAATAGCATTTTTCCAACACTGAGCTATTGCAACAATATATCCATGGAATATTCAGTTATATTTGCAATAGAAGTGGGAAGCAGTTCATAAATGTAATTCTTTATCTAACCAAGAAAAACTAGTTATAAACACAGTCAAGATTTTGTTTTTAATGAGCATACCCATTTCCTTTGTGTCTTGTCAGACATCGACAAACCCAGATTAAGGATTCCTTGATTGCTGCCAAACTAGGCCTTGCCAAATATTAGGTTATTCAGATAATAATAGTTGTTAAGAGCCATTCTATCATTGTGCACACTTCTCCTCCAGACATTATACAGAAACAACCACATTCCCCCAGTAATTGTCTGAGAACCCCTATCTTTCAAATGAGTATTAAATTATGCCAATCTCCCAACAATATCTGCAAAGGGTTGAGAATTTGGGAATTGCCGGCACAGAGAGTGTCAAGGAGAAAAGCAGAGATGCATTTGAGGGGGAATGAGATAAACACAAAGGGGAAAAGAACAAAATAGAATGATGGAATGAGATAAATAATTTGTGTGAGAGTTGGCTTGGGTGAAAATAAGCACCAGCATATACTGTATGGACTGAATAGCACAGTACAGCAGCTGTAAATTCAATGGAACTCTGTGATTTCCTAACACCCATTTCAAAGATAGGAGTATAAGTGTTTGAAAGTCTTGGTGTGAGTTGCTCAACTGAGCTGTTTGTCTGACAATTAATTATTTGGTTGCAACATTTGGTCATTATTTTGCTGGTGAAGATTATCACTGTCGTCATCATCAGTGAGCACACATTGTCAAAGATTTCAAAAGTGGAAATTGCCGGAAAAGCTCAGCAAGTCTAGCAGCATCTGTGGAAAGAAATCAGAGTTCGGATCTGAGGAAGGGTCACTTGACCCAAAACGTTAACTTTGATTTCTCTTTATAGATGCTGCCAGACCTGCTGAGCTTTCGCAGCAATTTCTATTTTTGTTTTTGATTTACAGCTTCCGCAGTTCTTTCAGTTTTTATCTTTGTCAAAGATTTCAAGAGGGGTTTTGCCACAAACAGTTCAGCCCTCGGAGGGTTAAAGCAACAGTGCCGATCTGATACTGTATGCTGTAACCACCTTGGCACGACACAATCAAGAGTTAACGGTGAGACGCTGGAAAAATTAGTAAATCATCTAAGGGGTCTTACTGGCAAATTTGGGTGGATGTGTATATGGAATTCAGCTCCTGTCTGATGGGCGGATGGTTCATTCTAGGTTCAAGGATAGCACACGCCACAGAGGGGAGTGATCCTTGCCAATCGTGGTGAATGCAGGTAGACGAGTTGGTGCTGTCAACAGTGCAGACTCCTTAGAGCTGAGCCATCAAATTACTCTGTGTCTGCATTAGTCTGTTATCTTGGCCCATCTCCAGCTTTGCTGGCTGTGAGATTGGTTTCATAGCAAAGAAAAATACAACGGGATATCTAACCTCTAATTCTGAGCAACAAACCATGTGTATTTATTTTGCAAGAACTGGCGATAATGATGTGTTTCTGACACGGTGTAATATTTAAAGGGTGGAAGATAAGGCCAAACATTAACCAAACGGCAACATAATAAAAACGAGCATTGTACAAACATAAGCAGACTCCTTTACTTTCCACAGTACTCAAAACAAAGTGAAATTTCTCCCCATTAACTCTCAGGTTATTTTTCACTGGTTGTTATTCACTCGACCTGACCCAATAATAATGAATCCCAGGACCAAATCATTCAGTGCATCAATTCTTGTCTCTGTGTTCAGAGTAAAGGGTAGAGCTATTTTTAATAAACTTTTTCATTTCTCCCTCTCCATTGCCTGATTATTTTTCTGCATTAGTATAAAATTTGTACCATTGTGTGATCACCATAGCCACATTTTATTTAATGATGCCTTTGTGATGAAAGGCTCCTGCCCGAAACATCGATCTTCCTGCTCCTTGGATGCTGCTTGACCTGCTGCGCTTTTCCAGCATCACTCTAGTCTTGGCATTTTATTTAATGTCAAGATTATAAGTGCTGCCAAAGAGAAAAGGAAGATCTTTAAACAATAACTATGACTGTTCTGTGAACAACAATTTACCTTTGTATAGTGCCTTTGTTGTGATAAAACATCCCAAGGCACTTCACAGAAACTTTTAAAAAAATTAGAGACAAAATATATAAAGAGATCTTATGGCAGATGGCTTGGTCTAAAAAGTAGTTTTGTCGAACATTGTAAAGGAAGAAGGAAGGTTATAAAAGCTAGAGGTTTAGGAAGGGTATTTCAAAGATTTAGACTTAGGTAGCTGAAGGCATGGCCCCCAAGTCATTAAAAGCAGGGATGGATTAGGATTAAAAACCAATATTAGATGAGAGCAGATATCTTGGAGTAGCTTGGGGCTGGAGGAGATTACAGAAGTCAGGAGGGAGGAGGCTATAAGAAGAGGATTGCCAGCAGAGTTCATAAAGGGCACAACGTGGAAAACCAGTCAGGCGTTTTGTAACAGTAGAATCGATCACTTTTCCTGTACCTTACTTCTTAAAATTACAGATGCTTCAAGCCTGTTAGCTCAAGGCTGAACATAAAGAAGCATTCAACATGGAAACAGACTCTTCTAGCCAACCAGTCCATGCCAACCAGGGTTTCCGAACTAAACTGGTCACACTTGCCTGCATTTGGTCCATATCCCTCTGAACCTTTCTATTAATTTACCTGTCCAAATGTCTTTTAAATGTTGTAACTGTACCTGCATCTACTACTTCCTCTGGCAGTCCATTCCACATACGAACCACTCTCTGTGTGAAAAGGTTGTCCCTCAGGTCTCTTTTAAATCTTTTTCCTCTCACCTTAAAAATATGCCTCCTAGTTTTGAACTCCCCTAGCCTAGGGAGAAGGCCTTTACTATTCACCTTATCTTATACCCCTTATGATTTTATAAACCTTAATAAAGTCACCCCTCAACCTTCAATGCTCCAGTGAAAGAAGTCCCAGCCTATCCAACCTCTCCTTATAACTCAAACCCTCCAGTCCCAGTAACATCCTGGTCAACTTTTCAGAACCCACTCCAATTTAATAATAATACATAGAGTCACAGGGATGTACAGCACGTAAACAGACCCTTCAATCCAACTCCACCATGCCAACCAGATGTCCCAACCCAATCTAAACTGTACACAGTACTTCAAAAGTGTCCTCATTAATGTCCTGTACAATCCAAACATAATATGAGGCAAGAAAACACTTGAATTATATTTCTTAAAGATTGTGTAAGGTTTTCACAATCCAGCAAAAGCAGTTTTTCCAGTTTCACTTTGGGAAAAGCAAATTCAATCAGATATGAGTATGTTATCTGCCCCAATCTAACCTCCTTCAAATAAAATTTGTAACAACAGGTTAAACTAATACAAAAAACATCACCAAAACATCACAGACTCACAGAGAAGCTTTCATTAATTTTCCCCAGCCCTCCTCTCAACAAGTAGAACAATGCATGAGACCAGATCTGTTGGTCGCTAAGAAACAAAAGCTTGCATTTATGTAGCAATTGTAGGGTAGTAACAAAACCCAAGATACCTCACAGCTGAATTGTCAAACCAAAATGTCGCAACAAGCAACACAATCAGATCCTAGGATCCCTACAGTGGGGAAAGAGGCCATTCAGCCCATCGAGTCTGCACTGACCCTTTGAAGAACATCCCACCCAGAGTCAGCCCCCCACCCCTATCCCTGTAACTCCATATTTACCATGGCTAACCCACCTAACCTGCACATGCCTGGATACTGCAGGCCAATTTAGCATGGCCAATCCACCTAACCTGCACATCTTTGGACTGTGGGATGAAACCAGAGTACCCGGAGGAAACGCACGCAAGACATGCAAACTCCACACAGGCAGTTACCTGAGGGTGGAATCGAACCTGGGTCCTTAACACTGTGAGGCAGCAGTGCTAACCACTGAGTCTATGATAGTAAGACAGTGGGTGATGCCTTGATCAAAGTCTTAGGTTTTAATCAGATTCTTAAAAGAACAGAGAGATGGAGAGATCAAGGGAGACAGTGAGGTCTGCAGATGCTGGAGATCAGAGTTGAGAGTGTGTTGCTGGAAAAGCACAGCAGGTCAGGCAGAATCCGAGGAATAGGAATACGACTGATAAAGGGCTCCAGCCCAAAACATCAATTTTCCTGGTCCAGGTGAGATTAACGGATCCAGAGATCAGTATCTAAGCAACCAGAGGTACAGCCACCAATGGTGGAGCGACTAAGATTGAGAATGAGCAAGAGGTAAGATTTCTTGGAACGTAGAATTCTTGGAAGGTTTGGGGGCTGAAAACAATTCCAGCAATAGGAAGGAATAATATCCTGTAGGGATGTGAAAAGTAGGATAAGAATTTTGAGTCTTAGATTACGCCCAGTTCAGGGCCAAATTTATATTATAATTGCCAATTGGCAACCTTGGGAACATGGTGTGTTTGGGGAGCACTGCAAACTTCAGCAGTGAAACTCAGAAAAAGCTGACCAGTCACAAACCAGGGCTATTGTCATGAGAATGGCAGTTATGCATTCATTTATGTGAATTGAAATGTTTTATTGCATGACAGTTGCAATGCAAATGCACAGTTTTGTTTTCAATGCAAATCATTAACAGCAGCCACTTGCTTCTGTTCAAACAATTAGTGGTAGGGATCAAAGCCAAGACGTACACACACGCGGGCATGCACACACAGAGATACATACACTTGCATGCACATAGATACACGGGGTACACACACTGATACTTACATGAACACATATATCGATATGTACATGTACAGCTACACACATGCACACACATACATGTGCACACGCACAGATATGTATCCACAAATACGCACACATGTGTAACGCAATTAAACATGCACACAGATATGAATACACATGCATGTACACATACAAAGATGCACATGCGCTGCCTCCAAAGAAAAGCCTTCCAGTGACTTTTTACGCCATGTTTCTGATGTTCCAAAATAACCGTGCATATACTACAGAATAGGAGGACTGTCAGGCCACCTCAGAGAGTGGCAACAATCTTCAAGTTCCACTGTCAACTCCAAGTGTTTATATATCAAGCTCACTTGCTACTGACCACTTCATACCCCTGTGGGCATTAGAGGGATTTTGGAAGATACTGCCCATGTGAAGCAATCCTCATTTACACCAAGGTGCTCAGTGTCAGATGGTGAGAACCAGTACCATCCTTCCCACAAACTGTTCACTGTAAACCCAGCTCCAAACTTGGCTTCCATTCTCTGTCACAGCCTGAAGAAAACTATTCCTTAGCATTACATGGAAAGGGCTTCAGATTGAGTTACACTGCTCTTCATTACTAGACCAGTTTAGTTTTTCAAGAAAACTTTGTAAGTTGCCATTACAATGGAATTTTAAAAGTAAAATATAATATATGAAGTGTAATAATGCTTCCTGGTAAAGAGGATAGTTGTTGTTAAACCTTAGGGGAGAAGTATGATAGGATTGGTCCTGCAGTTGTAGTGAGATGAGGGTTTTGAAAAAGTGCATGAATGTCGGCAGATTACTGTCAGAACAGCAGCCAGACTTTTGAGTTGACATTTCAAGTGTAAACCTGCAGCTAAGCATCTGTGAATCAAATGGGGCGTGTGCTATCCTTTGTAATTGGCAGTGTCTGCCTATTAAAGCATGAAGGAGGCTTTGATTGAAGACTATGTTCATAGTACCTCTGCTTTATCAAAGAAAACAAACCCTGCAGTCAAAAATCATTTTTAAAAAGTCATAAAGGCCTTAATGTGATTTGTCTTTTTTTTTCAGGAGTGATGCTGTGGTTACTGAGAATGATTGATTCACAGATCAAAGATTTCTCATCACTTTATTACTTTAGTGAATTACCACAACTAGTAAAGTAGATTATTAAATGTGGTGTTATAATGGTGCATCTTTTCTTAACCCAGGTGTGCTGCTTTGAAAAGAGTTACCCTTTTTATCTATTGAAGCCTTTTGTGCCTGAAAAGTATAATAATGTACAATAAAAGGATTTTACAGAAGTCGACCCAGAGAATGGAATCAAAATTAAATATTTTTATGATCCTCACTTTCATCTTCATCGCTGAATTGAGAAATTTGGTGCAGGTGACCTGCAAACTCACCTTGTGTTTCTTTCTTTTCATCTGGACCTCATTAACCAGATTTGTTTTGCTCTTTTCCAGAAAGTACATGATCTGGAAGTTACCTTTGTCTGTCACGTGCCCCAGATTTTATACGCGACGCACATGCGTCAAGAAGTGAAGGAGAAGCACCTATCTCAGAGGTCTGTAACACTTTGAGCAACTGAGGCCCACAATGCCATTTTAACTGGTCATAATAATGTTTAATTGGTGGGAGCAGATCGCCAGCCGCTTTGCCTCTTTCCTGGTTGGTGTTTCTACTGACTTAAATGGATATCAAGTTCAGGTAAAAAAGCTGCAACTATTAATTGTTGCCGCCCATTTTAAAGCAGTCACTATGCCGCTACGTTGGTGTTTGTTCTGAGGGACACGTCACTGTGTCCAAGACGTTAACTGATTTCTCTGCGCAGATGCTGCCAAACCTGCTGAGCTTTTCCAGCAACTTCTGTTTTTGCTTCTGATTTACAATGTCCGCTGGTCTTTTGGTGTTTATTTGGTGTTTGTTTATGTTGTGCAGCAAGACTGACAGTAAAGGGCTCGACTTAACCCCCAAGAAATGGAAAAATCTGGTTTGGGACAGGATGTTAAAAGCTTCCAAAACCAGTCACAACCCCTTTTTGAGAAATCAAATTCTGATTTTAACATGATGGCACTCCCGGGCACTGGTTCATTCATAAGGTCATATGATCCAGATTTATCTCACTTTCAGCATTTACGCATCCAGCCTCCTCTATGATCCCCTTCTTTCTATTTCTGACTCTCCAACATCACCACCATCTTCCAACCTGACTCTCAAAGAAGCAGGAAACTGCAGCATTCCTCACCCAACAGAAAGCCAAGTCTGTTAATCAGCCTGGCTTCTGTATTGAAAGAGATTCAGGGCATGACTGCGCAAAGATCTCTACAGTCCTTGGCAATCCCAATAAACCTCGTAAAAATAAAGGCATTATCTCTGAAGAGGGTTGTCTATCTGACTTGACTATTGGAGGTGTGAGAAAGCACACTTCCACAGTCTTTTCAAACCACTTGGGCTAAACTGTATATGACCGTAAGACATAAGAGTAGAAATTCGGCCATCCATCCCATTGAGTCTGCTCTGCCGTTTAATCATGGCTGATCAGTTTCTCAACCCCATTCTCTCACTTTCTGCCTGTAACCCTTGATCCCCTTAGATACTCAAGAACCTATCTATTTATCTCAGTCTTAAATGTACTCAATGACCTGGCCTCCACAGCCTTCTGTGGCAATGAATTTCATAGATTCACTACTGAATGGCTGAAGACGTTTCTCCTTATCTCTGTTCTAAAAGGTCTTCCCTTTACTCTAACGCTATGCCCTCACGAAGATTATAACTCCAGTGTGGTGACAAGCCAGGCTTATAAAGTGGAAAGCTTCAAGCTTATAATGGACTTCAGCGGAGTCTAGTTTTGCGTGTTGGCAATGTTAGTCCATTGGCCATTCTTTCAAAGTGTTCAGAATTTGTAGCATTGGGTACCAGGGGTTAAAATCTTGGAGGAGAAAGTGAGGACTGCAGATGCTGGAGATCAGAGCTGAAAATGTGTTGCTGGAAAAGCACAGCAGGTCAGGCAGCATCCAAGGAACAGGAGAATCGACGTTTCGGGCATAAGCCCTTCTTCAGGAATGGGGAAACTGTGTCCAGCAGGCTAAGATAAAAGGTAGGGAGGAGGGACTTGGGGGAGGGGCGTTGGAAATGTGATAGGTGGAAGGAGGTCAAGATGAGGGTGATAGGCCGGAGTGGGGTGGGGGCGGAGAGGTCAGGAAGAAGATTGCAGGTTAGGAAGGCGGTGCTGAGTTCGAAGGATTTGACTGAGACAAGGTGGGGGGAGGAGAAATGAGGAAACTGGAGAAAACCAACATGACTACACACCAAGAACTGGAGAATAGGACAGGACTGGCTCGTTCTCACATGGCATAGACACAATGGGCTAAATAGCCTCCTTATCTGCCATAAACCTTTCCATGTTTGCATTTTCAATTCAATTTCATTTTCTGAGTGTAATTCTTAAACGGAGGTGAGCTGACCCCTCACTGTTATAAAGTGCAATTCACACACACCAGTGTTTATCAGGAGGCTGTGAATTGCCTCATCTAGCAACTAGGATCAAACCAGTCACAAGTCATTAGTGCAGTATAACTTTTCCAGAAAACAAGTGGTGCATTTGTCCAATTTAAATAGTGTGATTTAGGTTGTGAGCATCTTCTTTTGAAAGCAGTGTGTTTTAGGACATAAACTGCACTTATTGGGACATTGGTATGCATACAGTGCAGTAGTGGAGGATATTCTTCCTACAACTTGCCAGAGTGTAAGCTTCTGAGAATCAATCGTCACATTTAAATTTAAAACATGAATGAGAATTAGGATGTTGGGATTATGGTGATCAGGTTAAGGGCACAGTTTTTTTCATTAGGTATCATTTCAATGGAAGCAATCCAGAGAAGGTTTACTTGGATGTCCCCGGTATGGAGGGATTGTATGAGAGCACAGATTTAACAGATTCGAACTCTAAAAGGTCACTCAACCTAAAACATTAACTCTGATTTCTCTCCACAGATGCTGCCAGACCTGCTGAGCTTTTCCAGCAATTTGTTTCTAAATAAATGTATAGTTACTTACAGAGGTACTTGCATGAGATGAGAAGTTACAAATATTTAAATATGAAGAGGTGTTGTGTTATGCTACAGTAAAATATTTATTTATATATTGCTTTCTGAACTCCATTAAACAGATGGAGCAAACTTGATGGGCTGAATTGCCTAATTTCAGTTCCTATGTCTTATGGCCTTATGGTCTAAGAAAGACTAAGGGCTGGAGAAAATCTCTAACTTCATTTCTCGCTTCCTCCTCCTCCCCATTGCCCATGAATGCATGACAGACAGTAATCCTCAGTGGTCCCCTACATCCCTCCTGGACTGAAGACTTCCTGAAACCAGGAAGTGGGTGATCCAGCAAGTCTGCTGGAACAGTGTAACACAACCTCATTCACAAGTCTTAGATCTACAAGACTCAGCATTTTATTTGGCTGTTGTAAATTGTTGGTAATGTCTTACTGTTCTTTTCATATATGTGTGGTCCACAAGGCTGGAGGCTTTCCTCTGAGCTAGCAGCTGAAAGATGTAAAATTTTAGCTGCTGTTTGACGGATGGAGTAAACATCCGCCTGTGGCTATTTCCTCTCTGATACCACTCCAAGACATTTCCTATCATTTTAAAAAGAAAAGCAAAGGATCTCTTGATAGTATCACATACACCAGACCATAGCGAGACTCTGCTGTTTTGTGTGTGTGTCTGTTGAGTAAGACATTTCCCAGTCTTGGTCAAGCATAACATGTTCATTTTCACTTTCTGACTCCAGAACCCAATTACAGGGAGGCACCCAATCTGTTTCCGCCGAAGGTTCATGTTATAGAGCCTGGAATGCAGCTTCAGTGAGTTGCTGCCTGCTTCCCTAGTTGCAGATGCAGTTTTCTGATATAGCTTTCTACTCACTGCTAAAATATAAACTCAAAGAGGAAATCATCTTAGAGAGCTGTTCTGCCAGAGACCTGGACACAAAATAGATAATAGCTAGTATCCTACAGGCTAGAAATTACAGTATTGACGTTGTTCTGCAAATCTCTAACATGTTTAGGTTAAGCATATATCCATCTTCTTTCCAAGGAGATATTTAACCTGCTTAAAATAAATGGTTTCATCTCCCCATTGAGGACAGCGTAGAAATTGATACAAGTGTCTGTGTTTAAATATATCTGTCTTTACTTATACACACAAACAAGTTAATTTCATTAGAAATAAAAAACTGAACTCATGAAAAACAGGTCACCGATTACCATTTTAAGCTATTACGTAGCGGAGCATTTACCTCTAGAAAGTTAAAGCCAAATATAGTCTTCGGGTGGAACAATGTTAAAGAATGGTAGATATTTGAATCAAGGCTTGCTATACCATGTAGCCTTCATTTTAACATCACACGGACTATCTTTATTTTTGTGTTGTTATTGATTAAGTGGCAATAGTTTTCAGGCATTGCAAAGCAGAGAAGTATGTCTACATCACAAACTTAAAGAGGTGAGAAATGTTATGGTATAGATTCTAAACCACATAAATAAACTACCTTAAAAATACTTCCCTGACATCACAACATGTCACATAATAGTATAAGGGTACTTCAATCACTCCTGCAGTGACATGAAGTCAGTGCAGTGTGTTCAGTCAGACAGTTATATGTCCGTAATGCAGTACCAGCAGTAAGCACTGAACTCAAACTACATTGGTAATTCTTTAATATTGTACCTATATAAATAATTACTGCTACAAGTAAACTTCAAAACATCTGATTCAACAAGAACTCAACTTTCTGTGGTATATGTTACACAGGCTACCATAGAAAACCATAAATCACATCAGGAGACACAATAATTAGGTGCGATATTATAGCCATTGGTGGTACACATTGTCAAGTTTGCATAATAAACTTATGAATTTCAAAATTAAAATGAAAGTAGAATACAATATGATGTCATGATGTAAAAATTTGCAAATATCTTTGCACAGACATAAGATTGACCGTGGACTTCTCCACTCTATTACTTGTCAAATTTCCAATCATATTTTGCAGTTAGTTCAGATTCTTTTGTTAATTATCCTATCAGTGCTGTGCATAGATGACTCAGTTTTACATGTATATCTATTTATAAGCTGACAAATGAAGCTAATGATAGCTAATGCTTGAATTTACTCTAATCATTAGATTCAGGTGATAAAAGACAGATTGTGAAAAGATTCTTGAGAAAAACAGTATTGGAGTGTCTTAGGGAAGGAATTCTGTAGCTAATGATTTAGAAGACTCAAGGAAGAACTGTGAAGGGTGGGGGGAAAGAGAGTGGAAATTTGTTTTCATTTATTCACAGCACGTGTGCATTGCTGGCCAGGTCAACACTTATTGCCCATCCCTAAATTCCCAGGAGAAGATGGTTGATCTGCTATCTTAAATGCTTCAGTTCTTCTAGTGTAGGTGCACCCACAGTGCTGTTAGGGAGGGAGTTCCAGGATTTTGACTCAATGCATAGTGGCCAGATATGGAGGAATGCAAAATTTGTGTGTGGTTGTAGAGTGGGTGGTAGTTGCAGAGATAGGAAAGACATAGAGGGATTTGAACATAAATATCTTGATTTTAAAATTTTTATTTTTATAAATCAGAAGACTTACATTAGGTGAGCAAATGTTTTATAAAAGGGGGCAATGTGGATTGGCATATGGACAGATGTTTTGAGTAATCTCCAGTTTATGGAGGCTGGAAAGGTGGTGGCATAGTAGTAATGCTACTGAACTATTCATCCTCATGCTCCAGACATAAGGAAGTTAATGGAATTTAAATTCACTGAAAAAAATCTGGAATACAAAGCTAGTTCAGTGATAATGTCCATGAAACTATCATGGATTGTTGTAAAATCCCAATGGATTCATAGATATTCAACTGGGCGTGCTGACTGTGGTTGGTCAGGGCAATACCCTGAGAAATTAGCCAACGAAAGGCTATCACTATTGAACTCAACAAAATCGGTGAGAGCCATTTTGATTCATTTCTCAGAGAATTCCTAGCCTGGTTGAAAATTTAAACAAAAGCTGGCAGTTAATTCTGAATCAGCATTAATTGATTTATTCTTCATTACAATAGTTTTACCAGTCAGAGTCCACTTGCCACTCAATCAGTATTATCCTTTCGTATCATATAAATGTTAGGATTTCCTCTTAAATTGGTATTCTTGCAAATTATCACCTTGAATGCGAAAGACCATAAGACATAGGAGAAGAAGTAGGCCATTCAGGCGATTGTGTCTGCTCTCCCATTCAATGAGATTACAGCTGATCTGATAATCCTTAATCCCACTTTCAGCCTTATCCTCAATCGTTGATTCTTTTATCTCAGCCTTGAATATGTTTAATACCCCAGCGTCTACAGTTCTCTAAAGTAAAGAATTCCGCATGCTTATTATCATCTGAGAGAAGAAATTCCTCCCTGTCTCTGGAGAGCAGGTTCATAGCGCCTTGAAAATGGATAATCAAGAAGGTGTTTGATATGCTTTTCTTTATTGGTCAGAGCATTAAGGGGGTTATGTTGCAACTGTACAGGACATTATTTAGGCAACGTTTGGAATATTGTATGCAGTTTTGATCTTCTTCTTATAGGAAGGATGTTATGAAACTTGAAAGAGTTGAGAAAAGATTTACAAGGATGTTGCCAAGGTTAGAGGGTTTAAGCTAAAGGGAGAAGCTGAATAGACTTGAGCTGTTTTCCCTAGAGCATCAGAGGCTGAGGGGTGACCTTTATAGAGGCTTATAAAATCATGAGGAGCATAGATAGGGTAAATAGACAAGGTCTTTTCCCTGAGGTTGGGGGAGTCCAGAACTAGAGGGTATAGGTATAAGGTGAGGAAAGACTTTAAAAAAGGATGTAAGGGGCAACTTTTTCATGCAGAGGGTGGTGCAAGCTGCCAGAGGGAGTGGTGGAGACTGGTACAATTACAACATTTAAAAGGCAACTGGATGGTATATGAATAGGAAAGGTTTAGAGGGGTATGGGCCAAGTACTGGCAAATGGGACTAGATTAGTTTAGGATATCTGGTCAGCATGGACAAGTTGGACTGAAGGAGCTTTTTCCATTCTGTACATCTCTATGACTTTAAATGGGCACTACTTACTCTGAGATTGTGCCCTCTGGTCCTAGACGTTCTCACAAGGGGAAGCAACTTTTCCGTATTTACCCTGTCAAACTTCTTAATAATTTTACACATTTCAATAAGATCTCCTTTCATTCTTCTCAACTTCAATGAGTGAAGGCCCAAACCTACTCAACCTCACCTCATGAGAAATCCCTCTATACCTTGACTCAAACTAGTGAACCTTCTCTGGATTCCTCAAATATCAGTATATCGCCCCTTACATAAGGGGCCCAAAATTGTTCACAGTATTCTCGTTGTGCTCTCATTAGTATCTTGTATAGTTTTAGCAAGATCGCCCTGTTTGTCTTCTCTATTCCCTTTGAACTAACAGCCAACAGTCCATTTTCCTTCCCCATTACCTTTGGAACCTATATGCTAGCTTTTTGTGATTCATGTACAAGGACTCCCAAATCGCTCTTTGCTGCAGCTTTCTGCAGTCTTTCTCCATTAACATAATCTTCAACTCTTCTATTTTCCTGCCAAAGTGCATAACCTCACATTTCCCCATATTGTAATACATCCACCAATTTTCATCAACTCACTTACTTGTCAATAACCCTGTGTTCTATTGTTGTGTTACTTTGATGATGATATATTCACTTCTTTCATCTCAGTAATTGGTATATATTGTCAACAATTGTAGTCCCAGCACTGATCCCTGTGGCACTCCACTAGTTACAAGTTGCCATCTTGAAAATGCTCCCTTTATCCCAACATTCAGACTTCTATTAATTAGCCAATCCTCTGTGCTGATAGTTCTAACTGAAATAAGTTTGAGAAGAGAATCTCAAAAAGACTGTGAAACAATGATAAGGAAAGTGCCTTTCTAAACTTGAGTCCAGATACATTGAGATAAAACTTGGAAGATTTGTAAACTGTGAGGAGAACTGTGTGGAACTCTGATAGGACATCAACACAGTTGGTGTAGTGGGCAAATATGTGGAGGATGAGTTTCAATGCAGAGATGTGTGAGGTGTTGTAGAAGAACACTGACAGGCAATATAAAATAGGGGTCCAATTTGAAGTGGGGTGCAGGGGCAAAGGGTTTTGTGGGTAGATGTGCACAGATCATTGAAGGTGGCAAGATAGGTGGAGAGAGCAGTAAGTAAAGCATATGATATACTCAGCTTTATAAATAGGGACATCATGCAAGAAGGTGATATTGAACTTGATTAAGACTTATATAATTATAAGACCTCAGTTGGAGTGTTGTGTACTGCTGTGAGTGTCACATTGTAGGAAAGATGCATAGGAGAGAGTGCAAAAGTGGTTTATAAGGATGGTGCCAGGGATGAGAAATTTCAGTTGTAATGATAGACTGAAGAAGTTGAGTCTGTTCTCCTTACGGAGAAGAAAGCTGAGAGGAGATATGATAAAGATTTTCAAAACCATGTTTGGGCAAGATAGAATGGAAAAGGGAGAAACCATTTCTGCTTGGGAAAAGGAGAGCATGTGAATTTAAAGGAATTTTCAAAAGAAGCAAAGGTGATACATGTAAAACGTCTTCACTCACATGCATTGTCTGGAACAGTGATGGAGACTGATTTAAATGAGGCATTTCAAATGGCTTAGGGCAATACTTGTATAAACTTAATATGTGGGAAAAAGCAGGAGCTTGGCACGAGGTAATGATGCTTGTTTGAACAGCCAGTGCAGGTATGATGGGCCAAATGGCCACCCTCTGATTCTGTGAACACAAAGATTTACTCTACAAATGACCTGTCTAGTAATAAGTACAAAAAACACTAATATGTTGTCTTTTAAAGAGTGAAATAAACCCAATAGTTTGAATCAATTGAATTGTAATAAGGTTACATGATATGATTAGATATGAAGTAGTTTTTGGTATCGTTGTTGGGTAATACTTATTTTAAAACTTATCCTTAATATTTTGCTGCTTTCTCTTCAGATTGTCAGAAATTGTGACAACGCTCAGTAAGGAAAATATCAAGGAGCATGTGAAGGCCCTGAAGTTGGAGATAGACTTTAGAACTGAGGAAGATGATGTTAATTTTCCTTTTATTTTCTACCAGTTCCGATAAACCAAAAGGTACTAAGACTTCCTTACATGTACCTCTCACCCAGCCCCTTGTACTTGTTCTGGATGTAGGTTTGCTCGCTGAGCTGGAAGGTTCATTTCAATGAACCTTCAGCTCAGCGAGCAAACCTACATCCAGAACCTCAACCTGAGCTATAAATCTTTTCAAAACTCACTTGTACTTGTTTCCATCACTAATGGTCCAATATTTTTGAATACTATTGTTTTGCTTTGCTTTCCCAAAATGTAGCTAATGATCCGCTGAAGCACCACATACATCAGTTTAAATTTCCACAGTTACGTGTGGACATTTTAATTATCATTGAATGGTGATGAGATCAAGCAGAAAATCTAGGCTGCACTGTCATTTCATTCCAGATTCTAGTTTTGAACCTAACCCAAACTCGTGGTGAATATGTCCCCCGTATCTTTCTTTCAGTTCACTGTAAAGACCCTAACTGACGTGAATTGGGATATCCACATTGCCATTCTGTAGTTGTCTCAATCGCACAAAACTGGCTCATAATTCAATAATCAGTGGCACTAAATTGTCTGTCTCATTCAGACCATTTTGCATTGCCACCCATTGCTTACAGTGTGGGAAATGGAAGTTCCATGTAGTAATGCATGATATTCATCCACAGTGGATGACTGGCAACAGACAAATTTTATCTGGATCGGAGTCCTGTTGCAAAGCACTTCAGAGTGGAGGCCAGTTATAAACGAGAGCAATTCCTCAGATATCTTTCACCAAATGAGCCTGTAAATTAAAATACTTTTAATATGAAAGATCAATAAATATAATGCTATTGACTAAAGATTCCAACCAGCAGTTCAAACTTGGAAATAATAACCACATTAATTTTGGCAGCATAATTAACAACAAGTAATGACAAAAGGTAAAGGTGATTAGGTGGAGGAAAACAACACCAGGGAAATCATGTCCACTCTGGGTAGGTTGGGATCTTGTGGTTGCTTTCAGAAAAAGAATTTTGACACTTACCTAATGGATTTCAAAATCACAGACCCAACAGAGACAAGGCAGCCTCACTCTGAATGATGCACAAGTGGGAAGGTCTCATCATACATAATGTAACTGAAATTGTTAAACCTCCCAATATTGTAACAAGTATTAGAAAGTAAATTAGCAATATGTTAATTCCAGTTTAATTTTCACAATTTGTTGAAGCAAGCAGCTTCAGTTACAAATAATATTTTGCTCTGTTCTCTCCTGTATTATTTTAATCCTGCTTTTCTGTGTGCCCCACATTGTTTTGTTTTGACTGCAAGAACAAGTTGAAGCTGCTCCCAAGCATCAGTTAATCCAGTCCTTGAGTTGATCGAGGACTAATTTGAGTTCCTCAGGCTCTGCCAAGTCTCCTTGGGTGACAAGAGACCAGCTATGGGTGAAAAGCGCTTTGATTTTACTCTGCTAACTTTTCCTGTGGGTTTGTATTAGGAGCCTCAGCATCTGCTACAGGCGATTATAGTGATGGAGAGCACACACTGTAGCCACAATAAACACAATGCCAAGAATAGCCCCTTTCATTTATGGTCACCTTGCTCTACACGTTAATTCATCACATTTTCCAAAGAGGAGGAACACATTGTGAGAGCTGCATAATTTTAGAAATGAACATTTGAAATGTGATAGGCTTTTGAATAGGATCTGCTTTTAGGTAGGTCACCTAATGTACTTAGCTGTTTTCATTCTGCATTGTAAGAGTTATGCAATGATTAATATGATTCCTCTGGTTTAAGTATATAGCTGGCTTCAACCCTTTTTGAATTCATCTCATTTTGTTTCTTGATGTAGAGACACTCCCATTTGTAAAGAGTAATTTTTATATTGATTAAGATTGTATATTTTGCTGCTTGCTTAACAACAACATTGAAACCACCCCACATTTAAAGGAAAAAAAGCATTTTAATATCCATTTCCCCTTTGTGAAGAAAACGTGCAGAAATTAATCACCAAGGCTGTGAGAACTTTGGGTTAATTGAGACAACTTTGTTTAATAATAGATGCTAACTGTTTGTAAAGTGAGGGCCAATTCTGGTTGAGTTTGACTGTGGTTCTGCTTTGAATCAAACTAAAGTGTAAAACTGAACAGAGGGCACACACCAGAAAATGCTAATGAAGACAAATAACTTTAGCGTGCCATGGAAAGGATTACACACATTTATATAATTGTAGTGATTACCTGAAAAGGAATTTGAAGCCAAATAAAATTTGTCGAACAAGACCATTGAAGAATTGTTTGTTTATTTTCAGGCATTGTATAAAATATAAAAATGTACACAAACTACACGGCTATAAACATTTTGGCTTATATCAAAAAGTGATACAAAAAATAAGGGAGATTAATGTACGCCTTGTGTTGGAAGCACAAGAGTCAGTGTTCATTTTGTTTAATCTATACATAACTAATTGTGTCCTTGCAAATAATTGGTTTCCTACTTCTGCTTTTCATCAAAGCAATAAACTTATCAAAGTCTGTTGTTGATGCTTCATGCGTCTGGGGTAGGTTAGAGTGAGAACGATGCAGATAAGAGAGCTTTGGCATGTAATTACCCAAATTTGTCGGACAGGAGAGTCTCTTTGATTGCAAATGTGTGTGGCTGTTGTCTCTGTTGCTTTGGTGCTTTGGATCTGTACTCTTTGACCTGTCAGATCGAGAGATGTTGGCCAGTTTACGCCTCACATTTCCAGAGATGTTCAGGATGAACTCGTGAGGCTTCCCCAACCATCTGCCAGAGTGATCCTTTGCCTTTGGTTCCGTCATCTCATCAGCCTCCTCTGGAAGGTCCATCCAGTTTTCGACTAGATCTGCAAAACAGTTATCTCCCAGTACAAGGGGCTGCCTATTCCTGCTTTGGGAGAGCAAATTGACTGTCCAGTCATTTGGATCTGTATAATCAAAAATCTTCCAGGAGCACTGTTCTGAATAAACATCAGAAGTCGATTTAGGTCTTATTTTTTTGTTTGGTCCCAAGCCAATCTTATTTCTCAAGATCCCAGCACTGGGAAGTCTATTCTCCCTCAAACATGGCGAGCTTCCTACTCGTGCTGCCTTTGTCAATGTGGGCCCAGATGCTTCGGAATAGCCGGAGTCAAACTCTAAGCTTCTATCACTGCTGGGTGATGCAAATACTGATGGGCTGCCTTCCTCCTCACTTCTCGGAGATGCCAGGCAACAAGCTGAGTCATATGTGTCCGATTCAGAAACATCAGAAGTAAAACTATGTGAGCACCTTCCCTTGGCAGGGGCCAGTGGTACTGCCTCCTCCTCCTTCAGGCTCAGGGTGCTGATGTTGTGAATTTGCTTCAGGTCCTGCAATGCCTGCATCATACATTGCATTTGATCTCGAAGACAAGCCCCTGCCTCCTTCATATTTATCTGGTTAAAGACAAAATCCAACAAGACAATGAGAAATCCAATTTGATGATAGGTAATTATTTTTTCCCCAATATAACTTAGGACTAATTTGCTAAAAAGTCTTTTTACTCATTTCAATTTGAGAGCATGAATTATGAATGTGAATACTTAGATAATATGACTGTGTAAATGGTCAGGTGTTCCTTATATAGATGCGTAAATGTATATCTTTGTATGCATGCAACACACACAAAATCATACTTATATGTACCTTTCTCACATGGGTCCAAATTGTATATGTCTATACATAGCATGTGGCTTCATGTTCTGTGTATAAGCTACAATAGTAATGAAGAATTTGAAGTGGGTGTTTAGAATTACTTTTAAGAATATGGAACTCGCTACCAAATACTAGGAATGTATTTTAAGGGACTTGACAAGTATGTGGACGAAGAGAATAGAAGGTGATATGACTTTAAGGGAAGATGGAAGGAGGCTCTACTGGAGCATAGACACTGGGAAGGGTCATATGGTCTGTTTGTGTTGTATATTCCACATAATCATGTGCTTTCTCATCTGTGCA
Organism: Chiloscyllium punctatum; assembly: GCF_047496795.1. Classification (NCBI taxonomy): domain Eukaryota; kingdom Metazoa; phylum Chordata; class Chondrichthyes; order Orectolobiformes; family Hemiscylliidae; genus Chiloscyllium; species Chiloscyllium punctatum. Next base: position 14,816,846 of record NC_092750.1, on the reverse strand, counting down.
CAAAGGATGATACAAGTTTGTAATATCCCCACATAAAGAAGTCGATAGCAAATACAAAGAACAAAGAAAGTTTACAGCCCAGGAACAGGCCCTTCGGCCCGCCAAGCCTGAGCCGATCCAAATGTACTGTCTAAAACTGTCGGTCAATTCCTAAGCATCTGTATCCCTCTGCTCCCCACCTTCTCATGCATCTGTCCAGACACATCTTAAAATGAATCTACCGGGGCTGCCTCAACCACCTCTGCTGGCAACGCATTCCAAATGCGTGTGTGAAGTACGTACCGTGTGTATCCCCCTTAAACATTCCACCTCTCACTTTGAAAGCATGACCTCTCATTATTGAATAACAATTTCAAATCTGAGATGGATAGAATTTTGCTAGACAATTGTATAAAAAGATATGGAAGCAAGGAAGGTTGATGGAGCCAAGATTCAGATAGGCCACAATTTCAGTGAACAAGCTTGAGGGGCTGAATGGCCCATCCATCTTCCACTATATACTTGGGTCAGTTGGTTGCCCTGTTTCTCTCCCATAAAGTGGAGGTGCCTTCCAATCCACTAAAACCCACAATAATTCCATTATTGATATATGGATATCTATTTAGCCCCAAGACTCCACTATGTCCTGCAGTATGCTTTGTGAAGCCAGCATTATTTATAATCTCTGAACATATGTTCTCCCTCCCCCGTTGCCTCAGCTGGGCATCAAGGGCAGACACATGTTGAGATGTACAACATTTGTTCCTATGATGGCTTTCATTCCTTTAGATTCTTGCAATATATATTTTGAAATGGATGTCTTGAACATATCCTTGAGGCTTCTATCACATACAACACCGATTTATAAATATAGGATTTGCCTATAAAGTAACTGAAAAGTTTTTCTGGGTCTGTAGCTGCTCCGCATTCCATTTTTTTAATCGTTTCCGACTTCAATAAAAATCAGAGTTAACTTCCTGCAGAGTAACACTATTTAGTGTAAGGTTTGAAGCTCTTTTGCAGTCTGAGGACACGAGGGAAATTGACACGAGGGAATTTCATTGATGAGGGCTTAAAAGTTGTCCACTCAGCACCCTCTGGTGACAAAACTGATATATACATTTTGGGGTTGGACTGGACCATCAAGAGTTGCAAGGTCCCAGGTCGCATCCCTGGTCAATTGACTTCAGGACACGACGCCACTTGGTCCATCACTGCTTCCAGGTGACTTAGCTCCACCTCGCCCCCGGCCCAATCCCTCAAGTTGGGAAAGGGAAAGTGAAAAGGTGCAACAGGTGGAAATGAAAACCTGTTCCTCCCTCCCGCCAAAACGTTACGTTTGAGCCTGGAACCCGGGATCTTGCTGTTCTTTCCCCAACCAGCTCCGGAGTGTTTTTGCAGCTGAAGGTTGAGGTGGGACAGTCCCCAGGAATGACAGGCGCTGAAAGGCAGAGCTCGGAGTGGCCCCTTTAACCGGGAGGGCTGGGTTCTCTGTGGAGGACGTAGCACCCTCGCCGTTTCTGATGAGTTAGAGATGAGTAAAAGGGTCAGGCGCTCTCACAAACATTCCATTCCAGCAGTACAGGCGCTGCGGGCAGGTACTAACATGTTAACCGTGCTTCAGGAGCACCTGGACATATTACAACTCAGCCGGCTTATTGCACGCTGCATTTCACAAAGGACTCTGCATTCTCTTCCCAAACTGTCCCCCTCTCTCTGAATGGGGGGGGGGGGGGGGGCGAGGGGGTTAGTTCTCTATGTGTCGCTTGGACCAGATGTTCAACACAGCATCTGTCTTTACTATTCCACACCCCCACTCAACCCACAATGCTAATTATATTAAACCCTGCGCTTCTTTTATCGTGAGGGACTGGCGTTACTAACTAGAACTACAGTCCCAGCTGGACTCAACCGGACACCCCCATAAGCTTAGATCATAAAACCTAAGAAAAATGTATATTTAAATAATTTCAGGTTAAGCACATTGATTCGTTTCTGAGCTCCAGAAACTGTAAAGTCTGAACATTTCTAATAACGATCAGTACAGAGAATCCAAAGCCCATGTTATCATTTGAAGAAATATTTAGGGTTCCAAACGCCACTGGATTTTTTCGCGGCAGTGATCCAATCCCTTTCAATTTTTTTGTAAAAATTGCAACAACTGCAAGCATTCAGGGAGATTTTTTTTAAAAAAGTAAAGCAGTCAACATAAATCGCCGCTGAAACTTTTCCAATGAACCCTCTGTTTAACTCACCATTTCTTTGCGAAGATGACAAATGAAATCATCCAGTTTTGCGTCTTGCATCACCGAACTCTGTACTGTAGCCTCCCCTCCCAGTGCTGTCCTGTCCAACAATCTCCGTCTCTACATTAGAAATTGCTGCTGCTTTTTTCACTCGTTTTAAATCTTGGCCATTTTTTTTTAAAAAGAGTCCCTCTCAATTTTTTTTTCTTCTGTCTTGTTGCAGATTTCAGACACACTGGCATACACATATGACTATTTCATATATACTCCTCCTTCGGAAGCTCCGCCCCAAACCCCAGCTCCCAATTTAAAAACGAGCCAGTCATGACTAGGGTCCCTCCCCCGGGAGCCAGGCGCGGGGCCAATCGCCTCTCTCTGGAATCTTAAACCAGAATATTTTACAGAGATTTACAATGTGGAAAAATTGGCACTCCACCAAGTGTCAGAGGGGGCCCATCAAAAAAAAACTCACTCCACATATGTTGCACCAAATGTTTCGACTTAATAAATAGTTATGAACTTTACTTTTACAAAAATATTCAAACATTCGAAATTCATAAAGTTCCCAAGAAGCTGCTGCAACTTTCTTTTTATAGGTCTCTAATATTTGAGAGTCTGTTTTACATCAACTGGACAAATCTGAGGAAGAAATTGTGCACAGGACCGGGGGGAAGAAGAGAGGGGGTGGCCCTATGATCAATCTGTTCCATTAGTCTGAGGGATTTTACACTGAAACAAAAAAATAGCTGGAAAAGCACAACAGGTCTGGCAGCATCAGTGAAGAGAAATCAGGGTTAATGTTTCAGGTCCAGTGACCTGAAACAGAAATTGCTGGAAAAACAGAATGCTGAAGAAGGGTCACTGGACCCGAAATGTTAACCCTGATTTCTCTCCACTGATGCTGCCACATCTACCTGAGTCTTTCCAACAATTTCTGGTTTCGTTTTTGATTTCTAACATCCATGGTTCTCTTGTTTTTCCTTTAGTTTTGTGTTGTACACAATATCAGGGTGATGTCCCAAGTCCCTAGCTTGGAAATACCGGGAATAGTGTCTCACACACACATTCTGGGAAGCAAAACTTATTTCTAAAATATTTTGCAATAATTATTGTAGTTAGATGAATATAGTTAGAGAAATATATAGTTTGGAGGGCGATGGTGAAAACGGCAATTTATGTCAGAGAATGTTGGAGAAACTCAGCAGGTCTGGAAGTGTCTGTGGAGAGATCTGCCAGACCTGCTGAGTTTCTTCAGGGTCCTCTGTGTTTGTTTCAGATTTCCAAAATCCACAGTAATTTCCCTTCACATCATTCATAACTGCCCTCTCTCAGATGCAACAGACTCACTCTTCAGTCACAAACAAAAACAGAAATTGCCAGAAAAGCTCAGCAGGTCAGACAGCATCTGCGGAGAGAAATCCGAGTTAATGTCTCAGATCTGGTGACCCTTCCTCAGAACTGATATCACAGATGCTGCCAGACCTGCTGAGCTTTTCCAGCAATTTCAGTTTTTGTTTCTGGTTTCCAGCATCCGCAGTTCTTTCAGTTTTCACTCTTCAGTCACATAGTTGGAAGTATGATCGCGAAAGGAATCAACTATTTGTTCATGGGATGTGGATGCCTCAAACTAGACCAGCATTTGCTGTTTATCCCTAATTGCCCAGAGGACAGTTAGGAATCAATCACATTGCTCTGAATTTGGTGTCACATGTGAGCTAGATCTGTTAAGGATGGCAGAAATCCATGCTTGGAGGACAACAACCAAAAGCTGGTGACCCATTGACCTAGCTTTTTATTCCAGATTTTTTACTGAATTTAAATTTAACCACCTGCTATGATGGAATTTCAACTCATGTTTTCAGAAGATTATACTTGGGTTCAACACCAACACACCACCATCTCCAATCAAGACTGAGGGCATGCCACACTGTCAAAAGTGTAGCCTTTTGAATGAGTTGTTAAACCTAGGTCCTGACTTCCCTCTCAGGTATGTTAGAAGAGCCATGCTGTCCCAGTGAGCTGCCAACATTTATTCATCAATCAATGTTACACACCAATAAAGCAGATTAGCCAGTCAATTTAACATGACTGTTTGTGGGAGCTTTCTGTGCACAAATTGACTGTCACATTTCCTGCATTACAACATTCGCTCTACACTTCTAAAATACTTCATAGGCTGTGAAGTATTTTGAGCATCTTGAGGTCATGGAAGGTGTTATATAAATGCAAGTCTTTCTCTCTTTTATCATTCAAGCATTGCAACACTATTCCACATCAATCAAAGCAATCCATTCAAGTTAGTACAGAATGTCACTGTAATGTACAGTGATAATTTGAATACATTATAACCAATTTAATCATCAAGGTCGATCATAATCAACAGGGAAGTTTCAGAGCAAAATGGTAACTTTAATATTGGTTGGCTATAACCTATTTCAATTTTGAAGGCTAATGTGTCCTTACTGCAGGAAGTTAAGGTTCAATTTGTATCTTAGTCAGATGAGCCTAATGGCATTATCTTCAAAGAACACACAGTTTTCACTTACTGTTACAGCACAACGGAATAACGAGGCATCTGCACTGGACACAAATCAAATTTGTGTTCTCTCAGGCAATATTTTGGTGACCCTATGAGATGATCTGCTGAGTGAAGCAATTTCACCAGGAAGTATTACAATCCATGACGATCCCCTCAGTACCTGTCTTACCTTTGGTTCCCACCCAATGCCATTGGTTTGTGTGTACCAATTGCAAAAGACAATAAAGCAAGAGGATGCTTCTGTGAAAACAGGAGGCAGTGCCAGTGATAAAGGAAAACCCAGAGCCAGTAGGATGGGAGAAGGCAGGAAAAAGTAATCAGTGATGGTCACTGTGACAGAACGTATTTCGAAGAACTGTATGTTTACATTTATAAACATTTGCCCAAACCACAATGGGATAAGACCACTTAACTCCCTCACCTGTGTTCAACCCCTAGGCATGTCAATGTTCCCAAATCTTGACATTTGTACCCTGATAACCCCAATGGCACCCCACCTTAAGCATTCATTACCTACACTGATGTTGCACAGTGACCAAAGTGAATACAAGATGCACTGTGGCAACTCATCAATACTCCTTCCTCAACCTCTACCGCCAAGAAAGAGTAGCAGACACATGGAAACACCAGCAACTGCATATTCCCCTTCGAACCACCGCCATAATGATTTTTATATTGTTGCTTCTTCACTGTCAAAATCTAGGAATATCCCATCAAACAGTATTGTAGGTGTACTTATGCCCAATGAACTACAATCATTCCAGAAGGTGGCTCACCTTCACCTTCTTAAGGGTAATTAAGAAAGGGAAATTAATGTTGGTCCAGTAGCAATGCACACATCCTGTGATATAATAATACAAAAGAAGTCCTAAAGACACATTTTCTGCTATTACCAGAAGCTAGTTTAGGTTTCCATTGCTTATCTTTTCATTACTTGTATCTTCAGAGATACCCATAAGGAACTTGAAGCTGGGTTCTACCAAGTCAAGATGGAAATGAAGTTGGTGGCTTCAGGACTCAAGTCTCAAGTTAGGGTACAGAGTTCAGTTGTACATGAGGTACTGATATGCCCTCCTAAAGCTGGTCATAGAAGGAAATGTGAACAGGAAAGTTGGTCAGATAAGGGAGTTACCACTGCAAGTGATGGTGGTGAGGTCAGAACTGGGACATCTCAAAAATTACCATTGAAACAGTGTCACATAACTTGGCCTGCGAATGTGTAGTCTGCACTCACAGGAAATTAAAATGGAAAGTAAGTTTAATGAAGATAGATAGACACAACATGACAAAAACATGTAAGAAATAGGATGACAACAACAAATCATATAGCACACTTAAGACTTGAAATATCCCATTGCACTTCATGCCTTCTCATTGACCAGGAGGCTTTCCCACATCATTACCCATCGGATATCTTGGAAGGTTTAATAGGCTGACAATCAATCTGTTTAGGCACAATATGAATACACCTTCCATGGTCAACAAGTTCTGGCATGGAACTCAAGCACAGAGCTTCTAGTCCAGATGTAGGGGGCTATGGCAACATATATGTACCCATGTTAGTGTAAATGTCTGTGTGTAAAACATATTAGTCTATATTCCAAATCATTACACAAATGAAACATAGCTCAAGTGTGAAGTTGAGGGAAGAATATAATTGAAACAGGACACATATTATCCAGACGACAGTGAGTACTGCTGATGCTGGGGATTAGAGTCAAGCATGTGGTGCTAGAAAAGCACAGCCAGTCAGGCAGCGCCCAAGAAGCAGGAAAATTGACGTTTTGGGCAAAAGCCTTTAATCAGGAATGAGGCTGGGAGCCGGGGGGGGGGGGGGTGGGTGGGTGTGGGGGGTGGAGAGATAAATGGGAGGGGGTGGGGCTGGGTGGAAGGTAGCTGAGAGTGTCAGAGGCGGATGGAGGTGGATGATGGATGGATTGGTGGATATTATCCAGTCTTCACTTGAAGGTCACATAAGGTGTCCTTGTTTTCATGTTTCTAACATAACCTCCCCCTCCCCCCATCCAATGGCTACATTTAGCATGAAAACTTCCTATGTAAACAGGTCACGTTGAAATTACATGTTACTGCCGGTGGTGGCGCTATTTATGAAAGTATAATTCTCACGTTTATTCTTTGTTTTGCCAGCGCATGTGATCGGAAAAGAATCCGTTCCCGTTCATGTTATTGCCACAATGGAAATGATCTCACTTCAGGCCCTTCACCCTCCTCAATAAAAAGGATAAATTGGATTAGAATTCTGCATTTGTTCGAATGCCAACTCCGGTATGTTCCAGGCAGGTTGCTATTTGCCGGGACATTCTCCTTGAATTATGTTAAGGTGCTGGCTTGGTCGCGTGGTCTCAGGTAAGAGACGCGTGCGGTGGTGGAAATGTTACAACTTGAAATTCTCCAGTGACACATTTTCCGTCCTGACTTGCCCGAAAGATACACCCACAACTCTGAGGATTTCTGATCTGTCTGCAGCCCGGGATATTTAATACTTTTATCATCAGTGCAGCACCGGGGGGGGGGGGGGGGGTTGGCACCTTGTTCTAAGATCTCACACTTTTAAAAATAAAGGAAAAATGCCCCCGGGGGATCGTCTGGAGAGTCAAATTCCCTCTGTTGAATGATTTCCTCGTTAACGGAAGAACTGATATGTTAAAAGAGCGAATTTAAGCCAGTCAGCGTAAAAACAAAGCTGAACAGTTGTGAATTGACCCTGGGACAAGAGATAACATCTCAGAAAACCTCGCCCTCAAGAATGAATGCACCCAACCTCCAACTTAGACCAGCGCCGAGACGGGAGAAGATAATCTACATTATGCAATGCAGGAACACAGCTTGCTTAACTCAAGATCCGGACATAACACAAGCTAATTATTTAAAATGCAGTAAATCCCAATTCTATTTCGCGTTGCGTGTGTTACGGGTGGTGGTTGCATCGACTAATTTAACACTGGCATTCAATTAAACTACCAGTTACTTCTGTCACTTTCTGTGTGGCGCCTACTCTTCGTGAGACAAAATATTAGAAAGCTTTTTAACATTTAGACTGTGTGCCCATTCCCCCTGCTGTCGAATCTGTCTCATTACAAGTTCCTTCGATATTGCAATCCAGAAAAGTTTATTGGACCTCCCCGAAATCTAATTGTTATTTTAACCATAAGGTTTATCACTGCTTCAGTACATTCATAGAGAGGAGTACCTGTATATAATATCTCACTACTTGATGGTTTGCTCTATTCTCAGACCACCCTGTTATTTTTAATTGATGAACCACTTCCTTTGTCATATTTATTGTTGATTTGGGCTGTTAAGCCTTTTAACTGTCACAGGAGTAATTTAACGCCTTTGTTTATCCAGACTAGGTGCTTATCTAGTGACATGAAATATAATCAAAACCAGATTAAAAATCACACTGCCTGGGCAGAGTGGAATTGTGATTTAATGAGATCAGTGATGTGATCTGATTTGTCTTGATATGCTATTGTTTTGGAATCACCAACCATGAACTGTGTGTTCTCTTTGCAAGGAGCAATACTGTCTTTGGACAGCAATACACAAAGATTTAGCTCACTTTTTTCTCAATGCAGGAAATAATGTGGTGTTAAAAATAGGAATAGGTGACCACAACAGCATTAATACAGGCGGGTAAATCATCACACCAAATATCAAATGTAGCATTTTTTTAGATTCTTGTCCATGATTAGTTTTTTTCAATCCATGCTCCCCACACTCTGCCCCATTCAAATTTTCTCCCCTCCTTCATGACAGTATGGACTTTTGCTTGCGCAGAATCTGACAATTTCCCACTACCTCTCAGAAATGCCCATCCTTCAAATGTGAAGCTAGATGGTGAATGTCAACATGCTATTGGGCCATGATGGACCATAGCCGCTCCTGACTGAGTCTTTTCCCATTGCTAGGTCAGGGATTGTGAAACCAGTTATAACTCCCCTGCTGCCATTTGACAGACACTCAGAAAACTGATTCATTCCACGAATGAAGCCTGAGTATTTCTGATTTCATGTCCCCATCTGGTCACTACAGGGGCTTACATATTTGTCTTTCAATCAACTTTCCAGTGAAACTATTGAATGTTGTTCCCTATTCAGCTGAATTTTGCAACTCCTCTTCCACCAACAGCATGAGGAAATCTGGAATAAACACAGAAGGTGCTGGAGAAATTCAGCAGCTGTGGACGTATCTGTGGAGAGAACAACAGAGTGAGTGTCTTGAGTTCAAGATTACTCTATTTCAGAGCTCACATGCTCCAAAGAAAGTTAAGCCAGTTCAATTAAAAATTTCAAAACCAAAACTGATCGATATTTGCAAGGTTAAGGGACCGAAGAATATGTATATGGCAAAAAAATACTGAAGGGAAGTGGGGAAGGTAGAGATGTGAAGGAGGAAGCATGGATATATAAAAAAGGTGAGAAGTGATATATAAGTCCCTGAAATCAAAGTGATGGTCCTGTGCGCATGGTCTGTTCTCCCAAAGCGGCAACATGAGAGGATAGTGTTAATCTTCATTTCACATTATGTCAGCACACAGGATACAGAAGTATCAGTAAATCAGTAAGATCTCCACTAGATAAATAAAGGTAAAGAGGTCACTCAACTCATCTTTGCTCATCCGTCTAAAGAAAACAACTTTGCACACCCGATTACAGCATCCAGCTGTTTCATAGAAGATTGCAGGTCTACAAGGACCTAGGTTCCAAACACTGTCGGTTCTTTGTGTAAAAGTGAGGAATTTTACGTCCCAACATTTACTTTTCAATAGTTTAAAACTATGTGACTTTGTCTTACCATCATGATCTCAGCAGAACTGGAGTTCTAGATTCAGTTTTCTATCTCCTTTAATGTCTAGCTCTGGGTGGATGGAGAATGTAGCTTGTTTGAATGAAGCATCTCTACTCTCTTGGGCTGGCTAGGTCAATAATTGGCACCATTTGGTCCACGATGCTCCTCCAAGTGGTCCATAAGCTGATCCAAAAGAAAAGTCACTGATATGGGCACCACAACCAAGCTCACATGAGAGCACAGACCAGATCTTTCACCCTAACTGTTCAGGTGTTTTCAGACAACTAGACTGGTTCCCATGTGCATGACACAAGCTGTCATCAACAATGTTGTCTTATAGGCAAGGTTTAAGTCACATTTATATTGAGTGATTGATATAGATATATTAAAAATTAATTTCTCAGGAGTTCATTGTGATGATTTCGTGACACTTATTAGAATGCATCAAATAAACATATCTTCTTGTCAGCCATAGCTGTCTTTTCTCCTGTCCTTGTTTCCAAGAATTGGGCCATGGACTTCCACTGGATTGTTCTACACTTATGGGCAAAGTGCCACCGTGGTTTACCATTACCATCTACTAGACCGGGGAACTCTCCCACTTTTATTGCCTGTCATCAAGTGTATTGGAAGGATTCACATGGTGGGCAATTGACCTGTTGGCCACATTACAAACACACTTTCCATGGCCCATAAAAGTGGTACTGTCTTGCAGTATTAATGTTTAAAATTTTATAATGTTCACACTTTTCTTTTTGGCATAGATGAATAACTTACTCATGATACTTGGCTTACAAAATTGTGCACATAAGTTTATGTGAAAAAAAAATTTGGGAAACCTGTACAGATTTCTTAAGTTTCTATTAATTTGGATTATTATTTTTGCATTGGCAAGTGAAAACAGGTGAGGTAGGTATTGGTCTACATCGTCTTTTGCACTGTTTAAGTGGTCTGCAAACAAAATGATTTGGGAACCTCAAGGCTAAATGGACCTGTGTCCATTATTTTATATGCATATAAATGTATGTCCTTGTCACCTGTTCTTAAGATTGAAAAACCCATGTCCCTCTATTCTTTTTAATACCATCCTACCCATTATGAATCAATTGCATGACTCTTCTCTTCATCACCTCAAGCGATTTCATGTCTCCCCTGTGACTCATTAAGACTTGACAAAGCACTCAATATAACACGGAGCAGAGCAAATAAAGAGGTGATTTCCCTTGACCACCATGCCCCCAGCTGTGTTCGACAATGGTCCCTGTCAGTAAGCAATAGTTACTAACAGAATGGCTGGTGAGTAGCTGGGTTGGGGACATCAAGAATAGAATGATGGTTTCTTTTCTACCTCTTAATAGGCTCTTTGAAAGGTTTTGGTGAGTCAATCATTGTATAGTTAAACCTTGTCTTCAGCTGGCAATCTAGCAAACGCTGCAGTGACATTATTAGTGACAGCATCAACTGTACTGACAATAGCAAGCAAGCGTTCTTTGGGTACCTCTATGTCAGTTTTAAAAGCTATGTGAATACATTGAATCATCATGTCAAATCTGTAATAAGAATAATTCACAGAATGGTCACGGCACAGAAAGAGTTTGTGCCATGCTGGCTCACTGAAAGAAGAATTGACTTTGTGCCACTCGCCAGCCTTTCTACATAATCCTGAAAATTCTTCCTTTTCAGATAATATCCGAATTCCTTTTCCAAAGGCACAATTAAAGCTGCCAATTAAAGTATTCCAAACTCAAACCATTTGCCACATTAATGAATTTTTCTCCGGCTCCATTCCTTACTTTGCCAGTTAACTTCAATGTATACACTCTTGTTTTTGATTTTTTAAGCAATGAGAACAGTTTTTCCCTAAATACTGTCCATCTTCCTCATGATTTTGTGCATCCTATCTATTGTTTTCTTAGTGTTCTCAGAGAGAAAAACAGTCCCAAGTTCTCCAATATCTCGACACAATTAAAGTTCCTTATCTCTGGACCTTCTCTGATGCTGCCATTTCTAACCATGTTAAACATTGCCAATGGTAGCACTGCGGTCATGTAAATAACCATCTTGAGGCCTGAATTAATGTGCTGGAGACATGAGTTCAAATCTCACATGGTAGCTGGTGAAATTTCAATTCATTAATGAAAATCTGGAATACAAAAAGCCAGCGTCAGCAGTGGTGATTGTGAAATAACCGGATTGTTGTGAAAAAAAAACTCACTTTGTTTACTCATGTTCTTCAGGAAAGGAAATTTACCCTTCTTAGCCAGCCTGGCCTTTTTAAAAATATGTCACTTCAGACCTAGAGCAATGAGGTTGGGTGGAAATCTGAAAGAGGACTGAGTAATGTTGGTTGTGGTGGGAAATCTGGGAGAACTCATGGGCAAGGTTTTTCTTAATGCCGGGAGTAACTGGGTGCATTTTCAAACAGAGCTCCGGGCAGCGAGAGGAGATTTTCCAATGTCAAGGCACTGCTGCGCTCACCCCTCATCAATAGAGGCTGGCCTCTGACATGTGTCAGCCTCATGGGACTCTAATGGCACTTTTCTGATCCATTTGTAGGTCGTTTATACAGTTTAAAGCTGCACTACAGGGCACACGAGTAACTAGCAATTAAGGGCTGCTGCTAGGACAGTTTGCACGCAGGCTGCATAGAACATAGAAAACATGACAGGCCCTTCGGTCATCGATGTTATGCTGACCTTAATTCCTACTCTAAGATCAAACTAACCCATATACCTTTCCTTTTTCATATCATCCATGTGCCTATCCAAGAGTTGCTTAAATATCCCTAATGTATCTGACTCTACTACCACTGCTAGTGATGCATTCCATACACCCATCACAGTCTGTATAAAGAACCTACCTCTGATATCTCCCCTAAACCTTCCTCCAATCACCTCAAAATTATGGCCATTTCCACCCTGAGAAAAAGTCTCTGGCTATCCACTCTATCCATGCTTCTCAACATCTTGTACACCTCTATCAAGTCACTTCTCATCCTTCTTCGCTCCAGGGAGAAAAACCCTAGCTCCTTCAACCTTTCTTCATAAGACATGCCCTCCAGTCCAAGCAGCATCCTGGTAAATCTCCCCTGCACCCTCTCTAAAGCTTCCACATCCTTCCTATAATGAGATGACCAGAATTGTAATAATATTCCAAGTGTGGTCTCACCAGGGATTTATAGAGCTGCAGCATAACCTCGAGACTCTTAAGCTCAATCCCTCAGCTAATGAAAACCAACACACCATACACCTTCTTAACAACCCAATCAACTTGGGTGGCAACTTTGAGGGATCTATGGATGTGGACCACAAGATCCCTCTGTTCCACCACACTACTCCAAGAATCCTACCTTTAACCCTGTAATCTGCATTCAAATTCAACCTTCACACTTTTCCGGGTTGAACTCCATCTGCCACTTCTCAGCCCAGTTCTGCATCCTGTCAGTGCCCCGCTGCAATCTACAACAGCCCTTCACATTATCCACAATTCCACCAACCTTTGTGTCATTGGCAAACTTACTAACCCACTCTTTCACTTCTCCATCCAAGTCATTTATGAAAGTCACAAAAAGCAGAGGTCCCAGAACACTACTGGTCACCAAGCTCCAGGCTAAATACTTGCTGTCTACTACCACCCTCTGTCTTCTACGGGCAAGACAACTCCGTATCCAGACAGCCAAATTTCCCTGTATTCCATGCCTCCTTACTTTCTGAATGAGCTTACCATGCCTTGCTAAAATCCATATACACCACATCCTCTGCTCTACTTTCCTCAATGTGTTTTGTCACATTCTCAAAGAATTCACTAAGGTTTATGAGGCATCACCTGCCCTCACAAAGCCACCTCTAATCTATCTATGCTTTTCCAAATAATCATAAATCCTGTCTCTCAGAATTCTCTCCAATAATTTGTCTACCACAGACCTAAGACTGACTGATCTGTAATTCCCAGGATTATACCTACTCCCTTTCTTGAACAAGGGAATAACATTTGCCACCCTCCAATCATCTGGCACAACTCCAGTGGACAGTGAGGGCGCAAAGATCATCACCAAAGGCGCAGCAATTTTTTCCCTTGCTTCCTGTATTAACCTAGGGGATATCCTCAACAAGGTAAAAACAATGACTGCAGATGCTGAAAATCAAATACTGGATTAGTGGTGCTGGAAGAGCACTGCAGTTCAGGCAGCAAAGGGCTTTTGCCCGAAACGTTGATTTCGCTGCTCGTTGGATGCTGCCTGAACTGCTGTGCTCTTCCAGCACCACTAATCCAGTACTAGGGGATATCCTGTCTGGCCCAGGGGACTTATCTATCTTCATGTTTTTCGAAATTTCCAGCACATCCTCCTGTTTAACATCAGCCTGTTCGAGCATATCAACTTGTTTCATGCTGTCCTCAGAAATTTCATGGTCCCTCACTAGTGAATACTCACTAGCAAAGTATTCATTAAGGACCTTCCCTAACTCCTCTGACTCCAGGCACAAATTCCCTCCTCGAACAGTGATCAGCCCTACCCTCACTCTGGCTGTCCTCTTGTCCTCATATAAGTATAGAACGTCTTGGGGCTTTCTTTAATTCTGCCTGCCAAAGCTTTTTCATGCCCCCTTCTAACTCTCCTAAGTCCACTCTTCAGTTCCTTCTTGTAACCCTCTCGAGCACAGTCTGATCCTTGCCTCCTCAACCTTAAGCCTCTATCTTCTGCTTGACTAGATGTTCCATATCTCTTGTCATCCAAGGTACCTTTAGGAGAAAGTGAGGACTGCAGATGCTGGAGATCAGAGCTGAAAAATGTGTTGCTGGAAAAGCGCAGCAGGTCAGGCAGCATCCAAGAAGCAGGAGAATCGACATTTCGGGCAGTGATTTCCTGAAGAAGGGCTTATGCCTGAAACATCGATTCTCCTGCTCCTTGGATGCTGCCTGACCTGCTGCGCTTTTCCAGCAACACATTTTTCAGCAAGGTTCCTTTATCCAACTGTCCCTTCCTTGCTTCAGTGAGACAAACCTATCCAGCACTCGCAGTAAGTGCTTCCTAAACAGTCTCTACATTTCTTTCATGCATCTCCCTGAGAAGATCTGCTCCCAATTTATGCTTCACAGTTTCTGCCTAATAGCATTGTAATTCCCCCTTCCCCCAATTAAATACTTTCCCATACCATCTGTTCCTATCCCTCTCCATGAGTACGGTAAAGGTCAGGGAGTTGTGATCATTATCACTGAAATGCTCTCTCACCGAAACACCTGACATGGTTAGTTGCCAAGCACCAAATCCAATATGGCCTCCCTTCTAGTTGACCTATCTACATATTGAATCAGGAATCCTTCCTGGACACACCTGACAAAATCTGCTTCATCCAAACTATTTGTACAAAAGAGGTTCTCCTCAATATTAGGGAAGTTGAAGTCACCCATGATAACAACCCCTGTTACTTTTGCACCTTTCCAAAATCTGCCTCCCAATGTGCTCCTCCATGTCTCTGTTGCTGTTTTGAGGTGGCGGAGGGGATCTGCAGAAAACTCCCAATAAAGTGACTGCTCCTTTCCTGTTTCTGACTTACACCTATACTGATTCTGTAGACAAACTCTGCTCGATGACCTCCCTTTCTG
This sequence comes from Chiloscyllium punctatum, assembly GCF_047496795.1. Lineage (NCBI taxonomy): Eukaryota > Metazoa > Chordata > Chondrichthyes > Orectolobiformes > Hemiscylliidae > Chiloscyllium > Chiloscyllium punctatum. The sequence continues at coordinate 14,801,666 of NC_092750.1, read as the reverse complement.
CAGATATGCTACTATCCCTGATTAGCAATGGTACTCCCCCATTTCTTTACCTCACCCCATTCCTTTTGAAACATCTAAACCCCGGAACATCCAACAACCATTCCTGCCCCTGTGATATCCAAGTCTCCGTAATGGCCATAACATCGCAGCTCCAAGTACTGACCCATGCTCTTCAGTTCATCACCCTTATTCCTGACACTTTTTGTGTTAAAACAGATACACGTCAACCCATCACACTCACTGCAACTTTGCCCTATCAACTGTCTATCCTTCTTCATAGACTGTCTGCACGCTGTAAAGCAGCCTATTTAGCAGCTACCCCATCCTCTGATCCATAGGTTTTCCATCCCCTGCCAAACTAATTTAAACAACCCTCCCAACCCAGGATATTGGTGCCCCTCCAGGTCAGGTGCAACCTGTCCTCCTTGTACAGGTCCCACCTTCCCCAGAAGGTATCCCATTGATCCACATCTTAAGGTTGTTCACATGTGAGATCCTGCTTATATGCCCAGTCTGCCTGTGCCACCTCAAAGTGACTGGTGGGGCGGGGGAAGTGGTGGTTACAGACTGTCACATATTTCCTTCCAGTATGTTCCTTTGGAAGTGAAGTCTGGAGAAAGATTCAGTGGTTTTTGTCGAGGTTTGACCCAAATAGCTCCATGATGCAGGACTCTGTGCTCTACAGTCTGTTCCCTGGGATGGTGCCTACAGTGAAATATTGTCTTTGGTCTGCCCAAAACATTATGGTCTTCTGAAATAAAGAGTTGCAGACAGGCACATACCAAGGTCCAGGATCACATGCTGAGGGACGCACTAAAGTTTGGGGCAGCTGCCACCAAATATAACTTTGACAAAGTTAAATGGGGGTCCATTCAGCTATCGGACACTCCCGTGCCTCAAATGCACGTAATAGTAGTCTTGTTCAAGTAAGAGATTTCTTTGGTTTGTTTGGTTAGAGCCACATCCAATGTTTGTTTGTTTCCTTGATATTCCTTTCTATCTACAGAACTGTGATTGTGTGTGTGTGTGTGTGTGTGTGTATATATAGGTATTTTTTATGAATGAAGTATATTTTTGAAATTTAAAGAAACTTGCTATCTTAGCATTCATTCGCCTTGAGCCTCACCACCTCATAACAGTTACAGAACCAGGCAGTTTGCCTTACTAGTCAGCAGTCCTCTGTCAAAAGAGCAGGTATTTCCATGCACAGCACATTACTGATCAGTCAAACAGCTGCACCATGTGCCAGCAGCTTACATGGCAGACTGTATACGCACGCCAACCATCAGACCATACAAAATAGGATCAGTGCAGGGGCTTGGCCATGGTTAGAATGAAGAGTGTGGTGCTAGAAAAGCACAGCAGGTCAGCAAGCCTTTCCTGATGAAGGGCTTTTGCCCGAAATGTCAATTCTCCTGCTCCTCGGATGCTTCCTGACCTGCTGCGCTTTCCCAGTCCTCACTTTCACGTGGTTATGATGGTCTTGGTCAGGGAGCCTGTGCCTTTGCAGTCTGGACAGTGGGTCACAGTCAGCACTAACACAGTTGGGGAGGTGTGCAGTCACCATCTTAGCGACTATCGTCTCAGCTACCCAGAGAGAGGTTGTTGTTAAAGGAGTGGGCCATTAGTCAGTCCATCAGGTCCATTCAACAAAAGCTAGGAGTTATGGGCAGGCCGGGGGTAAAGGGGGCCACTGCTGTGGGAAGAAGACTGTGCGAAGGAACCTGTTTGTGAAGATTGGAGACAATAGGCTGGGAGGCGGGATGACAGTTGTGAAAGGGAACCATGTTTTTAATAAGGGGAGGTTGGTGTGGAAATGGTAAAACAAGGATGGGAAGGGAATCATCTGGGTAATATGGAGAAAGTGAGGACTGCAGATGCTGGAGGTCAGAGTCGAAAGTGTGGTACTGGAAAAGCACAACAAGTCAGGCAGCATCCGAGGAACAGGAGAATCAATGTTTTGAGCATAAACCCTTCATCGGAAATGAGGCTTGTGAGCTGAGGGGGTGAAGAGATAAATGGGAGGGGGTGGGGCTGGGGGCAAGGTAGCTGAGCATGTGATAGATAGATGAACATGGTGGGAATGGTGATAGGTCGAAGAGGAGGGTGTAGCGGATAGGTGGGAAGGAAGATGGATAGGGAGGACAGGTCATGAGGGCGGGGCGAGTTAGAAGGTTGGATCTGGGATATGGTAGGGGGAGGGGAAATGAGGAAACTGGTGAAATCCATATTAATCCAGTGTGTTTGGAGGGTCCCAAGATGGAAGTTGAGACATTCTTCCTCCAGATGTCGAGTGGTTAGGGTTGGGAGATGGAGGAGGCCCAGGACCTGCATGGCCTTGGCTGAGTGGGAGGAGGAGTTAAAGTGTTCGGCCATGGGGCGGTGGGGTTGCTTTGTGTGTGTTCAGTCATAATAAGAATCAACCTAGATTTCAGCATGGAGCAGTGTATAATCACATATGTAACTCATATGCCAGGGACGGGAGGAAGTGGTTTGGGTGGGAAGGTACAAGTTCATGTGGATGTGTTGGGTAGTGGCCTGAACAAGTGTGAAGTTGATAATGGGGAGGTCTGTCATGAAGCAGATTTGGATGTTCAGTGCATTGTTGACACAAAGGCTGCGCCTGGAAATTACTGTCCAAGGAACCTTTCATCATCTGGGAAACTGCAACTGCAAAGCGGAGAAGAGTATGGCTGAACCACAACCAGAATGGGGTAAGTAATATGTGAAATACGTGTGTCCTCATGGAGATCAGGACAGTCAATAGACCTGTGAGAGAGAATGGTTCCTGTCAGTAGAGAGGTGGCTAGATACAAAACATAGATCACAGCTCTCAGCAAGAAGTCACCTCAAGGAAATCGATGCAGGTTACATGTTTTTTGGAGTGGTCATAAAAAGGAAGAACTGCAAGAGGCTGGTGTATTCTTTGCTGTTGTTAATCATTTTATTAGTAAGTTGACTTACATAACCAAGAGTGGTAATGATTGTCCGATGGTACTTAACTCCCTTACATGGCAATAGACAAGCAACTTGGATTTTAACTGCGTCCTCGAGGGCAGGGATCACGGCGGTGCCCGCACTGGCTGGGCGTCGGGGAAGAGGTTGGGGGACTTGGTCAAGTCCTTTGACCTGGTGGACGTCTGGCGGAATCTTAATCTGACTCCATCGCCTTCACCTTCGTGAGGCCTGGGGTCGGAGCGTCCAGAATCGACCGCCTGTACGTTTCGCGGGCGTACACCTCCTGTTTTCCAAAGGCCTCCACGCGGCAGGTGTCGTGCACGGACCATCACCTGGTGTGGGCGGAACTCCTTCCGTTCGGCGCTAAGCTCGGCTCCGTGTACTGGCACTTTAACAACCTGCTGCTGGAGGACGAGCGGTTCCGGGACTCATATCGTCGTTTCTGGGCCGGCTGGAGAAGGAAGCGGGGAAGCTTCCCCTCCCTGAGGCTATGGTAGGACGTGGGCAAGGCTCACGTCCACGTCTTCTGTCAGGAGTACGCGAGGGGGTCGACCAAGAGGCGGAAATCCAGGATTGTGGAGTTGGAGAGGGAGATGCTCGACCTGGAGTCACGCCTCGGTCAGCCCGACGCGGACCCGGCCCTGCGCGGGGTGTACGAAGAGAAGAAGGCCGCGCTCCGGGACCTGCAGCTCCCTCGGGGCCCGGGGCACATACATGAGGTCGCGGATCCAGCTCCTCCAGGACCTGGACCGCGGCTCCCCCTTCTTCTACTCGCTGGAAAAAAGGCGTGGCACCCGTCAGCAGCTCCTTGTGCTGCTGGCCGACGACGGGTCCCTCGTCTCGGATCCGGAGGGCATCAGGGCCCACGTTCGAAACTATTACGAGACTCTGTTCTCTCCGGATCCGTCCAGCAAGGATGCTCGCAGAGTTCTGTGGGAGGACCTGCCGCAGCTCAGCCCGGAGGACGCCGGAAGGCTCGACGCTCCCGTCACTTTAGAGGAGCTGACCGGCGCCCTCGACCGGCTCTCGAGGGGCAAAACCCCGGGGCTGGACGGGCTGACTGTGGAGTTCTTCAGGGCGTTCTGGGACATCCTGGGGAGCAACTACGCACAGGTCCTGGGGGAGTGTCTAAATGCCGGACAGCTGCCCCTTTCTTGGCGCAGGGCAGTCATCGTCCTGCTGCCAAAGAAGGGGGACCTTCGTTCCTTAAAGAACTGGCGTCCGGTCTCCCTCCTCAGCACGGACTACAAAATTTTCGCCAGGGTGTTGTCTTTCCGCCTGGCTTCCGTGCTGGCCCACATGATTCACCCGGACCAGTCCTACACGGTCCCGGGCCGGAGGATACATGACAACGTCCACCTGGTCTGGGACCTGATCCATTTCTGTCGACGGGCTGGTCTGCCGAGCGCCTTCCTGTCCCTCGACCAGGAGAAGGCGTTCGACAGGGTCGATCACGAGTACCTGCTCGGGACTCTGCGGGCATTCGGGTTCGGGACGCGGTCCGTCGCCCGGATCCGACTTTTGTACGCCGCCGCAGAGTGTCTGGTTAAAGTTAACGGGTCCCTGACGGCGCCCTTCGCTTCGGGAGAGGAGTACGTCAAGGCTGCCCCCTGTCCGGCTAGCTGTATTCCCTGTGCGTGGAGCCTTTCCTGCGCCTCTTGCGGAGGAGGTTGTTGGGGCTGGTTCTGCGCGGGCACGGGGGTGGTCCTCTCGGCCTACGCCGACGACGTGCTCCTCACTTTCACCGACCCGGCTGACCTGGGGAGGATGCGCGAGTGCCAGGCCGTGTACTCGGCGGCGTCTTCCACCAGGATCAACTGGGCCAAATGTTCCGAACTACTGGTCGGTCCGTGGCGGGTGGACTCTCTGCCGGAGGAGTTACGGGGGTTCAGCTGGAGTACCACCCATCTCCTCTATCTGGGGGTCTACCTCAGCCCGGCTGCGGAATCCTGGCCGGCCAACTGGCAGCAGCTGGAGGCCAAAGTCTCGGCTCACCTAGGCCGCTGAACAGGACTGCTCCGAGTGCTGGTCATAAACCAGCTGGTGGCCGCCATGCTGTGGTACCGGCTGGTCACTTTGGTCCCTCCTCCTGGCTTTGTCGCTGACATCCAGAGAACGTTGGTCGACTTCTTCTGGGACAAAAAGATGCACTGGGTCGCCGCGCAGGTCCTGAGTCTCCCTATCGAGGAGGGCGGTCAGTCGCTGGTGTGCGTCCACACCCAGGTCGCGACGTTCTGCCTTCAGACCTTGCGGCGATACCTTTACGTCGAGCCTCCTCCTAGGTGGTGCGCCCTGGCGACGTATTTTTTCCGCCAGGTGCGTAACCTCAACTACGACACGCAGCTCTTGTTCGTCGACCGTGACGGTTTGGAGGTCGCCCTCAAGACGCTGCCTGTCTTTTACCAGGACCTGATCACTGTTTGGAACATGGTCGAATCGCGTCGCGCCTACCCTCCGGCTGGAGTAGCGGCTGTCGTCAGGGAGCCGTTGCTCAGGAATCCGCACTTCCGTACTCGCGGGTTCGAGTGGCTGTCGGAGGGGAGGGCCGTGGCGGCGAGGGCGACCAGGGTCGGGGACGTGCTGGGTGCCGGGGGCCTGGGCTGGACGCTGCCGCAGGACATAGCTAGCAGGGCAGCGGTAGACGTCCGGTACGTGGCCACCACCATCCGACACCTTAAAACGGCGGTGCTTGGACCCGACGTAGTGCACCAGTTGGAGGATGCTCAGGTGTGCGGTGGGATCCCGTCCGTGCTCACCCCAGCCCGGACGGAATTTCACATTGGCCCCAAGGTCCCGTACTTCCCGCGGGAGCCTATGCCCCACAACCTGAGCCGCCACCGGAATTTTAATTTTGTTTCTTTCAGGGATGTCAAAAGGAAGACCCTGTATAGACTGCTGCTGCACACCGTCCACCTCTTCTCCCTCATCCACCGTCCGGACACGCCTTGGCGTGCCCACTTGCCACCGGGTGGTGGAGATCCCCAGTGGAGGTCTCTCTATGCGGGAGTCCTCCCCCTTTCTCTCGGGGATCTGGGGTGGAGGGTGCTGCACGCAGCAGTCCCCTGCAACCACACGTTGCGGTGGTTCACGGACTCCCAGCCCAACTGCTTGTTCTATGGCGCTGTGGAGTCCGTGGACCATGTGTATATTGGGTCTGGGCGTTTGCACTCCCTTTTTGATTTTCTCAAAAACCTTCTCCTCTGCTTTTGGCTGCACTTCAGTCCCACGCTCCTGATCTTCGGGCACCCGGTACGGAGGAGGGAGGGCAGGTCCGAAGACCTCCTCGTGGGTCTGCTCCTGGGCCTGGCCAAACCGGCCATAAACAGGTCCAGGCAGCGGGCCGTGGAAGGGGTCGTTAGGGCCGACTGCCTGCCCCTCTTCCGGGGTTACGTTAGAGCCCGGGTGTCCTTGGAGAAGGAGCACGTGGTGTCCACCAACACCCTGGAGTCGTTCAGAGAGAGGTGGGCGCCGCAGGGAGTGGAGTGTATTATTTCCCCGTCCAACTCTATTTTGATTTAGTCCCTACCCTCCCCTTCACTGTTTTGATCACACAGCATTGCCCTTTGATGTGAAGGGCAGTGCTTGTCACTGGCCACTCGGGTGTTTCCTTTCTTCCTGGTGGTGGAAATTGAATAAAGATTCGTGCACTTTGTGTCTCTCACTGTGTCTCACACCTGCACACACACACACACACACACCATGGGTGCTGGGGAAAAAATAAGCACTACCGCAGTTAGGCGGTAGTGTGGGGTTTGGAAAAAAAAGAAAAAAAAAATAGACAAGCAACTTGTATCAGTCCATATGCCTCTTCCATGACCTACCCTCATGGAGTCAAGGATAAATTCTTTGAGTATTTTTACTCCTTGCCTGCTATTGTGCCAAAATGAGGCAAGCTAATTATTCCAAAGCAAGATTGCCAGGCATAGGAAAGGCTCATTGAAAAATATGGGGTTGACTATTGCAGCAGCAATAGTCTCCCTTTGTTAAAGCTGTGGCTGTGCATGAGCCCTTAAACACCAAACAATGTTCCACCTACTACTTGTATCAAGATGTTTTGGATGCAATCTAGTTCTGTGCATCAAGATCTAATCGATTATGCCATCACCAGGCAGTGGGATGAGGAGGCTGCACATGTAATAAAAGCTGTGTGCAGCCCCAACTCTGGAACAGATTTCCCTCTTCCTGAAGATCTTACTGAAGGCCTGAAAACCCAGAGGCATCAAAAAATCTCAAGTTCCCAACAAGCAGTCATGATGGCGCTTTCTAAGAAATTTGAGCATTGTGTTATTAAACTGAGAATGGATATTCGCTGCATTGAGGATGACTTCAGGGATCCTTTGTATTCCACTGCCCCATCAGCCCTTGGGCTTTCGTCTCATAAGCATCAAGAGTTCTTTAGTAAAAGCAACGAGGCAATCCAGTGAAACATTACCTCCACCTCAATTACCTCAATAATAATTCAGCAATATCCAAGCACAATGTTTTCCAAAACCGCTGTACAATATAGGATGACATAAATGCGGTACATGTGTCTGAGTCTGAAAGCAAATGAACTTCAGTCACCATTAAGACTAGAAGAGATTCTACGATGCTCTGAAATTTGTCTCCTGGTTCATCTTAATCCTCAGTGCCAACAGATCAATTCTACTTACCAAAAAAGCCCAAATTCTATAATGTTCGGCAGAACACTTTAACCATACTGCTAACTAACTGTCATCAATCAATGAAGAAGCAATCAGCAAACTGCCACAAACTGCATCAACTGCTTTCTCTTGTTGATTCTCTCACATTATTCAAAACAATACATGGGATCCAACACTTGTCTAGCAGCAAAGCTTAAGGAGCTAAAAGTATCCCAGCTGAGGTCTATAAGGCTTAATCAAGCCCACTGTTTGAAATCTTTCAATCTATAAGGAAGTAAGAATATAAAGATGCCTCTATTGTTCATTGTACAATTTTGCGACTAACACAAAGTAATCTCATTTCTGTCCATCACTTGTAAAGTTTTCACCAGAATCCTCCTGAATTGCTATGGGCAACATCTCACCAGAATCTGCTTCGTAGTGTTTAGAAAAAAGGTCAAGGAACCACCAATACGATTTTTGCGGTTACTGAGCTCCAACAGAAATGCCAAGAGCATAACGCATATCCCCTACACCAAGTTTGTTGGCCTGTCCAAGGTCTTTGACGCTGTCAGTTATGAATGCCTTTGGAAGGTAATAGAGAAATTTGGCTGTCCTGAGAAATTCCTCACAATAATTTGATGGTTCCATTGCAAGATATCCCTGCAACACTAAGGTGCTCACCAGATGCAGTCAGGACTGAGTTGGTCTGCTCGTGCTGCCAGACTGCCGGACGTTCGCTTACTAATGACAAATCTCTCTGGAGAGCTTGGGCCTGGAGTGCACTCTCCTGGCAATCAGAGGAAGTACACTCCGTAATTTTGATATCGACATTTAAGGCTAGCATTCCAATCCAGAAACGCTGGATCTGGCACAGTCAAACAAAGAGCAGCCATCTTTGAAAGCATATCAGAGGCAGCAGAGAATATATTCATGCAGAGGTAATGCCAGACAGTAAGTTGTTCTCAATTCAGCCATATTGCACTATTTGCAGCAAAAGCTTTTGGGGACAGATTGGCCCAGCAGTCAACCATATACTCAAAGAAACATTACCAAATGCCCCAGATGATGAACATTGACTGTTATTCAGCTGAGTGGGACTGCCTTCACCTGATTCTACCCGTAGCTCTCTAACTGAGGACAGTATATCTTTCACCCTACTGCACTATTACTCTGACCAAAGATCAATCATTAACCCTAGATTTTGGAATGCCCTCCCTATACATCTTTGCCTCACCATCCAGAGCGAAATGGCTCAGTCTTTTGGTACAAAAACACAGGTTGCTGGGAAAAACTCAGTAGATCTGGCAGCATTTGTACAGAGAAATCTGAGTTAATATTTCAGGTTCAGTGAGCCTTCCTCAGAAACCTTCTTCCCTCACTGTTAGCATCCCATCTAACTCTCCCAACCTCCCTCTCTCACTAACACACAGTAGCAGCAATGTCCCTCATCTACAAATATACTGGAATAATTCACCAAGCAACTTCAAAAGCACGATCTCTACCACCTTGGACTGCAGGAACGTGGGAACATCACTATCTACAAGTTCCCCTCCAAGGTCTTGCATTACCTTCACTTGGAAATGTATCCCATTCCCTTCCTATCTCTGGGTCAAAATACTGGAATTCCCTCCCTAACAGCTCTGTGGGTGTACCTACCTCCCATGGACTGCTGCAGTTCAAGAAGGGAAATCAGGGGTGGACAATAAATACTGGCCCAGCCAGTGATTACCATGTTCCCAGTTTAATAAACCCTCCTTTTTGACTAAGCTTTGACCCTTCTCTGACCTGACATCGTCTCACATACTTGAGTGTTACACAATTTTTTCAGAAACTTCCTATGAACTGACTTGAGAATTGTAATTACATTGACAGAATTATAGACATTTCAATTGTTGTTAGTACACCCTTTTCCAATCTGTTTAATTAGACCATCTTTGAAACCTTCACTATAAAGCAAGATAGAAATTTGGCCAGATGAAATTCACCCAGATCTGATGAACCAATCACAGGTTGCATGTGGTTTCATCCCACTGTCAGTCACAATGTTGGGACAGGGAGGTGGACCATGCCCACTGAGGGTGTTGCACTCACCACTGGCTGCCAAGAAATGTAATTGTATAGTTGCTACACTCTATGTTGTTGGTATTAGAAGTTCTACATTCATCCATAATCACAACTGGAGGTAGAATGGGAAGCAGCTGGGTTGAAATTGATGATTACTTTGTTTGTCTGTACAAGAGGCTTCGGCGCTCATCTATATTTGTGTGAGAATTATATCTATATCGTGGTGCCAGCAAGCTGGAATTTATCTGTATGTGGGTGATGGACATAATCTGCTTTTGGTTCACTGTTTGAAGAAGGACTTGAAATGTTAACTCTGCTTTCCCTCCACAGATGGGACTGTTTTCCCTGGAGCGTCAGAGGCTGAGGGGTGACCTTATAGAGGTTTACAAAATTATGAGGGGCATGGATAGGATAAATAGACAAAGTCTTTTCCCTGGGGTCGGGGAGTCCAGAACTAGAGGGCATAGGTTTAGGGTGAGGGAGGAAAGATATAAAAGAGACCTAAGGGACAATGTTTTCACGCAGAGGGTGGTACGTGTATGGAATGAGCTGCCAGAGTAAGTGGTGGAGGCTGGTACAATTGCAACATTTAAAAGGCATTTGGATGGCTATATGAATAGGAAAGGTTTGGAGGGATATGGGCGGGGTGCCAGCAGGTGGGACTAGATTGGGTTTGGATATCTGGTCGGCATAGATGGGTTGGACTGAAGGGTCTGTTTCCATGCTGTACATCTCTATGACTCCATGTGCTAGACCTTCTGAGTTTTTCCAGCAATTTCTGTATTTTGTACCAGCATAATTATTGGGCAGGGGGTTGATCTCCCTGTGGGGGTTGTGGTTGATCTCTTTTCGGGTGTTGGGCTGATCTCTCTGTGGGTGTTAGAGATTATTGCTCTGCGTCTTGAGGTTGATCTCTCTGAGGATGTTCCAGATGATCTCTATGTGGGCATTGGAGTTGATCTCTCTATGGGTCTTGGGGTTGATCTTTCTGCGTGTTGGAGTTGATCTCTTGTTGGTGTTGGAGATGATTCTCTTTGGGTGTTTGGGTTGATCTCCCTGTTGGCGTTAGGGTTGATCCTTGGGGTAGTGGTGGGGCTTGGGATGAATCTATAAGTGCTGGGGTGAGAGCTGTGTCCATAATATGACCGGTAGATGTCGCTCTGTTTGCATGTGATGCGTGAAGCGAGGCTGCACTGTCGGTATCTGAGCATGCGAGGGCACTGCAGCCGGCCAGTTAGGCGTGAAGCGTGACCCCGCCCAGCGAGGCTGACCCCGCCTTTGATGTGGCCCTGCCCTCCATTGTGAAGACGACCGGGGTTGGCCCCGCCTCCCCATTTTCACTCCGCCCCAAGGGTGAAGCCCCGCCCCCTCCCCGCGGCCGGCCGGCTTCCTGTGGGCGGCCTGTTACTCTCGGCGTCTGTCTCTCTCTCTCTCTCTCTGAAAAAAACCATCGTCCAAAGCAGCGCGTTAACAATGTCGCATCAGACAGGGATACCCGGTAAGAGCAACCATTTGACCATTAATTTCGGCGATGGTCTATTTCTTACAACGGTTGGCGGGAGGCTCAGACTCGCTGTTTGATTTGAATAGTGACCGTTTGATTTCTCTGTCGTTTCTGTTGCTGGGGAAACGCGGCGCCTGATTCCCTGCAGCCGGAGCCGGAAGTCCCGCCTTGACCCGTGCTGATAGGTGTACAGTGACTTCCCAGCAGTGGGACGTCTGCTGATTGGCCATTCCACCTGTCCATAATAATCAGTGCGGCTTTAGTATGGGTGGAGGGGTTGGGGGCAAGGGCTTTAAACCTTTAAGTCTTATTTTAGTATCTTCCGCCTTTGGAAAGGGCTTAAAATGCAAAAATAAAACAAAATACGCAGCCTAGTTTGTATGATGCTCTCCTAAAGTCGGATCACCCTTTTGTCTATTTGCAATTTGCACCGTGTCTCCATTTTGATGGAAAATTAAATCCCTTGAGATCATAGTTTATTATGAAAATGTCAACACAAAACGACGCCAAAAGCAGCATCGTTGGCCTTTATTTAAGAATACGTCTGCAGCAGTTATGTCACAAGTGTATTCCTTTTAATAAATAAACAATGAAAGTACTGAAAATGGCCATCAGATATCTGCAAAGCATTAAACGATGGGACCACTTCTTTCCCCTTGTTGGAATGCCAGAGTTGAGGTTAACGGGTGGGTTCATAACATCAGGGTTTGGAACAACACAAAAGAAATGTCAGATTTATGTGTGTGTTTTCTATTATCCATCAGAGAGTGTTTGAGGCAAATAACATAGATGCATTTAAGGGAAGTTAGATAATTGTGATGAAGGAAGATTAATGTTGATAAGCTAAACAGGAGTTGGAGGAAGCTTTAGTAAAATGTAACACTTCCATGTATCAATTGAATTGAATGTCTTGTTTTTTTTCTGTGCATCCTGTGTAATGGCAACAGAGTTTAAGGGGCAAGTGATGCCCTGTCAATACACAATATTCCCAAGATGAGTTAAGGTTGTTTTTATGAAGTTGAAAATGGTTTCTTCAAATCAAATGAACCCTGATGTAAATGCATTTAAGGGAAGTTAAATAATTGTGATGAAGGAAGATATAGATGATAATGCTGATAGGTCAAAGAGGAGTGAGAGGAAGCTTTGTAGAATGTAATACTGTTAGATATCTATTGGTTTGAATGTGCTGTTTTATGTCTTCTGTGTAATGGCCTGTTAATACACAGTATTCCCTAGGTGTGTTAAGCTTGTTTTTTATGAAGTTACAAATGGTTTCTTAAAATTAAATAGACTTTGTTGTAATTTGTGCTTTTTAGTATAAATGTTTTGCATTTTATAAGCTTTCTATATCCTATGGTGGTGACAAGCTCTTTTGTTTACTCCAGATCTACACATGGACCATGTGTACATGCTCCAGAAGTCTGAATGTAAATTAAATTTCAATGTGTTGAGTAATTTCTAGTAACATTGATGAATTTGTTCATGTAGAAATTATTTTTAAAAATATAAAATGAGGAAACTGGTGAATTCCACATTGATGCTTTAGAGAACCTCTCTGGGACACCCGCACCAAATCAACTCCCCCTCCCACTCTGCCAAGGACATGCAGGTCCTGGGCCACCTCCATCGCCACTCCCTCACCACCCGACGCCTGGAGGAAGAATGCCTCATTTTCTGCCTCAGGATCCTTCAACCCCAGGGCATCCATGTGGAATTCACCAGTTTCCTCATTTCTCCTCTCCCCACCTTACCCCAGTTCCAATCTTCCAGCTCAGCACCGCCCTCATGACCTGTCCCACCTATCTGTTCCATCCTCCTCTCCGACCTATCACCTTTACCCCCACCTCCATTCACCTATTGCACTCTCAGCTACCTTCTCTCCTCCCCGCCCCTACTATTTATCTCTCCACCCCTGAGGCTCCTAGCCTCATTCCTGGTGAAGGGCTTTTGCCCGCAGCATCAATTTTCTTGCCCCTCAGGTGCTGCCTGGCCTGTTCTGCTCTTGCAACAACACGCACTCAACTATATTCTGATATTGCACTGCCAAAAGGTGGAAGTACAAAGCATTACATTTTGAGCTGCTGTAGTTTGGATTCTTCGTGCCTTTGACAACACTTTTAGTGATTTGTTTGGTAGTTCTGCTATATACTGTGAGTTCCACCAGTACCTTTTTCCAATGCGGTAATGAGGTATCAAATAGCAAGTTGGAGATTCTGAACTAGGAGGGAAGTAAGATGGAAATTGTCTTTGTTGCTATTCAGAGCTGCCTAGCAAAGTTGCCAGAATATTACTATGTTAAGGTAATTGTATCAGAGATCATATCGTCTTTCATAGTCATTTATGGTACACAAGTAAGTCATCGAGTCCATATAGGGGCTCCATGAAGAAATCCAGTTAGTCCTGTTCATCAACCACATGAACATCCAAGTTTATTTCCTTCAAATGCCCACCCTCATAGGCAGCAAGTCCCTGCTTACCCTTTGAACGCAGATTGTTGCACAAGCGTTTCAAAGAAAGAAAAAACACAGTAAAAATCTTCCAGGGGTGACAGGTAGGGAGAGAAATGTGTGCATAGAAATTACCTCCTGCCTATTGCTTGGCACAGCCACGTCACTGATTCACCAGACTAATTCATTGTTATCGAGAAGAAGTTAAATATGATTCTTAGGGCTAAAGGGATCATAGGATATGGGTTGGCAGCAGGAACAGGGTACTGATTTGTTTGATCAGCCATGATCATATTGAATGGTGGAGCAGGCTCAAAGGGCTGAATGTCTTCACTTGCTCCTATTTTCTGTGTTTCTATTACAAATTAGGACAGAAGCAGATAGACTGAGATAGGCAAATACTGATGTCGGAGCAGGCCTCATTTTGCAGTTTTTAATTTTTAAGTGCTCAGTTATATCCAGGTCACACTGCATCTTCTTCTCACCAAGTGCAGCTGTACTAAAGTATAATTTGACATCTTCCTGTTGAGGTGTCCACCAAAAGCTTAAGGCTTCTTCAGTAGTAAATGACCACCCCTCCTAACTGACAATGGAAGACATGATCTCATCATATCCATTCCACTGGGTTTGTGTTACATTACTAAGATGTAGTTGTTTTGTCAGTAATGGTGTGAATATAGTCGTGTGGTCTGCTGTCATATTGTGCAAGGATTGAAATTGACCCCTTCTTGTGTATGTCCCAAGCTCACATTACCCAATGGTTTGAACTCTGATTCCACCATGAAGGGTGTAATTGATTTTTAAAGCAGTAGAGCCTCAGGTGGGTGCCATTTGACAGTATTCACCAGATAGACTTCAAATAAATATTCATGACTGAGCATTGTGTTACCTGTCCACAACGCAATTGGGCTGTCAACTAAAATATTAATTAATTGAGAGAACTCATTTTGCTTCTAGCAGTGTCAGTCACTAGCAGAGTGATGAGCAACAATCATATTTTCTTCACTGTTTCCTGTTGAGAGGAACTTTCAGCAAAGGATTGTGCTACATGCTGTACTTAATAATGAATAAGGTGTGCATCATGCATGAATAATACAAGGGTGCCATTCATTTTAGTGATGCTGTCAACTTGCCCTGAAGTGCATTAGTTATGATTAGATTGTTTGTATATTTTTGTGAGGTTGGGGGTAGGGGATTAATAGTATATGATTTTTTTGACTTTTCCAACAGAACTGCTTTTATTACCGACATTTAATTCTAGCTATAGGGTAAATTGTTCTGGAGGGTTCAGTTTTGTTTCTAATTGGATTGGATTGTGCAGTAATGCTGAAAAATAAATATTGGTCCATCAAAACAATTGATAATAATACACACAATGCAAAGTCAGATTAAAACGCTGCATCATCTCATTTAATTCAGCAAAGTAAAGCTGGCTTTCACTTGAAGGTTGATGTGATTAGAAACAAATAAAAGAAAAAATATACCTGAGGTAGAATTTATGACTGAATTGCTTTTGAAATTGCCCACTTTTGTTGAATTTAAAATTTAAAGGTGGGTGTTGGTTTGGCTTAAAGTAAAATCAGAAAATATTTAAATAATCAGCAGCTTCTGGAAGAATGGAATTAATGATTCAAAGGAATGTGGCATGGGTGAAGGCTTTTTGACCCTTCAAGCCTGCATTACCATTCAATAGATCATGGCTGATATTGTTATGGTCTCAGCCCTATTTTCCTGTCTTCCCTCTCTACCCGCCATAACCCTCAACTTCCAGTGCCATCAAAATTGATCCATTTCAGACTTGATAAACTCTATTACCTTTTGGAGAAGAAAATTCCACATCAGACAACCCTCAGAGAGCATAAGAGAGCAAAGTCTCATCTTTGACTTAAAAAAAAATCTGTTTATTCTTAAATTTCACTTCCTAGCTATAGTCTTCACATAGAAGAAAACATTCTCCTGGTATCCATCCTCTGTAGTCACCTCAAGATCTTACATATTTTAATGTATCTCATTCTTCTAACCTGCAATGGGTATAGATTAACCTTTCTTTATGTGATAACCCTTTTCATCACAAGAATGTGCCAAATAAACAGCTGAACAAGTTAAAAACCAATTTTTTTTTTCAAATAGGGAGATCAAATCTGTACACAGCACCCCAGATATGGTCTCACCAATACCCTGAATAACTGCAGTAAAACTTCCCTTCCTTTATATTCCATTCCCCTTGTAATAAGCAACAACTTTCTGTTCACCTTACTAATCACTTGCTGTACCTGCATACTAAGTTTATGTGATTCATGCAAGAAGACACTCAGATCCCAGTATAACACCAAATTCTACAAAACCTCTCTATTTAAATAACTCATGAAACAAAATGGAGGCAGAAATTATGATTTAAAATTAATGAACTCATTGTGGAGTCCAGATGCCTATAGACTCCCCAAGTCAAAAGATCATCAAATTTGTAGGTTGTATTAGGTTTGCCTAAGCTATATTAGTTCCAGTAAGGAGGAAGCACAAGGATGGCAAGGTAAGGGACCCTTGGATAATGAAGGAGATTGTGAATTTAGTCAAAAAGAAAAAGGAAGCAAATATAAGGTTTAGGATGCTAAAATCAAACAAATGATGAATTTAGAGAAAGCAGAGAATTAGAAGAGCAAAAAGGTGACATGAAATGATCTTGGCAAGTGGGTTTAAAGAGAATCCCAAGGCATTCTGTACGTACATTTAAAAACAAGAGGATAACTAGGGAAAAGATATGACCGATCTAGGATAAAGAAGGGAACTTGTGCTTGGAGACAGAGGGTGTGGGTGAGATCCTCAATGGGTACTCTGCGCCAGTATTCATCCAGGAGAAGGATGTGGAGGACAGTGAGATTTTTATGGAGCATGCTAATATGCTGCAGCATTTTGAAATCAAGAAAGTAGTAGTGTTAGGTCTCTTGAAGAGTATTAAGATGGATAAGTCCCTAGAGCCCAATGGTATCTACTCCAAGTTATTGAGAGAGGCATGAGAGGAGATTGCTGTGGCCTTGACCAAGAGCTTTGTACTCTCATTAGCCACTGGACAGTCTCGGAGGACAGGCAAGTAGCTGATGATGTTTGTCTGATCAAAAAGAGAAATAGGGATAATCCAGGAAACTATAGACGGTAAATCTTGCATCAATGTTTGGGAAGTTATTGGAGAGAATTCTTAGGGGTACGACTTACACACCTTTGGAAAAACATGGCCTAGTTAGGGACATTGAATTTTTTGAGAAGGTGACAAAGGTCATCAATAAGGGTAGAGCAGTTCATGTTGTCTACATGGATTTTAGTAAGGCTTTTGTCAAGGTCCCTCATGGTAGGCTCATCCAGAAGATGTAGATGCATGGAATCCATGGTGACTTGGCTACGTGGATTCGGAATTGGCTTGCCAATAGAAGGCAGAAGGTAGTGTTGGAAGGGTATTTTTCAGGCTGGACGTTCGTGACTAGTGGTGTTTAGCTGAATCTATACTGGATCGCTTTTGTTTCTGATATCGATAAATAACTTGGATGAAAATGTAAATGGGTGGGTTAGTAAGTTTGCAAACGATACCAAAATCGGTAGAGTTGTGGATAGTGTAGAACATTGTCAAAGGATACAGCAAAATATAGATCAGTTGCTGATATGGGTGGAGAAGTAGCAAATGGAGTTTTTAATCCAGGTAGGTGTGAGGTGCTGCACTTTGGGAGATCAAATGTTCATGACAGGACCTGAACAGCATTGATGTACAGACGGATCTTGGGATTCAAGTCCTTAGCTCCTTGAAAATGGCCGTGGGCAAGCAGATAGGGTGGCAAAGTAGGCATATGGCATGCTTGTCTTTATTGGTCAAGGAATTGAATACAAGAGTCAGGATGTCATGTTGGAGCTTTATAAGACTTTGGTTAGGTAACACTTAGAGTATTGCTTTCAATTCTGGTCACTACATTAAAGGAAAAATGTGAAGACTTTGGAGAGGGCGCAGAAGCGGTTTACCAGAATGCTACCTGGATTAGAGGGAAAGACTAGAAAAACTGGGGTTGTTTTCTCTGGTGCAATGGAGGCTGAGGGGAGAGCTGTTAGAAGTCTGTAAAACTATGAGATGCATTGGTAGGGTTGATGGTTAGAATCCTTTTCCCAGAGTTGGAATGTCTGAAACTAGAGGCCACACATTCAAGGTAAGAGGGGGAAAGTTAAAAGATGTGAGGGGCAGATTTTTTTACAGAGTGGTAGCTGCCAGGGGTGGTAATGGAGGCAGATACTATAGGTGTGTTTTAGAGACTTTTAGATAGGCACGTGAATACGCAAGGAATGGAGTGATGTGGACCAAGGGCAGACAGAAAGGATTAGTTTAATTTAGTGTCATGTTTGGTACAACATCTGGGCCGAAGGGCCCATTCCTGTGCTGTACAGTTCTTTTGTTGCTGCCTTATTCAGTTTAGTTGCTCACAATGCCACTGACCAAATTGAAGACCCTCAATTAAAAGCAAGATAAGATGTTGAGGAATCACCGATTAGTGAACAGGCATTTTAAAAAGTCTTTCGGCTGACCCAACATAGCAGAAAAGACAACACACGTTTTCCAAGCTGACTGTGTCAAAGCAGGAGCAGAACCCATCCATTGCAAGACTAACTGGATAATTTCTAGAGCTAACAAGCTATTTTATGTCTAATGTTCCCTGTCATTGCACGGACCTCTGAGGGCTGTGGTCAGCACAAACTTCCAGAACAGGGCGGCAGTGTATCGGCACACTTGGTATGTACAGACTCTCCATGTAGCTTAGGGAGAACATTGAAGCAAACACCCTTCTGCTTGCAAGCAAAAGTGAATCTGGTTGAGTCCAGTTCCTTTGAAACACTAAAGCATCACCCTGAAGCAAAACGCCAGAGAATGGATCTTTCAACCAAACTATTAGACATTTTTCCAGTAAGGTTTTATAACCTTTGCATCCAGTTTAAAAACAGGTGACTCTTTTGGCACTTCTATTAGAGACCCAAAGAAGTGTAGAGCCAAGAGTGCAGCGTTGGAAAAGCACAGCCAGTCAGGCAGCATCTGAGGAGCAAGAAAATCGATATTTCAGGCAAAAGCCCTTCATCAGGGATGGTGAAAGGCTCCCTGATGAAGGGCTTTTGCCTGAGCTGTCGATTTTCCTGTTCCTCGGATGCATCCTGACCACCTGTGCTTTTCCAGCACCACACTCTTGGCTCTAATCTCTAGCCTTTGCAATACTTACTTCCACCTAAAGAAGTTTGTTTTGTCAGAAGTTTTAGTATTTTGTTTTAATAAGTACCATTTGAGTGTATGGAAAGGGTGTTGTTTTTCTTTGTAATTTAACTATGTCTTTAAGGCTCTCACAATCAAAAGGCGCGTTGAACATAAATGTGCCACAGAGATAATTTCATTCTCGGAATGTGATCCAGGAAGGAGAATCATAACTCCCCAGTGTGCAGTCTGCTTAATAATTAACTTGTAGAAAGAACAGCCAGCTCTCCTCCTTGCTTTATGTTAAAAATGTAGTAAGTAAATAATAGCATCTCACTGATCTCACAAGGCTCTACGTATAGTCTTGTGTATTATATTCTCCCCCAGTCCCCAAAATTGTTGCCCTGCTTCAAATTTTACCAGCCAGGTGCAGCTGGTGCTAAGGCACCTGGGAATAGCAAACCTGTAATGAAATTATATGTGAATAATTTTAATTAACTACTGGGATTTCTCAAAGGAACTGTAAAATTTACTTGACTGGAATTAATCATTTTCATTGTTCAGTCAAGCGTTTGGATTTCATGTGTTCATATTTGACTACTCTTGTCCCTGGTAGCATTCTTAGAACCATGTAAAGTTAATTTGCACACAACATTACATTTGTACTTTAGACTTACTGTTTACTCTTAGAGTGTGCATCACTGCTATCTTAAAGGAGAGCAAATGAAAAGTCAGCCGTGTGCATCATTTTGCAGTTATCATATTCTTTCCTTTGCTTGTGAAGCTTCCAGATGTATTTAGTTTTATCAATAAAAATACTATAACTACATAGTTGGTTGTTTGTTGTTTTTGAGTTTTGCCCCATAATTTTGGTTAAGCCGCAGACACATTATTGTTTTCTATTTGGGCAAATTAATCTGTGAAGACCAAGTTTCTTCTAAACATTATAATGCAAATCAATGGTTTAAGGAGGAAGAATATTGAAAAAATTAATATGAAATATTACTTTAAATTAAAACAGAAAAGCTGACCAAGGTTTAGACTGGTAAAAGATCATTTAGGGACAAATGTGATGAAATTCTTCACGTAGAGAGTTATCGACATGTGAAACAGATTTCCAATTATAGCAGCAGAGATAAAGGGTTGAATCATATGTATTTTTTGGCTACATGTGAGTTGGATAGAGTTTTTTGGAAGGATTCTAACTGCGATGTCCAGTGTGACTTTTCACCACATCTTAACAAAGTCTTCTCATGAACTATCTCTGACCAACTTCAATGAACAGCCTTTAGATAGACTGACCAGATCTCCTTGGATGCTGCCTGAACTGCTGTGCTCTTCCAGCACCACTAATCCAGTGACCAGATCCCTGATTGCTCTATTTGTAGTTCCCTAACTGACTATATGCGATTCTTCTGAATACTGGTATTGGCCCTACATTCCTGACTAGGAAACCCAGCTGTTGAGTCCCAGGATTGTGCTTGTGACTGACAGTATTGGGATCCCCACGACAGGGCCAACACCCGATTTACCACTCTGTCCACTTGGAACTTTGTCTAGATGGAGGACTAGCTGGTACCCAGTTGCTGACATGGTTGTCCAGTGAAATAAATGTACTCTGGCTGCAGCACCAATGCATGATATGGAAAGGGAAGGATACATGTAAGCATTGCAGGTGGGCACTAAGTGACCAAGCACTAAGAAAGCAACCGAACGGCCCTGATATGCGGCTTTGTTTAGTCTGTGATCTGGTGCCAGTCAATGGATGCAAAATGTCCTTGTAATAGCCTTTAAATGATAGTTGTTAGTGTGTCCTGACATGTAAGTCTTTGCTGCCTAAGCAACCTACATTTGGATCAGAGAGGTACCTGCTAGTGACTAGTACTTAGAATTCTAGAATCCCTGCAGAGTGGAAAGAGCCCTTAAGCCCATTGAGTCTGCACAATCCTCTGAAGAGCATCCCAGCTCCCTTCTCTGTAACTGTAACCATGAATTTACCATGACCAATACACCTAACATGCACATCTTTGGACCATGGGAGGAAACCAAAGCACCTGCCGAAACCCACGCAGACACAGAGAGAACATGCAACTCCACTCAGTCACCCAAGGCTGGAATCAAACCCAGGTCCCTAGTGCTGTGAGGCAGTAGTGCTAACTAGTGAGCCACTATGCTACCCCATTTATGTTTGGCATCGATGAGGATAACCTCAGGGAGAGGTAACATGAAGATGCACTGAATGTAGAAAGGTAGCAAGCTGAGCATAGGCCTGTGCATTGCCAATCGACACGTGAAGATCTACTAAAAAGAAACACAGTTGTGTAATCTGTTTAAATGGCCAATAAATCCATGTATTATTATTTCCTTTATTGCTAAAATCCTTCTGTCCATTCCAAAAGGTCGGAATATCTGTGACAATATTATTGACTCTAAGGATATTAATTAAATCTATTTACATGGAATAATTGTACACTGGTAGTGTTCCTATTCTGGACTAAAGTTCCAGGTTCAGGTCTGAAATGAAGTCATAACAGACTCAGCACATCACTCTGTTTCTCTCTCCATAGATAAGGGAGACACAGTTGTAGTATGGTGAACTGATTTCTATATCGCTGAGGCTAGAAGTCAACTCTCTGACATCTTCTTGTACCGTCCCCTCAATTATGACCCTACCGCTGATCACCAAGCCATCATCTTCCAGACAATCAACAACTTCATGGCTTCGAGAGTTCTCTCAACCACAGCCTCCAACTTGATGTTCCCCAACCTCACACCATCTGTTACTACCTCCTACCCAAAACCTATAAACCCAGCTGACTCATTCGACCTATTGTCTCTGCCTGCTCCTGCCCCACCAAGCTCATCTCCTCTTACCTTAACTCCATTCTTTCCCCTTTGGTCCAGGAACTCCCTACCTACATTCGTGACGCAACCCATGCTTTCCACCTTTTCCAAAGCTTTCAATTCCCCAGCCCCAACACCTCATTTTCACCATTGACGTACAGGCCCCTTTATACCTGTATCCCCACAAGGAGGGCCTAAAAGCCCTCAGCTTCTTCCTCTCCTGTAGGCCCAACCAGTCCATCTCCACTGACACACTCATTTGCTTGACAGAACTGGTCCTCGCCCTCAACCAGTTTTCCTTTGATTCTCCCCACTTTCTACAAACCAAAGAAATGGCCATGAGCACCCACATGGGCCCGTGCTTATGCCTTCCTCTTTGTTCCTCTTCCACAACTATACTGGCACATCCCTATCCTCTTCCTCAATTATATTGATGACTGCATCAGTGTTGCCTTGTGTTTCAACGAGAAACTCCATTATTGATCAAGTTTGCCAACGCCTTACATCCCACCCTCAAATGCACCTGGATCACTTCCAACACCTCCTTCCCATTCCTGGACCTCTCTGTCTCCACCACCTCTGGAAGCCAACTCACCACTGACATCCATTTCAAATCCACTAACTCCTACAACTACTTCGAGTACACCTGTTCTCACCCACTCTCCTCCTAAAATGCTATCTGATAATTCACAATTTCTTCGCCGCACCTGGTCCCAGGATGAGGCGTTCTATTCCAGGACATCCCAGATATCCTCCTACTTTAGAAACTGTAAATCCCCCCCCCCCCCAACTCAGTAATTGAGGATGTCCTTAACCGCACCTCCTCCATCTCCCACACTTCTGCCCTCAAACTCCCTCCCCAAAAAACAATAAGGATAGAGTCCCCTCAGTCCTCATGTACCACCCCGCCAACACATCATCCTCCGACATTTTCACCAACTACAATCAGGACCCACCACCAAAAAGATATTTCCTTTCCCTCATCCCAACAGCTTTCCGCAGGGATCTTTCAGTCTGTGGCTCCCTCGTCAACTCCACATTCCCCACCAATTTCTCCAGCACATCCCGATAACTTTCCCTGCAACCACTGGAGGTGCCACACCTGCCCTTACACCTCCACTCTCACCTCCGTCCAAAGCCCCAAACAATCCTTCCAGATCCAGCAAAATTTACCTGTACTTCATGCAACCTGCTCTCTTGCATCTGTTGCTCCCAATGTGGTTTCCTATGCGTTGGGGAGAGCAAACGCAAATTCAGGGACCAGTTCGCAGATACATACTCTGCATGTATCAACCAACCTGACCTTCCAGTTGCCATCCATTTAATCCCCCCTCTCGCTCTCCCAGCGACATGTCTATCCTTGGCCCTCCTCCACTGTCAGAGTGAGGGAACTGGGGGAACAACACCTTATACTTCGCCTGGGGAGCTTACAGCCCAATGGCCTCAATATTGACTTCACCGGCTTCAAATGCTTTAAGTAGAAAGTTTATTCGATTTTGCAACAGTATTGATAAGATTATGGCACTCTATACAGCTGACCACAATGTTTTTCCCTTGAAGGTGCAATGTTACTTAACGAGTGCTGAACAACAAACTGAAGTGCTCAGTTCTGGAGGAAGTATTCATGCACCCTACAGGCACCTGCTCTACAACTGCCAATACTATGTACTGGTAACACATTGAGAACTTGCAATCTGCGACTTATCTGTGTATCTTTGTTTTTATGGGACTGCAATTTTACTACAGTTCTCATGGCGGCATGGTGTCTCAGTGGTTAGCACTGTTGCCTCAAAACGCCAGAGACCTGGGTTCAATTCCTGCCTCGGGCAACTGTCTGTGTGGAGTTTGCACATTCTCCATGGGTTTCCTCCAAGTGCTCTGGTTTCCTCCCACAGTCCAAAGATGTGCAGGTTAGGTGAATTGCCTAAGTTAAATTGCTTGTAGTGTTAGGTGGATTAGTCAGCAGTAAATGTAGGGGGTGTGGATTGTTCTTCGGAGGGTCGGTGTGGACTTGTTGGGCCGAAGGGCCTGTTTCCACACTGTAGGGAGTTTAATCTAATCTAATTATGAATGCAGCTGTAAAGGAATATACTCAAATGTTTTTTTTAAATGTTTGTGCTGTTGGCTCAATTGCTTGGCAAAATCATTGTCCTGTTCTATTAAGGCATTTATTTTTCCACTCCTCTTGAGAAATATGATTTAACTCTGTGTTACCAGTACATAGTATTGGCAGTTGTAGAGCAGGTGCCAGTAGGGTGCATGAATACTTCCTCCAGAACTGAGCACTTCAGTTTGTTGATAAATACACACATATATTGAATGTATTTTTTTTTCATCTTGACTGTACAGTTAAAAGCAGGGAAAGGTCTAAGTATTCAAAAGAAGGGAGAGGAAATGACCCCACCCAGTGTCCAGTTGCACAAGAGCAGCATTGCCACGTGTTCAAGACAGAATTTGGCTCTCTTTTAGTCAGGGGCTCAATGTGGGAGGGCAGAGGAAATGAATGAAGAGAAAACTATGTAGCAATCTTATAAACATGCTGGATTTATGTTATTTTGTGGTTACATAAATTGTTAGTTCTGATCCTATAGTATGTGTACAGTAGATAGAATTCTGAATATTGTTATAGAGCATTTCATGATTTTCTTGAAATAACTTCTGAACGGTAAATCAGAAATTAGTAGTTATAATAGTGAAAAAAAATTGTTTCTGTAACAGCTGAAACAAGTCCTCAAACA
This sequence comes from Chiloscyllium punctatum, assembly GCF_047496795.1. Taxonomy (NCBI): domain Eukaryota; kingdom Metazoa; phylum Chordata; class Chondrichthyes; order Orectolobiformes; family Hemiscylliidae; genus Chiloscyllium; species Chiloscyllium punctatum. Next base: position 14,777,277 of record NC_092750.1, on the reverse strand, counting down.
GATAAAACAAGAAACTTATTCTAAAGAAAAGCTAGAGATGAGGCTGAGATAAGACAGCGATGTTGAAATTTTGATGTGTAAACTTTAAGACATAATTTCATTCCTAGGCAGCTATATTTTCTGTTAACTGTTTTAATGTTAAATCCTTATTTGTAACGGGACATCCCGTAAACTTGTGACAATGCATAACTTCACACTGTAATTAAACTTTCCCATCAATGGCAAACATTTAATAGAACTGCATACAGACAAGATTTCTAGTGTTAAAATAGAAGTTAATTATGATTAAGTACCTTGCTCCAATTATTCCTTGCCCTGTAACCTACATGAATCCTGTACTTGATCAATGTACAACTCCACAGTGTTACAAGTAAAACTGTAGATCAGCTGCACAAAGATCCAAATTTTCTTTAGAAACATGGGGCTGCATCTAACATTTCTTTTTGGCTAAGATTTTTGGAGAGATTCTCACTGCAAGACCTTGTGAGATTTTATGTCATATCTTACGAAATTCACCTCATTAACTATCTGCTGGCTCCAATGGCTCCCTTTTTGTCCAATTTTAGTCCCATCTTACCGGGCACCTTTCCCTGAATAGCTCACCACTCAGAGGATATCTGCCAGTGTGCCGATCCCCATTGCATGTCTGCCAGTTTTAAAAACCTGTTGTGTATCTGTCTGGAGCTGCCTGGCGCAGTTGCTGACATTTGCTCCAGATATGACAGGCAGGGAAATTGGTACCCTGCTGTGCAGAATGGGACCCAGACTGCTGCTGTACCTGGAGGTTGCAAATATAAGACATCTCTTGCCCCAAGACCATCTGTAAAGGCCATTGCACTAGATCCTGCAGCCCGGTTCAAGATTGTCGTCTGGTCAGTGCAGTATCAGATGTCTGGAGGAATGCCCAGCACTACAGGAAGAAGGGAACTGGACTTTCTTCATTCCACTAACATAAGTGTCTCTGATATGGTTCCCATCTCCTACCAAGGATTATGCTGTACCACTCTCAATATTGCCTGCAACATATTCCCCACTGTCTGCTCATTGACGTGAAATGCCTCCACACTTGCATCAAAAGTAACAGTCGTGCCACTTGTTTTCATATTCCATAATCTGTCTCTCTCTCTCTCTCATTCTGCGAATAAAATAGCCCACAAAAGGACACAAAGACGCAAAAGCGGTGGTGGGCTTCCCAACATTCGGCTCCTAATCTCTCATGCAGAGAGCATTCTGGCTGACCAACTGAGAACCATCTCTGAGTCCCTGGACTGGTTTTGGATGCTACACTTGACTTACTGTCCTAGGACCAAATGTTATCATCCTTGGCTTGATTGAGGTTTGCTGATAAACATGATAAGCTTCCTGCCTATGTGTCTGCAATGGATGGCAAGGCAAGACAGAAGTAATGTGAGCCTGGTATCTCTAGCTGATGGGGCAAAGTGCAAAAAGACAATGCAAGGCAATCGGGGATGCTGTGAGCATCGCGGTGGGCTCAGCGTGAGTGCATGCAATGACGGCAACCAAAAAGACTGGAGGTGAAAGCTGATTAAGTCCGTGAGCTGGGTGCATAACCCTTTGTGCAAAGTGTCCTTGCTGCAGCCAGTACAGCAATGAAGTGCAGAAGCATCATGTAGGTGGACTGGAGATGTGCCATGAGGGTTCATCCAGCTCACATTGCCATATGTCCCTCTCTGTGGATGTAGGATGTATGTGGTCAGTGCCCATGTATGCTCTGAAATACCCAATGTTCAACATGGAAGTCATTCAGAGCAAGTGGTGAGCTAAAGTTGCCAGGTATTCACTCTGACTTCCACATTGAGAATCCTTTATCTAGCTTGTTCAGCATATTTGGTAACATAAGAAGCCAAAATTAATGAGATGTGGGCTGTTAGTAAGGCATTTAACAAGCTATAATTCCCCTTAACTGGCAACTCACCAATGCCTAGTGAGAAATTTGCTTTTCCTCTCAGCAAATGACTGAAAGGTGCAGAAAAAAGCTCCCAACATGAGATAGGGTCCACCAAACTTCTCACCTGATTCTTCCATAAGTTTTACCATAGCCCACATTGCTCAGGCTTGTACACTTTTGACTGTATTCGTGTATTCCTATACATGACAATAAATTCTAGTTCTAATTCAAAGATTCTACCCTTGGTATTGTCTTGAGTTTGTATTAGTAGTTCTGTTTTAGTCATTTACATGTGCAGCACTTTAAGAGGATCAATTTGTGGTGACCATGGAGGTTACTATTGACTGTATAGCTTACAGAGGTTAGTATTGAGCAGTCTGGTACCCTGCAATATTTTATTGTAGCTGCTTCAGAATATCTGTTTTTTCAGGTAACACTATTTGCTGGTTGACACTATTTGCTGGTTTCTTCAAACCTGATCAAGTCTTTTGTAGTTTCATTCTTCTGGGAGAAGATTATGTCATCTTTAATGAGTCATGACACACTATGGGGTGATCAGAAAACCTTCTGGGCTCTTTACAGCATAAAGTAGGATGTTGTAGTTTTAAGAATAGAGCTGAGTTGACAGTGTTTAAGAAGGCATCTAGCACACTTGCCTTCATTGCTCAGGCCATTGAGTATAGGAGTTGGGATGTCATGATGACATTGTTTAAGATGTTGATGATGCCACTTTTGGAGTACTGTGTACAGTTCTAGTCACCCTGCTAGAGAAAGGATATTATTAAATTGGAGAGACTTCAGATAAGATTTACCAGGCTGGAGGATTTGAGTTAAAAGGAGAAGCTGGATAGGCAGGGACTTTTTTTGCTGGAGCCTAGGAGGTTGAGGAGTGACATTATACAGGTCTATAAAATCATGAAGAACGTTACTAAGTTTGGGCAACTCGATCGATATGGATGTGTTGGACCAAAGAATCTATTACTATGCTGTATGACTCTGTGACTCTCTATTGATAATCTTATTGTCCATGTGTACATTTGAATATAATTTCTTTTGTTCACTTGTAGACCACATATTTCTCACAACGTTTTGATGCTTCCAGAAGAGAAATTGAAATGCTTCCTGTGGTAAACAATCCATGAGACCCTAAAGTTAGGACTTTCAAAAGTGGGTATTTGAGACTACAAATGGAGCCAGCTGAAATGATGGGATAATGAACTCTGAGGCAGCAATGGCTACTGCAGAGCTCTGTCAAAGTTATTACAGCTATATAGCTGTTCTTGCACTCCGTTCTCATCAGGGTCACAACAACTTTCAAAATGGGTTCACAAAGAGAAAGAAAATTAACATCCAAAGAAACAACAAGTGATTCAGTTGTATACCTTTGTTTCAGTTTAAGCTGCAGTGTCATGTAGAAGTGGAAAATGATTCTGCACTGAAAGAATCTATTCGGTCTAGTATGTTTGTTATAATTGTGCCCATTATAAAATGTATCCGATAAGCCCCATACCTTTCTAAGGTTTTTCTTTTTAATTATTTATCCAACTCCCTATTTAAAACTAAAATCCAATTTGCTTTGACCATGTTTTAGTCCATCAGTTGCAAACTTGTTTTATTTATATAACAACATTCTCAACTGCTCCAATTCTTTAGTTAACTCTCTTGAATCTATTTTCTCTGTTGGATATGTAACTTTGGGTACGGTATACATAAGATCCAAAAGAAAATGTTGTGAATAAATCATCATAAGTTACCTTTAATTTGGCTACTCGTTAAGAAATCTCACAGACAGTCAAGTACTGAAACAATGATTTAAACTTTATTGCAAGTAGCAAATAAGACTCTTCACGTAAGCAAGTCAAATCTTACAACCCAACTTTGCTATTACCGGATTAATGGTGAAATCTGGCCAGGATCCCAACCAAAAGTGCCTGTCTCTGGAAGTGTCCAGGGTTCGATCCTTGTATGGTATTGTTCTTTGAATTTCTACTAAGGATGGAATTCTGGTGTTTGATTTTTTATTTTTCAAGTTATTAATGATTTTGTTTAAGTCCTTTTATCCAAATTGCTGCAAGTCTGCAGCTTGTCACCATGTCAGAAGTAGCTTATTTGTTCCTTGTTTCATTTGGCGTTAACTGTCAATTCGAAGGCATAGCTTTCCTGTGATTAACTCTTTAAATTCTTCTGCAGGGCCATCCTTTTCCTTTAGAGTCATAGAATCACAGAAATGTACAGCATGGAAACAGACCCTTCGGTCCAACCCGTCCATGCCAACCAGATATCCCAACCCAATCTAGTCCCACCTGCCAGCACCCGGCCCATATCCCTCTAAACCCTTCCTATTCATATACTCATCCAAATGCCTCTTAAATGTTGCAGTTGTACCAGCCTCCACCACATCCTCTGGCAGCTCATTCTATACACGTACCACCCTCTGCGTGAAAAAGTTGCCCCTTAGGTCTCTTTTATATCTTTCCCCTCTCACCCTAAACCTATGCCCTCTAGTTCTGGACTCCCCAACCCCAGGGAAAAGACTTTGTCTATTTATCCTATCCATGCCCCTCATAATTTTGTAAACCTCTATAAGGTCACCCTTCAGCCTCCGACGCTCCAGGGAAAACAGCCCCAACCTGTTCAGCCTCTCCCTGTAGCTCAGATCCTCCAACCCTGGCAACATCCTTATAAATCTTTTCTGAACCCTTTCAAGTTTCACAACATCTTTCCGATAGGAAGGAGACCAGAATTGCATGCAATATTCCAACAGTGGCCTAACATCCAGTGGCAATAAAACATCCAGTGTACTAAGCAGGTGTCAAAGTAGTCTTTTGTTTATGTAATCTCGATTTCCTTCTTTTGCCAGACATGGCTCATTGCTTTCAATCCCTGTACAAGTTTGACCTTGTCATTTAATAGTTTATTCTGAACAGAGTTATTGTTGCTTCTTTCCATGTGTAAGTTTATCTTCTGTTGATTTTTTTTTCAATCTATGAACAGTTTTTAAAGTTCTAAAGTTCATAGTATCACAAAAGGTTGGTTCCCGATTCAAAACTGTGACATGAAAGGATAAATAACACTGTATGAGATGAAGTGATTGTTATCAAGCCTTTTGAAACCTGTCCAGTGAAAACAAGCCCACCTAATGTGTAACAATTGACAGAAAAAAATGTTGCCTGTTTCTGCTATAAACAGGCTCTTGGAATGCATGGTGTAATTTTCAAAGCTTTGTAATGTAAGCATACGATTCACTGTTCAGGTCATTTCAAAATAATCAACTTCATAAAATCTCTGAACAATAATGCAAGTATTCCATAGTAGTGATAATCCATCCCATACATGCTATCATGTTCTTTTGATGAAATTTTGTAGCGACCTGAATGTCTTTTACGTGCTTAGTCAGAAACTGGGATAATGACAATTAATTCTATTTTATTGAAGTTTATATGAATGTCTTTGTGTGGAAAGGATAGATAAATAGTTATCTGGAGTTCACTGCATTCATATTATATGAAGTAGTCTTGTAATGTATTACAAATAGGGATTGATACTGGACATTTTATTTGCAATTGATGCCACTCCACATTTGTCTGAAGGAGAACCATATATTACATTTAAAGCTGCTAATGCAGCGGCTTCTCTGAATTCCAGATGAGTGAAATTTTCAAACTAAGAATTTTGCTGTTGGGAATTCCATTAAAAATGATCTGGATGAGGAACTGAGGGCATTATTGCAGGTGACAGAAAGATAGGTGGAGGGACAGGACAAGCTGTAAAAGCTCCAGAAGGACTTGGAGAGGCTAGGAAAATGGACAAAGAAGTGGCTGATGGATACAATGATGGAAAATGTGAGGTTATGCATTTTGTTAGGAAGAATAGAGGCATAGACTATTTTTCTAAATGGGGGTAGGTTTTCAGAAATCTGAAGCACAAAGGGACTTGGGAATCCTAGTCCAGGATTCTCTTGAGGTTAACGTTAAATTCCGTTGGCAGTTAGGAAGGCAAATGTAATGTTAGCATTCATTTTAAGAGGACAAAAATGTAAAAGCAGAGATGCTGAGGCTGTATGTGGAGATGTTTCCACTAGTAGGAGAGACTAGGATCAGAGGGCACAGTTTCAGAGTGAATTGACGACCCTTTAGAACTGAGATGAGGAGGAATTTCTTCAGCCAGAGTGTGGTTTATCTGTGGAACTCATTGCTGCAGACAGCTGTGGAGGCCAAGTCATTGAGTATATTTAAGACAAAGATAGAGAAGTTCTTAATTAGTAAACAGATCAACGGTTATGGGGAGAAGGCAAGAGAATGGAGTTGAGAATTTGAGTAACGGATCAGATTTGATGGGTCAAATGACCTAATTATGCTCCTATATCTTATGGTCTTATAGAGATAAAAAGATGTCTGCAGTTCACAAGTGTTCCAAATGTCACTGTCCTAGGTTAAAAATGATCATAATCTGCTGTATGCCAAATTAAGCGATGATATATCATGTCTTGAAAAGTTTTTATATACAGAGGTTGTTAGAAATAAATGAGCTAATCAAACGCCTATCGTATAAGTGTGTTGTTCTGCAGATCTCAGTCCCATTATTGACTAAATCAGGTTAAATAAGAGCCTTTGGAGGCATCCAAAAAACGCTTCCAGAGAAAGAGGTTGTCAAGTGTCATCCATTCTCTGGCAAGCTTGGTTAACAGGGAACTAATTTATATTGTATTGTCCAAAAACCTTACAGTTCTAGAATTTTGAGTGAGTGATATATGTCTTATTATTATTTAATTCACACCAGCCTAGTTTTGTCCCATGCTTCAAATACAAACAATGAAAGCACAGCTGTTTCATGACGGAATGCTGCAGGATAACCAGACCATAATATTTAAAACAAGCAATGACTGGATATTTACTCAAGGAGTAACTTTATTGTTAATAACTGAAATAGCCCAATACTTACTGCAAATATAAGTTCTACACAAAATTGGATTCAGCAGTAATGCAAAAAATCAAAATCTTATTTTACTTATGCAATTATAGCCAAATGTCAAACCACTCTGCTGCATTATTTAATTTTATTGTGGAATGAAAGTAATCTGTTCCATAGAAAAATTGAACTAGAGAGACATTCAGCCCCTTGAACCGATTCAGCTTTTCAACGAAACCATAACTGATTCATATCTTATCTCCATTCACCTGTCCTTGTTCTTATATCACTTGGTATAAACTGTACTTGTTGCCACTTGGTCAGGTCACTTGCTCATTGACTTCAAACAAGCATTTCAACTTCTCCCAAAGCAGGAGAGGGGTGGTATAGGTGACTGCAATTTCTGCCATTGTGAAGAATGGAGCCAGTGGCTCGCAAACCTTTTTGGTTGCATACCCTTACTCAGATTTACCAATTTCTTTAGTATACCCCTACAAGTTTCTTTATTAACTTCCCCTCTAATGACCACACATTTTGTTAAATCACTATGATTGCTCATTACAGGCAAACACACGTTGACAATAATAATTTGTTATTTACTATTACTATGGAGGATGAGCTTGTTTGTTGGAGCATAAAGTTTGGAGAAAGGGTATCAGTTTCAGTTGCGAACTGTGTTCAACAGAGGTGCAATGTGATGAACAACATCAAAGTCTCAACAGCTCCATCTTACAACTGAGGATAATCTGCTTACATTTGGGCTCTAAAAATTAGCTTTTGTTTGAACTTGATCTTGAATATTCTGTTACTTGCTATGTCAAGGAGGTTCTCATGACCTTTTATGATTTGCTGTTCTCATGACATAGCAATTGCAGGAAAATTTGAGAAAGCATAGTGAATCCAGCTCTTTTCTTTTTCCATCAGCAGGAAGCACATCAGTGCATCTGTGTCAGTTCAGTGATACCTTGTTCAATGTCATCGTTAAGCCTGTCCTTCAAGTTTGGCTCATTAGTCAGCCTGAACTCGTGTTGGTTTGGAATTATTTTAATATTGTTTTCCTCCGTACAGTGATTCCAAAATTCCAGCACTTTAATTATGACCTTATTTCCTGGATAGAGAGTATTACATTTTGAGACCTTGGAGTTCTATATTTCCCCCATTCAAAGTTAAAAATCACAGAACACCAGGTTGTAGTCCAACTGGTTCATTTGAAAGTACAAGCTTTCGGAGCGCTGCTCCTTCATCAGGCAGCTAGTGGGACAGGATACATAGGACACAGAATTTACTGTAAAAGATCAAAGTGTCATATACTCCGTCACACTTGCGCACACATTCTATCAAGCATGTACGCACAGACACGTGCACGTACGTCTCTATGACTCTCTCCCATACTCTCTCTTTGACACACACACACACAGACATGCACGCGCACACACACACATACAACTCTATGGGGTGATATTGTATTTGCAGACACGTTCTATTTTGTTCAAAAAGCACACAGTCTGTAGGCATTCAGTCCGTGTGACAATTTAAAAGTTCCTACTTTGGAAAATAGAAGCAGTCTGACTCAAGGTTGGGATACAGACAGACTCTAACCTCACACCTTTACTGCGGGGTCTGAGCTGAGATGTAACTTTTCACAAAACCTTAAATTATCTTGGGACTGGGACTTGAAAGAAGTTCTGGGATTTACATGTTAATCAATCAAAACCTGCATCCCCCATTCTAAGTGATTAAAGACTTAAAAGCAATATAGATTTGTTCAATACATCACATCAGATGTATGACACTTTGCTCTTTTACTATGAATTCTGTGTCCTATGAATCCAGCCCCACTAGATACCTGATGAAGGAGCAACACTCTAAAAACGTGTACTTTCAAATAAACCTATTGGACTAAAACCTGGTGTTCTGTGACTTTTAACTTTGTCCATCTCAGTCCAACACTGGCACCTCCGCATCTTGTCCCTCATTCAGGTTGATATGATTGTGATAAGCAATATGCTGGTAGTGAAGCCCCAGTACTCCAGCAGTCACATCGTTAGTATTAATTCACAATGGCCTCGATCCCATTGTGTATTATTATCCAGAATAAAAGACAATTTGACCAGTCTTCTTTCATGAATTCTAACCTATTTTTTATAAAACAAAACTCACTCTTGAAAACAAATAGCAAACACTGGTTAATATCCAAACTGGAATTAGAATTATATTCCCTTTTTCCAAAAGTATACATACTTGCAAAATAATAAAAACAAAATAATTTGCAAAAGTTGATGTTTTATAAAAAAGGGTATAAATTTTCATATCCCAACAAAGAAGAGAACGTATAGAACATAGAACAATACAGTTCAACACAGGAACAGGCCCTTTCGCCCATGTTTGTGCTGACAGTGATGCCATTCTAAACAATTCCCACCTGCCTGCATGTAGTCTGTATCCATCTAATCGCTCCCTGTTTATGTCTAAATGCTCTTAAACTTGGCTAGCATATTTGCTTCTGTCACCTCTCTAGGCATCCTCTGTTTAAAAAAAACAAACTTCCCTCACACATCTCCTTAAAACTTTCCCCTCTGACCTTAATCCTACGCCACCTTATATTACATTTCCACTCTGTGAAAAAGAGTCCAACTAACTACTCTATCCATGCCTTTGATAATTTTGTATGGTTCTAACAGGTGGTCCCCTCAGCCTCCAACACTCTAGCAAAAACAATCCAAGATTGAACAAAGAAGAGCAAAGACATGGGTTTCCTCCAGGTGCTCCGGTTTCCTCCCACAGTCCAAAAATGTGCAGGCCAGGTAAATTGGCCGTGCTAAATTGCCCATAGTGTTAGGTGCATTAGTTAGAGGGAAATGGGTCTGGGTGGGTTAATCTTCGGAGGGTCGGTTTGGACTTGTTGGGCCGTAGGGCCTGTTTCCACACTGTAGGGAATCTAAATAAATAATTAAACAGCACACGGTCAATAGATGTGAAGTTGGAAAAGCACAGCAGGTCAGGAAGCACCTGAGAGCAGGAAAGTCAACATTTTGGGCCGAAACCCTTCGTCAGGACTGATTACACTGGATAGGATGCAAAGGAGATTTACCAGGATATTCCCAGAAGTTTTGATTGTCAAGTGATTGGATAGCCTGAGGTTGTTTTCCTAGGAGTAGAGGGGTTTGGGAGGGAACATGATTAAGGGGCACAGATAAGGTAAACAGAAATAAACATTTCCCCTTGGTGAAGGGCTCAGTGACCAGAGGGCATAGATTTAAGGTAAGGTCAGGAAGTTTAGAGGGGATGTGAGAAAAAATGTTTTCACCCCGAGTATGGTGGGAATCTGGAATATATTGCCTGGAAAGTTGGTAAAGGCAGAACTTTCATAAAATTTAAGAAGTATGTATATGTACAATTACAATGCCAGGGCATTCAAGACTTATGGGCGAAGTGCTGAAAAATAGGATTAGAATTGTTAGGTGGTTGATTTTGATAAGTGGAGATCAATGGGCCAAAAAGCCTTTTGCTATGCTGTAGACCTCTCTGACTCCATGAAAATCTTGACTTTCTAGAAGGACAGGGGGCCACAAATGCATGGGAACACCACCATTAGCATTCTCCCTCCAGGTCACTCACCATCTTGAAACTATATTGCTATTCCTTTGCTGGTGCTGGATTAACACCCTGGAATGCCCTTTCAAACAGCTTTGTATGTGTGTTTCTACACCTCAAGGATAGCAGTGTTTTGAGAAGGCTTTCACCACCCTTGGGAATAATTAGAGATGGACAATAAATACTCAACTAGCCATGAACATCTATATTCCCATCAACAAATAATCATAAAATTAGGAGAAAAGGACGGAATGTCTTATGCCAAAAGAACCAGAGAAATGAGGCTCCGAGGACTGCAGTGGTGGGTGAACTCTCACCACTGAAGAAATGAACCAGGGTCTTTTTTTTTAAATTGTTTTTGGGACGTGGGCATTTCTGGCCAGCTTTTATTTGTTCAGTTCACTATGGACCTAGAGAGCCAAGGTATCCAAGCTGTCAGACTTGCAAGGTTGCTGAGTTCCATCAGATACAGAGGTCACTGAACAGAAATGTAGCTCTTAGAATTCCTTGGCATCATCTAGCCAGATTCCTGAACAGGAAGAAATCTCACTTCTTCAATGGCCAGCTCAATTATTACAACAGGCAACAATTTCCGAAGGTATGCACCTGTTATCCAAAGAACTGTCACATACCTTATATTCTGCATAATCCCTTGGTTCCATTAGCGTTCACTCTTCACCCCCACCACTCCAAACCCATTTCCTAACATCTTTTGGACTGGTTTGTGGATGATATTGGGTACCCCAGAAGGCAAGGATAACGTCCTCCGTGTCAACCCTCAGACTGATGAAATAAAACACAGAACAGTACAGATTGCTGAAATCTGTATCCCGATCTATTCATGAGAGACCCCATTAAACAAACAATTTGTCATCCAAAGACATATTTTTTGTTCCCTTCCCTTCTCGCCTGGATAGCTTTCATGAGAAGGGGAAATATCTTCAGCTTTAAGCCTGCCTCCACATTTAATCTAAAAAAATCCAGATTCTACCCCAAGTTTTATTCATGGGGACAGGAAGACAAACAAATGTAAAATTCTGGCAGATAAGAAGTCTAGTCTTAATCTTCAGAAGTGATGGGTCTTCAAAGAAAGGAAAATTATGTTCTTTTTGCCAAGATTATCTGTGTTAACATCATCAATCAGTTCCACCAGAACTGACATCTAACTAATTCTTTGTCTTGATGAAAGTTCATTGCCAATCTAGAACTCTTACAAACTGGTCATTTTGGGATTTTTGTTTGAAATACATTTTAAAGTTAACAAGTTTGACTCTCCAACTTTGGTAAAATGTTATTTTTCTTGAAATGGACATCAGTTTACATGCATTGCTTCTGCTTTTTGTTTTCATTTTAGACATGGATCTTGGAAATGTTGATCTTTGGAGAGACCTGGGTATATAAATAGATCGATTTTGGTCTCTCATAGAATGAAAGGAAATGGGGGCCAAGTGAAAAATGTAGTTAAAACCCAAAGTTAAGCATAATTATATTGAATGACAGGATTTTTGGTCTTCTGCTCCAATTTCTTATGTTCATAGGCAGAAAAGTAACAAATGCTTATTTCTAACCATGCAGCTGTGGAAATTATTCTTTCAAACATCCACGACAACTTGGAAAAAGGACAAAGAAATTGTCAAGTAGTGGTACATGACAGAATAAGAACAGAAAATGCTAGAAAAACTCAGCAGGTTAGATAATGTCTGTGGAGAGAAACAGAGTTGTGTTTCAGATTGATACCTTTTATTGAAAACTGCTGAGGGTGTTCTGATGACTTGAAATAGAGCATAGAACATAGAACATTACAGCGCAGTACAGGCCCTTCAGCCCTCGATGTTGTGCCGACCTGTGGAACCAATCTGAAGCCCGTCCATTGTACACTATTTCATTTTCATCCACGTGTTTATTCAATTACCATTTAAATGCCCTTAAAGTTGGCAAGTCTACTACTGTTGCAGGCAGTGCATTCCATGTCACTACTACTCTCTGAGTAAAGAAACTAACTCTGACATCTGTCCTATATCCATCACCATCTGAGGAAAAAGGCTCTCTCTGTCCACCCTATTTAACCCTCTGATCATCTTATTGTCTCAATTAAGTCACCTGTCAACCTTCTCTCTAACGAAAACAGCCTCAAGTCCCTCAGCTTTTCCCCATAAGACCTTTCCTTCCTACCAGGCAATGTCCTCGTAGAAATGTTAACATCTGTGGGAAAAAAACAGATATATCTCATGTAAAGATTTCCAGTATCTTATTCCTATTTCAATTTTCTAGTCTCTATAGTATTTTGCTTCTACATGTTAACATTCCTGTTTCAAAATATAATTTAAATTATCTGATGCACTTTGTCAGTTTCCAATTTTCCAACCTTTAATAAACACAACTCGTCGAAAACTTTGCTGCCCATATCCTAACCTAGACCATGTCCTATTCAACCTTCATGTGCTTGCAGACCTGTATTGGTTCACAATCCCTCAATCTGAAATATTCACCTTTGTGTTCAAATCACTTCATTGTCCCAATCTCTCAACCTTTGTAATAGTTTTCAGTCTCACACCCATTTAAGAATTATCCATTCCTGTAACTCTGACCTATTGTGTGTTCCAAAACTTATTTTGATCATTGAGAGCCATCCCTTATGTAATCTGGATATAGGCTTTGAAATTCCCTCCCTAAAACTTTGACTCACTGCTGCTTTTCCTTTATTTAAAATCTACCTATAAACACACAACATTGACTAAGCTTTTTGCCTTTCTAGATATATCTATTTCAAAGAGTGTGGTGCTGGAAAAGCACAGCCGGTCAGGCAGCATCCGAGGAGCAGGGGAAATCGACATTTCCAGCATAAGCCCTTCATCAGGAATCCTGATGATGGGTTTATGCTTGAATCATGATGAAGAGCTTATGCTTGAAACATCAACTCTCCTGTTCCTCGGATGCTGCCTGACCGGCTTTGCTTTCCCAGCACCACATTCTTCAACTCTGAACTCCAGCATCTGCAGTCCTCCCTTTCTCCCAATGTATCGGTTTGTCAATTTACTTCTCATTATATCTCAGTGAAACATCATGGAAATATTTTTCTACACAGAAGGTGCTATTTAAATGCAGGTTGTCACAACTGGCACAGCAGAAGAATTATGTTTGTTATGTTTCTATTAATTTAAATGAATTAAAGACCAGAAGACTGAGTATGCTGCATGCCATACAGCTACGTAATATATATATATCATAAATGATCACTTGAGCTGTTCCATTGGCCTTGCCATTCCCAGCTAAATTTGGGGATTATGTTCACCCACGGTGGTATCAGGTTCTTCTGATCACATGCGCACACAGAGTATCGAATACTGGAGTCTTACAGAACATCGGTGCTTTACTGTGTACTTCACAGTTTCCACAACACAGTCTGACGTAGCAAAATAGTCTTTGAAAAGCTTAAATTGGTTGTTAAGTTTTGCTGGAAAGAGTAGTTAGTGGGATTTTATTTAATCAACATGTTTCTGGTTCTCCTAGCCACCAGGGAACTGAAGGACTTCTTTGCAAAGGCCCGCAATGGATCTATTCGCATTATGAAAGTTATAATCAAAGATGGTGAGTTTTGCCTGTTTTATTCATTCACTAAATTGTATTCACCTCTAATTAAAAATTTTGGTTTTGGAAAGGAACACAACTGCTATTTTTATATAGGTTGAAATATTGTATGTGAAGAAGAGCAAGAACTCTGGCTTGTGTTGAAGTTGTTTAAAAGTGCAACTGGAAAGACCTTTGTGTCATAATTATCACAATATTCATGTGCTTCTGACCAAGTTTTATTTAAGAGCAACTATTTAACTTTTTTTAAAGAAAAGAATGCCTCTTGTTAATTATTTATTAGACACATGTATTCCACTCGTATGAACTCTCCAGTTATGGATAGATTTTCATGGCCGTCCTGACTGGCTGTTTGATGGGACAGTGTCTGAGTTGTCCCTCTCAAAATGCATTAACACTATTGGAAAATAAAACTCCTTTGGATACCTATATATGAAATTAGTATGTAGTGATTCATCCTTGATTAAATGAAACATGACAATTGTTAAAGGTGTTCACTAATAACTTAGGTTGAAAGGGAGGACCCGTGTTCATATCTGATACAGACTTTTGGAATTAAAGTCATCTATCTCTCTAAGTTAAATCTGTTTGAGTATCATCACTCATACCCACAGTAAGTTGCAACATCTAGGATAAATTTGCCACAATTAGATCACGATATAGGAACAAATGGTCCGTCTTATTTCAGACGACCAATGTGGGGAAGGAGAATCTTATAAAGCTACAAGAGGAAATACTAGTCTGATGCTAAAGACACATCATTGGTTATGGTGCAAAAAGAATAGTATATCCAAAACTTTTCTAAACCATGCCAAACTTGATCTGACACCCAAAATGTATTATTTATTTTTCACCATTATATCAGATTTCTTAAAGGGTCTTAATTTTAAAATATTGTGATGCTTCCATATGGCATTCCATTCTCTAGTTTTTTGATGGGATTTGTGACAATTGATAACAATAGGAGTTACACTGACTGAAAATTCAGTTAGTAGATGTAAATGCACTCTTTAACTGGCCAGCTAATTTAATTTCATGCATTTTGGCATCCCTTGTTAAGGTGATCAAGAATGGAATATCATGCAAATGATGGTCAATTTTTTATTTTGTTAACATTTCAAGAGTGCAAATATCATACTGTCTTTTCTTTAAAAGGGTGTACCAAATGGCGTAACCTGTTTATTGATGTATTGTCCTGGGAGAGTTACAATCTGGATTTATAATTCCCCAAGCACTCATCCTGTTTATCATCAGTTCAAGTAACTTACTATGAACCATCATCCTCACCTCTTTTGAAAGTGAGAGGATGCTAAGATATAACTCATTCTGAGTCGCATCTCCTGATTACTAGATTGGTTTTGACATATCTGTCTACCATTTCATCAGTCTAATTATCACTTCCAGGACTGTAAAGTGCCAAGAGAAGTCCAAAAAAGGTGACATGGGCTAGGATGGAATCAAGGTCCAATATGTTTTACTCTAATCAATAACCTGGACAGTTTTGCACCTCTAAATTTCACAAGATAGGTTTCTGTTACTGTCAACAGTACACTGGAAAATATAGATTACGAACATTATGTACTTTGCTGAGAATTTGTTTTTACATGGTGGAATAGCTTTATGAAGCAATTCAGTGTTGGGGGGTGGATTGGGGTACTAAACATGTTGTGATGTCTGGTGACTTGAATAACATGATGGGACTTGTCATTTTCTCTGAAAATGTTGACAGCTGCAGGCTGTGCTTAAAATAGTGCATACAGCTGATGGTTTTGGCTGGACTGGACTGGGAGCAACATCATAAGTTTGCTGCAAAGAATGAAAACATGTTACTGATATAAAAGAAAATATTACATAGGTTACCATGTACGTAGATAATGTGCAATGCTTTTGGATTCAGTTGTCTCGTTTTGTATAGAATCTGCTTCTTTCCAATTATGTTTCCAACAGTTCAGCATCTTGTGCATTCTATTATAATATTTGCATTTAGAATTTTATTTTGCCAAACTTAAGGAAGCTGCTATTAATTTTTCAATTACTCGTTATCTATAAAAGACTCAGGGATACTATGTCGTTTTTGGCATGTCCATACCATCTATAGTCTTGTTACCTATCTTAAAACATCAGGTCTCAGCTATGAAGACTGAGATGAATTTGCAAGATTTATTGACTGGTGTCCTACAGGGACCAGTGCTGAGACTTTACCTGTTTACAATTTATATAAATGACTTGGATGGAGGGGTGCAAGATAAGATTGCTAAATTTGCTGATGACTCATTGATAAGAAAGTACGTTGTCATGAGATCATAAAGATGCTTCAAAAATATTGATATTAAGCGAATGAGCAAGCATGTGGCAAATGAAGTGTGATGTGGGAAAATGTGAAATTGTCCATTTTGGCAAGGGGAATAAAAAGGGGGGCATACTTTCTAAAGCAGATCTTAGAGACCAGATGGAACTGGATGCCCCCTGCTTATAAGCACTATAAGCAGGGAAAGCCATTAATTAGAAAAGCTAATAGAACGTTATCATTTATTGCAATGAGAATTTAATACAGCTGTAGGATGCTTCAGTTATAAGCACATTGCTGAGTCTATATCTGGAGTGATGTACTCAGTATTGGTCACCTTTTTTAAAGAAGGATGTAAATATGTTGTAAGCCATTCAAATAAAGTTTGATCAGATCAATACCAGAAATGTGTAGGCTATCTTATGAGTAAAAGTTGAACAGGATAGGACAGCTTCAATCTGCTGGAGTTTAGAAAGTAAGAAATTCAACAACTTTTAATGAAAGCCCTATCTGTCCCTTTCTCCTTTCATATCCGCTGTAGATGTAGATTTTTACAACTTTGACGGGATTCACAATGCACAAGGCCAGGTCCTGTCAATAGCTCTGGAGATAATCAGCATTTCTGAAACATCCCTCAGATAGATTGTAAGATCAGAAGATATATACAGTAATAAACTATTTGGTTTCTATTTGGCTCCTGTACCCAAAAGAAATGACCAGTTCTCACTGTTAACTTCATCTTAATGGATCTAAAGTCTTGGCTTTGTTTACCATACCTGAGGGATCAGAACAGGAGGAGGCTATTTGGTTTCATGACTGTGATACTTAGTCCAATTTCCCTGTCTTTTTTAAAATGTTTATTCAATTCCCTTTTATCATTCTTACACGGTGTGCACATTTTCCCTTTCTATATTCTCCTTGTTGGTTTTGCCTGACCATATTAAATGAAATGTTTCCGATCTGCACTAATTGTTCTTCTGTTAAAATATTGATCCCAAGCATGCCTGGAGACATTTACAACAGGCCTGCCTTGTCTCAGAGTCAGTGCTTTTATTCCATACATTTTAGAAAGTGGAAAGATGGGGAGGGACAGAAGGTGTGAAGAAAAGAAAGGGGGGAGAAAAAGAGGGTGAGTAAGGAAGAGAGATGAGGCCATTGATAACTTCAAGTGTTGAAGAAAGAGCTAATATTGGGGTGGAGCAGAGCATGGTAGATAATGTAAGGAGAAAGAGGGAGAAGACAAGGCAGAGAGAGAAGAGGGTACATAAAATGAAAAGAAAAAACAAGGGAGAGTAATAGATGCTCAATGTTTGACTTCAATGTACCTGGAGGGAGCACTTATTAAAATCTCTGGTTAGTATGGGTTTGTCCCATTTTCAATGGCTGTGGAAGTCTGCTTTGATCTCATTGAGGAGTGCCAATCAAACATTTGCACCCTAATTATTCCTCATTTGATAAATTAAAAACATGGTTATTTACAATCAGTTCTTATCAATTTTGTATTTTATACAATCTTCTTGTATTGATCTTTGGGGTGGATAATTTTGATACTAGCTCAGTCGTTATATTTGTAATGAGTTGTTAGGGATCAAAGCTCACTTGCAGGTTGAAGGAGGCATGGTTCATTCTTCTCAACTTTATTTTCTTTTCTTGTGAGCCTGTGAACCCCAATACATCTCCTTCTCACTTAGTTCTCCACAGTGTTAAAATTACCATCATTACTGTAAATTTCTTTCTCATAACTTCAGGATGATAGACTTGGGGGTGACCGTGCAAAGCCAAGTCAACCCTGTGCAGTAAAGCAAGCTCAAGTTATCCGGTAGCTCAGCCAGGCAAGTCAACAATACACCTAGGCACTGTTAATGATTGACAGCCAGCTTTACTCTTTATTGTATTCGAAAAGGGCAGCTGTGTTACTGGTATATGTTCCAACCTGCTTTGTGTAGCTCTAGGGAGCAAAGCCTTGTGATGGGTGATCCTATCTGGCTAAACTATGGGACAATCATGTCCAAGCTTTAGGACTTTAGATTTTTTTTAGATTAGATTACTTACTGTGTGGAAACAGGCCCTTCGGCCCAACAAGTCCACACTGAACCACTGAAGTGCACCCACCCAGAACCATTTACCCCTGCATCTAACAATATGGGCAATTTAGTATGGCCAATTCACCTAACCTGCACATTTTTGGACTCTGGGCGGAAACCAGAGCACCCGGAGGAAACCTACGCAGGCATGGGGAGAATGTGCAAACTCCACACAGTCAGTTGCCTGAGGCAGGAATTGAACCCAGTTGTCTGGCACTGTGAGGCAGCAGTGCTAACCACTGTGCCACCGTGCCGCCCACGACCTTGAGTCTTGCCGTTGTCAACTTACATCTTACTTGAGTAAATTGGGAATATGAGGACCTGGAGGTTCTCTTTCAAATTACACACCATCCTGACTTGAACCTGTATCACTGTTTTGTCATTAGCACTTTGTCAGAATACTGGAACTTCCTTACAGCACTATGGGTATCCCTGCACCCCAAGGTCTGCAGCAGTTTAAGAAGACATCTCACCACCACTTTCTCCAGGACAACTAGGAAGGAAAAATAAATGTTAGGCAAACTATTGACTTCCAGATACCACAAACATATGAAATGTTGTGCCCTAGAATGAAATTTGGCATTCAATATTCAGGAACTATCCAGTCAAATGACCACTTTGCCAAATTGCTACACATTAACTCACTAACTGTTTCTCTCTTCTCAGATGCTGCTTGATCTGCTGAATTTCCCAGTACCTTCTGTTTTTATTTCAGCTTTCAACATGTACAGTACTTTGCTTTTATTTATATGAATGTTACATCACTAAGATATGCATTTACTCACTTGTCTGTATAACAGCACCAAATTAAGCCTTGCTTGTATACTGGTCCATAATAAAAAAAGTATACATTTGCTAACATAAACCATAATTACCCATTAATCTGTAAAGTGAGTCTATATTCTGTTAGATATACAGAGGAACCTCAATTATCCGAGCAACATGGGCGAGGAGCATTTTGTTCGGATAATCGAATGCAGGATAATAGTTTAGCAAAGCATCGGGACGGATATTCCAAAGTTTGGACAATCGAATGCTGGATAATTGAGGTTCCTCTGGAGTGAGTATAATGATCAAATTAGAAATATGAAGCAATTTTCTTACAAAATGAAAAATTAAGACATCAGTATAATTTTTACCAGGTTTTAAACAACATCTTTCCTCCACTCCACGTAAATGTTCAATATTGTAGCATTCACAACACTTCCAGCAGGGATTCAAAATTACTTGCTTGCACTGTCAAACATTCATACTGGAATCATGAGCTGCTCCTGGAAGCAGGAAGAAAGCTGGCCGGGAAACTTAATTACACGGGAAGCCAAAAACCAGGTTCCTAACATGGAGAAAGGCCAGCTCTCCAGGATTAAATTCCCCATGCCAAATAATTTCTTCATGAGAATCAGTAAGTTCCTCCAGATTCCTGTCTGCATTTAAGAAGCACACCACAGATGCAGTACTGTACTTGCTGGACTTTGGAGTGAGTTGCTGCTACTTTGTCATCTTTGAATAGTATTTACCTTTGCTATGCCTTCGATGGGAAGTGATCTAAATTGCAAAGGACATGGAGGGAGACCAAGTGAGGGAGACTGGATTGCAATGGGCATTATAAAGAAGTTAGTGATCTTTTGGTACAAGGAAGTCATATTGACCAGTGTTAGGTAGAAGGACCAGAACATTTAGCTGCTGGCATCCACTCCAGAAGTATGAGTGATTCTCCTGGCTTCCTCCCACCCTATTAAATACATCGTCAGGACTTGTGGCTCCTTAAGGTAAGAAGTCGTTAACTTTCTGCCTACCAGCCACAAGATGTGCCCTGCTCTTCATGCATGCAAATGTAAAATGAACTGAGAATTGCGTGAGAAAACCAACCTGCCTCCCTGGATGTAATTATTCCTTCTAGACCCATCATTAAATTTCAGCTGTATAGCAGAATATTCCACCAATACAGTTCTTTGAATTTTTAAAAATTCTAGGCAGTGAATATCTGAATAATTCTAAATAATCGTCTTGGGCTTTTAATTGGGAAATTCATGTTTTCAGGCTTTCTGTAAAGATGGATGATCATGGATTTTTAAAAAAAGTAATGTTTGAACCTCTACACTAAGGCTACCTCCACCACTGAACTGATCAAATTACAAATGGTACCCTGGTATGATGGTGATCTATCACTCATCCTGATTCTTGACCTATCTACAGTCTTTAATGTAATTGATCAAACAAACTTCATTCAATGTTGTTTCTCCTTGCCAAGCTGGGTTGAAAGCTCTTACTTGTTTCCATTTCAGTCTAGTTGTAAGTGAAGAACCACTTGCAATGGTTTCTCTTTTGACATTCTTCAGGAGTTTCTATTCATGGCCCACTCCTGTTTTCTCATTTACATAAGGCTTTAGACAACATTATTCAAAAATGTATTGAATTTCACATGTACATTAATGACATAATCATTACACCTCTTGACACCACTATTACCTCTGATTGTCATGCTATTTATCTGATAATTAATACTATATGAAGATAAATTTTATCCAGTTAAGTATTGGATAGAGTGAATGGCCCTCCCCATAATCTTTTTCTAACCATTGACTTCATCCCCTTACTGGTAACTTTCAAACACTGAGAAGACCATTCATAAGGTTTTGTGTCTTCTGCCTTTTGAAGCGCATCTACTTTCAGATCCATAAGATCACCCATCTTACCCACTATTACTCATTCATACCTGTTACCACTAGACTTTAACGATTGCAGTGCTCGCTTGGCCAAATTTTTATCATTCCAAAATTCTGCTGCCCACACACTAACTTGCATCGAGTCCTGTTCACCATCACAGCTGCCCAATTGGCTCAGAACCTTGATTTTAAAATTCTCATCTTTGTTTTCAAATATGTTTGTATCCTCATCCCTAGCCCTGAAATCTTAGACCCATAGCCCTCTAGGTTATCTATGCACCTCAATCCCACTACTTGCAGTCCCATGATTTTGATTTGTCCTTGATAGGCAGTGGTATCTTCAGCAGTGTGGCCTTAAGCCCTGGAATTTTGTCCCTAGAACTCCGTACCTCTTTCCCTTTAAGATGCTCCTTTAAAACACCTTTTGATTCTTGCCTTAACATTTCTGCATGTAAATTGATTGACAAATTTGGTTGGGTAATATTCCTTTGAAGGATTTGGGAATGTTTTAATTGGGCATTGCCCTTTAGGAGGGTGCAGGGAAAAAAATCACAAAAGTGGTTTCAGGAATAAGGAATTTCAATTATGAAGCTAGGTTGAGGAAACTGAAGCTATAGCCTTTGAAAATGTAGGCTGTTAGGAGATCTGATAGGTATTCAGAATCATGAGGGGTCTGAGACTGAGAGAGCACAGATTAAAAATAATTGGCAAAAGAAGCAAAAAAGAGTTACTTGAAAGAAAAGGTTCATGCATCAAATTAAGTGCTGGAATGTGTGGTGGAAACAGGCTCTTTAGCGACAAAAATTTGAAAGGAAATTAGTATTATCTGAAAATGAAGAAAGCACAGGATTATGGGAGGAAAAAACAGAAATTACTGAAGATACTCGTCAGGTCTGGCAGCATTTTGCAGAGAAAACAGAGTTAGCATTATGAGTCTAATGACTGATCTTCAGAAGGAAGGCGTGAGAATTGCATTAGATGAATTGTTCATTCAGAGAGCACATGCAGATTTGATGGGCTAATTACCTCCTGCTGCACTGTGACAACTCTGTGACTCCATCAAGAAAACACTATATGAATGCAATTTTTTGATATTTTATACAGTTCTACCCAATGACTGAATTGATTGATCTCTCTTGTATCACAAATATAATATTTTAATTAAGAAAGGAACAGAGAGAAATCTGGAAATCATAGGTTAGTACCCTAATCTGTCATTGTGAAAATGCTAGGAATCCACTATTAAGGAAGTAGTAGAAGGGCATTTAGAAAATCACCACACAATTAAGTAGAGCCAATGTCATTTAACGAAAGTGAAATTTTATCTGACAAATTTATTTAAGTTTGTTGAAAATGTAACAAACAAGATGGAGAAAGGGGAACCAATCGACAAAACTTATTTGGATATCCAAAAGGCATATGAAAAAGTACCTCATAAAAAGGTGACTACACAAAAGAAAAGCTCGTGGTTTTAGAGGTAGTATGTTAGCCTGGATAGATTATTGGCTAATGAACAGAAAACCATGTAAGGGTCTCAATTATTTACAATCTAAATGAATTACTTGGCCTACTCCACAAAGATAGGAAAGCAGGTTGGAGCAAATGGATATTGAAAAACTGTTCTGAATAGTAGCCTGACAGTGATTTTCCCTGGCCAGTTAATTAATAGTCAGAGCATTGGCTTCCTGTCCAATTAAAAACAGTAGGTGACTCTCGAAGCTAAAGGGTCACTCAACACCTTTCAACTGAAGAAGCAGCAGTCTGCCTTCTCCGGTAAGAAGAGAGAGACCTCAAAATTAAGCCACTCATTCTTCAACTTCTTAAATTTACAAATAAAAAAAGCAATAGTTACCACTGGATCTCTCGAGGATCTCCTACATGTGGCAGCTGATGTGTGGCAGGTGGGGAGGGTCTCAAAAAGTGCCAGCTCCTCCTGTCTGCCACCAAGACACTGTGTCCAGCAGCTGACCTGTGTTTCGAGAGAAAGGCAATTGTACCCTTAGTATGCTGGCTGAGTATGCTTAGTATGTGGCCTGTACATCTGCTGTAAGTGCATTTGTGTGGGAAGCCATTAAATACACATTATGTGAAAAATAGTGTTAGAATGTGGCAGCTGAATATGTGTGAATTTTCAGAGCTTTAAGAGAGCTATAGAATGAAACAAGAAGGAAAAAGTTTACAAAAAAAATTGCGACTTTGAATTACTGGATAACTCAAAATAGCCATGTATTTTCTACTCCATACTGCTAAAGAAATGAAATGAGTTACAAATTAGAATTAGATTCTCCTTCCCCACACACAGTAGCAAAACTATAACTTGGCAACCAAATTAAGTTAAGAAACCTGAGCATAGGAGTTAAAATTCTGCTCTCTGGGCTGACAAGTGCTACCAATTGTTATGCAGCTTAAATCTCATTGAGGAGCTGAAAAGCCAGTGAATCCCATATTACTTATGAAGGATTTTTTTTCAACATCAGAGCTTAATGCGAGAGGAAAATTATTGGCCAGAATGTGACTGCACAGATACACCTGGCTGAATTTTGTGTATTTGGACAACTGAAAGATGACCTCGTCATAGGTTGGATTGTCTTAGGCATCAGAGATCCTGCCATTTGCACACTTCTGCTAAAAGAGAAGAAACATCCAGTGAAGTTATTTGGGTGGAACTGAGAAATAAGAAAGGGACTATCACCTTCTTGGGGTTGTATTATAGACCTCCAATAGTCAGCGGGAAATTGAGAAACAAATTTGTAAGAATAATAAGGTGGTTTTTGTAGGGAATTTTAACATTCCAAACATAGCCCAGGACTATATAATGTTAAGAGTTTCGATGGTAAAAGGAAAATTTCTGATTCAGTATGTGGATATACCTACTAAAGGAGGTGAAAAACTCTATCTACTTTTGGGAAGTAAGACAGAGCAGGTGACTGAGGTGTGAGTGGGAGAGCACTTTGAGGGCAATGGCCATAATTCTTAGTTTTAAAACAGTGATGGAAAAGGACAGACCAGATCTAAAAGTTAAAGTACTAAATTGGTGGAAGGCCAATTTTGACGGTATTAGGCAAGAACTTTCAAAAGATGATTGAGGACAGATGTTCACAGGTAAGGGAGTGACTGAAAAATGGGAAGCCTTCAAAAATGAGATAACAAGAGTCCAGAGATTAGTATATTCCTTTTGGGTGAAAGGAAAGGCTGGTAGGTATAGGAAATGCTGGATGACTGGAAAAATTGAGGTTTTGATTAAGAAAAAGAAGGAAGCATATGTCAGGTATAGACAGCAGAGATCGAGTGAATCCTTAAAGTATAAAGACAGGAGGAGTGTACTTAAGAGGGAAATCAGGAGGGCAAAAAGACGACATGAGATAGCTTTGGCAAATAGGGTTAAGGAGAATCTAAAGGGATTTTATAAATATGTTATGGACAAAAGGGTAACTAGGGAGAGATTAGGGCCCCTCAAAGATCAGCGAGGCAGCCGATGTCCAGCTCCTGCGGCTCTACACAAGAGACAAAGCAAGTACTTTGCATCAGTGCTTACTGTGGAGAAGGGCATGGAAGACATAGAATGTAGGGAAATAGATGATGACATCTTGAAAAATGTCCATATTACAGAGGTGGTGGTGCTGGATATCTTGAAATGCATAAAAGTGGATAAATCCCCAGGGCCTGATCAGGTGTACCCTAGGAATCTGTGGAAGCTAGGGAAGTGATTGCAGGGCCTCTTGATGAGATATTTATATCAATAATCACATGTGAGGTGCCAGAAGACTGGAGTTGGGCTAACATGGTGTGACTGTTTAAGAAAGGAGATAAGGAAAAGCCAGAGAGCCTGACATTGGGGGTAGGCAAGTTGTAGGAGGGAATCCTGATGGACAGGATGTACGAGTATTTGGAAAGGCAAGGACTGATTAGGGATAGTCAGCATGGCACTGAGCGCTGGAAATCATGTCTCACGAACTTGATTGAGATTTTTGAAGAAGTAACAAAGAGGATTGATGAGAGCAGAGCAGTGGATGTGGTTCAACAAGGATCCTCATGGGAGACTGGATAGCAAGGTTAGATCTCATGGAATACAGGGAAAACCAGCCATTTGGAAACAGAACTGGTTTGAAGCTAGAAGAGCGTTGCTTTTCAGTCTGGAGGCTTGTGACTCGTGGTGTGCCACAAGGATCAATGCTGGGTCTACTGCTTTTCGTCATTTATGTAAATGATATGGCAGGTTCATAGTTCCTTGAAAGTGGAGTCAGTGGTAGATAGGATAGTGAAGAAGGCATTTGGTATGCTTTCTTTTATTGGTCTGAACAGTGAGTACAGGAGTTGGGAGGTCATGTTGCGACTGTACAGGACATTGGTTTGGCAACTTTTGGAATATTGCATGCAATTGTAGTATCCCTCCTATCAGAAGGATGTTGCGAAACATGAAAGGGTTCAGCAAAGATTTACAATGATGTTGCCAAGGATGGATGATTTGAGCTATAGGGAGAGGCTGAATAAGCTGAGGCTGTTTTCCATGGAGCGTCAGAGTCTAAGGAGTGACCTTATAGAGGTTTATAAAATTATGAGGGGCGTGGATAGGATAAGTAAACAAGATCTTTTCCCTGGGGTGGGGGATTCCAGAAGTAGAGGGCATAGATTTAGAGTGAGAGGGGAAAAATTTAAAAGGGACCTAAGGGGCAACTTTTTCCACGCAGAGGGTGGTATGGAAGAGGTGGAGATTGGTACAATTACAATATTTAAGACATCTGGATGGATATATGAATAAGAAGGGTTTGGAGGGATATGGGCCAAGTGCTGGCAATTGGGGCCAGATTAGGTTGGGATATCTGGTCAGCATGGACGAGCTGGACTGAAGGGTCTGTTTCCTTGCTGTACATCTCTATGACTCTGTGACCTACTCTTTAGAAGTCTATCAGCATGTGCAGGAGCAATGAGGTTGTAGCAGCTGGAGCAAATTAATGTGACAACAGATCATGTTGTGCACTATGCCAAGAGACATCACAGACTGAATGAGAACAACAGACTGGGAAAAAGGAATAAATGTTTTTAGAAAGGTCAGCAAAATTAGCAATGCCAAATTACAGGATATAAATATTTTTGAACACGTCATAGAAGAGAAAACTAAGCTTGTTCGGTATTGAGGATGGAGTGCTGTTATTGCAAGAAGTTTAATAATTTGCATTCAAGCACATTCTATGAAGCAGCAAAACAGTTACTGCAAGAAGTTTAATCATTTTGCATTCAAGCACATTCTATAAAGCAGCAAAACAAACCAATAAAAATGGCTACTAGTGAGATATCAGCCATTTGAAAAAGTGTTGCTACAACTTACAAGGCAACGGCTCTTCCTACCCTTAATGCAAGAAATCGTTGTTGCCAAGGGAAATTGGATGAAAGCATTAGTTTTCTAACTACATTCTGGATACCATTCAGATAGTTATACATGCTGTTTGGTATTTCCAACAACAGAAGAGTGATCATTGCACACAGCAAGGGACAGTGATCCTTCTGAATTGGTAGCTATTGTGAATGATCTGCTAGTTTATGTGAAGACACAATAGAAGAAGCCATTGCAAATCATAATCAGAATTTAATGCATGACCTTACTAGATTAATCTGAAACTGAACAAGAAAAGGATTCAATTGAAGATGCCTGAAGATAGGTTATGTACTGAAATAAAAGGACATCACTGAGATCCTCACAAGATTTAGAGCTATAACAGAGGTGCGGAATCCAACCGATGTGAAAGCAATGCAACAGTTTGTTGGATTCATGAACTATATATCAAAGCTATTGACTAATTGGTCGTCAGAGTGTGAATCTTTTACTCAAACTCATTGCTTAAGGGCATGCAGTGGTGTTGAGGCACAGAACAAGAAGTGACTATCATTATAACTGAACAATGAGTGATGACAACACTAGTGCTAAGGTGCTATAATTTCAATTATGAAGTCCCTTTGCATGGTGATGCCAATGAAACAGGACTTGGAAGACTTGCGAACCAGAAGACTTAGGCAACAAGAATAACTAGTTGCATTTGCATCTAAGGTATTAATGCAAACTGAAAGATGCTGTACTCGGATAGAGAAAGAATGCCTGATTATTATTATTGCCCGTGAGCATTTTAATCAATCCTATATGGAAGGGACAAAGTGACAGTGTAGCCTGATTACAAGTTACTTCAAAGCAGTTTTCTAAATCAGAGGATGTTACTTCCTCTAGTGGGCGGCACGGTGGCACAGTGGTTAGCACTGCTGCCTCACAGCGCCTGAGACCCGGGTTCAATTCCCGCCTCAGGCGACTGACTGTGTGGAGTTTGCACGTTCTCCCCGTGTCTGCGTGGGTTTCCTCCGGGTGCTCCGGTTTCCTCCCACACTCCAAAGATGTGCAGGCCAGGTGAATTGGCCATGCTAAATTGCCCAGTGTTAGGTAAGGGGTAAATGTAGATGTAGGGGTATGGGTGGGTTACGCTTCGGCGGGGCGGTGTGGACTTGTTGGGCCGAAGGGCCTGTTTCCACACTGTAAGTAATCTAATCTAATTTGCAAATGAAATACAAGCAAGAGAAACAGTTATCTTTGCTGATATGCTGTCAAGAGCAGCACTCCCTATGAAGAAAGTAGAAGATGCTAAGAGAGAGTTTGAAATCTTCTGGATTTAATCAGAAATAACAACTCATTGGTCTGGATGACATCAACTCAGCAGAAACATTGAATCTAACAAGTAGTTTGCTCAGACCGCAGAAATAAGATGCAGCTTCCCAAATACAGCAGAAAGTAGTGATTGAAAGAATGGCCTGACATACATGTTGTAAAAGTAGATTGGGCATACAGAGAAGAAGTGATGGGCAAATATGTCATTTGTACAAAGAAGATGAAAAAAGAAAAACACATCTATGCAAGCTATCAAAGAATTGAGTCTAGTCTGAAGGCAAGGAAAGTGTTCTACTGCGATCATTGGCAACTAAGTTAAGGACCATATCAGCCATACCAAGCTAAGCAGACTTAAAGAGCTGCCTATGACACATGACATTTTCAGGCAGATCATGAATGAAGTTTGGAACTGACCTCTTCACTCTCACAGGAATTGATTATCTTGTCACTATTCGGACTGCTGCGAGTTGGCTACGAGTGAAAGTGTAGAATGTCTGAAAGCATACTTCAGTCATTGCTGCATTCCAGAACTCAAGATGAATGACAGTGGTCAACCAATCACTAGTGAAGATTTCAGCTGCTTTGAAAGGATTCAGAAATTTAACATTGTACGCAAACTCCATAGTTCCCAGACAAATAGACTGAGGCAATGCAAATTGGCAAAAGGATGATTAAGATATTGAGAAAATCCAGACAGATGTATAAAACAATCCTTCAGTGGAGAAATATACCTTCAGAAAGCACGGAAAGCAGTCCAGTCCAAAGACTAAAACTATGGCACACTCAAACTACTCTTCCATTGGGACAAAAATAACTATTGAAGCTAGAAGTTGTATCAGACATGAGTGACAAAATGAAGCTAAAATAACAGGAAGCCACGTTTCACTTTGGTAAAACTGCCAAGCCTTTGTTAACATTAAGCATTGGAGAGTAGGTTAAATTGCAAACTCTGAATGCTGTGAACAAGAATTAATGCATGTGGCAACTTGAGATCTGTATTGCGAATTGTTAACTTACTTGTATGTGATTTGGAGGTGCCAGTGTTGGACTGGGGTGTACAAAGTTAAAAATCATACAACACCAGGTAACCTGTTGGACTATAACCTGATGTTGTGTGATTTTTATGTGGTGAGTGTGAACCACCAGATGATATTTCATAACTGTAGATATGTATGCACAACTACTGAAGCTTTGCCTCCATTGCAGGTAGCTGATCAGAAAGACGTGATTTTATCACCTACACAATATAGAATAATCCATTATTTCCAAAAATCTACCATTCAGCAGCAACAGAAATTGATCAGTAACAACAGTTACAATAGCAACTAAAATCGCTACATGAACCGCACTCCCTGGAAGAAGGAATATAATATTATACAAGGAATGAGCAGAGACCAGATGAACTGTTAACTACAACACATTCACATCATTAGGAGACTGGCATGATTTCAAGATTATTTATGCAATGCATGTGAAGAGACTGACAAAAGTGGAACTAACTAGATCTAGCAAACTGTTCATTAAGTTTCTTTGTGACAATGTATATTGGGTAACTTTCATAGTTGGTAACTGCAAGTGAAAGAGCATACAACTTTTTTTTCCCAGTGAAAAGGGAGATGTTAGGAGATATGTAATTGTATCATTTGTACTGGTTGGCTTGCAGTAGAATCATGTCCTTTACCTTTGTTATAAATGCTTTTGAGTACAGGTTGTGGGAAGCTCTAAACACGTATCACTTGAAATAACCTGTTCCCAAAAGCCTCTAGTGTTCTGGAAGCTGATTGAACTATTTCTCTAATCGACCTGTTCAAAGATGTTATTACACGCTTCTGAAGCAAGTGGGACTTGAACCTGTGTTTCTTGGTCCAGGTTAAGGACTCTATCACTGCGTTACAAGAGGGCCTGTTGGAGACTGATTGATTGAAAAATGTCAATAAATCTGCTGACAGTAGGATGCATAATGATTCTTTAAAGTGCCTTAATTGACTACGCTTACTTGTAGACAGGGAACACTGCTGCCCTCAAAGAGATTATCTGCTTTGGTGAGACTAGAAAATAAAGTATTACTTCAATTGAGAGAGGCTGCAGAATTCCATGACAAGGGATCTGGGCGACTCTTGCACAAAACAAAATTTGCATGCAGGAGAGTAGTTGAGGCTAAGACCAGATCAACCATCTTCGTTTTGAATAGCAGAGCAGGTTTGGCACCATATGGCCTACTCCTGCTCTTCATGATGTTTAGGAGAACAAATTCATCACATGTCACAAATGGAACTCAAATCTCACCTGAGTAGCAACATTAATACTATATCTGTAAAATGGATTATTATTCCCCTGTATAAGAAGCAGCAGCATTAAGATTGAATATTTGACTGGTATTAATTCTACTTAAGCGCCTAGAATAAATACTTAACTCTGCTGACCATCAACACTTTTCTTCCCTTTCTAATTTATAACATTTATAATAAATAATTATTAAATTTCACTGAGAAATAGGGTTGCCAACTCAGATGAGCTATTCCAGGAGATTATTTTGTCCAAACTAGTTAAAGTTATCAATTATCGTTCATCCATCCATGCACTTTAAAGCCATTGTCAGTGTGTGTGTTTTAATATATAATGGGAGGAACAATACACAAAAGGGGAAGACGAAGTGCACCTGATTTTATTCCATTCCAATGATGCTTATTCTACATGATGTCCCTATGAACTGAACAATACAGAGCTTCAGTAATGCCAGCAGCAGAGCAAGAAGCTGGAAGTAGCAATACAATTATAAATTGTTATTTTCTGCTCTTGTTCCTGTTTTTCTGCTCTTGCCCATTCTATAGTGTGTTTGTAGCTTGACTGTTTTATTTGGGATTTATTAAAATTGTGATCTAATCTACAATTTATTTATAAATTAGATACTAAATTCAACTGTACAAATTACATATAATCCTATAACTACTATTCTGTGAAAAGCTTTACCTTGCTTGTACAACTGTCCTCTGATGCCAAATTTTGGATAGCTCTTGATTACACTCATATGACAAGATTTTGTTGAGGCTGTGTGTCTTGGTCATTTGCCAAAAAAAATGCATTGGAAAATATTACCATGAATAGGCAGCTAACATGTCAAATTTGGGTAAAATGAAATACAGCAAAAGGATAGTTTCCTTTATATCTGTTCACTTTAGTTTGGAAGATGTATGTGGTAGTTGGCTGCACATTCAGGACCACATCTCAGCTAACTTCAAAATTTCAAAGTCAGCTTGTTGGTGATTGCTAATTCAACAGTTCTAGCATTACTTATAAGTAGGTCATGATTCCAGCTGTGTCTGATTTAGGCAAGTTCTGATGAGAACAGTCTGCTTTCTTTGAACAGTCTGTTTCAGGAATGGGTGTAATTTTTTAAAAATGCAATCAAGGTCAGAGGTAACATTAATTCTTTGAGAACTCTTATACCTTGTGTTCTTGATCCAAATTTGTGAATATGTGGCAGTATCTTAGGAATTGAATGCAATTATACAATGCGCAGTTACTCTGAATGGATTTCAAAGTTTTATTTCTATCTGTGTTGTCTGGTCAGAAATTAAAATTTCACAAAGACTCCTTGATCTCTGCACATTTTTTGACTTCTGCAAGTTCCCCATTCAATGCAATCCTCATCCCTAATATCTCATCTGCATAAACTTCAAGACCTTCCTGAAGTCTAATGCTCAGAATTCAACACAATAGTCAGCTGAGCGCAAAATTCTAAGGTTTTGAATGTTGTAACGTAACTTTCTTGCTTTCGTATCCTATGTCTTTATTTATAAAATGAAGGATCCTTTTGTTTTAAACACAGTTGAGCATTCACAGTACTACTGACAAAGGTCTGTTGGTCCATTTATTTGAATTGTGTACACATACGTGACACCAGTGATAATCTATGAATCTTGGAGATGCCTTTTTAGGAGGTTGAGTTTAATTCTCATACTTCCAACAAACTGATGACAGCTTTCCCAAGCAAGCTGTTGTTACTAAGTGGAATATATTTCCAATAATATTGAAGTGTAGCTTGTCTAAACTAAGACCATGAAACAAAATTTGCTTTGACATTTGTTTCTAATGTAGTGCTGCCAACATGCCAAGTCTCAAAATAAGGAGGTGAACATGAGATCAGCTAGTACGCCATGCAAAGTCAATGGCTTTTAAAAATGATGCAATTGATACACAGCCTGAATTATAGGACATTTTAATCAATCTGTTCTGAGATGCTATGGCATATCTCTGGAGCAAGTGGAATTTGAACTGGGGCCTCCTGCCCCAGAGTTAGAGACATTACCACTGTATCACAAGACCCTTTTAAAATTTGATGCTATAATCTAAAGGACTAATCTGATAGAATTGTAGAATGATACAGGACAAAAAAGGGTCCACGCAGCCTGAAAACCTCTTTAATGGTACTATCTAATTAATCCCATTTTCCTGCTCTGTCCCATAGTCCTGATATTTTCCCTTGTAAAATGTTTATTTCTTTCAAACTTTACTGTTAAATTTGTTTCCATCATCTTTTCAGATGTTAGCTTCCAGATTACAACAAATCGGTATATATCTGTCATTGAAAATATGGTTTGTCCTTCAAAACTCCATCAAAATGAATCATGATTTTGCACAACTGCACCCAAGATTCCTCTTAACCTGCCTGTCTATAAGAGCATCTGCTTTTCCAGCCTCTCCATACAATTGAAAAAAACTTATTCTGAGTAAATCTCTTGACCTTTTTGAGGCCTTGGCACCACATTTTAGTCAGGATGTATAAAACTAAATATAGCACTTCAGTTGAGGCCTACCTGCTTTTTTTTAAAGTTTGTTATAATTTATTTGATTTTGTATTCTGTTAATAAAACCAAGAACTCCATGTGCTTTGTAGTAATCTTCTCAGTGTATCTTGTCACCTTCAAAGATTTCTGTACATTTACTCAAGGTCTCTCTCCCAGCATTCCCTTTAAAACATTGTACTTGTATTTTTCCAATTCCCTCTCCTCTCTTTTTTTCTTCACACTTCTTTGCATTAAATTTCATCTGCCATACATCTATCCATTTTAACAAACCATGCGCTCCTGAAGTCTGCTATTATCTGATTTTTAAAAAAACTATATTGTGGAGTTTCACAATTATCAAATCTTTAGATTGTGCCTCATATATCCAAATCCAAGCCTTTAATGTATGTCAAAAAAGCAAGTGGTCTTAAACTAACCCCTTAAGGAACACTATTGCATCCTGCCCATTAGCAATTTTTTAAATGTTATGATCCCATTTAATGGTATTACTGGATAATTTGAATTCCAAAATGAAACCTGGCTTGGTGGATAATATATTTTCTTTTTCTTTAGTTAGTTAATGAGGTGGTTGGTCACTGAATCGTATTCACATGAGCATGCAGCTATTTTTTAACTATAGAACAGAAATTATAGATAGAAACCAGATGTACATAGAAAAAAAATATAGAAAAATATTAAGACAACAGACAAAGTTTCAATCTGTTTCTCAACACTTTCTATTATAGAGACACAAATCAAGAGAAATTATACTCTTCTTTCAATTCTTTAAGTTCCAACTTAACTGACTGCTTCCAATTCCTTTTCCGCAGACTAGAGACAGTTATGCAATTGCTTTCAGCATTTGTGGGCATGAACTTTTCAAAACTCTAAGGAGCTAAATTTCCTCAATTCTAACAACTTGAAGATTTCTATACGAGCAACTCCACAGACTAGAAAATACTTTTTTGCTGAGGTGACTGATTCCCCTGAACTAAAATGTGTTCTTGTTTACTTTGAACTGAGCATAAAAAAAAATGATCTTGAAGTCAACAAAATTAATGCCTTTGATTTGTTTAGCCTGCCTGTCATAACTTACCAGCATAAACATCTTATCCGTTAATACTACAGGGGCTCTCCAAGCCACTTGATTGCAGTCACATGCTTTAGACCATAAGATGTGCAAGCAGAAATTAAGCCATTCAGTCCATCAAGTCTGCTCTGCCATTCAATCATTGCTGCTAGGTTTCTCAACCCCATTCTCCTGCTTTCTCCCCTTGACAATCAAGAACCCATCTATCTCTGTCTTAAATATACTCACTGACCTGGTGTGGCAGTGAACTCCATAGATTCACCACTGTCTGGCTGAAGAAGTTTCTTCTTACCTCCATTCTAAAAGATCCTCCCTTTACTCTAAGGCTGTGCCCTTGGGTCCAAGTCTCTCCTATCAATAGAAAAATCTTCACCAAAATCCAGTCTGTCCAGGCCATTCAGTATTCTGTAAATTTCAGTTAGATCCCCTGTCATCCTTCTAAACTCCATTAAGTCTAGTCCTCAAACGTTCCTCATGTGTTAAACTTTTCATTCCTGGGACCATTCTTGTGAACTTCCTCTGGACCTGCTCCAGGGCCAGTACATCCATCCTGAGATATGGGGCCCAAACCTGCACACAATACTCTAAATGTAGTCTGTCCAGAGCCTTATAAAGCCTCAGAAATACAAGCCTGCTTTTATGTTCAAGTCCTCTCAAAATATATTCCAACAATGCATTTGCCTTCCTAACTGCAGACTTAACCTGCAAATTTACCTTGAGACAATCCTGAACTGGAACTTCCAAGTCTCTTTGCATTTCAGACTTCTGAATTTTCTCCCCATTTTTAAAATAGTCCATACTTCTATTCTTACTTACCTCACACTTGCCCACGTTGTACTCCATCTGCCACTTCTTTGCCCACTCTCCTAAACTATCCAAATTCTTCTGCAACCTCCGACTCCTCAATATTACCTGTCCCTCTACCTATCCTTGTGTCATCTGCAAACTTAGCCAGAATGAGCTCAGTTCCTTCATCTAGATCATTAATGTATAAAGTGAAAAGTTGTAGTTCCACTACTGACCCTTGCAGAACACCACTTGTTACCGGCTGCTCCCCACTCTCTGCTTTCTGCAAGACAACCAAGCTTCTATCCATGTTAGCACCTTGCCTCTAACACCAAAGATCTTACTCAGCAGCCTCCTGTGTGGCACCTTGTCAAAAACCTTCCTGAAGTCCAGGTAGATAACATCCATTGGTTCCCCTTGGTCTAACCTACCCATTACATCCTCAAAGAATTCTAGCAGATTTGTCAAGCATGACCTCCACTTGATGAAACTATGCTGACTTTGCCCTATTTTACCATACACTTCCAAGCATTCAGAAATCTCATTCTTCACGATGGACCCCAAAATCTTACCCACGACCAAGGTTAGGCTAATCTTCTGTCTTTTGCCTTACTCCCTTTTTAAACAGGGGTGTCACATTAGCGATTTTCCACTCCTGAGACCTTCCTGACTCTCGCAATTCATGAAAGATCACCACTAATGCCTCCACTAACTCTTCAGCTATCTCCTTTAGAACCCTGGGATGTAGTGCATCTGGTCCAGGTGATTTATCCACCTTCAGGCCATTCAGTTTTTCTAGTACCTTCTCCTGGTGATGGCCACCACACTCCGCTCTGCCCCCTGACTCCCTTGAACTTTTGAGATATTACTCATGTCTTCCACCATGAAAACTGACATGAAAGTAATTATTTACTTCCTCAGCCATTTCCTTGTTCCCCATTACTATCTCTCCAGTGTCATTTTTCAGCAGTCCAATGTCCACTTTTGCATCTCTTTTGCCCTTTATGTATCTAAAGAAGCTCTTACAGTCTTCCTTTATATTACTGGCTAGCTTACTCTCATATTTAATCTTCTCACTCCTTTTTTCTTTTTTTGGTGGCATCTGTTCTTTGTAAGCTTCCCAATCCTCTGGTTTCCCACTACTCTCCGCAACATTATATGCTTTCTCTTTTGCTTTTATGCTATACCTGACTTCCCTATCTCTGCCATGGTTGCCTGATCTTCCCCGTACCATGCTTCTTTTTCCTAGCGATGAATTTTTGTTGTGTTTCCTGAATTACTCCCAGAAAACCCTGCCATTGCTGTTCCACTATCTTTCCTGCATGGCTCATCTCCCAGTCAATTCTGCCCAGCCCCACCATCATGCCTCTGTAGTTGTTTTTCTTTAGCTATAATACTGTTACCTCTGATTCAATCTTCTCCCTCTCAAATTGCAGAGTAAATTCAATCATATTATGATCACTATCTCCTCGGGGTTCCTCCTCCCCTTAAGCTCCCTTGTCAAGTCTGCCTCATTGCACAACACTAAATCCACTATAACCTGTTCCCTTGTGAGCTCCACCACAAGCCGTTCCAAAAAGTCATCTCATAGACATTCCACAAATTCCTTTCCTTGCTATCCACTACCAACCTGATTTTCCCAACCACCTGCATATTGAAATCCCCCATGATCACTGTAACTTTGCCTTTCTTACACACCTTTTCAGTCTCCTGGTATAGCTTGTGCCCCAACTGTATGAGGCCTGTGTATTACTCCAACTATGTTTTTTTTACCTTTGCAGTTCCTCAATTCTACCCACACAGATTCCACACCATCTGACCCTACTTCACTTCTTCCTATTGATTTTATTTCATTTCTTATTAATAAGGCAACCCCACCCCCGTCCACTTGCCTATACTTTCAATAGGATATATATCCTTGGATATTCAGTTCCCCAAACCTGATCGCCTTGCAGCCTCAGCTCCATGATGCCCACCATGTCATACCTGCCAATTTTGATCTCTCCCACGAGCTCATTCAGATATAACACCTTCAGTCCTGTATTAACCATCCCTCATCTCATTGTCATTCATTTGTCCATTGTGCTTGAAGTTTGATTGCCAACCCCCATTCAAACACTCTGTCCTGTTGTGTCTGTGCTGGAGGCTTTAATAGTCTCTCCTGAGTTCTCCTTCCCCATTATATCTTTCATATTTTTCCATGCAGTTGAATCCACCCTTACAGATGCTAACCTGCTGCTTTGTTTCCTCTTGGGGGAAGTTTACCCTTCCCTTCCAAAGTAATTCTGACCAATATATTTAATACGCAATTTCAGAATGACTTTCTGGCCTTTTGTTTAAAAAAAAATCCTTTGTGAAACTGCCCACAATTCCTCAGTGACATATTTCTTGTCAGTTTTGAGTTGCCATTATTTGTTATACACTGAGATTACAAATATCCCAGCGATAACTGCTTATGTTCAGTGATACCTGTCTACGTGTATCTGGATGCTAACTAAAAATCATCCTGAACTCTGTGGCTGTGGTGTGTGTATGTCTGTTTTTATAAGATATCACTAATTTTTCTGTTATTTAATAAACTTATTCTAAACTTAATATAGATTAATTGAATAATTTTCCATATTGGTAACTGGGTGAAACAACAAAGTTAATGTTGTGATGATTGCAGTATAGTGGGTCTAGAGAGAAACAGTGCACTCCTGCAATATAACAACAGTCGATCTTGTGTAAAAGTCAACCCCTGACTTTCAGACAATAAAATCTATGCTCTTTCTATTTTAACTTGCTCAACACAAAAGTGAAACCCACCCTGGCAAACCTATTTATTTGAAGAATGCTGTTCAGCTCTTTGAGTCATAGAAATCTACAACACAGAAAAAGGTGATTCAGTCCATCACGTGTCCATTGATCAAAAACAATTTTTTTTTTAAGATTCCCCTACAGTGTGGAAACAGGCCTTCGGCCCAACCAGTCCAGACCAACCCTCCAAAGAGTAACCTACCCAGACCCATTTCCCTCCGAATGATGCACCTAACACTATGGGCAATTTAGCATGGCCAATTTACCTGACCCGCACATCTTTTTGGACTGTGGGAGGAAACCAGAGCACCCGGAGGAAACACACGCAGACACTGGGAGAATATGCAAACTCCACACAGTCACCCAAGGCTGGAATCGAACCTGGAACCTTGGTGTTGTGAGGCAGCAGTGCTAACCACTGAGCCACCATGCCACATTTTGACCATAGCCAAATGTGCACATCTGAACACTCCTTCAATGGATACAGGTTTACTCGCTGAACTGGAAGGTTCATTTTCAGAGGTTTCATCACCATACTAGGTAACATCTTCAGTGAGTCTCCGGATGAAACACTGCAGATGATTCCTGCTCTCTATTTATGTTTGGGTTTCTTTGAGTTGGTGATGTCATTTCCCATTCTTTTTCCTCATTGAGTTAGACCCCATCTACCACCCACTGTGTTTGGTGATAGAGTTCCGGTTGGAATGCCATGCTTCTAGGAATTCTTGTGTGTGTCTCTGTTTGGCTTGTCCTAGAATGGATGTGTTGTCCCAGTCAAAGTGGTGTCCTTCCTCATCTGTATGTAAGGATAATTGTGAGAGAGGTGTCGTTTTGTGGCTAGTTGATATTCATGTATCCTGGTGGCTAGTTTTCTGCCTGTCTGTCCAATGTAGTGTTTGTTACAGTCCTTGCACAGTATTTTGTAAATGACATTAGTTTTGCTTGCTATCTGTATAGGGTCTTTCAAGTTCATTAGCTGCTGTTTTAGTGTGTTAGTGGGTTTGTCGGCTACCATGATGCCGAGGGGTCTGAGTAGTCTGGCAATCCTGAAGACCAACAAAAACACTAAGATAGAAAAGGATGAAATAATGGTCTCCTTTGATGTAACAGCCCTGTTCACATCAATCAACATCAACCTGGCCAAGGAAACACTGCCTATACTATTAGAAGACCCAAAGACACATACACCAAACACCACCAACTTCATCAGCAAGGACAGTTGCATCAAGCTAGTGGACCTATGCCTTAGCACCCACTTCACCTTCAACAACAAAACCTACAGACAAACCAACGGAACACTCATGGAATCTCCGATATCAGGGTTCTTAGCAGAGACAGTGATGCAGAGACTCAAATAAATCCAACCCAAACTTTGGGTCCACTACATGGATGACACCTTTGTCATCACTAAATGAAACAAATTAGAGGAAACCTTCAAGACCATCAATAATACTCTTACTGGCATAAAATTCACCAAAGAGGAGAAAAACAACAACAAACTGCCTTTCCTATGTGTCACAGTAGAGTGAACAGCCAATGGAGAACTTCAAACCAGCGTCTACAGGCAAACACCACATACGGACCAAATACTGAACTACAGAAGCAATCACCCCAACATCCACAAACAAAGCTGCATCAGAACATTATTGCAATAAGCCACCACACACTGCAGCGCAGAGGAAAATCACCTATACAGTGTATTCAAAAAGTACGAGCACCCAATGAACACAGTCCATAGATTTCTCAGCAACAAACCCAAACAAGCAGACAAATGTGTCTAGAAATCCTAGCCACTCTCCCCCTACATCAAAGACATCTTAGAAATGACTGCCAGATTACTCAGACCCCTCAGTATCATGGTAGCCCACAAACCCACCAACACACTAAAACAGCAGCTAATGAACTTGAAAAACCCTTTACAGACAACAAGCAAAACTAATGTTATTTACAAAATACCGTGCAAGGACTGTAACAAACACTACATTGGACAAACAGACAAAGCTAGCCAACAGGATACATGAACATCAACTAGCCACAAAACAACATGACCCTCTCTAAATAGTATCCTTACATACAAATGAGGAAGGACACCACTTTGACTGGGACAGCACATCCATCCTAGGACAAGCCAAACAGAGAGACACACGAGAATTCCGAGAAGCATGGCATTCCAACCAGAACTCTATCAACAACACATTGAGATGGACCTGATTTACCACTCCCTGAGAAAAAGAACAGGAAATGACATCACCAACCCAAAGAAACCCAAAATTTAAATAGAAAGCAGGAATCATCAGCAGTGCTTCGTCCAGAGGCTCACTGAAGATGTTGCCCAGTATGGTAAGAAATGTCTGAAAATGAACCTTCCAGCTCAGCAAGCCAACCTACATCCAGAACCTCAACCGGAGCTACAAATCTTCTCAAAACTTGTTAACTCCT
The DNA here is from genome assembly GCF_047496795.1 of Chiloscyllium punctatum. Taxonomy (NCBI): domain Eukaryota; kingdom Metazoa; phylum Chordata; class Chondrichthyes; order Orectolobiformes; family Hemiscylliidae; genus Chiloscyllium; species Chiloscyllium punctatum. The sequence goes on along the minus strand of NC_092750.1, from coordinate 14,737,694 downwards.
TAAATGTTGTGAGGGCTTCTACCAATTCCACCCTTGCAGACAGTGAGTTTCAGATTCTTACCACCGTCTGGTTTTTCCTCCCATTTCCTCCAAAATCTTTTGCTGTTTACCTTAAATCCCTGCCCACCTGGTTGTTGATCCCTCCATCAAGGGGACACATTTCTTCCTGTCTACCCAATCTGTATTCCTCATTATTTCATACATCTCAATCATGTCCCCTCTCAATCTCCTGTGCTTGAAGGAAAATAACCCAAGTCTGTTCAATCTTCAGAACTGAAACTCTGCAGCCCAGGTAATATCCTGATATATCTCCTCTGCACCCTCTCTAATGCTGTAACATAACTCCAATAATAGGAATTCCTGAACTAATATTAACTGTGGTCTAACCAATATTTTGTTCAGTTCCAGCATAATCTCCCTGCTGTTAACTCTATGACTCAACTAACAAAGGCAAGTATAACTTCTTTATCAACTTGTTCTGATATCTTAAGGGACCGGTGCACATGCCAAGGTCCCCTCTGATCCTCTGGACTCTGTACTAAATAATACAAGTGTGTTTTGGCTGTTTTTGCGCTGGTTTGGAAGTAGGATTGGCGAGAATAGTCTCCTTGGCAACTCTTATTCAGTTGACACACTGTGTTAAACAGTGAGGCAATGGGAGAGGGTGGATTTCAGACCCAGAAATACCACTTGTTTTCAGTTGACTCCTTATTGGCCAAAGGTTTACACTCAAAAACATAACATACACATGAGTATACAATATATGGTACCCAACATATCACCACTTTTGCAGCAGAAAATTAAAACAGAAATGGTGGATAAATATGGGGAGTCTACTGCTAATCATTTTATAATTATGTATACAATTTCAGAATGATATGGAGATAGTTTCCTTTCCTTTTACCTCATTCACAGAGGCATGTTTATTTTCCTTTGTCATCAATCACTTCTGACTGACCCTCTTCCCTGTTAGTTCAAACTGGCCCTCCTCTCTCCAGTTGATGCTGCAATTTTGTTCTGTTCCTCCTCCCATAAGGAGAAAGTGAGGACTGCAGATGCTGGAGATCATAGCTGAAAAATGTGTTGCTGGAAAAGCGCAGCAGGTCAGGCAGCATCAAAGGAGCAGGAAAATCGACGTTTCGGGCATAAGCCTGTTCCTTGGATTCTCCTGATCCTTGGATGCTGCCTGACCTGCTGCGCTTTTCCAGCAACACATTTTTCAGCTCCTCCTCCCATAAGGCAAACTGCATTTTCTTCTGCCAACATTCACTCCTCCAATCACTGCTGGTTTTCTTTATCCGTCCTCCCAGTTCAGGCTGGGAATTTCTACCAACCATCTGGTCCAGACTTCAAAGCTTCAATCTAGTGCCACTTCCAACACCTATGGTCTACAGTTCCTGGGAATGCTACTGCAGGAGGAATTTTCTAATCTTATGAGAATCTCCTTGTAATGTGGTGTTTAACTGCTCCAAGGCGCACAGTCAGAGATGTACAGGATGGAAACAGGCCCTCTGGTCCAACTCATCCATGCCTAAATTGATCTAATCCTTCTTGCCATCACTTGGCCCATATCCCTCGAAATTATTCCTATTCATATGCCCATCCAGATGCCTTTTAAACGACCTAGCCTCCACTCTTCTTCTGGCAGCTCATTCCATACATTCATCACACTGCATGAAAAAGTTGCCCTCCCCCCCCCCCCCTTTAAATCTTTCCCCCTCTCACCCTAAACCTATGCCCTCTAGTTCCGGTCTCCTCTACCCCAGGGGAAAAACCTTGGGTACTTACCTTATCCATGCCCCTCATGATTTTATAAACATCTATAAGGTCACGCCTCAGCCTCTGATGCTTCAGAAAAAACATCCCCAGCCTATTCAGCCTCTCCCTATAGCTCAACTCCTCCAACCATAGCAACATTCTTGTAAATCTTGCAAGTTTCATGACATCCTTCCTTTAGGAGGGAGATCAGAATTTCACACAATATTCCAAAAGTAAGTAGTAAGAACTACTGAATTGTGCCAGGAACACTGCTATAAGGAGGTGATGGAAGCAGTGATTGTGATTGGTCAGTGGGGTAGTGGTTGTAGCCAGGATCAGTTCTAGTTTCTGACCTCAAATACAGCTTGCCACAAAATTGTAAAATACAATTTTGTTTGACATGCTAATACACGAAAATAACATCTCATGGTTTGAAAATAAAATATGTTTAGTTTGATAGAGTGTTTTACACAATAAATTTATATTGCACAAATTGGTGTCTTTACAGCAAACCAGTGGAGTGTTCTCCATATTATGCAATCTCATTGAATTCTAGACTTTGATTACAAAACACTTGTCTGTGTGAAGCAACTTCCACATCACTCCCTAGAAATCTGTCAGGTGCTTTGAAAGTTCTCTTTAGGAAACATATTGAAATTTATAGGCAGATGTAGCTCAGTGTGTATTTAAAAGCTTGATATGAAGTTATTGTCAGGAAGATTTCAAATAATTACAATTATACATGAAAGATGTGCATCTAACTAGAAGTCCCAAAGTGTTGTATAGTCAATGAATCACTGCTTTGGATGCGTAGCCAGGTCCAAATGAGGTAAAGTGACAGTATAGTCAGGTTATGGTTATGATAGTTGACCGGCAAATGTTGGCCAAGGCATCTTAGGAGAGTGCCATAGAATTGTTCACAGCACCTGTGTAGATGGTGAGGCACTCTGTCTGGATTGTGAGTTGGTATCTGTAACATTGCAGTCTCCCTCACTACATTAATGACTACAGCTGTATCATGATATCATGTCCCAGAGTAGGACTAAACAACTAGCTGTGGACTCCAGGATTGAGAATGATTACAATGAGCCTAGGTGACATTGAGCATCAAGCATCAAACTAATAACAAATACAGTACCATAAAACTTAAATGGGTAGGGTTAAGTGATCTTGCTTCAAAGTCTGCCAACTATATATAGTCATAATCATAGAGATGTACAGCACAGAATGGAATAACAAATTGCAATGCAAGCAGTTAAAAACTTTCCTGAAGCAGTTAGAACATTACCTATAATGTTATTTACCTGTAAAATGCAATGAAGAGTAACTTCACACTATAGAGAATGGTGTTGATAATTTACATAAACAGGTAATAGTAATACAGGCAAAGACACCAATGATGTGTTTTTTAGAAAAGAGGCCTTCTGTCATATTCTGTGCATTCATTGTTTTTCTTACCTGAAATAGATATTTTAAAAATTATTTACTATTGTATATATGAATATAAAGATACTTTTAATTTAGTTTGCCCAGTAAGAAAGTGCACCACGCTCAGTCTGTGCAAATTCTATGAATAGAATTTTCATCCATTGTGTCTGATCTTTAAAATATGCAATGGGGTGTTTGTGAAAGATCCAACTTTACTGTAAACAAGCTTCTTTCAAAAGAACACGAAGTCAAGTGCATATTGCTAGGGAGGATCAATTATAAATATATGCCAACCTAAATACTAAATCAGAGAAATCTTTCACCATCTTAAACTACCATTATTTCTTTACATAATAAGCAGATTCACTAAATTAATTGTAATTTTTAAATGGAACAATGATTTACATTTGTCTGAACCATTAAAATTATATTTGAAACCAAATTATCTCTACTTTTTTTTCTACCAATTGATTCCTACACTTACTATATAATTAGTAACTCTTTAGACTGCTGATAAAAGGCATTATTAAGCAGACAAATGATATATAGAGCCACAGTTCTAATGAAAGGTTGTTAGACTTCTTCACTTCTACATAAAGGTCATCACATAGAAATCTTATTTGCAGTATTTAAATCTTTCTTCAATCAAAATAGCCTTCCTTTGTAGACTGCAGCATTTTAGTTAATGAGCCGAATCATTTAAGACATTATTATTATGTCAACTATTGCTCATGTTTCAGAATGATACGTATATATTTCTTAGTAGATAAGTCTTTGCTGCATTCTTGTCCTGGGATCCTGCAATGTAATCTAAACTCTACATATCACATTCACGTGGATGATTACTGAACCTTCTCTCACTAGATTGCATGGTTGTACTTGGGAAGCAGCACACTATTTTTTTTGGCAATGGAGTATGGAAGAGATTGACTCTCTACACGTGCACATAGTGCATTGAGGCATATGATTATTTTTGTACCAAGACGGCAGCTGACAGGGAATTACACAGGATGGTTTTAGTGCACAACATAGTGAGGGATTTATAGTGTGTAATTTGGAATTTATCATGCATTTGATTTGATATTGAAGTGAAAATAGCTGCAGGGATTCTTTGTTTTAATGCCAATTCTGATTCAACACGTGCCTTTGACGATATGTTGAGCTTTTGTTCCCAATTTAAACCTTCCCAATTCAACTCCATTTTGTATTGACTCTGGATCCATTAAAGTTTCAGATCTCTTCCAAATCTTCTGGTTTTCAATAGATATATCTCCTGTTCAAGTTAAAGTTCACTCAGAGTCCTCAATCACTGCAGACCAAAGTCAGAAATCACATGACACCAGGTTCTAGCCTACAGGTTTATTTGAAACCACAAGCTTTTTGAATGCTGCTCCTTCATCAAGTGATAAAGGAGCAGTGCTCCAAAGCTTGTGATTTCAAATAAACCTTTTACGCTATAACCTGGTGTCATGTGACTTCTGACTTTGTTCACTCCAGTCCAACACTGGCACCTCCATCATGACTGCAAACCTAAACTCATATGGCAATGCCTGGTATTGTAATTTTACCTAGCAAACAATAATAAACTGTTGTACAACATTTATTTCTCTAAATCTGACATATGCTACCATAATCTCATTGGTTTTGGATAGTGTGTATAAGTAATTATGTATATTTAAGCAAGCTTATTAAAAGTGTGAGCTAGGTAATGCCAAAATATACTATAAAAGCTTGTTGTTGTGTTTTAGTAGAAGCTTAACCTCATTTATTTCTCTGGTTTTAAAAATAAGAAAAGATGCAGGATTTCAGTAACTCTACTAGTAATACTAAGCTTGGAATGACATCTATATTTTAACACTGAGATATTGCAAATGCATTTTTTGAGTGGAACACCATGAGACCACCTTCACATAAGCTGTGGTGCAGTGAATCAAGAATAACTGACCATCTAAGGGAAATTATGGAAGAGAATTTTATAAGATAACACATCTGAAAATCAACTGTCCACAGTCCCAGAGCCATTGTGCCCTGATTCATAACATGGTGTTATGGATCAATAAAACTGAAAATTGAATGGGCCAATAACAGGCAGTAGGTGAATGTTCATCAGTTTACCACTTGTGCTGAAGGTGAAGGTCAGCCTCTTCATGATAATTCTCTTTCAAGTTAACTGCATCATTTCAGTCTAAGCCTTTTATTTATTTTTAAAAGAAATACTGTAAGTAATCTTAAAAAAATGCAAATTTTATCTTCCTCACGTGTAAGGTGGCCTTACTTCCACAGAATTTAAAGACACAGGAAACTCAATGATCACGGCTTCACTTTTCTCGATTTATGCACACAATTAAGTTGAGGTGCCCAACTCTTCTGTTTTCACTGAAGGAGTGGATTCTTTACAGGCTCCTAAATAACATGCGTATGGTGAGAAATCTGGGAGAATCATCTGAGAAGTCAGGCTAGTCTTTTTTCAACAGTGATAGCAACTCATTGTGTTTTCAAACAGAGTTCCAGGCATCAAGATGAGGTTCTCATTTAGTGATCAGTGAAATTTATATTAACAGGATTATTGCTATTAACAGCCTCATTAAGTGCAAATCTCCACTCATTAATATGCAGATTTGTATTACACCATCTGCCATAAGGAAACTAAATGTCAGCAATTCCCAACATTAAAGCCAGACAGGATACCTGGTGACTCCAGCTTGATGCTTGATCCTCTGGTTCGTCATCTTGGATATTGGGCAGCCATATCTCCAGCATGCTGTAAGGCACTAGCCGCCCACATCCATCATCCAGTGGCATCCAATAACTGACCGCCTTTCATAACCCTCGTGGCACCTTGCCAATTCATTTCCAATGCCCTTTGGCACTTTAAAGCTACATTTCTGTGTGAACCAACAACTAACATTGCAATTTTGCTGCAAGAACACTTTGCGTACAGGGATAGACACGCAGCTCATGGATTGGACAAGACTGCACCTCAGGGCTGCTCAATTACTTCCTGAAAACTCACTCATCTTGAACCTACGTGGATTCTTGCAGCACCCCTGCCTTGCCCTGTCTTTCCTTACTGTTTTGCACTTTTGACCACCCAGCCAGATCTACCTGTTCACATTACTTCTGTCTTGGTATGCCATTTAATAGAGACACAAGCTAGGATACTTAACATTGTTCTCAGCAGTCCTCAGTCAGGTCAAGCTCAAACAGCCTTCAGCCTGGGAGGTTAGTAGGAGGATTCAAGCTCAGGATCTTCTCATGGGGGTAAGGAGCTGAATATTGAGCTTCCATCTTGGCTCTTTCTGCCCTATTGTGGGTGTTTTCACCTGGAAAGAGATAAAGTGAGCAACTGAATGAGATTAAGTTGGTGGCACAACTATTAATACTTTATGCAAATGGAGGAAATGAGGCAAAGTGGCCTGAGTAAGCACGTGGGCAGTGTAGAGAACTTGCAGGGTTAGAAAGATGGGGCTTTGGGATGACTGAGGGCTAGTGAAGCTGGCAGAGTTTGATTGTATGGCATCCTCTGCTGGTCCTAGGTGAAGAGGACATCCCTGCTCTGCACCATCCCATCCACCGGGACTTCCAAGTGTCTGCCTGCAAAGCATACAAACAAATATCAGGAACTGTGTAAGGAAGTTCCAGACCAACAGTGCACTTCCGGGTGCGTTATGCCTTTTAAAGGTAGCACAGGTGCCAGTCTACTTCAGCATATCCAGGCAGTATCAAGTTCTTCCTGGTACAGTGAGGGGTAAGCAGTAGGCGAGCATTGGGCCTGCAGAGCACCTTGACGCTGTGGTCATTAGTGAGGTGAAGTTTGGATCGTATGGTGAGAAATCTCACTGAACCTTGCAGAGAGAAATCCTCGTTAAAGCACAACATAATTAACACTTGCCAAAATGTGGTCAGCTTCAGTCCGAAGTATTTTTCACTTTTCCTGGTGACACCTCTTGGTTTTCCTGCCATTGAAATGAGTAGGGATAACTCTCATCAATTACTTTCAGAATTAAGCAAGTGGTGTTTATCATGAAGCTAGCAAGTTTGCCCTCAAAATATTCCCTGTACAAGAACTGCAATCTTATAGTCTCTTTTGTTAATTGTAGAACACTCAGTTAGTTACACAGCTGGAGTAAGATGAATTTAAAGTGACCAGTTACTTTTGTCGATAGAAGTTAAGAAATAAACTATGATGCAAAAATCTAATTAAATCTCCTATTTGTCATAACAGGAAAGCAGTAATTTTCGCTGTGTATATGAATTGAATCTTATGTGTTTTGAAGCTGATCATCCTTATTTTTAAATCCTTTCTAATTCAGATTCAACGTAATCAGTCCAGTCAAAACTTTAAATGTTGACTCTGCCCATTCTTAGAAGTATATCATCAACTATTGAGGGAAAAACCTAGGGAGAAAATAGTAGTTTAAAAAAAGTCTTTGTTACCTTTCTTTTTGATACCTTATCTGCGAAGGTCAAATTTACTATGATCTCACAGATTTAGACATCTCTTGCTCAGACTACTCTCACATCTCATATTACATTAACTTATAGACATCAGCAACTGGGGATTTAAATTGGACCATTTGTGTCAGTTTAAGCCCATGACTACATACCCAGTTTTAAGCATGCATTACATAGGCTTGTTTTAAATTGGATCGTTTGCATCAGTTTACGCCCATGACTTCATAGCCAGCTCTAAACCTTGTTTAAAAAGAGGGAGCACTTATAATATAACTCTGTTTTTCCCCATTATGCATACTAATTTCCAACTGGAGATAAGATAGAATTGGCAGAAATGTAAGTTTGAGTCTAGTGATGAACAAAAATCCTAAGCCTTTAGCATTCCAAGGTCCATAGCCCCAAAACTTAAATCTGAGTCATGAATAGTTTGAGGCATGTCAGTTTCTTTGAGAGTTGATGGAGGCATTCAAAATCACAAATATTGTGGTGAAAAAGTTATATTATTATAGTTTAGGAATTTGGATTCAAAAGTTGAGGTAATTAGGTTTTTAATTTGTAGTTCTATGAAGGTAAAACATTTTCTTTGATGTCAGAAAGTCATATTTTTAACAGAGTTCAGATTTGCAAGCTATCTGCCTAGTTACCAAAAGAGAAAATGCTGGAAAATCTCAGCAGGTCTGGCAGCATCTGTAAGGAGAGAAAAGAGCTGACTTTGAGTCTAACTGATTCTTTGTCAAAGCTCAAAGGAATGCCTGCCCTAAAGAAGTACTGCTCTTCTCTCCGAAAAAACATTTTAAATTCCAGCATCTGCAGTAATTTGCTTTTATCTGCCTAGTTACTTGAAGTGTTTACCAAAGTTAAACTTTTATGACTAGCAAAGCAGATGGTCAGGGCCCACTTGCAGGTTGGATTCAGATGGAAGGGAGGACTGCAGATGCTGGAGATCAAAGCGTCTGGAAAAGCACAGCCAGTCACGCAGCATCTGAAGAGTTTATACTCACAACATTGACTCTCCTGCTCCTCGGATGCTGCCTGACCAGCTGTGCTTTTCTAGCACCATACTTTTCGACTCTGATTTCAGACTAAGACAAGTCATGTCAGCAAAAGGACAGTTTTTAGTTTGTATAAATCTCCAGGTTGAGAAAGCTTAGTTGATAGAAGTCCCCAGGATATTACAGTTAGAAAGAACACTTAAGCTGTTTCAGTAGTCCAAGGAAATCTAGAAATAGTTGGTGAGTTGGTCTGTATTTTTATGCTTGTAGGAGAGACAATGAGTCTCATCTGGAGAATGTGCTTGAATAAGAAATCTTACTGTGAAGTTAAGCGTGATACTTCACTGGGGTGTCTGTAAAGGATGTTGCTTGGAAAAGTGTTGAATCTTTCTGTTTGCTGTTTATGTTGAGATTTCTAAATTGTCTATTATAGAGGCTTTTTTCTATTGTTTAACCACTTGGTATTCTCATAGTGAAGGTACGTTGGTAGTTATGTGTAATTATGTCCAGTAGCTGATCAGACCAGATTTAAAAAAATTAAAACTTGTAGTATATCTAGCAAAGGATTTGAGTTGTCCAGTATTACCATATGTTGTAATTATTATAGAATTGATAGAGTAAATGAGATGAAGTTATTCCCAATGGAAAAACGTTTATTGAACTGAGATATAGATTTAAGATAATTGGTAAAAGAACCAGAAGCAACAGAAGAATTTTCGCAACTGCCTGGAAAAGTGGTAGGTGTAGATTTAATGCCAGGTTTCATAAAGGAATTGAATAACTGAAGGACAACAATATAGTTTCAAATCAGAATGATGTGTGAATTGGAGGGGAGTTCATGGGTGGTAATGTTCCTGTGTGCCTCTTGATAAGTGGTAGTGGTCATATGTTTATAAATGCACTTGAACAGAATTTTTCACTTACTGTAGTGTATCTTAATGAATGTCCAAAGAAGTGGTTGCCAATCAAATTGCTTTGTCTTCATGTCAAGGTACTTGATTTTTTTATTCATTCATGGGATGAGGCCTTTGGCCTTTGGCTAAGCCAGTATTTTATGTCTATCCCTTACTGTCCTTGAGAAAGCAGTGGTGAGTTTTTTTTTGAGCTATTGTCCATTTGGAGTAAGTGCACCCACAATGCTGTTAGGGAGAGAGTAATTTGACCAACAACACTAAAAGAACAGCAATACGTTCCCAAAGTCAGATTGGTGAGTGGCTTGGAGAGGAACCTCGAAGTAGTGTTGTTCCCATGTATCTGCTGCCTTGTAACCACAGTACTTAAATAGCTACCCAGTTAATGGTAGCACCCAAAATGTTGATCGAGGAGGATTCAACAGTTGTATTAGCATTGAATGTCATGGGGATGATTAGATTTTCACTTGTTGGAGACTGCTGTCATCCAGGCAATAGAGACTGTTTCATATATTCCTCACATGTGGCTTGAGGGGAATTACTGACCTGCTCTTGTAGTACAATAGTGCAGCATTATTACAGTTTCACATTAAAGTTTAGTTGCAGGGAATTCCAGAGTTCTATAAAGTGAGTGACATGCAGTTATTTTGTAGAATTAATTTAAGAAGTATGTCAAGGGCACAGATGTGGTGAGATGATGTCTGTGCATTGACATCTATATTATGTGCTGAGAAGGCCAGAGTTTTAAGGACTCTTGGACTTGAAACTCAGTTTATTAGATCGTGTTTGTGCATTTGGGATTTGAAAACCTTGTGCTGTGCAGAAGTTGATCGAAATTGATTCCCTGCTCATTTTGTTGAAATGTAAGTGGTGAGTGATCAGAACAGAATTAGGCATTGAATCTTAATAGCTTTACATCAAAGCAATCAGAGACTAAAAAATAAGATGGCTAATAAAGTTTTAAAAATTTAAGAATTATGGAATGCAGTTGGCTTCTGTGCATTCAAGGATATGATGGCAACTAGATAAACATTTTCAGATTCCAGTACAAAAATGTAACAGAGGAAATCTTGAGCTTCTGAAAACTGATACTTAACCAACTTGCTAATTTGATAAAATGAAGAATGTGGTGCATGGCTGTATACATTAAAATCATCATCTTACCCCCTCCAATCATTCATGTATTCTCATCCATGCTTTTGCTAACCCGTAGCTCCTGCCAGACAAGAGGCGAAGGTAGAAAACTAACAAGATTGTCTGAGCTTTAAATGAGCATTAAGAATATTATTTTCTTAAAAGCTTTTGGGATAAGAACTTAACATTTTACGATGTTCTCTTGGAGATGCTCCTTGCATTTGAATCTCGTGTACTCACAAGATTCTTTTACCTTGAGTAAGAGCTATCACTTTCCTTTAAAAAGGCAAGGTTTTATAATCAGTCTTCAGAGACCTAGGCAGTCATACGTTTGAACTTTAAAACAGATTTATTTGACATGTTTCCAAATCCACAGCAAAATAAAGTCAACTTCATTTCACAAAATATTTGCAAATATTTTTTGCATTTTTTTTGGTTTCATTATTGTTGCATGGGATTTATATTGGGACTGCTAGCAATAAAACAAGTTGCTTTTTTAAAAGTTCATTAATGGAATGTGAGCATTGCTGACTGGGTCAGTTGCTGTTCAGAAGATGGATGTGAGTGCCTTCTTGAGCTACTACAGTTCATTTGCTTTAGGTAGACCCACAATGCCCTAGGGAGCTCCAGGATTTTGATCTGGCAACAATGAAGAAATGGAAGTATATTTCGAAATGATCTGGAGAGTGGCTTGGTGGGGAACCTGCAGCTTATGATATCCTCATCAATCTGTTGCTAATTGAATGGCTTCTTTTAAAATGACCAAGTTGTAAATCTGAAGGACTTTGCTCTGCTGCTGATTCGATAAGATTTTGTACATTTAAAATTATTTTCTGTATGTCAATCTTAGTGATGTATTATTGTAGTTTTTATTCTGCCTCACTGCTATAGGATACTTAAATACAGAAAATAATAACAAGAGTAAACCATTCAGCCCTTCAAGCCTGCTCTGTGATTCAAAATGATCAAGGCTGATTATCCAACTCAATATCCTGTTCCCGCTTTTCCTAAACCTTTGATCCCTTCAGCACTAAGACCTATATCTAACTCCTTCTTGAAAACATCCCACATTTTGGCCTCCAAACTTTGTGGTAGGGGATTCCACAGGCTCACAATTCTCTGGATTAAGAAATTTCTTCTCATCTCAATCTTAAATGGCCTATCCCATACCCTTAGATGGCAACCCCTAGTTCTGGACTACCCAGTCATCAGAAACATTCTTCTTGCATTTACACTGTCCAGTCCTGTTAGAATTTTATAGATTTCTGAGATCTTCAAATCTCATTCATTCTTCATTCATCAATCTCATTCATCTCTCTCATTCTTCAAATTCCAGTGAAGAGCATCCTAACTGATCTAACCCCTCTTCATATGTCCATCCTGCCATCCCTGGAATCAGAATAGTAAACCTTTGTTGCAAGCCCTCGATTGCCGGAACATCCATCATCCAATAAGGAGACCAAAGTTGCACACAATACTCCAGGTTAGTCTCACCAAGGTCTTGTACAATTGCCACAAGGCACCCCTGCTTAGGTCTTTGAACTGTTCGCAATGTAGGCCAGCATAGAGTCATAGAAGATGTACAGCATGGAAACAGACCCTTTGGTCCAACCCGTCCATACCGACCAGATATGCCAACCCAATCTAATCCCACCTGCCAGCACCCGGCCTATATCCCTCCAAACACGTCCAAAAGCCTTTTAAATGTCGCAATTGTACCAGCCGCCACCACTTCCTCTAGCAGCTCATTCCATACACCTACCACCCTCTGTCTGAAAACATTGCCCCTTAGGAACATATTGTTTGTTTTCTTTACTGCCTGCTGCACCTGCATGCTTATTTTCAATGACTTGTGTAAAAAGACACTTCCCATTTCCCTATCTCACCATTCAGATAATCTGCCTTCAGTTTTTGCTACCATCACACCTATCCACATCGTACTTCATCTGTCACGTGTTTGCCCACTCATACAACTTGTCTAAATCATAGTGAAGTATAGGGAAGAAGTCTGCATTCTCCGCACAGTTCACCCTTGCACACAGTTCTTTGTTGTCTGCAAACCTGGAGCTGGTACATTTAGTCCTCACCTAAATCATTAATATTTATTGTGAATAGCTCTGGTCCAAGCAGTGATCCCTGTACTAGTTAGTCACTGGTTGCCACTTGGAAAATGAATTGTTTATTCCTACCCTTTTTTTCATGTCTGCCAACCAGTTTCTACCCATATCTGTACACTACCTCCAATACCATGCACTTCAATTTTACATGATAATCTCATGTGTGACTTTGTCGAAAGCATTAATATCCAAGTGAACCACGTCCACTTGCTCCCCATTGTCAACTCTACTAGTTACAGCCTTGCCAACGCCTGGAGGAAGAACACATCTTCCACCTCGAGACTCTCCAAATCCATGTCATCAATGTAGACTTCACTAGTTTCCTCATTTTCCCCTCCCACCACCTTACCCCAACCTTCCAGCTCAGCAGCGTCCTCATGACCTGTTCCATCTGTCAATCTTCCTTCCCACCTATCCACTCCAACCTCCCCTTTGACCTCCAAGCCCACCTCCATCCACCTATTGCACTCTCAACTATCTTACCCCAGCCCCACCCCCACCCCCCTCCCATTTATCTCCACCCCCCGAGGCTCCCAGCCTCATTCCTGATGAAGGGCTTTTACCCGAAACATCAATTTTCTTGTTCCTCAGGTGCTGTCTGACCTGCTGTGCTTTTCCAGCACCACTCTAATCTTGACTCTAATCTCCAGCAGCTGCAGTCCTCACTTTTGACCAGTAGATTTATCAAGTCTGATTTCCCATCATAAATCTATGTTAACTCTGTCTAATCCTGTCACTGTTTTCCAACTGTTGTGCTAATAAATCTTTTATAACGGACCCTAATATTTTCCCTACTACTACTAGTATCTAATTTTGCCATATACAGGTATTCATTTCCGGCTTGACATGGGATGGGTTGCAGGAATGTCATTTGATGCCATGTAGTTGTGAGGCCTTTCGTTCCTGAAAGAAAAGATAATAGACAATAGGTGCAGGAGTAGGCCATTCTGCCCTTCGAGCCTGCATCACCATTCATTATGATCATGGCTGATCATCCTCAATCAGTATCCTGTTCCTGCCTTATCTCCATAACCCTTGATTCCACTATCCTTGAGAGCTCTATCCAACTCTTTCTTAAATGAATCAAGAGACTGGGCCTCCACTGCCTTCTGGGGCAGAGTGTTCCACACACCCACCACTCTGGGTGAAGAAGTTTCTCCTCATCTCTGTCCTAAATGGCCTACTCCTTATTTTTAAGCTGTGTCCTCTGGTTTGGGACTCACCCATCAGCAGAAACATGTTTCCTGCCTCCAGAGTGTCCAATCCTTTAATAATCTTATATGTCTCAATCAGATCCCCTCTCAGCCTTCTAAACTCAAGGGTATACAAGCCTAGTCGCTCCAAGCTTTCAACATAAGATAGTCCCGTCATTCTAGGAATTGACCTAGTGAACCTACGCTGCACTCCCTCAATAGCCAGATAAATTTGTAAATAATCCAGATCACATTTGCACAAGTCCTAATAATGGAAATATCCATGGCATGGAGGCAAATATCATTGTGAATTTGCTTTGATTTCAACTCAGTACTGAAGTTTTGTAATTTGTCATGCTTTGATGCATAAATCAATGGCTGCATTTAGCGATGTCATCACTCCCAGCCAGATTGGAGACAGTTGAGTAATTCCCTTGTTGAGTACACCTGGAGAGATCGCTTGATGTGTATCCAGTTGAAGAAAACCTAAGAAAAGGTCATCACCCCACTACTTTCACCAGAAAATAGTGCAATAATAAGAAAACTTAAAACTGCAATGTAACGATAGCTACGTTTAGTGAGTTGCAATTTATTCCCCTTTCATCAGCTGTTACCTTTGATCTGGCATTTACCAATCAGGAGGTCATATGATATACATATTACTGCAGCATTTTCTATAATCTCCGAGCACGATTTGAGTTGTGAGCATTGGTTTAATTCACTCATGGGATGTCAGTGTCTCCCTCAGGATATATGCAGATGCCATCACGTCATCAGAGGACATTCATAACAGACTAGAAGTAACAAAAGTGTGTGGGTTTTCACAAACTTTGTAATATGCCTCAATGATCAGACACTCAGAATCTTAAACAAAGAAAGTGGCCATTTGGCCATCATGTCTGTTCCAGCATTTTTGAAATTATTCCCACTCCCTGTACTTTCCCTTTAAGAGTGCAATTTTAATTTCAAGTATTTGTGTAGTTTTCTTTTGCAAGATTTCCTTGGATCTGTTTCCACCACACTTCAGGCAGCGAATTCCTGATCATAAAATTTGCTGCATTAAGAAAATCACTTCATCCCCTCTGTGGTTCCTTTGCCAGTTTCCTTAAAGCCCTCGTTAGTGACTTTCTTCTTAGGGAGTCCCTCAGGTTTGGAGATGACTTGCTTCCACTCCAGATTGATGAATTTTATGAGAAGTCCAATACATGATCTGCAGATTTGCAGGGCAGATGGTGCTTGAAGGGACAGGGAGATGAGAGATTTGGTGTTTTGCACACTGTCTCCTAGAATCAGTTAGTATAATCTTTACTATTTCTCAACACTGCATCCTTTCTTTAAAAATTGACAGGTGTACTTTATGGAGAAAATACTTGACCCTTCACTCCCCCAACCACTCAACCTTCCTTTCGCCTTTCAACAAAATTCAGCACTCAGATCATTTTTAGAATAATATCTTCAAGAAAAGACTAATTCATAGCATTTGTGTCTGTTTATTGGACAACTATTGAAGGATCAAATATATTTTTAAAATTTAAGATTTGTACAAGATCAGAAACTCTTCCACGCTCTGTATCAGAGTCTAGGTTAGAGTGGTGCTGGAAAAGCACAGCAGTTCAGGCAGCATCAGAGCAGCAGTACTGCTCCTCGGATGTTGCCTGAACTGCTGTGCTTTTCCAGCACCACTCTAATCTAGACTCTGGTTTCCAGCATCTGCAGTCATTGTTTTTACCCACTCTCTATATCAGCATTCTAGAGGCTGAAATTCTATCAAGGATCCTTTACCTGTCTGTGCAGCAAGTAACTTCCAAAGGTAACTCAGTTAAGGTCGGGTGAATGACCAAAACCAGCAGTGGCCACCATTCTAGATGTGAGCTGCTGGGTTGTGATTCGCCGGTCCTCTATGAGATGGAGCCTCCTCTTATAGATGGCCAGAAGTCTTACCTGACACTAATCAAAGTAATGTCCCCTGAAAAATTAATGCTGGTTGAGCTGATCAAATAGAGGCAGGCTAGCCCCCTAAAGTTTAAGCTGGCATGTGGAGCACACACACACAAACACATATGCTATAAGCCAGCCCTGTGACTATGCTTCCAACCTGATACAAGTAGGGGAGAGGAGGGAGGAGAGTGGAGGCAACTGAAGTTGTGATGCTGCCATCCTGCCACGCACTCTTTTCATGGAGACAAGATCAGTGACAGAAGGGCCATCTGCCTGAGTAGTCAATTAAAGTAACTATAAGGCCAGTTTTCAAAGAGGGACTGGAATTTTCCACTTGCCTATGTCCTAAATGGAGTTGGGAAAAGGCAAACCAACTATGGGTAACAACTAATGGCAGTGCTTCAGGCATGCTTTCCTAACTCACCTGACCACAGGCAAAGCCCAGCAGCTGTAGTCATCTTTTCATTTGGATTGCTGTAAATTTTATGAGCATAGATGTGAAGATGTCTTCCTTACCTGAAATAGCAGGCTGCAACTCCAGCGTTCTCTTATTATTCATTCATGGGATGAGGGCATCACCAGCTAGGCCAGCCTTTATTGCCCAGAGGGCAGTTAAGAATCAACCACATTGCATACAGGAGGTTCTCCTATTGGTCCCCGAGCTTTGAGAGACCACAGCTATCCTTAATTGAAAGGCTAGCTTGCTTTCAGGCCACTGTGGCCAAATTGGGGAAAATCACTATCATGTGACTACTTCCATTCCAGTGATTGGTTAGAATATGCATTTGTTCCTGACATCACAGTCAAGACCCAACATACAATCCTGCCACAGTTACAAAGAAGCTGAATTCTGGGACTACAATCTAAAGTGAGAATTGTTTGAGTTGACAATTGAGTTTGTATCAGTAGACCCTATTTTGCTTAACTTATGGAATTATTTCTTTGATGTCTTAATGCTTAGATGTATGCAGCAATCTCTTGTTCAGCAGTGAGGAAGAGATTTACTGCAGCATCTGAGAACTTGAGCCCCAATATGATTAATGTTAAAGCCTATGTGTCAGAGATTGTCCCTCACTGTGGTTCTTTACCACTCCTTGTATTGAGGAAATCATTTTCAACCACATGTCAAGTTATAGCTGTGATTGCATCACTATCTCGTAATCAATCCAAATGATCTTTAAAATAATATGTATGCTTTAGCTTAACCTCAAATCACTGATAGTAACTTCCAAACAGTAACTTCTCATACACAACGATTAAATCACAGAAATTTATAACACAGTAGAAAAGCATCTGAACCATGAAATCTGACTCGACTGTTTGAGTAATCCAAATCTAATACAATTGCCCCAGTCACTTCCCATTGCTCTGTATTTAATCAACTTTACCTTCAAAGATGCACGAGTTGGAATTGATTGAAAACTCTTGATCGTTGTTTTCAAATAACCCAAACAAACTACTTAACAAATTGATTCTAGTAAATAAAATGTTGTTGGCATAATTTTTTGAGGACTGTGAGTTCGAACTTCGTTCCAAAACAAGTCCTCCAAGCATGATTTCATACATCCCACTTCCAACCATCCGAGTCAGAGGTTTGTCATCAACCAGATTATTACTTCTCGACCAGCAGAATAAAATTGTAAATCTTTTTATTATTATTTTGTTTTGCTTCAATTATTTTTCTTTAATTTTTCCTTTATCAATTTACAATCATTTACTGAAGACATTGCATACAAGTCTGTGTTTTCTGCATCATTCTTCCTGAAAGTATTAAGACGGTCCTGAAGTTTAGATCGCAGTTCTAGGTTTGGGTTAGAGGACTAAAAAATAAGAGCAGAAGTAGACCATTTGGCCCTGTATGCTGCTCACCAGTCATTATTACCAAAGCTGATCATCCAGTTCAATAGCCTGGTCCTGCCTTTCCCCTATATCCTTTGATCCCTTTAACAGCAAGTGCTGTATCCAAATTGTTCTTAAAATTATACAATATTTTGAATTTGGATGCTTTCTGTGATTGTGAATTCACTGGTTCACCACTCTCTGAGTGAAGACATGTCTCCTCATCTCAATCGTAAATGGTTTACTCTGTACCCCTGGTTCTGGACTCGCCCACCTTTGGGAACATCCTTCTTGCACCTACCCTGTCCAGTCGTCTTAGAAATGGTTTTTACAAGATACCACTTCAGTCTTCTGAATTCCAGTGAATATATTTCTAACCAATTCAGTCTTTCCTCATATGTCAGTCTCACTTTCCCAGAAATCAGTCTGGTAAACCTTTGCTGCCTCCCCTATAGTAAGAACATCTTTCCTCAGATAAGAAGACCAAAAATATTCTAGGTGTTTTTTTTTTATGAAGCGTAACCCGCCGAAGCGTAAGCCACCCATACCCCTACCCCTACATCTACATCTACATCTACCCCTTACCTAACACTACGGGCAATTTAGCATGGCCAATTCACCTGACCTGCACATCTTTGGACTGTGGGAGGAAACCGGAGCACCCGGAGGAAACCCACGCAGACACGGGGAGAACGTGCAAACTCCACACAGTCAGTCGCCTGAGGCGGGAATTGAACCCGGGTCTCAGGCACTGTGAGACAGCAGTGCTAACCACTGTGCCACCGTGCCGCCCACCACTGTGTTGTTTCGCCAAGTCCTGAGTAAGTGGAGCAAGATGTCATTGCTGCTGTCTGGATTGTGTAAATCCTGCGAGAATGTTGGAAGTGCAGCATGAGATATTATTCATGTCAAGATTGTTTGTGAGATTGCACAACTCATTAAATTTCTGTCCTCTCTGAGGTCTGATTTAAAACATAGCTCACAGTGGAAAGGTGTAAGCTTTGGTTTTGATGACTGAGCAAATCTTTTCCTGGATAAAATGATAGAAGATCAGTGGGAGGTGTTCAAAAAATCATTTATATAATGTGATGCACAACCAGTTTATATCCCTCCAGGGCATCAGTTCTACTTGGCAAATAAAAGTGATGAATGACAAAAGAGGTAACGGACAATTTATACCTTTTGGAAAAATATACACAAATGCCAATAGCACACATCCTAATGAATGGGAAAACTATAAAGGACAATAAAAGATCGCAATCAGATAGTAAAAGCTACAAAAGGGGAGTATATAAAGGGACCTAAAGGTAACAAAGCTAACACAATTTTTACAATTATATAAAGGAAGCAATAGGTGATGAGGAACAATGTGGAAACAGTATTTGACCATATCAAGTATCAGGTTTCAGTGACTATAAGTACATAACCTATATATTGAATAATTATCTTGCTTAATTGTTTACAACTGAGCGAAGCACCAGCTGACTTCCAGGAAATTTCAAGGAAACTAATATTGAGTCAAGGACAATAATTCACCAATATTTGCATATCCAAAAAAGGGAAATGAAACAAATAATGATACTAAAGAGTGACTAATCACCAAGGCCTAATGGCTTCTATCAACGTTCCCTCTAAGCTGCTTGGCTGTAAAGCTGTTCAGAGGGTCCGTGCACAGACCTTAGAGGTCCACAGTGCGGCAGGAAAATCTAGGAGGAACATGGCTTGCCATCCAAAATTTCTGATGGAAGTGAATGAAAACATTCCTGACTCTAAAGTGGGATGGTTGTACAAGTTGAAATCTTGGGCTTCATAAGCATGAGTACAAATCAGGGAAGTTGTACCAAATCTGTTCAAATATCGTATTTATCCCTAACTGGACTATTGTATCTTGTTGTGGTCGCCACGCTTTAGGGAGGATGTGTGATGTTCTTTGAGAAGATGCAGAAGAGATTTGTCAGAATTGTTCCAGAGATGGGTTTTTTAAAATCTTAATCAATGGGATATAAGTGTCTTTGGCTGTGCCAAGATTTAATGCCCATCCTCATTATGCTTGAGAATGCTGGGTTCATGTCACACTACAGGTGACCCCACTGCACTACGCACTCTCTCACACAAACATGCACACGAGCGCACGTATGCCTACACTCTTACACACGATCATGCACACAAATGCAGACCCTCTCTCATAAACATGCGCTTTCTCTATCTCTCTCTCCTTCTCTCCCTCAGACACACATGCACACCCCCAC
Organism: Chiloscyllium punctatum; assembly: GCF_047496795.1. Classification (NCBI taxonomy): domain Eukaryota; kingdom Metazoa; phylum Chordata; class Chondrichthyes; order Orectolobiformes; family Hemiscylliidae; genus Chiloscyllium; species Chiloscyllium punctatum. The sequence continues at coordinate 14,717,680 of NC_092750.1, read as the reverse complement.
ACTCTCACGCACACACTCTTACAGGCATACAGTCTGTCATACTTGCACACACTGTATCAAGCACACGCACACACATAGTCTCACCCCCCCCCCCCCCCCACACACACACACACACACACACACACACACACACACACACTCTCCCTCTATATGTCTGAGGTGAATTTGCATTTGCACATTGGTATTTGCAGATATGTTCTATTTCGTTCAAAAAACACACAATCTGTAGGCAGTCAGTCTATGTGACATTTTATAAATTCCCACTTTGGAAATAGAATCAGTCTGACTCAAGTTTAGAATACAGATAGACTCTAATGTCACACTTTTAATGCATTGTCTGAGCTGAGCTGTCATCTTTTTTAATAAAACCTTAAGTTATCATGGGAATGTGACTTGAAAGAAATTCTGGGATTTACATATTAATGAACCAAAACCTGCAACCCATTCTAAGTGATTAAAGACTTAACAGCAATCTAGATTTATCCAATACATTGCATCATTGGTCTTTTACTATTAATTATGTGTGCTATGATTCTGATCCACTAGCTACCTAATAAAGGGCAGCACTCCAAAAGCTTGTACTTCCAAATAAACCTGTCGGACTATAATCTGGTGTTGTGATTTTAAACTTAGATTAAGTAGGCTTGCTTGTGTTAGAATAGTAACAAAAGAATTTCATATGAACCTATTAAGCTCCTCTCTGATAATATCAGTTTTTCGGTTTAAGAATGGATAAAGTTGCATCGTACCAGTCAAAGGTTCTATCTTTTATATTGAAATATGTTATATATCATTCTTTAGTAAATGATTGTATTAAATGTAGTCAGTTATGGTTTATTTTGTCTACAATCCAATCCTGTGCCTTCAATGTTGTAGATTAGACTGTGTTGTAAATATTCTCCTGTTGGTACAGTGAATGTTCAAAAGAAAACAAATCTGTATTTCTACAATATCTGACTTTGAGGAAAAAATTACATTGTCGTTGGAAACTGGAAAGCTGCACATAACCACCCTTCATGGCTGACAAAACATGGTGCTGTAATATCAGCCTTGAGTGAACACAGTAATAGCAGCAACATCCGGAGGAAACTAAAATGGGGCAACAGTGACAACATTGATGAGCTTCTGGACAGGGAAATGAAAATATCAAGTGTTCAAAATTGTAGTTATTGAATTTGTTACATTTTTCAGTCTGTAGGTAAAATATATATTATTAGAACTGTGCAACTGGAGTAAAGTCAGGAAAGTTGTCCCCTACAATGTAACATCGTCAGTTAAATGAAACAGGGGTGGTTAAGAAAGCTAAATTTAAGGTGTTGTACTGCCCTCAAGAAATCAGTTAGACATTCCTTGTCTTGTGAATCATGTCAAGGGACATGCCAAGTTGTATGTTGGCTTTGAAACAATGTTATAGCGCATTAATACTTCCAAGTGCCACTTGACTAAATGGAGTTTTATACCCAAAATATAAAAGTAGGGAAGTGTTGCTTCAAGTATACAAGACATTAATGAGTCTGCACCTGTGAAGTGTTGTGAAAAAAGTTGATCCCCATATTTGAGGAGGGTTGTGGCTGTATTGGAGGTAGTTTAGAGGAGGTTCAATAGATTGATTGCAGAGCTGAGGGGTTTGTCTTGTGTGGAGAGAGTGAGCAGTTTAGGCCTAAAATCTCTGGAGTTTAGAATGAGAAGAGATCTATTTAGATATATAAGAGGCCAGAGAGGATTGACAAAGTATATATGGAGTGTTTCCTCATGTAGGACCATCTAAAACAAGAGGGTATAGTTTCAGAATAAGGGGTAGCAGAATTAAAATAGATAAGAGAAAGTACACCTGTCCAAGGTCATGAATCTGTGGATGATTCTGAGATATTGAGTAAACATGAGTAAATGGAGGAGCGAGACAAATGTTTTAATTAGTAATCAGTTTAATGGCCACGGAAATTGAAGTTGAGGCTGAGTTGAGATCAGCCACAATCAAATGACAGAGCAAGCTCAAGACGCTGAATTGCCTACTCCTGCTGTTAGTGCTTGTGTTCATATGTCCATCCTCTCCTGACAAGATATATTATTGAATGGAGTCTTGGAGTTGTTCCACGGTGGAAAGAACAAAATGAGGAAACAGATTAGTCCAGTAGGCTCCAGCAAACCATTTGACAACCAGTTATATAGTTGTACTAACAGTGTTTTTTATTAGTTCATATGATATGACCATTACTGCTAGACCAGCATTTATATCAGTCCCTAAATGAGCAGATGGCACTTAAGAGTCTGGGATCACATGAAGGCCAGACCCGATAAGGAAAATGGATATCCTTCCCGAAAGGGTATTAGTAAACTGGATGAGATTTTAATCACTGTCGACGGTAGTTTCATGGTCATAATTAAGCCAGCTCTTTATTCCCAGAGTTAAATTGAATTCACATTTCACCATCTACCATGGTTGGATTTGAACCCAAATCACTAGAACAAAGTTTCTAGATTTCTTGCCCAAAGACATTACCACTATGCTCCCCTTGTCCTGGGCTAACTGTTAGCCAGAAAAATGGTGGGCTTATAAAAAGAAGAAAATCTGTTCAAAAATTGCAAATGTTCGTGATCATTAATATTGTATGGCACTTACATGGTGTCAAAAGACCATCTCCAACAAGACCAAATCTAGCCATCTCTTCTCAGCATTCAACAGCATTACCATTGCTAAACTCCCCACCATCAACATCCTGAATATTACCATGGACCAGAAATTTAACTGGGCCAACTATATAGTACTATGAGGGTTCTTATGGTGCAATGGTAGTTTCTTTCTCTCTGAGCCCTGGGTTCAATTCCTACCTGCCCTAGAGGCGTGTTGTAATATCGGTGATCAGGTTAATGAGAAAATATCTGTAAATGCTGTGACTACAAGAATAGGTCAGCGACTGGGAATTTTAAGGCAAATAGTTCACCTGCTGGTATTCCGAGCCTATGCACCATTCATAGGGCCTAACTTGAGAGTAAGCCTAGATAAAGTCTAACAACACTCAAGAGGCCTGACATTATCCAGGAGAAAAGTATTCTGCGTGATTAGTACCCCATCTACCACCTTACACATACCCTCCCTCCATGACCAACAACCTAGGGCAGCAAAATACATTGCAGCAACTTGTCGAGCCTCCTTGAATAGCATTTCCAAATGCATAACATCTGCCACCTAGAAGATAGTCACATGAAGTGCTGTCATGTGAATGAATTTGTTTGCTAACTTTGCCAACATTGTTTTAAAAAAACACTCTTGAGGATAAAAGGTAAGCTGAAGGTGATGCTGTTTTTTCCCTCATACTTTAAATAAATATTCATTTATTTAAAGTATAAGGATTTAAATAATATAAGGAGGAAAGATTTATGCTGCAGCTTTGATTTAGAGGTTATCAGGGTAGTGTTCTGATGCATCATTGCACAAATGGAATAATTATATCTGTGCTAATCTCTTTCAAGTCTGCTGTAATTTCAGATGTGGAGCTGGGACTTAACTGTACAATGTGGATAAATCTCTTTTCTAATCAATGCAGTTATACCCATCCAATTTGCTTCCCTTTTGTAGAACTGACATGCCAAACCGTGGATGGATTTGCCAATGTATGCAAAATATTGTAAACTGCATTTCTTTGCAAATACTAATGAAACAATAATTTAGCGAGGAGATGGTGGCATAATAGAACCTCACAGAATTAGTAATACAGGGACTCAGGCTAATGTTTTGGAGACATTGATTCGAATTCCACTATGGCAGATGGTGAAATTCGAATTCATTAAAAAATCTGGCATCAAAAGCTAAACTAATGACATCTATTTAACCATTGTCAATTTGTCTTAAAAACCCATTTGGTTCACTAATGTCCTTTAGGGGAAACAAATCTGTTGCCCTTACCTCCTGTGGACAACATGGGTCTCCAGAGCCACAGCAATATGGCTGACTCTTAACTGTTCTCTGAAATGGCCTAGTAAACTATTCCGTTCAAGGCAATGAAGCGTAGACAAAAAAAATTTCTGACCAAGTCAATAATGCTCACATCCCATGAATGAAAATAAAAATCCATATAAGTGAATGATTTTTACTGTCAGGTGTATTTTACAGTGAGAAAAACTGTAAAATACAGTGAAAAGCTTTTCCACTGACACCACGATCCAGCACCATTTTGAGAAGTTTTAAGAATAAGGAAGAAAAAGCAAGATATAGTTTAAAGAGAGTGCAGCAGTCCTGAACCAGTTTATCAGCAACAATGCCTGTACTGCCATCCCTCCTTCACCACCTTGCCACTGTCTACACTGGTCTCAATCACTGTTGAAGACACCACATTTTGTCGCTGGGCCGATTCTCCTCCGCTAATGAGATTTTCTGAAAATGTCTGTTGTAGTGTAATCAGGTTAAGTAAAGATTGATATTTTCCAATTTACCCATGCAATGAATATTTCAGATCAAAAGTCATCTATCAACAAATTAACTGTCAAATTAATCTCACCATGGTAAATTTTGACATTTGGCCTCTCCCTGGAGCAACAAGGGTCTGTCTATTGGTAATTCATTGACCTGCAGATATCTGCCCAATTGACAAACTGTCTTGTGCTTCCTTGAGTTTTCATCGCCCTGTCCTGACTTCTGCTTTCAGTATTCAATTTTCTGGACGTTCTAAATAAATGCATGGACTCTGCTCTGCTATTGTCTATTTCCTTCTTGGAACAGTTTCACTTAAAGTAAGAAATTTTAGTTACTGAAATATAAACTGAAGTTTACCTTACCTGATATAGAACATAGAACATAGAACAATACAGCACAGAACAGGCCCTTCAGCCCTCGATGTTGCGCCAACCTGTAAACTATTCTCAGCTTGTCCCCTACACTATCCCATTATCATCCATGTGCTTATCTAAGGATTGTTTAAATCTCCCTAATGTGGCTAAGTTGACTACATTAGCAGGTAAGGCATTCCACGCCCTTACCACTCTCTGCATAAAGAACCTGCCTCTGACATCTGTCTTAAATCTATCACCCCTCAATTTGTAGTTATGCCCCCTCGTACAAGCTGATGTCATCATCCTAGGAAAAAGACTTTCACTGTCTACCCTATCTAATCCTCTGGTCATCTTGTATGTCTCTATCAAATCCCCTCTTAGCCACTTTCTTTCCAATGAAAACAGATCCAAGTCTTTCAGCCTTTCCTCATAAGACCTTCCCTCCAGACCAGGCAACATCCTGGTAAATCTCCTCTGCATCTTTTCCAATGCTTCCACATCCTTCCCAAAACATGGGGACCAGAACTGTACACAATATTCCAAGTGCGGCCGCCCTAGCGTTTTATACAGTTGCAACATGGTATTGTGGCTCTGGAACTCAATCCCTCTACGAATGAAACCTAACACACCGTGTGCCTTCTTAACAGTGTATTGTTTTGAGACAGAAGAGCAAGACCAAATGCCTTTTTTTGTTGTTATTCAATCATATTTTAAATTAGTGTTCAAACTATGTACCAGGTTTGAGTGTAACTAGTATAGTTCCGTGCAGAAATATTCCAACAAGTTGGTGCAGAAGGATTTATGTGTAATCTATATGCATTATACAGTTTTCAGAATTTCTGAATGAAATATATAGGACAGGCATATCGTTGTATGGTGTTATGGACTAGGTCAGACCCCCTCAAAACATTTCAAGAAGGTAGCCCAAACCGTAACTGTTCTAGTTGTTTTGAGCAGGTGTAAAGTGGATATTCCAGGAGAGATGCAGCTAGTCAACCACTTAGTTTCAAACAAAACAGAATTTATTTGCAAGATTACCGAAACACAAACAAAAGAGAACAGAATATAAAATAACTTAACTATTTAAAAACCTAATCAACTCTATCACAACTTAATGAGCTGTTCCAAATTCCTGCAACAATCGCCATACACACCCTTTGGCAAAAAAGGTAAAATCAAACAGAGGGTCTTACAGCAGAGAGAGAGAGAGAGAGAGAGCGAGCGAGACAGAGCTGTTTCTTTGACCAGCAGCCTCAAAAAAACCTGACTGCTTGCTCAAACCCAAACCAGGAAAAAGCTGAGCTGGGAGAGCTGACCACTCCCTTTCATTGTACAAATGTTTGTTTAAAATTTAAAAGCTTCTTCAAGTAGATAAACACAGACAAAATGGAGCCTTTGTCAATACGACCCCTCTGGAAAAGAAACCCAAGGACGGTCCAACCTTGTTAAAGGAGCAGCATCGTCACAATGCTCTCAGATATATGCTACCATCAACCTAATGGAATGCAAATAATTTGTCACTTGACATTATGGAACATAATGTAGCCAGGACAAGAAAAGCTTGGCCTTTAAGCAATTCCATTTAGCGCTTATAGAGTCAGTGTAAAGTATTCTCAGGTCCAGTATCTGATAGTTCTGCTTAAAGGTTGTGACATTTGTTTATGCACTTTATTTTGCACCAAGGGTTGCTCAACAACCCAGCTGTGCATCATCTACCAGACTTCTATCACTAGTGACAGTCGGGCACACGTGAATGGCTTCAGATTTACTCAACTCCTCCACCACCTGATGCTGCCTGGCTTGCTGTGTTTTTCCAGCCTCCTGTTTGTCTGCCCCAGATTTACTCAAACTGTGACGCTATCTCGCACCACTCCACCACCCCACCCCACCAAGAAGTGCTCCTTTCTGCTCACCATTTGATTTTATGATTGTGATGTTAGGAATACGTTTCTTCTTTTACCATTTAACACTTTGATAGCTTTGTAAAGTAGGGATTGTTAGATTATAATTCTGCCCATCCTGCTATTAATACTGGAGAAAGCAAAGCAAGAACTCATTTTGAAATGTGAAATTAACTGTGTTTAATTCTCTTCTAGAGCAGTTAGTGTTGGGGATGTACAAGGAGCCATTACAGACATGGGACAGAGACTACGATAATTTCATCCTTCCCCTGCTGGAGGACATGCAGCCATGCTATATTCTTTATCGCCTCGATAGCCAGAATGCACAGGGCTATGAATGGCTCTTCATTTCCTGGTCACCTGATCATTCCCCAGTAAGTTGTGCATGATTTTTATTCAACACAATGTTAAGAATACTAGCATGTGCATCATAGATAGAAAACAAGGAATATACATCAACAATCCACTTATGACCAGTGATCTTTTATTTATTTTCTAATTTTTAAATATTAAAAAGTACATTGATTGCAGTGTAAATTCTTTCAATGAAGCACTTTTCTGGCGTGAACTAACTAAAGCTTTTGAAGTAGGCCATTTGCTGTTTTAGAATATGAGCCGATTTGAAAACATTTTACAAAAAACCTGTGCTCTGAATAGTTTTTTTAAAATTTCTGTTATCGGAAATTGATCATGAAAGTTAAAAATATGTACCAAGCACGGTGGTAGTGAACACGTTCTCAATAATTTTTGACTACGTCAACCACAAAAAAACTAAATCAGATATTGTGTAGTTAAACTATGCAGTTAAACTATATTTTTGATCCATGGATGCACTTTACGCTTATTGGAAGTGATAAAGGGCTTTTGCCCGAACGTCGATTCTCCTGCTCCTCGGATGCTGCCCGACCTGCTGTGCCTTTCCAGTACCACACACTCAACGCTTATTGGAAGTGAGTGCAATTAAGTATTGTAAGATACCGCACACCTCAATTATTAAAGTTCAATCTTTATCCCCACCTAAAATATGTCACCTCCAAATAGATTTAGATGCTACATGTAAGCTTGGCACTCACTCACCAGGTTCCCAAGGAAGAAAAATGTTAGATTTTGATTCAGGTTAGATTTCCTTTTTATAATTCATTCAGTGATGTTAGCATTACTGGTTAATACAACATTTATTGCCCATGAGAAGTTGATGGTAAGCCACCTTCTTGAACTGCTGTAGTCTATGTGATGTAGGTACACCCACAGTCCTATCAGGAAGGGAGTCTTAGTAGCAATGAAGGAATAGTGCAAAAGTTCCAAGTCAGGCTGGTGTGGGCTTAAAGGGAACTTGCAGGCAGTGGTATTCCCAAATATCTGCTACCCTTGTTTTTTTAGGTTGCTGAGGTTAAGGATTTGTAAAATGCTGCCTAAGTAGCCTTGGTGAGTTGTTCAGAGCATCTTCTAGATAATGCGCACTACTGCCACAGTTATCCCTGGTGGAGCGAGTGAATGTTGAAAGTGTGAAATGGGGTGACAAGTGAGACATTTTGCCCTATTTTCACAGGGAATCTTGAAGGAACACAGGAGTGGGACTGGACCAGCCTGGTGATTGGCCTTTTGGAAGTGTACAGTGCTGTCCTTGCTACAACCTGTCCATATTAAGCAAAACATGCAATTCCCAAACTGAAAACAATGCTGCAAATTGACTGTTCTTTGCATTACCCCTTCTCGAGTGTCTAGAATGCACAGAGCAGAGGGAGGCACTCAGTCAATCGTCCTCAGCTGGAAGGAGCAACAATAACTTGCTTTATTGCGCAACTTCCCAAATTGTAATGTAGTTCGCTTGTCTGTCAGGGTGAGGGTTGGCAGGTTTGCTCTCTTTGGTATGGGCTATATCTGCTGTAATACCTCACAAAGCAAACCCCCAGTTTCAACTCTCAATCAATGGTCTGTATGTGTAGAGTCACAGTTTATATTAAAAAAAGTTAAATGTGTAAAAATCGAGCCATGCTTCCTTAAACTTGCTATCTACAGAGTTCAGTTTTTGTTTCCTTCTTCACATGTTCCAGGCAAATTACCTTAACTTTCGGGAATGGCTGTGCATTAATCTTTAATTGCTATTCTTGATACAGTACTTAGTTGTTTCCTAAAAATAATGGCCTCACCCTTCTTTAAAAAAATGTTTGAACTACAGTGTGAAGTCCACGGGAGAAACACTATGTTTGAAATAAATAACAGTAACATTGTAAGCCCTTATCAGTTGGCTGCCAGTTACACTTAATGGATGGGGCCGGAAGTTGCTGAAGATTGCCTCTTTTCTGCTGAGAAAATAAATGTGAGCTTTTAAAGGCTGATCTATATTTAACATACTGCAATTTAACAAAAGAGAAATGTCCAAAGACAGAGTGGAAAATAATGTAGTGGAAAATAATGTAATCAAGGAAACCTATTTCCCAATACATGGTTTGTTTTCATTCAAATCCTCAATATCAGTAAATGTAGTTAAGAAAAAAAGCTTCAGTTTGGACATTATCCCAAGACACAGAATGTGGCCTGCAAATACGTTCAGAGTTTTAACTGTACGGAATCTTTATGTTCTGTTCATTTTATCACAGTTTGAAATTTGCGAAATGTAGAGAACAGAAGGCAGGCTGCTTCCATGACTCCTGATATTACACAAGGAGCAGACTGATTCATATTTTCCTTTGCTGTATAGGAATCACTTGGCCTCCTCTCAATAATCCCTCTGTAGCAGTGAAACTGAGATTCTCACTGTTCATAGTGTTTGATCAATCTTTTGTTCCTCTACTTCAGGGTAGATTTAAACATAAAATTATAGACATTTTCATGGTGAATTAAACTTCTATGTTACAACTGTGCTTTTTATTCTCTTGAAAAATTTGCACCAAAAGTATTTTGGCTACAAGACTCCAGTAAATAAATTACAGGGTGGAATCTTCAGCTGCCAACCTGTCCATGAAGGCAGCCAGTTGTTCGCATGCCAAAGGGAGCAGGTTGTAAACAGCAGGTTAGCGTTCTCCAACCTGAGTCAGATTGCCCAATGCTTCCAACAAACCTGCTTGTGCATTTCAATGAAGTTCTGAATTGCCAGTATCAGCAGACTGAACAAGTGCATGGTCTCCAGCAATCCTCAGAGTGCCAGAAATCTGATGTGTTTCTTCCAAAGCCAGCTACGATGAGGAACTGGTTTGCTCACAAGTGTATGATCCCAACTGTCATCTAGCAAAAATACCCAGCAGGGTGTTAGTACCTAAGCTGGCAGAGGATGCAGGAGTTAGCCTTGCTAGTGCCAACACTGAGAGTTCTCAGGCTCCTTCCTTGGAGGTAGAAGAGATGATGTCATGCAGCGTTGCTGTCTTGGCCATTGAGACCAAGCAGATGGCACTCATACCTGTAGGAGACAAAAGAGAGAATGAGTCAAAAACAGGGAGATGTTTGGGCATATTAAGAATGTATTCAAAATGGTAGCAATGCGAGAGCAGCATAGCAATGAACAATAATTCTTCCTTGGTTGCTGGGACATGGAGTTTTTGGCATTATTACATGAGCATTACACTCTATAAGACCCTAGATGTGGAAGTAGAATGAGGCTATTTGGCCCAACACGTTTGCTCCACCATTCAGTTGTGGCTGATATGTTTCTCAAGGAGAAAGTGAAGACTGCAAATGCTGGAGATCAGAGTCGAGAGTGTGCTGCTGGAAAAGCACAGCAGGTGAGCAGAAGACTCTATGTTTCGGGCATAAGATTCCTAATGATGAGCTTTCGGCCTGAAATGTCGATTCTCCTGCTCTTCGGATGCTGCCTGACCTGTTATGCTTTTCCAGCACCACACTCTCGACTCTGATATGTTTCTCAAGCCCATTTTCCTGCCTTTTCACTGTAACCCTTGATCCTCTTACTAACCAAGAAACTATCTATCTTTGTCTTAAAGACACTCAATGACTTAGCCTTCACAGCCATCTGTTACCATGAGTTCCACAGATTCACCATGCTCTGGCAGATGAAATTCCTCCTCATCTCGGATCTTAAGAGCCTTCACTCTGAGGGTGTGCGCCAGGTCCTAGCTCATACTCGTGGAAACATTTTCTCCGCATCCACTCCATCCAGGCCTCTCCATATTCTGTCTGTTTCAATGACATCCCCTGTTATCCTTCTGACTTAATTGAGTACAGACCCAAAATCCTCAACTGCTTCTCATGTGATACGGTGGAACAAGAGAGACACAGTGGCTTCGTGGTTAGCACTGCTGCCTCACAGTTAGAGGGACCCAAATTCAATTCTACCCTCTGGTGACGGTGTGTGGAATTTGCACTTTCTTCCTTTGTCTGTGAGGGCTTCCTCCGGTTTCCTCCCACAGTGCAGTGATGTCCAGGATAGGTGGATTGGCCATGCTAAATTGCGCATAGTGTTCAGGGATGTGTGGGTTAGGCTGATTAGCCATGGGAAATACATGGTTATCGGAATAGGTTTGGGGTTGTGGGAAGGGGTGTCTGGTTGGGATGCTCTTTGGAGGCAAAAGTGAGGACTGCAGATGCTGGAAACCAGAGCCTAGATTAGAGTGGTGCTGGAAAAGCACAGCAGGTCAGGCAGTATCCGAGGAGCAGGAAAATCGACATTTCAGGCAAAAGCCCTTCATCAGGTTCTTTGGAGGGTCAACGGGTGAACAATAAAATCTGCTGAATTTTGTTTTAAAACCTGTCGGATTGGAAAGTGAATTCTACTGATTCTCAGTTCTTAACAGCATAACTTTCAGCTCTAATGCACAGTGATTCCCAATCTGTTTCCTCTAATGAGACCACGTCCCAACAAAGTTAATTGTTTCGAAGGAGCACTTTAAAGAAACAGAGTCATAACAAATAATTGTCTTGCAAGTGACCTTGTGATATGAAAGATGTACACACAGTTATTACATTACAGATTGTATTCACTGATTGTTTGATAACAATTATTTTTTCCCAGTTAAACCAAGGTCAAGTAGTGAAAAGAATCTTTGTGGTACTTTCCTTAAAAAAAACTGTTCAAGGAATTCACTTTATGAGCAAGGACTTTAAAAAAGTAACACTAAAATATTTTTGAAATATATTTTGTCACCATTAACAGTTACCAATGTTAATATTCTAGATCTCTGTGCCTCGTAATTTTTCCTGCTTTATACTTTTAACATTTACTCCCTCCATGGCTGAAATCAGAAATCATCATATGAGGAAATCATGGCTGTAATCGTACGTTCTTACAGTGGGCCAATATGGTCAAAGCAGAAAACACTGGCATTGGCAGTAATCCTGTAAAAGAACAAGTATTATCTGCAAGAATGGAAATTGTCACAATTTTAAAGAGTTTCACCTTTTAATGAATAACTACTGCCACCTGCAGACAGGACCTATCAACACATTGCAACAGCCAAAGTTTGGAGTAATCAGACAATTGCAGTTAAATTACCCTTCTGACGTAGGACTGGCACTCTCACAGAATGTTGTTGGAAAGGGTATTAGAATTTTTATTTGGTGTATTTTCTTTTAGCTCCAGCATCTGCAGTCCTCACTTTCTCCTCGTATCTTTTTTTTAGCACTGCAAAATCATACTACATGATTTAAGTGCAGTGCAGTAGTCATGAGTTGCCTGTTTCAGAGCCATGATGCTCTAAGATGGAGGCAGAGTAGGACTCCTCAAGCAGAGATCATTCACTCCATCCATTTCTTTTCTTTTATTTCTCTTTTTGTGTTTTTTTTAATTCCCTTCTTACTTCCTGTCCTTGCCCCTCAAGTGAAGTCATTGCAGACTCCTGGCCTTGAGAACCTCAAGGTGAAGTCAGAACTGTCTGGAGACTAGGTGCTGGCGTAGACTTGGTTGGAAGGACTGTTATTCTGAACTTACGTGTCTTCATTGTTACAATTTATTCCTATGATTTTGTATTTTTGTATCTAAGATGACATTGTAAATGGCAATGTAAACTTTTCATTGTACTCATGGGAGTACATGTGACAATAAAGCTAATTCTAATTCTACAACATAGAAAAAGGCCTTTCAGCCCATCATGTACCCACAACCATTCAACTATTCAAATCCCATTTTCCAGAACTTGGTCCATAAATACAATATGTGCAGATAAAATTGCAGGCCAAAACTGTATGGTGTTATCTAAACTTGTAAAGAGCATTGCTTTTTGAAATAATCTTTGTGCTTTAAATTGCAGCAAAGATTTAAACTCAATTCAGAAAATTTTGTATCTTATTAATTTATTTTTGTTATTGGTATAGTGAAAAAGGCGTTTGGTATGCTTTCCTTTATTGGTCACAGTATTGAGTACAGGAGTTGGGAGGTCATGTTGCGGCTGTACGGGACATTGGTTAGACCAGTGTTAAAATATTGGGTGCAATTCTGGTCTCCTTCCTATCGGAAAGATGTTGTGAAACTTGAAAGGGTTCAGAAAAGATTTACAAGGATGTTGCCAGGGTTGGAGGATTTGAGCTGTAGGGAGAGGTTAAATAGGCTAGGGCTGTTTTCCCTGGAGTGTCGGAGGCTGAGAGGTGACCTTGTAGAGGTTTATAAAATCATGAGGGGAATGAACAGGATAAATAGACAAAGTCTTTTACTTGGGGTGGGGGAGTCCAGAAGTAGGGGGCATAGGTTTAGGCTGAGAGGGGAGAGATATAAAAGACACCTAAGGGGCAAATGTTTCACACACAGGGTGGTACATGTATGGAATGAGCTGCCAGAAGAACTGGTGGAGGCTGCTACAATTGCAACATTTAAAAGGCATCTGGATGGGTATATGAATAGGAAGGGTTTGGAGGGATATGGGCCGGGTGCTGGCAGGTGGGATTAGATTGGGTTGGGATATCTGGTCAGCATGGACGAGTTGGACTGAAGGGTCTGTTTCTGTGCTGTACATCTCTATGACTATGATTTATGGTGATTGTGCCTTCAGCTACCTGGGCTCTAAGTGCTGGAATTTCTTCCCTGAACCTTTCTGTTCCTGTACCTACATCTCTTTTAAATCACCAAAAATGTACCTGTTTGATCAACTTTCAGTCATCTGTCCTATTATCAATATATGTGGTTGAATTTTATACTTTGGCACAGGGGCACTGCTAAACAATGTATAAATGTAATTAGTTGATTCTAATTGAATAGCCTTGGCTGTACTAAATTCTGATACAAAATTGCCTCTAGTGCGCAGTCCAGTAGCATAATGGTTAAGTGCACATTGGATGTGACTCTGACTCATACAATCCAGAAAAGATCTGTTTGGCTGATTGCTGTTTTGCAACTTGCACTGCAAGCTTACTTGTGCGATTGCCACAGATAGTATTGGGTTCATTTCAAAGGCTCTTAATTCACTAGTACTTAATCCAGATTATAGATGAGAGACACAGTCACATTGCCAAAGGATAGCTTTCTGTTTCACTGTATCACAGACACAACAGCTTTGAGGAGGACAAATCAAAGGAAACAATTGAAAAGTAATACATGGTGGATCAAGTAGCATGATTTATAATATGCATCCAAGTGAGTGATATCATAAACTACAATTGGTCCAAGACTGTTGGACTGTTTCAGATTCAATGAGAAACATCTGTGATTTTATGCTGGCTGACATTTTTAAAATACTGTATGTAATCTAAGCCATCTCAAATTGGCTATAAAGGGATGATATAAAAATACTGTGAAGTGGAAAACACAAGGTAGATGTATTTCTGCTGTTTAGGGAATTTTTTTAGAATTAGAATTAGAAATTCTACTGTGTGGAAACAGGCCCTTTGGCCCAACAAGTCCATACCACCCTCCAAAGAGTATCCCACCCAGACCCATTACCCTACATTTCCACTGACTAATGCACCTAACCTACACATCACTGAACACTATGGGACAATTCACCTAACCTGCACACCTTTGGGCTGTGGGAGGAAACCAGAGCACCCAGAGGAAACTCACGCAGACAGGGAGAGAATGTGCAAGCTCCATACAGACAGTCGCCCAAGGCTGGAATCGAACCTGGGTTCCTGGTGCTGTGAGGCAGCAGTGCTAACCACTGAGCCACAGTGACACCCACGGGACATGTATGGACCTTGATACTTTGTTTTTAACAGATGAATATCAGCTCTTCTCTGGCTTTTTGAAAAATGCAGTGCCTCACACACAAACTTGTTCTTCAAATCCAACCTCCAGAAGGGCATTTAAAATTTATGACTAGAGTTTTTATTCCTGACATTTGCTTTTAGTCATTTAAAAATTAAAGTCATACATTTAAGGACTGAAATTAAGAAATACCTGTAATCAGCAGTTGATAATCAATTATTAACTTCAAATCTGAGGTTGATAGTTTTTGTTAACCAATGGCTATGAGTCAAAGTTCATCCGTATCAAATGTCAGGTTGTAAATCAATCGTAATCCCACTGGATGGAACAAGCTCAAAGGGCTAAGAGACTCACTCCTGATGCTGTATTCCTGTGTCATTTTTTGCAGTGCAGCCTTCTTTGTGTGTGTGTCTGTCTGAAGGCAATTGTAAAATTCCAACCACATAGAATATCTATTCACACAGACCTGAAAATGTGTCTGTTATATCCTCCATATATGGAGCTGAGTTTATTTTTTTAAACATAATGAGAGAATGTGTTTCAGTCAGGAAATTTAAGTAAGTTAACATAATGTACAAATTATACTCGTTTAGTTAGTGATGTAGGTAGAGTGTTCCTATTATTTAATTGGTGAGATAAAGTAGGGGTGTGTAGTATCCTCTCTCTACAGTAAAAGTATATATGTCTGTGGATACATTCAAACATCCAGTAGGCCAGGTGGAAGCTACTGAACTCCGTTTTCTGTTGAGGTTCCATGATTATCAGTTATTTACACAGTGACTATGAGTATTTATATTTGAACTGTGTAATTTAATTTGATTTATCTTAAGTCCAGTAAGTCCTGTCCAATATGTAACTTCCATCCAAAAAGTAAACAAGAACCAAACACAGGATAGTAAGTTTTAGTTTGATCTATTCTGGAGCTGGATCAATGATAAGTGTTCCTAATTAAGGTCATACCATTAGAAATGAGGCCTCACAGCTCCAGGGACCTAGGTTTGACTCCACCCTTGGGTGACTGATTGATTGTGTGGAGTTTGCACATTCTCCCAGTGTTTGCATGGGTTTCCTCCCACAGTCCAAAGATACACAAGTTAGGTGGACTGGCCATGGTAAATTTCCCATAGTGTCCAGGGATCTGTAAGTTAGGTGGATTAGCCATGGAAAATGCTGGGTTACAGGGATAGGATCGGGAGTTGGGTCTGGGTGGAATGCCATTCGCATTGATGGACCGAATGGCCTGCTTCCATACTGTCAGTATTCTATGAGGGCAGCCATAGCATAACAGCCTTCAGGATTGCCAGTTGCCCAGCTTGCTACATTGTTCTTGTGCAGAGGAGAGCTTCAACTCTTCACTTACTATAGTTGACTTCCACTGAGAAAATCTGCTTTCTGATTCCTGTTTCACCTTGTATATTTACTCTCACCATGTTGTATTTTACACAGGTCAGACAAAAGATGTTGTATGCAGCAACTCGAGCCACTGTGAAAAAGGAATTTGGTGGAGGACACATTAAAGATGAATTGTTTGGAACAATGAAGGTACCATGATACTTCATCTTCAGTGCGTGAATTTTGTAGCAAAACTGCAAGATATGAACTATTATTTTTGCACTTTAGATGTGAATTTTTCTAAAAATACAAGCCTAATGATCTCCATAAGTCTATTTAAATAAACAAAGATGTTTTCTTTCCTGGAATTTGCTTTGAGTTATCTTATACTAAAGCTATGTTCCCTTATTCTGGATCTTGTTTCTAAAAGCAAGTGTCATTCACTCACAATCTGTCAATTCCCACCATTTATTTTAAACTTTTACTCTTAAACAAAAACTGAAAATGCTGAAAATATTCAAAAGGTCACACCACTCGTGAAAAGAAAAGGGGAGTTAATGTTTCATTCTCTTTAAAATTCTCAAGTCTAAGTAATACAATCTGCATTTATCTAAACCCTTTATCCAAAATCAGATTGTGAATTATATATTTTCCAGGACTGCATAGCGTTTAAGATTAAAATTAACTAAAATCAATATTTCATCTTTTAGTCCTCAGTACAGAATTGTAAGAATACCAGATTTCAGAAAGAATGACAGTTTATAAACAGCATGAGGAAATGTGCTGATTGGTTGGCAAATGAATTCTGTTTTAGACGATAGACAATAGGTGCAGGAGTAGGCCATTCTGCCCTTTGAGCCTGCACCACCATTCATTATGATCATGGCTGATCATCCTCAATCATTATCCTGTTCCTGCCTTATCTCCATAACCCTTGATTCCATTATCCTTGAGAGCTCTATCCAACTCTTTCTTAAACGAATCCAGAGACTGGGCCTCCACTGCCTTCTAGGGGAGAGCATTCCACACACCCACCACTCTGGGTGAAGAAGTTTCTCCTCATCTCTGTCCTAAATGGCCTACCCCTTATTTTTAAGCTGTGTCCTCTGGTTCGGGACTCACCCATCAGCGGAAACATGTTTCCTGCCTCCAGAGTGTCCAATCCTTTAATAATCTTATATGTCTCAATCAGATCCCCTCTCAGTCTTCTAAACTCAAGGGTATACAAGCCTAGTCGCTCCAAACTTTCAACGTAAGATAGTCCCGTCATTCCAGGAATTGACCTTGTGAACCTACGCTGCACTCCCTCAATAGCCAGAATGTCTTCCCTCAAATTTGGAGACCAGAACTGCACACAATATTCCAGGTGCAGTCACACCAGGGCCCTGTACAGCTGCAGAAGAACCTCTTTGCTTCTATACTTAATCCCTCTTATTATGAAGGCCAGCATGCTATTAGCCTTCTTCACTACCTGCTGTACCTGCATGCTTGCCTTCGTTGACTGGTTTACAAGAACACCCAGATCTCTTTGTACTGCTCCTTTACCTAACTTGATTCCATTTAGGTAGTAATCTGCCTTCCTGTTCTTGCCACCAAAGTGGATAACCATATATTTATCCACATTAAACTGCATCTGCCATGCATCTGTCCACTCACCTAACCTGGATTAATGGTGCTGGAAGAGCACAGCAGTTCAGGCAGCATCCAACGAGCAGTGAAATCGATGTTTCGGGCAAAAGCCCTTCATCAGGAATAAAAAGCAAATTCTCTCCAGCATCTGCAGTTATTGTTTTTACCTCACTCACCTAACCTGTCCAGATCACCCTGTAATAGCCTAACATCCTCCTCACATTTCACCCTGCCATCCAGCTTTGTATCATCAGCGAATTTGCTAATGTTACTATTAATACCATCTTCTATATCATTAATATATATTGTAAAAAGCTGCAGTCCCAGCACTGATCCCTGCGGTACCCCACTGGGCACCGCCTGCCATTCTGAAAGGGAGCCATTTATCACTACTCTTTGTTTCCTGTCAGCCAACCAATTTTCAATCCAAGTCAGTATTTTGCCCCCAATACCATGCGCCCTAATTTTGCTCACTAACCTCCTATGTGGGATTTTATCAAAGGCTTTCTGAAAGTCCACATACACTACATCCACTGGATCTCCCTTGTCCATCTTCAGAGTTACATCCTCAAAAAATTCCAGAAGATTAGTCAAGCATGATTTCCCCTTCATAAATCCATGCTGACTCTGACCTATCCTGTTACTGCTATCCAGATGTGTCGTACTTTCATCCTTTATGATTGACTCCAGCATCTTTCCCACCACTGAGGTCAGACTAACTGGTCTATAATTTCCTGCTTTCTCTCTCGCTCCTTTCTTAAAAGGTAGTACAACATTAGCCACCCTCCAATCCGCAGGAACTGATCCTGAATCTATCGAACTCTGGAAAATAATCACCAACGCATCCACGATTTCTAGAGCCACCTCCTTCAGACCATCAGGCCCCGGGGACTTATCAACCTTCAGACCTAACAGTCTCTTCAACACCAATTCCTGGCAAATATAAATTCCCTTAAGTTCAGGTCCTTCAGCCACTGTTACCTCAGGGAGATTGCTTGTGTCTTCCCCAGTGAACACAAATCTGAAGTACCAATTCAATTCTTCTGCCATTTCTTTGTTCCCCGTAATATATTCTCCTGTTTCTGTCTTCAAGAGCCCAATTTTAGTCTTGACCATTTTTTTGCCTTTCACATACCTAAAAAAGCTTTTACTATCCTCCTTTTTATTTTTGGTCAGTTTACCTTCGTACCTCATTTTTTCTCTGCATATTTCCTTCTTAGTAATTCTCTGTTATTCTTTAAAAGCTTCCCAGTCTTCCGTTTTCCCACTTATCTTTGCTATGTTATACTTTTTCTCTTTTAACTTTATATGTTTCTTAACTTCCCTCGTCAGCCACGGCCACCCATGCCTCCTCCTGGATCTTTCTTCCTTTTTGGAATGAACTGATCCTGCATCTTCTGCATGATACACCGAAGTATCCGCCATTGTTCCTCCACTGTCATCCCTGCTAAGGTATTGCACCATTGAACTTTGGCCAGCTTCTCCCTCATAGCTCCATAGTTCCCTTTATTCAACAGAAATATTGTCACTTCCGGTTGTACCCGCTCCCTCTCAAATTGCAGATTGAAGCTTATTGTATTATTTAGATTAGATTAGATTAGATTACTTACAGTGTGGAAACAGGCCCTTCGGCCCAACAAGTCCACACCGCCCCGCCGAAGCGCAACCCATCCATACCCCTACATATACCCCTTACCTAACACTATGGACAATTTAGCATGGCCAATTCACCTGCCCTGCACATCTTTGGACTGTGGGAGGAAACCGGAGCACCCGGAGGAAACCCACGCAGACACGGGGAGAACGTGCAAACTCCACACAGTCAGTTGCCTGAGGCGGGAATTGAACCCAGGTCTCTGGCGCTGTGAGGCAGCAGTGCTAACCATTGTGCCACCGTGCCGCCCCCCCCCGTCACTACTTCCAAATGGCTCCTTCACTTCGAGGTCCCTGATCAATTCTGGTTCGTGTCTAGTGACCCTTCTTCATTAATTTTGCTTCCCAGACCAGCTAACTTTGTCCAGCAATTTCTGTTTTTGTTTCAGATCCTCCGCATCTGCAGTTCTTTACTTTATCTTTGTTTTAATTTATTGCATTGGTTGGACACCCAAGTTACTCTTTCTGAAAGAGATGTTTAAAACAAAGAGAAAAAGCTTGCACCGACACATTTTGCCCTTTCCTATTAAAACTGTCTTCACTTACAGGATCCCTATCCTTCTATTCCCTTCCTATTCATGTATTCATCCAGGTGCTTCTTGAATGCTGCTATTGTGTCTGCTTCCACCACCTCCTCTGGCAGCATGTTCCAGGCACTCACCACCCTTTGTGTGAAAAACTTGCCTCACAAATCTCTTTTAAATGCCACCCCCCGCATGCCTTGAACCTATATCCCCTAGTAATTGACCCTTTCACCCTGGGGAAAAAAGCTTCATACTTTCTACTCTATCCATGCCATCCACAATTTTATATACTTCAACCTCCTGTGTTCCAGTGAAAACAAAAGTCTATCCAACCTTTCTTCATAGCTAAAATCCCCCATACCAGGCAACGTCATGGTAAACATTTTCTGTTCTCTCCCCAGAGCATGGCACATCCTTCTGGTCATGTAGTGACCAGAACTGTACATAATACGTTTCCATCATGTTGTGATCACTTACACTCAAGCCAGCTTCCCCCACCTGAGGATCCTTGACTAAAGATCTCTTATTAATACCACCTCATTAAATATTACTTGATCCTAGGATAGTCTGTTCCTGGGTATATTTTTCAGTGTGCTGCTCTAAGAAACAACCCCTGATGCCCTCTACAAATCCATCTTCTGTGTTACCCTTGTTCATCTGATTTGTCCAGTTGCTATGTGGATTACAGCTGGTACTGTTAATTTATTATGGGTTTCCCTTTTACAACAAAGAACAGGGAATCTTTTACCTTGAGCATTATGCAACTTTGGGCTCTCTGCCTGAGGAGATTGTGGAGACAAGATCATTGAATATTTTCAAGGCAGAGGTAGTAGATGCTTGAGGGCAGGGGAATTAACAGCAGCTGGGAATGTGAAATTTGAAACAAACAGATCAGCCATGATACTGTTGAATGATGGAGACAAGCATAATGGGATGAATGACTTACTTCTGATGCTAATTTGTATGTTAGTCTATGCACGTTATCTTGCCGACCATACATTTTGTTCCAAAAACAAATTAATGCAATTTACCTGAAATTGCCTTGCTGGTAATATCAATTCTAATAGCAATTTGATTTTATGTTTGTTAATATTCTGATATTGAAAGTCACAATACATTTCTCCTGACAGGAAGATGTCTGTTTTAGTGGCTACCAGAAGCATGTACTGTCCCGTTTGGGACCAGCACCACTGACAGCAGCTGAGGAGGAGCTGAAACAGATTAAGATTAATGAGGTACATGTCATTAATTCACTATCATCATTCACTTCCCTTCTGTTTTATTCAACAGTTTTTATAGTATGAAAGAACATGGTTCTTTACTTTGTATATCTCTGCAGGCATCAAGAACTAGTTACAGTGTCTTACAATTGAATTCTAGGAATAAGCACATATCTTAATTTGATCTGTGATGAAATCGTCCTATTGTATCCACTTATTTCTGTGGAAGTGAGCAACCCTGAATATTGTGTCATTCAGGGAATAGACAGCTGAATGGGTTGCTACATTTGACTCTTTCAAAACACTAGCAACATTCAATACCACCAAGGAACAAGTGCAGGGCTTATTATGAGGATTTCAATTAGTTGCACGGAACAGTTCAAGGATTACTGAACAGTCAATTTAGTCAATGGGACAGAGACATTCAGAAGAGACCATGGAGCCAGGAGGTTTAGCTAACTGTTGTGGTCAGAGCTCAGGAATAGTCTTATATCATTAATAGGTAAGTAAAGCTGAGAGCAAGGCGGTAGGAAGACCACATGCAGTATTTGCTTTGTAAGGCTGTGCAAGGTTCAAGCTCAGAGAAATTTAGGGGCATACCAGGTTGGTGAAGCTAAATATGAAAAACTGAAATTATATCTTAGTAGGTGCTCGAGTACCTGATCCAGGGGCCTCAGTCCCAATTGGGAGAGTGAACATGAGCAGTCATTGAGGCAGTCCATGATGGATCTGCGTTTTGGATTGTTCTGGAGCTAGGTAAATGGTGAATAGTTTGTTTTGTTTGTGAAGGTTTGATGAGATTTGGTGACCGACAGTGTCAATAAGGTCAGGATTTGCTGAGATATTCATGGGATCTATCTTGACCACGTTCATTATTTGATGACCTGTGAAAGGCTATTTGATATTGTTGTCTGTTATCCATATTTATGTTGATGTTAGGATAGAAGTTTTGTGTTAGTTGTTCTAACCCTCTAAAGTTTGCTGTTGGTTGTTCAAAGCCTTGGAATATTTTGGTTTTATTCCTTCAGCAAGTCCCTTGTATCTCACATTTTTGTTTACTTTTTGTTTAAAATCATAACACTAGCCAAATCATAACACAAATTTGGCAGTCTGATCCAGAATCATAACATTTGCTGAATGTAATGAATATACTGTATATCAAAGGACTGTATCAGGATTTTCAAAGTGAATTTAAACCAAATTTCTGGTTGTGTAATTAGTATTTTTCATGAATGAACTGCAGACTATTTAATTAACATCAATAACGGACAGTGTTTGCTGATGATGAGCCTGTTATACATGAATTCAATTAGTATGATAATTGAACAAAAATACTGCCAGGCACTCTTGAATCAATTGCACTATTTAGTAGAATTTCTTATCTATGAACTCATTGGTTAATATGCCCCATATTGCATCTATACGACATAGGTGTATAATTGCACAGATCATTGGAATTGGCAGGATAGGTGGAGAGAGCATTTAATATAGCATACAGTATTCTCAGTTTTCTTTATAGGGGCATAGAGTACAAGAGCAGGGAATGATTCTGAACTTGTGCAAGGTACTTCTTAGATCTCAACTGGAGTATTATGTACAATTGTTGTTGCCACATTATACGAAATATATTAATGCATTAACAGAAGGATTAACAAGAATGGTTCCAGGATAAGCAACATCAGTAATGAGGATAAATTCGAAGAAGTTGGGTCTTTTCACCCTGGAGAGAGGAAGGCTGAGTGGAGATTTAATAGAGATTTGATCATGAGCAGGCTGGATAGAGTAGAGAGAAGCTGTTCCCCCTGGTAAAAGAAAAAGAGAGCAGAGATTTAAAGTGATGTGCAAACAAAGCAAAGGTAATGTGAGAAAAAGAAGTCACACAGTGAGTGTAAGAATATGGAATAGACTACCTTGAAATGTGGTGAAGGCACGTCTAATTGGCGCATTCAAGATGGCATTGGCTGATTATTTGGATAGAAATGGTGTACAGAGACATGGGAAAAGAACAGGAGATTAGGTGTACTACCTACAGCCAGTCATGAGCAGTGGGTCATGTGGCCTCATTGTGATTCTGGATATGTGACTATTAACCAGTTGCTTGGATCCATACAAAATTTATTTACAGGTGCCACAGTGAGAACTTTATATAAATCTTCTGCTCATTGGATTCACATTTATTACAAAGAAGTCTGAACGATGGAGATTTTTTTCTTCTGAGACAAAAAGTCATCTTTTAAAAAACATGTTAACCTGATTGTAACAAAAACTATTTCTGTAGCTTTGGGTGACTTTGCTGTCTTTTGCAGGATAAGGTGATCCAGGTAAGTACATAAATATTTTCCCTCATTTGCTTTATCTTGTGCCTTACTGAAGTGAACTTGACAAAGCTTTGAATTTTGTAATAAAGAATGGAATTGGTTATACCAGAGTACTGTACAATGCAACCTTTCATTCATATCTGATGATATCAGAAACAGAAGAATTAAAGGAGTTGTGTTACCAAGGTAAATTGCCTTTGAACATGCTTTGCCATATCTGTAATCCAGTACAGGCTGAAGCAGTGTGCAACATGATAATATCATATTGACAATTGCAGATTACACATTTAAATTGTCACAAATAAAAATTAAGATAAGAATAAAAAATGTGGATTTGCAAATATTGCTGTTGCTACAGCAGTCACTTGCATTGATACAGCAGTCATTGTGTAAGTTTGCTGCTGAGTCGCATGAGCAGAAATGCAGTGTATTTGAACTGAGAATTTCATGCATGTCAAAGTCCTGTGTGCCAGATATACATTGAGATTGTTGTATATCCAAAACAAACCCTATCATGATCATCTCTCCCTAATAAATTCAGGTAAAAGTTGGAGCTCAAATAATGTCACATGATCTGAATAGGTGGAGCACATGGTTACAGCTGCCTAGTTTTTAAATTTTGCAATGATATCAACCGTATCTACTTAGCCTTTAAGCTGCAGGGATGTGTACCACGCAGTAATTGGGAATATGCCATGCACAGGACAAACAGTCTCATACCAATAATAATCCTTTCAAGATACACATGCTGCTTCACTGTACACCAATGTTAAAAAGGCTACATAGTGTGAGAAACAGCCTGTGCGCAACAAAGGGGAATTAATAAGAACTTTGGTGTCTACTAGTTTAAATCCAATATTTTCACAATTTTCTATTATTTAGAATATATACATTTCACCAAGATTCAATGAAATGTGTGTATTCCAATGTAATTGGGAGCACTGGAATTAGTTGTTCAATACTCTCGTGTAACCTCCGATCTGCTCTTACCCTAATAATGCTATGGAGATCACAGGCTAGTCACATGGGGAAATGCATGCATGTAGATTTAAGTAGAAATAATGTTCTGGAACACCGTATCATCCTCACCAGTGTCTCAGAACACTCTTGTATCCTGTGTTTTATACTCCAAGATAACCTGAAGATGTACAACTCAATGGAATCTGTTCAGCCCAGCACCCCTATCTACCAAGGAGGTTCACGATCACTGATTTTATTACAGGAATCTGTTTTGTCCACGGGGGACAATTTTAAGTTCTGGCCTACTATTCCAATAGCAAAGAGTTACTCATTATTTTCAGATCCCAATCTCATTTAAATTTGGTAAGCAAATTCTGTGAAACTGAACAGATATTCCTGGTGTAGCATACTCCTGCATCCCTTTTAGAATTGTACCTCTTATGTTATACCATCTGTCCTTGTTCTTCATTCCAAAATGCACCACCTCACAGTTCTCTGCATTGTACTTCATTTGACACCAATTCTGAATGCCTAACTACATTCGCAATGACACAGCAGGGTGGAAGAAAGTTAACAGGATATTTTGTACCAGGAGGCTGTCACACCCCGTAAGAAAGGGCCTTACGATTTGATCAGTGGCTGGAAAGTGGAGTGTGCCTACAGCTGAGCCAAGTAAAGAAACCTCGAGGACAAAAGTTCAGGAGTCTCAGCCTTTTTAGTTTTCCAACAGATTTGATGTTCTTTATTTTTGATGAGAGTGAAGGCTGCATGGTGAATGAACTAACCATGGCATTGTGGTATTGGAAGCCATTCAAGTGGCAGGAGCCAAAATGAAAGTTGTGATATTAGGGGAAAGCCCACATTCTATGAATAAATAAAACAAAAACAAGGTGGAGGATGGCTATATTAATTAATTATGATATTTGCATGATAGAGTAGGATGACCTAAATTCAGGAAACCAGGGTGCAGAAGAGATTTGTGCGGAGCTGAGAAATGATAAAGGCAAGAAGGTACTCGTGGGAGTAATATAGAGGCCCCATAAAAAGTAAATATGCAGTAGGGTGGAGTATAAGAAATAATGGGAGTTTGCCGATAGTTGTGGGGAATTATAAACTGCATATAAACTCAAAAATCAGATGAGCAAAAGAGCCTGGAGGAGGAGTTCACAGAATGTTTTTGGGATAATTTCTTGGAATACCATGTTCTGGAGCCAATCAGATATCAGGCTATACAAAAGTGGATCTAATTATGTCAGCATAAAAGCAGAGTTAACTCATGAGAACTGGCAAATTTAGGGATAGTACAGTAGAGGTGCAGTGCAGACAATTAAATATATATTAATACATAGAATAGATACAGTCCAGTGAGAGAGAAAATTCCAAGAGGAAAACTCATCATCAGTGTGTCCTCTAAGCCATGTACCTGTATATGTGTGTATTGTCAATTACAGCAATAATCTTTTCCACAATAACTTTATGTGGCATTTTACCAAATGCCTTCTGGAAAGCTAAATCCATCCACTGCCTGCCCTTTATTTACAGCACATGTTACTTTGTTACAGAACTCCAATAAATTGGTTAATTGTGATTTCCCTTCCAAAGGAACCTTCCACGTCCATCAGAGATTGACCTTCCACACAGCATTTACTGTATCCATTGCTCCCGATGCAGTCTCCTTTACATTAGGAAGACAGGATGCCTACTTGCAGAACTCTTCAAAGAACATCTTTGGGACACACACACGAAGCAACCCCACTGACCCGTGGCCAAACACTTTAACTCCCTTTCCCACTGTGCCAAGGACATGCAGGTGCTAGGTCTCCTCCATCGCCGAACCCTAACCACCAACCCCTGGAGGAAAAACGCCTCATCTCCTGCCTTAGGACCCACCAACCATACAAGGATTAATGTGGCTTTCACCAGTTTCCTCATTTCCCCTCCCCCAACCACCTTATTCCTGATCCAACCTTCCAACTCAGCACTGCCCTCATAACCTGTCCTATCTGTCCATCTTCACACCTATCTGCTTCCGACCCATACCATTGCCACCACCCCACCTTCATCTACCTATCGCACTCTCAGCTACCTTCCCCCCAGCCCCACCCCCCCCCCCCACCCCCTCCCATTTCTCTCTACGACCTTGGCTCACAAGCCTCAATCCTGATGAAGGGCTTATGCCCAAAACGTCGATTCTCCTACTCCTCGGATGCTGCCTAACCTGCTGTGCTTTTCCAACACCATACTCTCGACTCTTCACAAAATCATGTTGACTCTACCTGACTACCTTGAACATTTCTACGTGCCTGCCTATAAAATCTTCTAATACAGACCTCAGAAGCCCATAAGGCCTGAAAGAAAATTAGAGGAAACACTGCCGATAGGTGTGAAGATGGACAGATAGGACAGGTTATGAGGGCAGTGCTGAGTTGGAAGGTTGGATCAGGGATAAGGTGGTTGGGGGAGGGGAAACACTGTGGTTAACTATAATAGTTCAAAATAATATCAAACTAAAAGAAAAAGCATAAAATTGTACAAAGATTGGTGGAAAATCAGCAAAGAATGACTAAAAGATAAATATCAGGGGAAATTAGAGTATGAGAGAAAGTCAGCTAGAAAAATAAGAACAGATAATAATAGCTCCTTTGATAATTTTGAAAAAAGTAAGTGTTAATCCAGTAGAATGAGAATCTAGCAAATTAATGCCAGAAAATAAAAATATGGCAGATAAATTGATCAGGTATTTTGCATCAGTCTTCACTATAGAGGATACAGGTAACATCCCAGGAAATGTAATCGAGAGAGAAAATCAAAATATGCAATCACCAGGAAAGTGGTGCTGAGAAAATTGTTGGCGTTGCATGCTGATAAATTCCTAAGTTCTGATGGACTTCAATCTAGAGTATTAAAAGATATGCCTAATGAGATAGTTGATGCATTGGATCTAATTTTAAAAAGCTCCCTAGATTCGAGAAAGTTTGCATTAGATTAGAAAATAATGAATGTAACTCCTTCGTTGAAGTTAAATGCCACTTAACTTAGCATCTGTCATAGGGAAGATGTTAGAAGCTATTATTAAAGACTTTATAGCAGGTCACTTAGAAATATTCAAGGTAATCAGGCAGAGTCAATATGATTTTGTGAAAGTGAAATCATGCTTAACCAGATTATTGGAGCTCTTTGAAGAAGTAACATATGCTGTAGATAAAGGTGAGGCAGTAGACAGACTGTACTTAGCTTTCCAGAAGGCACTTGATAAAATGCCATGTAAAGATTATTATAGAAAACTAAAGCTCATGGTGTAGAAGATTGGATAACTAACAGGAAACTGAATTGACACAAATGAGCCTTTTGACCAGCAAAGTGTAATGAATAGGGAGCTACAAGGATTAGTGCTGAAAACTTTTACTATTTAGGTAAATGGCATGAAAGGTATTGATGCTAAATTTGCTGATCATTCAGAGATAGTTACGAAGCCGGTTGTGAGGAGGACATGAGGTGGCTACAAAATGATATAGAGAGGTTGAATGTGCAACAATCTCACAAATGGAGTATAATGTGGGAAATCATGCAATTATCCATGTGGCGGAAAGAATAAAAATTTAAGCATATTACCGAACTGATAGTAGATTGCAGAGTTATGAGATGCAGAGGGACCTGAGTGTCCAAGAATAAATAATTGAGTGCATTTGACAGAAATGTAATAAGTCTTGTTTGTGGTGTGTGTTTGTGTGTATCTATTTGGTTTTCATGTTACAAATTATTTTGCTCTGTACTGTTGTCCTGACTGCAGTAGTGGTGAATCCTGCATGTCTGTCAGTAGTTGTGTTTCTGCTACTACTTCATGTTTTGCAAGGATTGTTTTCAATGCAATTGTAATTTTATGTATCTAACTTTAATTGATAACAAAACTCAATCAGTGCAATTCTTTAGAAAGGGTTGAATATCCTTGGATCCCCCTCATGACTTTAAACAATCAAATGAAAGCAAAGACCTGGGAGCAGATAACCAATCTTTCCTATGAACCTTCACAAAATTCAGCCAATATAAATAGAATATGTATTGTGTAGAGAAGATGCTGTTGAAAGAGGGTTCCAATTTGATGCAGTTAAACTCTAACCCCAGTTAATAAATATGGCTCATCTGACCTATCCTTACACAACATCCACACCTGCAGACCATTGGATATTGATCATAAAAGGGAAATGACTGACTTTTTATCATCCCCTCTTCTGCCTGTCCTCTTCCTAAGCCATTTGTGGGTATCTTTATTGCAGCCCCAGTTATGATTAGGTAACATTACACTGATTATGAATGGAATCTGGTCAGTTTGGCTCAGTACTTTGTATCACAGATGGGCAATTGGACAGTATTTATTTAACAACTTCACATTACTAAATAACACTGTTCCATTGTGTTAACGTCTTCCTTTTCATTTTCACTTTATGCCCCACCCCGGATTGGTTTGAATTGGATTTAATTATCAAATCTTTCCTGTGATTTTCTGTGTGCAATAAAGAATAAAAAAACATTGTAAATTAACTAGGTAGTTGCTGAATTAGTCTGTATCATGAGGCCAATTTTCAGTCCTTTTGCATGGCCACCAGACTACATATAATTTACAAAATTATGATAATGTGACCTTCATACATGTTTTTGACTGGATTGAATTTCAGTCCAAAAACAATGCAACTTTTCCCCCAAAAGATGTAATGGGCAAACAAGTGCTCCATCTTCCAAAATAATTTCTGAGAGCCCCAGCTTTGTGCTTTTCTGGCAGTAATGAGAAATGAATGCACAAATGACAAAATATTTATTTCTGTTCTCAAAAATGCTTTATTGGTCACCTTTGCACTATGGAAATCCAAAGTGTCACTTAGCAAAAAATGTGTTTTGTTTAAAACATTTACAAACTTCTGTGACTTGTACCTTCCTTGTCACCTTTTAGGTAACAGTCTCAACAATTACATATACTGTATTTCCAAATTCATTGATTCTATTCCACTAAAATTATCACACTTTTTCTTGCGTGTTTTCAAAGAACATGGAATTTTGAAAATTGGCCTTCTGGTTAGCAATCAGTTCATATGTATTTTATCATGCCTGGAAGGAATGTTTAAATGTGTGCAAGAATTCTCTGTGGAATGTTCATCAGAATGGTACAGGCTGTTTTGAACTATGCAATATGTAGTTGTTCTTCAACCTTGTTACATGTATATGGAGTGTTACCTGTGCGTGTTTTTATGTGTTTTAACGTGTATCCCCGGATATATTTGTAATCAGTTTCAACCTGTCAGTGCCTACAATTGTATACAGAGAATAAACAATATTAAAAGTAAACTAATTTTTTTTAACCTTCTTTTCAGTCAAACATAAAGTTGGTTGAGATTGAGCTCTTGTTCCCAAAAGAAAAGAGCAGGAGAAGGGTACAGCTTTAGAGTTAAATGGCCAAATATCTGGGTAAACAGTTAACATCACAATTTCTCATGGAAAGGAATCCAAATTGATTGGGTTAAGCACCCAAACAAGTTACATAAAATATTAATGCTTTCAGTGCTCATTCTACCACTAGATGTCAGTATCATGAGCTTCAGAATTGTTATATCCAATTTGTAAATTCTGCTGAAAACATATAGAGACAGGAAGTTATCATAATACAAATGGCGTCTTTGACAACAAAAACAAATTGCTGCAAAAACTCAGCATGTCTGGAGTTTATGGAGAGAAATCAGAGTTAATGTTTCATGTCCAGTGACCATTCTTCATAACAAGTATTATCTTTTCTGCTACTGTATAATGTTACAGTAAATGTAATTAAAATTTCAGAATTCTAGAACTGCTGCCTCACAATGCCAGGAATGCAGGTTTAATTTCAGCCTTGGGCGACTGTCAGTGTGGAGTTTATACATTCTCCCCAGGTCTGCATGGGTTTCCTCCAGGTGTTCCAGTTTCCTCCCACAATCCAAAGTGTGCAGATTAGGTGAATCTGCCATGTTAAATTGCCCATAGTGTTCAGGGTATGTAGGTAGGTGCATTAGTCAGGGGTAAATGTAGAATAATAGGGTAGGTCTGAGTGGGTCAGTGTGGATTTGTTGGGGTGAAGGCTTGTTTCCACACTGTGGGGATTCTATTCTAGATCTAACAGAGAAGCAATGCTGACCCATTATTAACCTCCAAAAACAATTGCAATCTTTGACTGGATTATGAGTTCTCACAGACAGTGAAAGGAATTGGGCGGGAGCTGAAAGTAGCCTTCAGCCAACATGCCGATCTCTCCACTCCTTCGCCATCCAACCCTGACCAATTTCAAAGGTATCTAGGGATGTAAGGCAAGTGTGGGAGGAGAGGGGAAGGCTATGGGTCTGTGTGCAGTAGGTTGCCAACATGTATTATTTAGGGGAAGCAGGTGATAGCAATGCAGTTAGGCATGGAAGCCCGCCCCAGCACGCTTGGATGCATCAATAGCCCTGCAATGGAGCTCTCATTGCAATTTCTAATTTAACATTGAAAGGGCTGAAGGCAATGCATTTCTATTTTTATGTGACCTCCCTCTTACTTAGCTTCCATTGTATCTGATCTATTAAAGTTGGAAAGCCTCTGATTATCCTTCCAATTTCTAGAGCCCACCCAATATCCTTAAGCCTGCCATCTGCCAGTAATTGGACACTATAACAGACCTCACATTGAGTGACAGTTTCCCATATAACACAGATTTATAACTAATAATTCGACCTGACAGCAAGGTTCCGATGTCTGCAGGCAATATCCTGCATCACTTCACTGCCAGACATCCTGATTATCTTGCAATTAAATAAAGCTAGCCAATCCTTACTATGATTGAATTTCATGAATGCTTATCTCTGTGCATGTAAAACCTTCCATGAAAACAACAAGTAACTGTCAGAACAAAAGCTCTGCATTCAGAAATTAACTTCTATTACTCAGTATTCCTTTATAGTGGTTCAAATAATTAGCTACTCGATTGATTGACATATTTATAGAAATTGCGAGTTTAGTAGACTCCTATTGAAACAAAGTCACTTTCAAGAATGTAGACATTTGGTCAAGTCAGTTTCACTTGACACTAGACAGTAAGGACTAAAGCTTATTTTTTCAGCATGGTGAAGGAGACAGAATGGAAATAGAGGGCTCTACTCACTCCCTGAACCACTATCTCAGCAATGGATGCCAATTGGCAACCCTTTGATGGGAAGGCTGCCAATTAGAGAAGCAGAAGGGGGGCTCCAAGCCCAATTGAGGCTATAAACTAAGGCATCATGTGACAAAGAGATAGTGCCTTGAACAGGAACTTGGTCATAACTGGAATTGTAAAGGCCCCAACTCTCAGAATCAGCCTTTATTTTTACAGATGGCACAAAAAAGATAAAAGAAAGTGCCATTTTTAAAAACAAAACAGATGTCGGCACATTCCCTGGTAGAATTTGCTGCTACATTCAATTATGGTCCCAGTGCAAGTCTTTCTTTCCACCCTTATGCAAACTTTTTAATCACTGCTATAAAATACTACCAAACTTTTTTTTTCCACATCCAACACCTAATAAATGCAGTGGGCAAAAAAAACTGAATGCAATGGTGTTGTCAACAAACATAATATTATGTGTATTAGTGATTTCACAATGGTAAGCGGATTGCCAATTTCTGAATTCTGTAATTTGGAAGACTGACGTGATGTCATCATACTGCAGACACTACATTATTTTTTGTCAGTACACAGTTGTAGGTTGGAGCAGTACATCTGATTTGAGAATGTAAAATCCACTCCTGTATGTTGGCCACTGTCCTGTTCGGCAATGTCAACAGATGAATCACAGTACTAAGAAAGGAAAAAATTGCACCTGTGACAAACAAAATGTGTACCATCTCCACAAGTGGTCATGTATTATTTTGTTTCACATTAACTTTGTATCTCGTGAGAGGTTTCTCAATTCAGAGCCACCTCATTACCAATAGGCAAATCTCTTGATAAGGCATTCATTGCCCTTGTTTAATCCATGAGTGGTTGCTAATAGTTACTGCAGATCAAACAATGAGAGTCATTGCATTTCCAGTGCCTTATTATTGTAGAACTTTGTGATCATGTTTTTACTTTTTCCTGCATTTTTCCACCTTTCCACATGCCTTCAGGATTCTTCCAGCTCAATGGTAGGTCTTCAGCTCTTCACATTTGTTTCTATTACTTTATCTGTTTACTACCTACAGCACTGCCAGTGATTAAAGAGGATTGAACTGCCTCATAGCTAGTAAATGTTATGTACTAGCTTGGCACCAAAATAAAGATATATATATATACTCTTTTTAGTGTTTTACCTCAAGAGTAATCCACGCTATCAGACCAAATCTCCTACCCTACATTCTTGACGTCACTTTCGTTAACAGTGAAATTTAACATTCTATATTTAAGTAGACAGTGTGGCTATATTTGTGGAGTTGAAATGCCCATCAGCCATGATTGAATGGTGGAGTGGATTCAATGGACAGAATGGCCTTACTTCCACTCCTATGTCTTATGGTCTCATATTCTGTTATGATGCTTACTTAGTTGATTTTTTTTAAACAATGTAATTATAAAAGCAGTAGATGCTAAGTTTTCATATACAGGAAAGTAGAAAAAACTTACTGTTTAGTGTACTCACTTATAGCAGGGCATTCTTTCCTTTCCCACTCAAGATTGTCTGACTTTTCTCTACCGCTGAAATCTATTTAGTAGACGAACTGTGACATAACAAACTGAGCACCAACATGATATTTCAATAGATTTTTGGAAGCAGGCTATTTCAGGGTATCTGAGGTGCAGGAAAATCGATGTTTCACATAAAAGTCCTTCATTGGGAAGGGCTGATGAAGGGCTTTTGCCCGAAACGTTGATTTTCCCGCTCCTCGGATGCTGCCTGACCTGCTGTGCGTTTCCAGCACCACACTAATCTTGACTCTAATCTCCAGCATCTGTGATGTAGTGCCTACTTCAGGGTATCTGCCTGCTTAAAATATTCTCAGTACAACCAAGGCCTTTTTCCACCTGATTAGATCCCTGTCATCTTACCCTTATTTAAATAACATTCTCCTGTTGTTCACAGCACTACCAACAGGTCCAAGAGTACACAAGCCCTTTCTAATCCCCAAAGATGTTTGTGTTTGATTTATCCCAATAACCACCATTCCCATTCCAGCCTGGTCTTTATGCATCTCCCTTTTGAAAGAGAGAATGTCTTGCATAAATGTCTTTCAGACATTAGTTGTTGGGAATATCATCTTAAAATTGCTGGTCTCAATGATCTTAAACTAGCACTCTCTAACTCTCTGCCTGTGTCTCAGTCAAATGGCCTGCATAACTTTGCATAATTTCTGCCTTTTCATTTGTTTTTCCTCATCTGTAACGTGAGAAGCCCATGCCAGACCAAGGCAACCTACTACAAGGCCGCTGCAAATATTATGCTCTGATCAAAAGCAAAGGATTTCATTTATATAGCATCTAACATTATCAAGATCATCTGAAAATGCTGCACAGCCAGTGAAGTACTTTTGAAGTGTAGTCACTATTTTAATGTTGGAAATATGGCAGCCAAGTGGTGCACAGCAAGCTCCCATAAGCAGAATTGTGAGAATAACCAGATATCAGTTTTAATGGCACTGATTGAGGAACAAATATTGAACAGAGCATTGAGGAATTACTGCCATGTTCTTCAAAGTAGTTGTATAAGACCTGTCATGTCCACTTAATCTGGACCTGATCTTGGTTTAACACCTCATCTGAAAAGTAAAACTTCCGACAGTGCAGCATTCCGTCAGTCCTGCACTGAAGTGTTGCCTAAGAGTTTTCTGCTTAGCCCTCTTGTGGGATATGAACCAGTGACCTCTGACTCAGATGGAGAGGAATATACCCACTAAGTCACAGGTGGATACCTAATTCAACAGTAATATCGCACTGGCACACGATGATGAATGACAGACTCCAACATAATCTCCCAAGCATTGTGGAAGTTCATTCAACTCCTGAAACAATATGAATGCAGCAATGCTGATGCACTGTCTTAACTTTGTTTATCATTTTAAGTTAATTGGACCCTGGACAACAGTGCACTGAAATCTACCAAACCATGCATCAGTAAAGAGGAACATCTCTTAATTCCATATCACCGTTTTAAACTGTGTGTGTTAAGAAAGATTATTTTTCTTAAAGATCCCCTTGCACTTTAATACCTTTAACATAATAATAACTTCACAAGAGCATTATAAAGTAAAATTTAACACCAAGCCACATTGGGTCAGTAGTCAAAAAGCTTGCTCAAAAAGGTAACTTCTAAGGGGCATTTTAAAAGAGGAATAAAGATCAGAGATATTTATTAAAGGAATTCCAGAGCTGAGGGCCTCTGCAGCTAAAGGCAGAGCCATTAGTGGCAGAGCAATTAGAATCAGAGATGGTCTAGAGGTCAGAACTTAGATGTGTTCAGATATCTCAATGGGTTGTGGGACTGGAGGAATTTACTGAGAAAGGGAGGGGTGAGAAATTTAAATTCAAGGTGTTCCTTCACTGGAATCCAATTATTGCTCAACAATTTATTGGAAATATGGGAAAACATTGGAAAAGTTGAGAGACAGCAAAGGTATTCACTCATTACCACCCTGGTCATTAAGTGATCAATCCTCTAGTCATATAAAATGAACAAATTGAAAATACTAACAAATGTAAATGTTTTAATTGTGTAACTAACTTTTGTACAGAAAACAAGACTTGTGTTACAGGGAGGTCCATGGAATTTTTATAGCATTGGAGAGGGAGCTCTCAGAAGCGTAAATGTTAACAATCATTGATGCAGAGCAGGTCTTATTTTGCAGTCAACCAACAAGTCACCACCGAGTTAATCATTTTTAACAGGAACTCTAATTCTGGCTATTTTAAAATTTGGCTTTTTTCTCTGTAAAGTCAGTTTTGTTCCTTCCCTGCATAACAGATGAGCAGAGTTGTTTGCAAGTAGGACTTGCACTAAAAAGAAATTGTCACCTTGATTTTTTGTGAGAAAGCTGTTTGAACCTATTTTAAATAATTTAGTTCTTTTTTTAAGCTTTCCACAAATATATTAAAAGAAATCAAATAACTTTGGTAAACAAATCACACTGTACTCTTAGTTTGCAGAATAGAAACTGGGAGAGGAAGAACATTTTTAGTTTTAGTTTTAATTTGTTTTTCTGCCAAAAAGTGCAGCTTCCTTTTTTCATAAAAGTCGAAAATGCTTGAAACACTTAGCAGATCAAGCATTAGTGGAGAAAAAGAAACAGTTAGTGTTTCAGAATTCTGATGAAAGTTCAACAACAACCTGAAATTCTTGTTTCTTTCTCTACTGAGCATATCCAGTATTTTCTATTTTTATTTCAAGTTTACAGCATCTGCCCTATTCTGCTTTTCCTTTACTTAGGTTACCTTTTACAGGATGTAGTTATCACTGGCAAGGCCCACAGTTGCTGCTCATCTTCAATTACCCTTGAGAATGTGGAGAAGAGCCATCATCTTGTAATAGGATCATTTGTATTGGTGATGGTACTGTCACAGTGCTGTTATGGAGCAAGTTCCATGACTTAGATCCAGCCATGATAGATGAAGGGTTGGATGGCCCTTAATGTATTCACTCTTGTCGAGGGTTTGACAGAGACGCTGGAGCTTTTTTTCCCTGGATCATTGGAGGCTGAGGGGTGACCTTATAGAGGTTTTTAAAATCATAGGACGAATAGCCAAGGTCTCTTCTTCATGGTGGGGGGGTCCCAAATTAGAGGGCCTAGGTTTAAGATGAGAAGGGAAAGATTTTAAAGAGAGCTGAGGGGCAACGTTTTCACACAGAGGTTGGTGTGTGTATGAAACGAGGAGGATGCCAGAGGAAGTGGTGGAGGCTAGTATAATTAAACATTTAAAAGGCACCTGAATGGATATATGAATAGGAAGAGTTTAGAGAGATATGGGCCAAATGCTGGAAAATGGGACTAGATTAATTTATCTGATCAGCATCGACGAGTTTGACTAAAGGGTCTGTTTCCATGCTGGACAACTCTGTGACTCTATAACACTGTTTTCACTCATGTATGTTAATTGCTGTTCATCCAAATATTGACAATGTATTTGACCACAGAGGGTTAGCACAATTTTGATCCTCCCCCTGCCCCTGACCTATCACATTCATCCCCTCCCCCACTCACCTATTGTACTCTATGCTACTTTCTCCCCACCCCCGCCCTCCTCTAGCTTATCTCTCCACGCTTCAGGCTCTCTGCCTTTATTCCTGATGAAGGGCTTTTGCCTGAAATGTCGATTTTACTGCTGCTTGGATGCTGCCTGAACTGCTGTGCTCTTCCAGCACCACTAATCCAGAATCTGGTTTCCAGCATCTGCAGTCATTGCTTTTACCTAGTTGATTTTAACCCTACTGCGAATCCTCTAGCAAGGATGCCTGCCTTGAAGAAGTTTTCCTCCTCTCTCTACAAGAATCTCAGGGATGTCCCTCTCCCACTGCAACTCCCAGGTCATTTCCTCTGCCCTGAAGCTCTTCAACCATGTCCTGAAACAAACTCGCTACCACAGCTACATTTGCTTCAACAGTGCCTGCTGCCCCTGTAACCAACTCATCCCACACGGACTCCGGACCACCTTTAAACCAGCAGAGTTCGGACCTGAACAGGACAAACAGTACAGGCTACAGATTCAAAAACACCAGCAACCGTTCTCCTTCAAGATCCTCCGCTCCACACTTGCAGCAATGCAGCGGCACCTCACCTCTCTACAGTCAGCCCTGCCTCAGCTGAGGGCCACACTCTCTCAGAATTGCAAAGGACCCACTCTGTACTACATCCTCAGGAGAATTCATACTCTCAACAAACAGTATTTCAACTCCATCTCAAACATCAAAACTGTAAGTACAACAAACTTTTATCTAACCAGCGCTCCTCAAACATTCCAGAAGATTCCCTCGGCCTCTGGAACTGCTCGGACACCATTAGCCATGCGGCTGGTGCAACTGCCACCCCCATGCTGATTGATGATGTCACTTCCGCCCCATCATGGCCACTCCCATGACCACTTCCGCCCCTCACAATTCCTCATGCATCACACGTGACATTACTTCCATCCCTCACATCATCGCTGATGTCACACACTCAGTGACTTCCACCACCCCTACTGCCATGTCTGCCACCACTTCCGCCCCCACCAATGCCATTCACTTGCATTCTGCTGACACACCCCCCACAGATCCCACTGTCACCATTCCCGGCCCCCAGAACCCTGAGGGGAACACCACCCCTGCTCATAACTCCACCCCCATTCCCCCCACCATCACACCCACTCCCAGCTCCACACCCTCACCAAATCCCAGCCCCCAGCCCTGCCGAGCTTTCACCATCCCTCCAGACCTTCCCCTCACTGAGGACGAATGATCAGTCCTCAGCAAAAGACTCACCTTCATCCCCTCCGCCCACGCATCAATGAATTTAATACACGCCATGACGTGGAACACGTCTTCCTCCGCCTCCGCCTCCGAGCTTACTTTCACAATCAGGACTCCCGCCCACCTTCCGAGGACCCCTTCGCCTACCTCCAACACACTGCATCCACCTGGACATCCCGCGCTGGCCTATTACCTGCCCTCGACCTCTTCATTTCCACCTGCCGCCGGGACATTAACCGCCTCAACCTGACTACCCCCCTTCCCCACTCCAACCTCTCACCCTCACAACGTGCAACCCTCCAATCCCTCTGCTCCAATCCCGACCTCACCAACAAGCCAGCAGTTAAAGGGGGCGCAGTGGTAGTCTAGCGTACTGACCTCTACACCACTGAAGCCAAACGCCAACTCGAGGACACCACTTCCTACCGCCCCCTCGACCATGACCCCACCCCCCCATCACCAAACCATCATCTCCCAGACTATACAGAACCTCATCACCTCAGGAGATCTCCCACCCACAGCCTCCAACCTCATAGTCCGGGAACCCCGCACTGCCCGGTTCTACCTCCTTCCCAAGATCCACAAGCCTGACCACCCTGTCTCAGCATGCTCCTGCCCCACTGAACTCATCTCTAACTACCTTGACACTGTCCTATCCCCCCAGTCCAGGAACTCCCCACATACGTTCGAGACACCACCCACCCCCTCCACCTCCTCCAAGAC
Organism: Chiloscyllium punctatum; assembly: GCF_047496795.1. Classification (NCBI taxonomy): domain Eukaryota; kingdom Metazoa; phylum Chordata; class Chondrichthyes; order Orectolobiformes; family Hemiscylliidae; genus Chiloscyllium; species Chiloscyllium punctatum. The sequence continues at coordinate 14,679,122 of NC_092750.1, read as the reverse complement.
TTCCGTTTCCCCGGCCCCCAACATCTCATCTTCACCATGGATATCCAATCCCTCTACACCTCCATCCACCATGACCAGGGCCTCCAAGCCCTCCGTTTTTTCTTCTCCCGACGTCCCCAACAGTACCCTTCCACCGACACACTCATTCATTTGGCCGAACTGGTCCTCACTCTTAACAATTTCTCCTTCGAATCCTCCCACTTCTTCCAGACCAAAGGGGTAGCCATGGGCACACGAATGGGCCCCAGCTATGCCTGTCTCTTTGGCCACGAAGAACAGTCAATCTTCCGTAATTACACCGGCACCACTCCCCACCTCTTCCTCCACTACACTGATGACTGCATTGGCGCCACCTAATGCTCCCATGAGGAGGTTGAGCAATTCATCAACTTCACCAACACATTCCACCCTGATCTTAAATTTACCTGGACCATCTCTGACAGCTCCCTCCCCTTCCTGGACCTCTCCATCTCCATTAATGACGACCGACTTGACACTGACATTTTTTACAAACCCACCAACTCCCACAGCAACCTGGATTACACCTCTTCCCACCAACTCCCACAGCAACTTGGATTACACCTTTTGCAAAAATGCCATCCCGTATTCCCAATTCCTCCGCCTCCGCCGTATCTGCTTCCAGGAGGACCAGTTCCACCACAGAACACACCAGATGGCCTCCTCCTTTAGAGACCGCAATTTCCCGTCCCATGTGGTTAAAGATGCCCTCCAATGCATCTCGTCCACATCCCGCACCTCCGCCCTCAGACCCCACCCCTCCAACCGTAACAAGGACAGAATGCCCCTGGTGCTCACCTTCCACCCTACCAACCTTCGCATAAACCAAATCATCCGCCGACATTTCCGCCACCTCCAAAAAGACCCCACCACCAGGGATATATTTCCCTCCCCACCCTTTTCCGCCTATCGCAAAGACCGTTCCCTCCGTGACTACCTGGTCAGGTCCACGCCCCCCTACAACCTACCCTCCCATCCTGGCACCTTCCCCTGCCACCGCAGGAACTGCAAAACCTGCGCCTACACCTCCTCCCTCACCTCCATCCAAGGCCCTAAAGGAGCCTTCCACATCCATCAAAGTTTTACCTGCTCATCCACTAATATCCGTTTATTGTATCCGTTGCTCCCGATGCGGTCTCCTCTACATTGGGGAAACTGGATGCCTCCTAGCAGAGCGCTTTAAGGAACATCTCCGGGACACCCGCCCTGTGGCCCATCATTTCAACTCCCCCTCCCTGGGTGAAGGTCCAACCAACTAAAATCCTCACGTAGTCAATCTCCACCAATCATTACAATTTCTTAATTATCAACATTTAGTTAGTATTTCATGTAACAGTTTTAAAACTTCAAAACTACTTCTATGACATTTTGAGGTTGTGAAAGGTTGTAGATACACATTTAAAGACTATCCTGCTCAGAATGAGAGATAAAGAGAGCAGCTTTATATGGGATCTCAAACTGTCTCTATGGGTCAGATTAGTATTTCCCCAACAGCACCTTCAAACAACAAAGGCAATTAGAGTCATAGAGATGTACATAGAAGGTCCTGGGCCTTCTTCACTGCCAGTCCCTCACCACCAGACGCCTGGAGGAAGAACGTCTCATCTTCCACCTCGGAACACTTCAACCCCAGGGCATCAATGTGGACTTCAACAGTTTCCTCATTTCTCCTTCCCCCCCACCTCACCCTAGTTCCAAACTTCCAGCTCAGCACTGTCCCCATGACTTGTCCTACCTGCCTATCTTCTTTTCCACCTATCCACTCCACCCTCCCCCTGGCCCTGACCTATCACCTTCATCCCCTCCCCCACTCACCTATTGTACTCTGTGCTACTTTCTCCCACCCTCCTCTAGCTTATCTCTCCACACTTCAGGCTGTCTGCCTTTATTCCTGATGAAGGGCTTTTGCCCGAAATGTTGATTTTACTGCTCCTCGGATGCTGCCTGAACTGCTGTGCTCTTCCAGCACCACTAATCCAGAAACAATTTTGATCATGTTCTTGTCAAGGTTCAACATACAAACACTGCTTCACCACCACCACCACCACCAAACCCAACAGATAAGAAACAGATAAGAACTATAAGAGAAAAAAACACAAGTAGAGATCAAAGATTTGGAGATGCCGGTGTTGGACTGGGGTGTACAAAGTTAAAAATCACACAACACCAGGTTATAGTCCAACAGGTTTAACTGGAAGCACACTAGCTTTCGGAGAGTCGCTCCTTTATCAGGTGTTTGTGGAGGACACAATTGTAAGGCACAGAATTTATAGCAAAAGTTCAAAGATGTTTTAAACACTGCAAGACCGAAAGGGCCTCAAATGAATTAAATGTGGTGTAAAATATGTGTTTTGCAGCATTAGCAAATATAGTTAAATAACTGCTTTCAAAATTCATACAAGGGTGAGAATTTTGATTTTAATGGATGGAGTGGAATTTAGAGAGGGTGAGAAGTGGGGGAATTTCAAGCATAGTGAAGGTCCAACCAACTAAAATCCTCACATAGTCAATCTCCACCAATCATTACAATTTCTTAATTATCAACATTTAGTTAGTATTTCATGTAACAGTTTTAAAACTTCAAAACTACATCTATGACATTTTGAGGTTGTGAAAGATTGTAGATAAACATTTAAAGACTATCCTGCTCAGAATGAGAGATAAAGAGAGCAGCTTTATATGGGATCTCAAACTGTCTCAATGGGTCAGATTAGTATTTCCCCAACAGCACCTTCAAACAACAAAGGCAATTAGAGTCATAGAGATGTACAGCATGGAAACAGACCCTTCGGTCCAACCCATCCATGCCGACCAGATATCTCAACCCAATCTAGTCCTACCTGCCAGCACCTGGCCCATATCTCTCCAAACCCTTCCTATTCATATACCCTTCCAAATGCCTTTTAAATGTTGCAATTGTACCAGCCTCCACCACTTCCTCTGGCAGCTCATTCCATACATGTACCACCCTGTGTGTGAAAAAGTTGCCCCTTAGGTCTCTTTTATATTTTTCCCCCTCACCCTAAACCTATGCCCCCTAGTTCTGGACTCCCCAACTCCAGGGAAAAGACTTTGTCTACTTATCCTATCCATGCCCCTCATAGTTTTGTAAACCTCTATAAGGTCAGCCCTCAGCCTCCAGGGAAAACAGCCCTGGCCTGTTCAGCCTCTCCTTATAGCTCAAATCCAAAAAAAACCCACCACCACCACCTTCCGTCTTCCACCATAAAACCAATTTTGCATCCGATTGGCAAGATCACCCTAAATCCCTTGTGATCGAACTTTATTAATTAGTGTGCTATACAGACTGCAGACCCTTATCAAAGGTTTTACTAAAGTCAAAGTAAACATTGTCTCCTGCTCTGCCCTCAATCTTTTTGGTTAATTCCTCAAAAAACAAGTTTGAGAGACAATTTCCCTCATTCAAAACCATGCTCATTATCCTTAAATTTCCTTGCCTCTCAATGCATGTAACTTCTATCTCTTCTACCTATGTCCTTTTCCAAGTGGTTGTGTGTCTTTGCTCATGGCTGTGTCATCAGTTTGAAGCTTGTATTTAATGGAATTTAAAATGATTTTAACTCATTTGTCCCTCCTAAATAAAATGTAAGATTCATCTTATGATGCCAGCTTTATACTCAAGAAAAAAAGGAGGACATTTAAAAGTCATCTATGAAGCTACGCGAAGAGGAAGTTTTAGAGGGATTTGAGCCAAATGCTGGTAGATGGGACCAGATCAGTTTAGGATACATGCACGGTAGCTCAGTGGCCAGCACTGCTGTCCCAGCGCCAGGGACCCGGGCTCGACTCCAGCCCTGGCTGACTGTAATTCAGAAACAAACATTAACTTGGACACAAAATTCTCTCCTTCTATCTTGTATATTCCCAATTACAGAACACTTCTTGTTCTTATTTTCCATTGGACCCTCCCCCCACCCCAGTGGGACTGTCTGCTCTTTCAAATCTGGCAATTCGACCCACCATTGTTCTGCCATTCTCACATTCCAGTCACTTAATCTGAACTACCAACATTTTCTCTCCACAGCACTCAACACCCCTCCTCACCTGTCCAACTGTAGCATAGATACTGCCAACTCCAAACTTCACTTCAGCTCTGATGAACAGTCTTCTAGACCTGAAACATTAACTCGCTCGCTCTCCATGGATGCTGTCTGCCCCACTGTGATCTCCAGCATTTGTTGTTTTTGGTTTGCATTTTTATATACAGGTATTACTTTTCACAGCCCCCAAATATCTTGAAATGCTTTATAGCCAAGATTAAAAATCACACAACACCAGGTTATAGTCCAACAGCTTTATTTGGAAGCACTAGCTTTCGGAGTGCTGCTCCTTTATCAGGTGGTTACTTTGATGAGGGAGAAACACAGCAACCACTTTGCATTCAGCAAACTCTCTCAAAAATGATATGGGTGAAATAATTTTTTATCATTGTTAGAGGGAAGGTTAGTGGTTCGGCTACCTGGAATAACTGTCCTTCAAAATAGCACCAAGGAATCTTTCACAACAACTCAAGCAAGCAGTTGGAGCATCAGTCCAATGCCTCATTGAAAGGCAACTCTCCTTCAGCACTCTGTTGGATTTTCAGCCTCGTTTTCTGTGCTCAAGCCTAGAGCTGTACTTGAATCTGGGATCTTGTGTGACTTAGAGGCAAGCAAGTGCTAGCAACTGAGCCACAGCTGAGACACAGATCATAGCTGATCTCACCTACCTGCATTTAGTTTATTTTGCTCCTCTTCCCTCCTACCACTTACAACTTTGATCCTATACTTTAATTTCTATCATAGCTGTTCACATTGATGTTAAAGTCTTAACAAATTGGATTGATTTGTTTTTTGATCTGACACATATACTAACAACAATCAAGCACTTGAACTGGAGGGGTACCAATATCCTGAGCAGGGGGCTTGCTAGAGCTCTTTGGGAGGGTTTAAACTAGTTTGGCAGGAGGATGGGAACTGGAGCTATGGATCAGAGGCTGGAGTAATTGGTGAGCAGGCAGATACAGCATACAGAGAGTCTGTAAGGAAGGATAGACAGTTGCTAGGGCTCGGTTGCAGTCAGTGTGATGGGTTGAAGTAAGTCTATTTTAATGCAAGAAGTGTAAGGAATAAGGGTGATGATCTTAAGAGCACGGATCAGTACTTGGAGCTATGATGTTATGGCCATTACAGAGACTTGAATATCATGGGGGCAGGAATGATTGTTGGATGTTCCAGGGTTTAGATCTTGCAAAAGGAATAGAGAGGGAGGTAAAAGAGATGGGGGAGTGGCATTGCTAATCAGGGATAATATCACACCTGCAGAAAGGGAGGTCATCGAGCAGACAGGTGGAAGTCGGAAACAGGAAAGGTGCAATCACTTTATTGGAAGTTTTCTATAAACTCCCAAACAGCAACAGAGACACAGAGGAGCAGACTGGGAAGCAGATTTTGGAAAGGTGCAGAAGTAACAGGATTGTTGTCATGGGTGACTTCAACTTCCCCAATATTGATTGGAACTTCCTTAGTGAAAATAGTCTGGATGGACCAGATTTTGTCAGGTGTGTCCAGGAATGATTCTTGACTCAAAATGTAGATAGGCCAACTAGAGGGGAGGCCATATTGGGTTTGTTGCTTGGCAATAACCAGGTCAGGTGACAGATATCTTGGTGGGAGAACATTTCGGTCATAGTAATCACAACTCCCTGACCTTTACTATAGAGTTTACTACAGGAACAGACAGTTTGGGAAAGTATTTATTTGGGGGGAGGGGGAATTACAATGCTATTAAGCAGGAACTGTGGAGTATAAATTGGGAACAGATATTCTCAGAGAGATGCATGAAAGAAATGGCAGTTGGTTAGGGAGCACTTGCTGCGTGTGCTGGATAGGTTTGTTCCACTGAGGCAAGGAAGGGACAGTTGGGTGAAAGAACCTTGGGTGACAAGAGATATGGAACATCTAGTCAAGAGGAAGAAGGAAGTTTACTTAAGCTTGAGGAAGCAAGGATCAGGCAGGGCTCTAGAGGGTGACAAGATAGCCAGGAAGGAACTCAAGAATGGACTTATGAGAGCTAGAAGGGAGCATGAAAAAGACTTGATGGATAGGATTAAGGAAAACCCCAAGGCATTCTACACTTATGTGACGAACAAGAGGATGGCCAGAGTGGGGCTAGGGCAGATCATGGATAGTGGAGGGAACTTGAGCCTGGAGTCAGAATCTGGGCGGCACAGTGGCACAGTGGTTAGCACTGCTGCCTCACAGCGCCAGAGACCCGGGTTCAATTCCCGCCTCAGGCGACTGACTGTGTGGAGTTTGCACGTTCTCCCCGTGTCTGCGTGGATTTCCTCCGGGTGCTCCGGTTTTCTCCCACAGTCCAAAGATGTGCAGGTCAGGTGAATGGGCCATGCTAAATTGCCCGTAGTGTTAGGTAAGGGGCGGATGTAGGGGTATGGGTGGGTTGCGCTTCGGCGGGGCGGTGTGGACTTGTTGGGCCAAAGGGCCTGTTTCCACACTGTAAGTAATCTAATCTAATAGGTAGAGGAGATCCTTAATGAATACTTTGCTTCAGTATTCACTAGTGAGCAGGACCTTGCTGTTTGTGAGGACAGCGTGAAATGTGCTCGAACAGATTGATGTTAAGAAGGAGATTGTGCTGGAAATCTTGAAAAACATGAGAATAGATAAGTCCCCTGGGCCAGACGGGATATACCCAAGGTTATTACAAGAAGTGATTGCTATGCCTTTGGCGAGAACCTGTGTCCTCATGGTGCACTGGATACTATCAGATGATTGGAGGGGGCAAATGTTATTCCCACAAAAGGGAATAGGGATAACCCTGGGAATTAATCAAAGAACACCAAAGAAGATCTGAACGGTGAAACAAGCGAGTGAAGTTACCTCGAACTCAACGGCTGTGAAGGCGGATGAAGGCTGCAGCAACTCCATCAGCTCCAATTGTCGTCGTCTCCATATCATTGGAATCTGTTGGTTGATTTGTAAAGTATCATGTGTTCTTGGAGTGCAACATCATGTACACGTTAAATAAATACACGCACAGGCGTCTTCGCTCTGTGGGCTACTTCAAGTCTTTCACTGACCGGTGGAGGGCGATGGGAGCAGGCGATGTGAAGGCTGGAAGCTCCTAGTTAAGAACCGTTATGAAAGCGGTGAATACTTGATTCTGTTCAACTTTTGAACAGAAGCAGGAAAGTTGTTCGGTAGCAGTTTTCACGTCAGAGCAGTCCTCTTTAGGATCCACTCTGTTCACCCTGAACTGAGTGGGCCTACAAAAGGTGCCCTAAAAACCCTATCCTTTCTAGAAAGCCACGTCCAGAGGGATCAACATTATGCGGTCAGAAAACATCGGGAAATGAAACTATGAAATTTGGAACCTGGAATATACAAACTCTGAGTCTTTCATGATCGTGACATCCGGACAGACACCAAAATGTTAATCTACAAAGCAGTGGTAATCCCAACACTCCTGTATGCATCATAAACTTGGACAACATACTGACAAAATCTGAAGACACCTGAAAAGTTCCATCAACACTGCCTTCGAAACATCTTGAATATCAGCTGGGAAGATAGAAGAACCAATGTCAGTGTGCTGAATAAAGCAAAAACAATAAGCATTGAAGCCTACATCATCAAGAACCAACTAAGATGGAACAATCATGTTGTTCAGATGAAAGATGAATGTCTGCCAAAACAAATCTTCTACTCCCATCTTAAAGAAGGCAAACATAAGAGGCAGACAACGGAAGAGATTCAAAGGCGTTTTAAAAGCCAACACGAAGAAATGTCATATCGACATCAACAATTGGGAACCAATGCCAAGGACAGGAAACTCTGGCAAACCATCATCCAAGAAGGAACAGCAACCTTCAAAGCCAACAGATATGCAGACCTGGAAGAAAAGAGAAGAAAACAGAAAGCGAGGAAGCAACAACCAAAGTCCAATCTGCCATCGGCAACTACTTGTTCTGAATGCGGAAGAACTTTCAAAGCCAAGGTTGGACTCATAAACCACCTGAGAGTGCATAAATCAAATAACGGAACAAAGACCATCCTCCTCGACCTCAAGGGATAGCTACGATGATGATGAGGCAGCATGGCTTTGAGAGGGGCAGGTCATGCCTCTCAATCCTGATTGAATTTTTTGAGGATGTGACAAACCACATTGATGAAGGTAGATCAGTGGATGTGATGTATGTGGATTTAAGCAAGGTTTTTGATAAGATTCCCCATGGTAGGCTCATTCAGAAATTAAGGAGGAATGGGCTACAGGGAATTTTGGCTGTCTGGATACAGAATTAGCTGGCCCATAGAGGACAGAGTGGTAGTAGATAGAAAGTATTCAGCCCAGAGCTTGGTGTCCAGTGGTGTTCCGCTGGGATCGGTTCTGGGAACTGTGCTCTTTGTGATTTTTATAAATGACTTGGATGAGGAAATGGAAAGGTGGGTTAGTATGTTCGCTGATGACACAAAGGTTGGTGGAGTTGTGGATAGTGTGGAGGATTGTTAGGTTGCAACGGAACATTGACAGGATGCAGAGCTGGGCTGAGAAGTGGCAAATGGAATTCAACGTGGAAAAGCGTGAGGTGGTTCAGTTTGGAAGGCCAAATTTGAATGCTTGTTAAAATGGAGCACTATCATAATATCCCCAACAGAAATTTTGTGAGGTGAAAGTATATATGAAAATGCAACATCATAACAGCAGTAACCAATCATGGCTTATCACATCTCGGCCTTGATTCCACTTTCCTGCCCCCTCCCTATAACCCTTCAACCTGTTACTAGTTAGAAATATGTCTCTCTGTTCCTTAAACTTACTCAATGTCTCAGCATTCACCAAAGTCTGAGTAGTGAATTCCACAGATTCACAATTATTTGAGAGAGTAAATTTCTCCTCATCTCTGATTTAAATCTTAACCCCCTTATCCGAAAACTATGACCTCTTGGTCTAAGGGTTGCTCCAAAAGAGGAAACATCCTCACTGTGTCAAATTTGTCAATTCCCTTTAGCATATTATATACTTCAGTTAAATCTCCTATCATTTCTTCCAAACTCCAGAGAATACAAGCCCAAATTTTTCAATCTCCCTTCATAAGCCAAACTTGCCACCTCTGGAATCAAACTGCCTATGTGTACCTTGTTCCAAGTTCAACTACATCCTTCCTCAAGTAAGGAAACCAAAACTGTCCACAGTGTTCCAGGTGCAGCCTCGATAATTTGCAGATTGACAGCTTCGCTAAAACAGGTAATTTCAGATTGTCTGCCAGCTGTAAAAGAGGCTGAGTTGCCATCAACTACTTTACACTCAAAATCTAAATTATCCCGATCATATTTATTTCTTTTCTCATTATCCTCATTATCATTGCATACACAATATCCCCACATAGATTTCTTGGCTGTAAAAAGTGTGCCACAAAAAAAGCATATTATCTTGTTAACACTTCAGCACAATATACCACGCAGGTCAGGTTAGTGTGGTGTGTACTCTTCTAAAACAGTGTATGTGTTTTTAAAAAATCACTAAAAATGTATTCTGGACATGTTGTAGAATGCGTCAAATAAAGGATCTTAAAAATGCAATTTCTTTTATGAGGACATATTCTGCAACATTATTCAGTACTAGAACTTCAAATAAGAAATCACCACACTACAAATATTGTTCAAAACTACATTCAGTGCTTGAATACTTACAAATGAATCCATAAATACTTGCAGACTTTGTAGACTGATTTATTTCAGCCTGAAATCAGTAAAGGTTGTCTGGTCAGGTAGTCCATTTTTAATCAAACTATTCAGAGACACATAATGGCGCATCTCTGAGGCTGTCACATCCTGAAGAACACTACCACTGTGCCACGTGACCTCTTCCTTGTTGATGGATGATGGCATTTGTATTTTTTTTAATCAACCTGTTCAGATGTGTTATTCTTGCCTTTTGGCTCAGAGGTAGGGACACCACCAATGCACCAACAGACCCCCTTGAATGATGGCATTCATATTAAGCAATTAAGGACTATGATTGGATGTGGTTCATCGAAAAATCAATTGCAGTTGATTAACAAGAAAATATGTAGCAAGATTATTGTGTGTATGAGTTTAAAAAAATCTAAGAAACTACATTTCAAGTTCAGAAAGAATGATTTTAAATGTAAATTTTTAAATTTAAATATTCTCTAATCACTGTTTCTGGGGATTTGTGATTCGTCATAAGTAGCTCTGAACTTAAACATTCTTTCCAGTCCATCATTACTGTCATTAGCAGTGGGTAAAGTTTTAAATCAAGTCAAAATTGTGCAGTGAAAAATAATCTTCCGTAACACAGAAAAATATTCCACTGGATACAGTCAGCTAATCTCTGTCATTTACAGTCTGGTTTGGACAGGCATGAAGTTCTAAACATTCACTTTCTGTTCAAGAAAGGAAAAGTCAAAATTATGGAAAATCCTCTGTACAATGGAGCAATGGGATTACCCCATTAATTCTCTGTTGGTGTGGGGTCAGTTCATCACATGTTAGTAATTTCTTTCCTGCTTACTCAAAATGGTCTAGCCTGGCCAATCTCTGCCTCTGGATTCTATTTATTAGTTCACGCATAAAATATAGAACATAAGTGCAAGACTCAGAGTGCAAAGAATATTTTTGTGATTTTTTTTCTTGTTGCTGTGCATTCTTCTGGTTTCTCACAATTATATGCTGTATTTATATACAGAAGAATGCAGTGGGTTTGATTGAAGGCATCTATATAGTGACCCAACTATAACTATATCTTGCTGGGTATTGTTTCATTCTGGGTATTTGTTTCCCTGTAAAGAAATGTTTAAAACCTTTCTTGTCACCACTTCTTTATCCATTTTATCCTTCATAAAAGAGGATTTGTTTTACTATGAAAAGCTGTGGTTATTAGCCAGAGTCTTTTCACATGATCGTCTATGTTAAGGTTCAACACCTGCAGTTACATAACTCAAAATGCTAAAGATTGTCCTTTGAAAACTTGGTGTTTTGGCTGCTCGATCCTTAAGTGTGCCAGAGCATTTGTGAGCAAGCACAAACTTAACTAGAACCCACATAAGTAACTTTTACTAAATTATTAGGCTGTCACTGTCAGAAATACAACAATTTATTGAGCCCTTAGACAGTTCATAGAATCTTAAGGTACAGAAGGCCATTCATCTCAATCCTGCCAATGCCAGATCTGTGTAAAGACTATTCAATTAGCTTTACTCCCTGCTTTTTCACCATAGCCTTGAAATTTCCCTTTCAAACTCTTTTCTGAATGCTACCATTGAATCTGTAGCCATCACCTTTTCAGGCATTGCAATAAATCTGTTTACCGAGTCTACTGCCAGTGAAAACTGTTTGTTCTTATTTACCATATCAAAGCTTCTCAATTTTGAATAGATCTATTAAACTTCCTCTAAACATTAATTGTTCTAAGGAGAATAAACCCAGCTTTAAGAAGAACAATCCCACTTTTCCTAATTTCTCCACGTAACTGAAGTCTTCATCTCTGGTGTTACTCAAGTGAGTTTCTTTCTGCAACTCTTCAAGGGCATTCATCATTCCAAAGCATTGGAGTCCAGAATTGGACACAATGCTGCAGCTGAGACAAACCTATAGTTTATAAGGTTTAGATAATTTCCTTGCTTTTAAACCTTCTGCCTCTATTTATTAATCCTGTACAGTTCCTTACCAGTCTTATCAACTTGTTCAGCGATCTTCAATGACTTGTGTATGTGAATCTTGAGATTTTTGTCATTTAAGGTGTCCAAAGTAACACCTAACAATGTAAAGTATTGCATTTCCAATGCAGAAAAGTGCCATAATGGCTCTCCTGTTAATTAAAGAAGATAAATCATATGAAATGTCCTTCTAATGTTAATTGAAAACTGAAAGTACAAAATTAAACTAAACAAGTCTGGCAGCATCTCTGGAGAAAGAAATAGAGCTAACATTCTGAATCCAATGTGACTCTTCTCCAGAACTGAGAACTCTTAAATGTAATTTGTTGATTTTTCTGGTTGCAGCCTGTTTTTGTTTTGAACAGACATTAGCACCACTTTAAGCTGGAAAAAGCGTACAAGAGTTGTAATTAAAATACAGTTACTGCAGTAAAATCCCAGTCATGTAACATAATTTTCTTCAGCATGTTGCACTTCTTAAAGGAATGTGATCAGAAGTTCTTGTTGAAAGCAGTTTACTTTATAGTAGAATAGTCAGTTATGCTTTGGTCAGTCATGTTTCTTGTAATGTGATAGATTAAGATGATGACCCTCTATTCCAATATAGTCATGTAGTAGTTTCATATTTTTCATTCCAGGTAAAGACTGAGATCAGTGTTCAAAGTAAGCACCAGACAATGCAAGGTATTGCATTTCCAATCCAAGAAAGTGCCATTACGGCTCTCCTCTTACTTAAAGAGAAGAAGATCAATTACATCCAACTGGTATGTAACTCTCTTTTCATTCAATATAAATTGAATTAATTTCGCCATTGGAAGTCTGCAACTTGTATGTAACAAAATGGACAGACTGTGTACATATGTTTAGCAGAAACAGCGAGGTTAGTGTACAGTCTCAGGGACATTTAGTGTGTATGTTTCACACCTGATATTACTTATCTTTATTTATTAGGAAAATGGGAATAAACTAAATTGTCTTTGGAATCAGTAACCGGTTTTGGTGAAAGGGAAAGAGTTGTAGTTTCCACTGAAATGAATTAGCAGAAGAGAAAGAAAAATCTTTTACTGTTATTCTACCTAGAGACCTCAATTTGATTACTTTAATAACCAGTTGAAATACTATTCACACACACACACACAAACTAGGCTGTGCCAAATATTGCTTTCTTTTCTGTGACATATATGGCCAGCTTTCTTCTTGATTTACACATATGAATTGCTCATGTTAATAGTCTAACAGTAGTTTGACCCTGGGACATCATATTTTCAGTTGAATAAACAGTCACATTATATAACTTAAATTTCACTTCTCAGTGTAATTAACAGACCTTTCATTTGAAACTGCAAAACTGAATTACTGATACTTAACTTTTGCTTTGATGACTAATGTGACCATATACCTCACTAATAGCAAAAGGCTAATCATGTACTTGAGCTCACGTATGCTAAATTTATTATCTTAGTGTCTTCCTGTGATGAATGCAACTATAACTTATTGACATTTACAAAAAATATGAAGTACTGTAAATACTTAATAGGTCTGACAGCAGACCTGTGGAGAGAGAAACAGAATTAATGTTTCAAGTCAATGATTTTTCATCAGAACTGGGAAAATTTAGAGATGTAATAAGCTAAACAAATATAGAGACAGGGATGGGAAATAAAGAACAAAAGAAAAGGCATGTGATAAGTTGTAAAAGGAGGAGGGGAGATGATAAAAGGGCAAGTGCAAAGCAGAAGAAAGTAGTCATAAGGAGGGAACAAAAATTGGATCTAGAGGAAATGAAAAAGAGCAGATTCATTACCTGCAACTGCTTCCCAATAAGATGGGAGCAGGGGTTATATCTGAAATTATTGAACTTCATACAGAACACTGTAAATCATCTAATAATGTGAGATGATGCCTTTGAGCTTCATTAGAACAGTGTTGGAGGCAGAGTTCAGAATGCGAAGGGGTAGAGAATTACAATGGCAAATGACTAAAAGCTCAGGTCACACTTTCAATTTGAATGGAGATATCCAGCTAAATAATTACCCAATTTTGTGCAAAGATGTGTGTAAGTTCAGGTGATTGGTCAGTATATAAAGTACAGAAGCCAGGAACTCTTAGATTAATCAGGAGAAATTAATTAAAGTCTGCAAGGAAGCTAGCTCAGAATGTAAAACTGATAGCAAGAATTTAAGGAAAAATTTAGTGAAGTGAGTGTTGGTCCTCTGGAGAGTGAGAATGAGGAATTCATAGTAGGTAATAAGGAAGTGACAGAAGGAATTAACAAATAATTTGCTTCTGTCTTCACTATAGAGGATACAAAAATAACATTCCAGTGATTGTTATAGATCAGGAGGTGGAAGGGAGAGAGGAACTTGACAAAATTACAACCAGGAGGGAAGCGGAACAAAACAAACAGATAGAGTTACAGGCTGACAAGTCTCCAGTCCTGAGAGACTTTATCCTTGAGTTTTAAAAGAGTTGGTTAGTAAAGTAGTAGCTGCATTCATATTAATTCTCCAAAATTTCCTAGATTCAGGAAAGGTTCAGTTGAACTGGAAAGTAGCAAACATGATTCCTCTATTTAAAAAGGGAAGGAGGCAGAATACAGGAGACTTTAGGCTGGTAAGCTTGATGTTTCTCATGGAAAAGGTGTTAGAATCAATCATTACAGAGGCTATAACTGCACACTGAAAAAAATCAAGGTGATCAGAAAGAGTCCGTGTGATTTTGTCAAAGGAAAAAAACATTTAACCAATTTATTGGAGTTTTTTGAAGGAGTAGCAAGCATTGTAGACAAAGGGGAGCCACTGAGGACGGATGTTTAGTCCTTAGCAAAGACCTCGCCTTTAACCCTCTGCGCTCCCAGATTAACCCCCAGACCTCCCCCTCACTGAGGACGAATGTTTAGTCCTCAGCAAAGGCCTCACCTTTATCCCTCTGCACTCCCAGATTAATGAGTTTGACACATACTGAGACCTTGAACGTTCCTTCCACTGCCTCTGCCTCTGAGCCCACTTTTTCAAACAAGACACCCACCCAAAGAGCAATGACCCCTTCTCCCACCTCCAACACACCCCATCCACTTGGACTGCCGGCCTGCTACCCGCCCTTGACTTCTTCATTTCAAACTGCTGCAGTGACATCGACTGCCTCAATCTCACCATCAAACCCGCAGGCAAAGGGCGCGTAGTAGCAGTGTGGCGCATTGACCTCTACAACACTGAAGCCAGGAGCCAACTTGCAGACACCTCCTCCTACTGCCCCCATGATCACGACCTCACCTCCCATCACCAAACCATCATCTCCCAGACCATCCACAGCCCAATCACCTCTGGGGATCTCCCATCCACAGCCTCCAACCTCATTGCCCATGAACCTCACACCACCCGATTCTACCTCCTGCCGAAGATTCACAAACCTGACTTCCCCGGTTAACCCATTTTCTCAGCCTGCACCTGTCCCACTGAACTCATCTCTTCCTACCTCGACACCATCTTGTCCCCCTTAGTCCAGGAACTCCCCACCTACATTCGGGACACCACCCATGCCCTTCACCTCCTCCAGGATTTTCTTTTTCCCGGCCCCCAACGCCTCATCTTCACCACGATATCCAGTCCCTGTACACATCGATCCGCCACAACTAAAGTCTCCAAGCTCTCCGTTTCTTCCTCTCACACCATCCCAACCGGTACCCTTCCACCGACACCCTCATCCGCCTGGCTGAACTAGTCCTCACCCTCCACAACTTCTTTCATTCCTCCCACTTCCTCCAACCAAAGGGGTAGTCATGGGCACCTGCATGGGACCCAGCTGTGCCTGCCTGTTTGTTGGGTACTGGAAAAGTCCATCTTCCGCAATTACACCGGCACCACCCCCCACCTGTTCCTCCGCTACACCGATGATTGTATTGGCGCCACCTCATGCTCCCATGAGGAGTTTGAACAGTTCTTCAACCTTACCAACACCTTCCATTCCAACCTCAAATTCACCTGGACCATCTCGGACACCTCTCTCCCCTTCCTGAACCTTTCCACCACCGTGTCCGACAACCAACTAACCACAGATATCTACTACAAGCCCACCCACTCGCACAGCTACCTAGTCTACACACCTCACACCCTCCCTCCTGTAAAAAATGCCATCCTTTATTCCCAATTCCTCCGCCTCTGCCGCATCTTTTCCCAGGATGATTAATTCCACTTCAAAGTCCCAGATGGTCTCCTCCTTCCAAAATCGCAACTTACCTTCCCACATGTTGACGATGCCCTCTAGCGTATCTCCTCCACTTCACACACTGCCGCCCTTGAACCCCACCCCTCCCAACACAACAAGGACAGAATGCCCCAGTCCTCACCTTCCACCCCATTAACCTCCACATTCATTGCATCATCCTCCACCACTTCCGCCACCTCCAAACAGGCCCCACACCAAAGATATATTTCCCTCCCTAACCCTATCAGCCGTTCCGGAGAGACCATTCCCTCAGTGACTCCCTCATCAGGTCTCCCCCCAGCCTACACCCCACTCAATAGACAATAGGTGCAGGAGTAGGCCATTCTGCCCTTCGAGCCTGCACTACCATTCAATATGATCATGGCCGATCATCTTTAATCAGTATCCTGTTCCTGCCTTATCTCCATAACCCTTGACTCCTACCACCTTTCCCTGCCACCTCAAGAAGTGCAAAACCTGCACCCACACCACTCCCCTCGCCTCCATCCAAGGCCCCAAGGGATCCTTCCACATCCGTCAGAAATTTGCCTGTATCTCCACCAATGTCATCTACTGCATCCATTGTGGTCCCTCTACATTGGGTAGACAGGACGCCCTCTTGCAGATTGTTTCAGAGAACATCTCTGGGACACCTGCAACCAACAACCCCACCACCCCATGGCAGAACACTTCAACTCAACTCCCCCTCCCACTCCGTCAAGGATGTGCAGGTCCTGGGCCTTCTCCACTACCAAACCGCTACCTGACACCTGGAGGAAGAACACCTCATATTCTGCCAGGATAAATGTAGATTTCAACAGCTTCCTCATTTACCCTCCGCCCACACTATCCCAGTCCCAAGCCTCCAACTCGGCACCACTCTCCTGACCTGTCCATCATTACCCCCTCTGAGCTACCACCTTCTCCCTCACCTTATTCCACCTATCACTGTCTCAGCTACCCCCAGCCCCAGCCCCTCCCCACCCCAATCCCCCTCCCATTTATCTCTCAGCCACCGGCCCACAAGCCTCATTCTTGATGACGGGCTTATGCCTGAAACGTTGATTCTCCTGCTCCTCGGATGCAGCCTGACCTGCTGTGCTTTCCCAGTAACACACTCTCGACTCTGATCTCCAGCATCTGCAGTCCTCACTTTCTACTAACCAAGAGGCATGCTTTACTTGTATTTCCAGAAGGCATTTAATAAGCTGTCACAGCAAAAATTATTATAGAAAATATAATCTCATGATGTAGTAAGTTTGCAATAGTACAAATGAAAATTGGTTGGCTTAAAACACAATATGCATAATTGGAACTTTATCTGATGAGCAAGGTGTGATGAGTGGAGTCCTATATGGATCTTGCTTCAATAATTTACAATTTACACCATTTGATCTCCCATCCCACATCCTGAACAGCAAATACAATATCCTAAATTGAAAATGCATGTTAGTTACTCTTCCAAATAGCAGAGATGTTTCGGATCCTGAGCAGGCAAAGGGCAGGAGAAGCAAATCCCTCCTGTGTAATTCCTGTGTAATCAAGTTAGCTATGGAAGCAAGTTGTTTGTAATTGATATTGATTAACTTGCTCTTCTTTCAATTCAGTGTTCTATATTAGCTGTTCAGATTGACATTGAAGGGGAAAAATTTGCAGGACTATGAGAAAAAGAGAGGTGGAGTAGAACAAATTGGATAGCTCTTACCAAGAGGCACCATTAGTCCAAATGGCCTTTTTCTGTGTCGAGCCCTTTGTGATAATATATTCCAAATGCTTATGATGTACTAAGAACAAAGGAAGAACTATGTTGCTATAAATGACATATTTAGCTAAAGCAACTGCTTACTTTTTAAAAATATTCCTTTTCTTCTCTACCGTTCAGAAACTGGATACAGAGAAGGAAACCATCAACTTGGTGCATACAGATGTCACTGACATCCATGACTTGCCAAAGAGAATCCCAAGTAATGCTGCTCGCTATCATTTCTTCCTCTATAAGCACTCACATGAGGGGGACTACTTAGAATCAATTGGTAAGTTGAAAAATGTATGACTGTAACATTTTGGGCTTGTAGGTTTTATTTACTTCTCTTCCATCCTCTCATCATAGCAACTCAACCAAAATGCCTGCCGATTCTCCGTCTAAAAACCGAGGTAATCTGTGTTAGCAAACAACGCAACTGTGCAGGGTTGGAGGTGAAGGTGGGGAAGGGGAAGGGGGAGGGGGAGAGAGCAGGGGCATCAATACCAGCCTGTCTGTGCCTTTCACTCTTTATAATTACTGTTGAGCAGGTATTCCAGTGGTTAGCCAATCTAATTTTCCTCTCCTGTTACTGGATGCTGAGGCCATCCTGGCCCTTACCCATGTGTGATCAGCAATCTCAGCATAGACATTCCTGGTCGAGATGGCTCAGAACAACACCAAGAATTAAAGTAATCTGTTCAACTATAAGGGAATCTTACTGTTTTTTAACAAAAATATTAATTGCTGTTTTCCTGATTTTCTTCCTATCCCAATTCCCCTGTACGTATTTCAGTACAAAGTTTAAAAACCACACAGGTTATAGTCCAACAGGTTTATTTGGAAGCACCACCTGATGAAGGAGCAGCGCTCCAAAAGTTAGTGCTGCCAAATAAACCTGTTGGACTATAACCTGGTGTTGTGTGATTTTTAACTTTGTACCCCAGTCCAACACTGGCGTTTCCAAATCATATTTGAGTACTTTAGTATTCCAGGCCTGTCTTTAACTCAACGGCATAGCTTTAATATGATAGGTAGTAGTGTATATGGACTATATAGATTTGAATAAAAAGTGACATGCAATAAATTACTATAATCAGAATGTTCAAATGATGACCATAAAGTGCCAAATCCACTGCTCAGTAATATGCAGTTAGCTGAAAGATGTAACTAAATTACCACCTATTACTCCATGTCAAACTGGTGTAATTGTGCCTCTTGATGCTGTGTTCTTTTATTGGAACATGTAACTTTCTTTAATTGTTCTTCATTTCTGTCCATTTTTCTCCTGCACACCCACTGTTACAAATAGCTTCAACTATGCTTTGTCCTGACAACTCTCACAAATGCATATAAAGGATTGTATAGAACTATTCATGTTCAGTGAGTAAATTACAATAGAAAAAAGGAAACAAAATTCCAGGTTCGTGCAGATCTGCAACTTGTCTGTTATTTCCAGTTGTGGTGAGTTTGTTATTTCTCTTCCTACAGTGTTTATCTACTCCATGCCAGGGTACAAATGTGGTATTAAAGATCGTATGCTCTACTCCAGTTGTAAGGGACCTCTACTGGATGTGGCAGAACAAGAGCTACAACTGAAAGTTGTCAAAAAGGTAGTCATGTCTGTGTGTGTCTGCAGAAACCATCGGCCAAGCCATTGCACTACAGGAGTAAACAAGGAATTCGGACTGTTTCTGGGTCCCCACCTTTGGGGAAGCAGTCACTGACATGAGTTCTTACAGAGGCACCTCCTTACTTGCAATTGGAACAGGCCTCCTGTTTAATTAAAGGAAGTCAGGAAGTCCAAGTCTCTCAGCAGTACAGCAGTGGGGTGACTTCAACTGCTTTGTACAGTCAGACTTCCATTGACTTGGGAAAATCTTTGCTGTTAAACACTTGCTCCTGTAATTTGTGGAAGGCTGAGCTGGCAAAGCTGGCCCAGTGTTTGTTTGTTAATGGTGGCATTTTGAGAGCAATGACTGCCAAGATATGGGAAGTGCTCAACATCCCATATGTTTACTTGACTATTCCAGGACAGGACAGGTTTCTTGTATGCTGAAGCGAAAGGTTGAGAGTGACTTGCAAATCTGATCCAAAGTAGGCAATGACTCTGCAGCCCTCACAAACTGTAGATCATGTTAACCTATGGTGGTTAGTTTAGTTTAGATTTTGTACAGAGGGGACTGAGATTAAATATTTTTCCATCTGTGCACTATGTAATGCAGACAGCAGAGAGCAGGTAATCTGTGCTGCGATGAATAACCAGTGTCAGGTAAATATTAAGGGGGTTATCACATAGTCTTGTTTGACCGTGAATCAGATATTGAAGCCATGTGTTCAGATCTCCCACTCAAGGCAGAGGCTGTCAAATCAGTACAAAACAGTTGCAGAATTGTAATGAAGTTCTTTGGACATCTTTGAAGCAAAATTCACAGAGTCTCACAGTTTACAGAAAAAAGTTGTAGAATGACTTAAACGCAAAGATAAAAAATTTAAATCTAAAGTACTGAGAAATTGGAGCCACTGAAGATCAGCAAGTCTGAGTATGTTCAGCTGCAGAGCAGGATATACTTAGCAGAGGTTTGGATAAGCTGAAGTCTACACAAAGTAAATGATGTCCCAGCCAGGAGACCAGTGGTACACCAGAGTCTAAAGATGACAAAGACTTTAGAGCTCACTGGTAGATGGGCTTAGATCATGGTTGAGAAAGTTATGTTACAAAACTGTAAGTCAGTAGTTCTGATAATGGTGAGGTATCAGAAAGGGGGATGGAGTTCAGCATCAAGATCAGCCTACTATTTAGAAACCACTCTGAATAGGCAACATAAATTATTTTCTGATTTGATGTGTATGGTAATGCAAACACTACTTTGCTATGTTTAAAATTCAACTGGTTTAAAAATCTGTGAATAAGATAGCTGTTTCAAAATTGTATTTTTTTCAGATTGAGATAGACAATGGTGAAGAGCTAAC